>NW_017729008.1:16682867-16688259 GCF_001723915.1 Gavialis gangeticus | reverse complement strand
AAAATAATGCACACTGTTCAGTGGATGTCTAAGCAGGTGGGAGTGTGTGTTGGGGGTTTGTGAGGGGGCGTGGCTATGTGTGGGGGGCATAGGGTATGTTGGGGGATTGTGTATATGTGGGGGTTGTGGGGGACGGGTGTGGGTGTGTGGCATTTGTGGGGTGTGAGGGAGGGTGGGGAGCATGGGGACACCCTCATACTTCCCCCATGGTGCATCAGCAGGTGGGAATGCTTGGAGTGCTTGTGCCCAGTTCAAGCGCTGGTGCCTGGTGGCATGTGGCTCTGGTCAGCACTTCACTTCACAGCGAGGGCCATAGTCCCTGCTGGACTGTCTCTATTGATGGTGCTCCCTGCCACACATGCACAGCCCCCACACCCATGTGGCACAGGAGGGAAACTCCAGGCACTGGAGCTGACTGCCTTCCCCGCCTCTGGACCTGTGAACAGAGGGTAGGGAAGGCAGCCAGCTCCAGTGCATGGGGCTTCCCTTCTGTGCCATGTGAGTGTGAGGGCTGCGCATGCACAGTGGGGAGCGCTGGCAATAGAGACTGGCCAGTGGGGGCTGCGTCCCTTGCTGTGATGTTTGGCACTGGCTGGAGTCACAGCACCAGCGCCCCAAGCGCCCCCTCCTGCTGCTGCTGCTGCTGCCATTGCTGCTGCTGCCACTGCCTGCTAAGGCTGTACACCATGGGGGGAGGATTGGGAGAGGTTTGGAGAGGGGGTCCCCACCTCCCCCACCCTTACCACCTTTCCTCACACTCACACCCTGCCAATCTGAGCTCTGCACTGCCACCATCCCCCTGGGCACAGGCTCCATGCAGCTGCCAGCTCCATGCTCCACACTTCCACCCAACTGCAGCTCCGCCCCCACCCCCACCACTTCCTTACGTGCTGCCCAGAGCAAGCAGAATACGTAGGAAGCCGAGCAGGTCCCTGGTGGCTGCAGCAGCCCCACCTGGAAGCTGCCTGTTGGCTGGGCTCCTCCACCCATGAGGGTGGGAGCAAGGCTCAATAGGGTATGTTGGGGACATGTGTATACATGGGCGCCTTGCTCCCACCATCGTGGGCAGAAGAGCTGGGTGGGGTACAATTTGTTGATGGGCTCCATGGGCCAAATGAAAGTGCCTGGTGCCCAAACTGGCCTGTGAGCCTTATTTTGCCCACCCATGATATAGAAAAACTCCAGCAGGGTTTTGACACTCAGTCCCTAATGTGGTACAAGGAACCCTGGACGGAATGAATGATCCCTGGCTCTAAACTGATCCCTGGAGGACTTTTTAGGTAAGCTGCCCTAAATTGTACTGGACAGTGACTTGTCTTCCAGCTGAGCTGTGGATCAAGGGGAATAAAAATTTGTTCTACAACCACCTTTCCCTGTGTCATTTCCTGAGTGCACCATTGCTGGTATCTGGGATCTGGCTTGCTATATATTCTATATTTGTATCCACTGTCTCATGCCAGCATAGGTATATTTGAGACTACCATTTCTTTGGGAAAACAGGGAACAACCTGACATTTTAGCATTCAGTGCCCTGTGCAGCAGAGCAGGCACACTGATTCTCTGTTCTCTTCTTCTTCATCCTTTCCCACAGACTTCATCTATGTTATTTCACTTAAAATAAAAATGCTTGACTTCTGGTGTAACCTATTTTACAGGAAATCTTGAGGAACTTGCTCTGATATCCCAGGTTTGTTCTTTGTTCTCTTTCCCAATTTTTCCTCCCCTCAGTCTACTCTTGCTTTTTAATCAGTGCTGTGGGCTTTTCCAGTCTCTATTTTCCCTCCATTTACTTTTTAAAATCTTTTATACTCTTCACATTTTTCAGATGCCATTTGATTTTCATCTTTCTGGTCTCTTCAAGATACTTTATCCTGATTTTCTTCAGCCTTGCATTTTCTGCTGTTTTCCTCTTCAGCCTGACTCCTAAAGACCCCTTCTTTTCAGGAAACATAGGACTGAAAGTGACTTCCTAGGTTTTCGAGTCTAACACACCGCTGTCACAGGCAGCCATGTCATGTAATCCCTTTCCTAGTCCTGTCTTCTTCCTTTCTCTTCTCTTTCTTTTTCCTTCATTTTCCTTCAATTTCTCCTACCATATTGCCTCACTCTGCTTCTACAAATAATGTATCTATTTGATTTATTTTACCTTCTTTTACATATCTTCTCTTTTGCTTCACTTATTGCACCCTGCTTCCAATTACTTTCCCTCCAGTTCCCTGTATCTCTGTTGGTTTATGAAATGAGGGGAGATATGTAAACTGGCTCCCTTTCTTGGCAGCTGTTTATCTTTAGCAGTTTAGGGAAGTCCAACTTTCTCTCCCATCACTGAAAGCCTTTGGACGTGTCTATATGAGATGCTTTACTCAAGATTAGAGGAAATTACTGAGCGGTCTACTGTCTACATGTACTTACTGTGCAGTAATTTCCTCTAATTGTGAGTAAATTTATTACCTGCAAATGCAAGTAGCAAATTTACTTGAAGTTACTTGCTGCATAGTAATGCACATGTAGACCCCTGACTGGGAGCAAATATGATAAAAATCTCCTTGTCCTGGACCCATGATCATGGAGCATGGTCTGCTAGACCAGAGGGACATTGTCCCCACCTGGCTTCTGGTGGCAGAGCCTGTCCTGGCAGCAGGCAGCTCCTGGGGGCAGGGAGCAATGTCCCAGCCCCTGCCAGGAGACAGTTGTCTCCTGGCCTGTGGGGTAGCACTCAGGGGGAGCCTACAGCTCCCCCTGGCTGCTGCAGGGGCCTGGTGCAGGGCCACAGGGAGCAGGAGCAGTCTGCTGCTAGGAGCAGCAAATCTGCTACTGTGTCCCTGCACATGTAGACACATGCCCAGGAAAGGTTACTTTAATTTAAAGTAAACTGCTCCCGGATTATTTGCACATGTAGACACATCATTTGTGTGGTATTCAATTTTGCGCCCCTGTCCCTGCCAGCTGCAAAGACCCTTAGACTATAACTTCAAAATTGCTGAAAGTAATCAGCCTCTCGTTGCTGTTGTTGCCGTGAGGGAACCCTAGGGATGGTCAATTTGTAATCATCAGCCAGTTGTGGGACTATCTGCCAGGGGCAGAAGGGAGAAAGACCTTCTAAATTCTCCCTTCTAATGTTTAAAATAGACCCATATTGGGCTGTTACATTTAGTGAAATAGCAATGACAAAAGCACTTTACCCTGTGACATTGAGAACCACGATTCCAGTCATCTCTGGTGTGTTCTTTGCACTTTTAAGACAGGAACAGAGAGTAATGCCATTTGCTACTCCCCAGGTTTGGAAATCTCAACACTATAGCCTGGCTCCTGGGGCAAGTTGGCTAAAAATCTGCAGAAACAATCATAAAAAGGTAGAATGTAAAAGTTAATGGTTTTTGATCGACAGCAACAGCTCATCAGTGAAGAGACCTTGGGTTGCCATGACAACAGAGATACTGCACACTGGGGCTGCTGTCTTTCACACTTATTGTTCTCTTTAATAGTTTATTGGTTCTCAGGTTTAAAGGGAAACAGTCCGCTGATTTCCTTCAGACAGACACTGTAATATTTACAAGGAAATTTTTAACAACATGAATAATTTAGAATAGGAAAAAACTCCTAATTTGTACCGGCATGTGTTTTAAGGTGCTGACAATATTGGTATCCAGTTGAGCTTGACCACGTCCAAAGTAATGTCAGGTCATCTGAAATGCTAATCAAATGACAGTGCAATTTCAGCTTGGTGAGAAAAGGGAAGACTTTACACTTTCCTTTGCTTCTGCTTTGGTTCTCTTCATATTCTGAGTTGGACATGACATAGGCTGGAGCAGACTCAGGACTACTCTGTTATGTTCTCGTTTCCACAGCCTCAAGGAGGCACAGCAGCAAACAAACCCAACAATTTTTTACTGCATCTCTGCTTCTTGATCATTCTTTTCGTATGTCTGTAAAATGAAGTTAACGAGAAAGTGTAGTGAAGAGCCATGACATTGGCTCAGAATGACCTTGGAAATCTTCCTTCCTTATCATCACATCCGCCTATTTTACAGATCTTTTGTACAGCCATGACAGCGTAAAAAGTTTCTGAGGCCAAGCCAATTAGGTTTTTTTATCTCCAAACATTAGAGCTCCTTAAATTATTCATTATGAGTGACTCTGATGCCTTTATATTTGTTGAATAGTACCACAACTCATACGTGAGTTACAATCAATAGGGTTGTTCACAGAGTAGGGTAGTCCTCAATGGAAGGCTATCAGAATTGTGCCCTATGGACTTACTTTCATTTTTGTGTGGTCAAAATCAATCCTGAAATTGTCACACATATCTCATGTATGTTAAAATTCATGAAATATGAGCTTTGAAGAATTTTCCTTAATACCTTGTAGCTGTCCAGAAACTCCTCAAGACATTAAAAATAACAGCAAAATTGAATTAATTGGACCAGTTCCATTAGAGTATTTAACTCTAATTCTCCATATCTTTCCTCTTCGGCTATGACTTTGCTTGAACTACATCTCCCATAATCCAAAATATTCTCCTCTGACTGGGCACATCTACATGTGCATTAATGTGCTGTAGTTACTGTGCATTAAGTTTGGTACCTGTAGTTACAGGTGTTAACTCAATGGGTGCATTTACATGTGCCCCTGACTGTACATTTGGTATTGTGTACTAAATGGCTGCGCAGTACCTGCCAATACTGTGCAGCCCCAGCAGTGCACAATTATTTTTAGATGCTATGAGCTGCAGCAACAAGCTACAGCGATGCAGCTCATCACTACTGCAATGTAGCATCAGCATCACAGTTTGTGCCCACCCACACTACATCACCGTACGGATGTAGCATCTTGTATAGATGTGCCCAATGTGTAGTAACCAGCACCACTGCGTAGTAGCACTGGCACATGCCTTTTTAGTGGTGCTAATGCACAGTAGACTGATTCTACTGTACATTAATATGACTTTTGCAGTGACACACTAATGTGCAGTAAAATTAGTCTACTGCACATTAGCATCTTGTGTAGATGCACCCAGTGAGTAGCAGGGTGCATCATGAAAGTTGTGAAGTATCTTCATGGTTTCTGTGACTTCTATGACTTCCCTAACAAAATTGTAAATGTAGCATTCAGTTGTGTCACAGCAACCTGGGAAGAAGGCTGTAGAAAAGTGCAGCAATGACTTCCCAATGATAGGTATGGTTGAGGGCCTCCGTGGCCAGGGACCTGAATCTCTTCAGTCTCCACAAGAGGAGACTGAGGGGGGATCTTGTGGCTGCCTACAACCTTATCAGGGGCCACCAGCAGGGACTCGGGGAAAGTCTGTTCACCAGGCCTCCCCTTGGAGTCACTAGGAACAATGGCCACAAGCTGGGGGAGGATAGGTTTAGGTTAGATATTAGGAAGAACTACT
>NW_017729008.1:16670242-16677867 GCF_001723915.1 Gavialis gangeticus | reverse complement strand
ACAAGCTGAGGGAGGATAGGTTTAGGTTAGATATTAGGAAGAACTACTTCACTGTAAGGGTGGCCAGAGCTTGGAATAGGCTTCCCAGAGAGGTGGTGCTCTCACCTTCCCTGGAAATCTTCAAGAGGAGACTGGATAGGCACCTGGCTGGGGTCTTATGACCCCTCCCACCCCCAGTGCTCCTTCCTGCCCATGGCAGGGGGTCAGACTCGATGATCTGTCTAGGTCCCTTCCGAGTCATTGATTCTGTGATTTTATGATTCTAGGTAGCTATACTGTGTGAAAATCAGGCAGTGAATGAGACCAGACTGTGAAGTGAAGAAATGAAAAAGGCTGTTGCTGGAAGCTCTCAGAAAAGAAGTGCTTTGCATATCTATTGTCTGATAAAAGGTGCGGATGCCAAAACAATGTATTATGAGGTGAGTTAGGGTGTGTACATACAGTGTGTTATTTACTCCACTGTAACTGCTCATGTGTTTGTGAAGTAGCTTGCCCCACTTTCACTGAGGAAGTGTTGGCTGAGTGGACACAGGCAATTGCCAAAGAATAGCTGCATGCAGAGCCATCCCTAGGGTACAGTGAATCATGGCAACCACCCTGGGCCCGTGCTTTGCGGGAGCCCCGTGGAGCTGGGTAGAGCGGCCACGGCCCCTCCCGCAGGGCCTGCCTGGAGCTGATGGTTCAGCCCTGTGCTGCTGAAAAAGCAGAGACCCTACCCTCTTTGCGGGGGTACCACAGCCCCGCGCAGTGTTAAAGGGGCCCCACACAGGCTGATTTGCCCTGGGCCCCGCACCTCTCTAGGGTCGATTCTGGCTGCATCCTGTAAGTACACATCCTAGCTCACAGTAATTTGTTCATGTATGTAACTTGTTCAGTTACACCTCAGGTGTTTGCTTTTCCATCCTCACTTGCAGTCTGCAAACCTAATCCTTCCCTATTTCATTCATACTCTTGATTGTACATCTACTTGGTTAACGTCTAATCTTTTGATCTATAATTAAGTAAAGTTTTGAGACTTCTTTTCTGCACCAATAATGAAATCTACCACATTTCCTTCTTTTCATTAGTTTTAACATGAGTTGTACAGCTAAATCTCCAAGTTCACTTTGAAAATCTGTGTGTGGGCATGCATGGATACATGTAATATGCACATCATAATATGCACATCGTAGTTATATTGCAGGTTTATATTGCACTGTGGAAAGAGTACAGTTAGTGATTACAGGAATCAGCATATAGAGATTTAGTCAGAGCTCCCCTGGATTGTCTGTGATGTAGGGGATCTACATATTAAGTACAAGTGAGAAATCAAGATTATCCTTGGCCATAACTTGTTGTTACTTCCCTATTACATTTATTTTTTCTGCATGGTATGTTTTCCTGTGAGCTCATGATCAAGTGATAAATCAAACAGTGATTACCTCATAATACATTGTGTGATTACTTCTGCTTGTATTGTGGAAATTCTTTAAGGTTTGTCCATACCTATTTGTGTTACTAATTACAATTTAAATATAGCATCCTTAAAATAGCAACCATACTTCTCTTAAACTTGAGAATTATATAAAAAAAAACTATGCTAAAAGAGCATTATGTTAAGAACAAGCACTCAAAATCCAAGAAATGCCAGAATGAATGCATTTTCATTATGATTCAGTCTATATTTACATCTTCACATAATATTTTTGCTCCATTTAGTCCGTAGGAAAAAGCTGCTTTGGGAATAAATCGGGCTTGAAAAAGACTCCTATCTGTAAGATCTTCACTGCATTTGTTGCAGAAGTTGGAAAACCTGTACTGAGGCTGGCACAGGATTGTTGGAATAGAAAGGAAGGTCTCATGGTTAAGACAGCAAATGCTACCTTAAAAAATGTATTTACCTGTCTGTGCCACAGAGCTCCTGTGTGATGCTTGGCAAGGCACTTAAAACAAACTTTAAAAGTTGTTATGCATTTGTGTGTGCCTCATTTTATGGATGTCTAACTTGAAACTCTGGGGTCTGATTTGCAGAAGTGCTGAGCACTTGCAGCCTCATCTGCAGTGACTTGGAATTCCATTCTGAACATAAGGAGTGCTGTAAGTACTAAATACTGGGAATATCGGATTGTTGGTGCCTCCGATTGGTCACCTGAAATCAGTGGATACTTCTCTGACCCTGTGCTTCTGTGCCTCAGATCCTCCCCTGTAAAATGGAGATACCACCCTATACATTAGAGGGGTGTTTTGAAAACAACTACCTTATTATTTGTGAAACAGTCAGATGATGTGATGGTGATTGCCATGGAAAAAACATATGAGAGAACTAATAAACTAATAATTTTGTCTTCAGAGCAGTTTAAATAGTATGCAGTAAATGAGGCCAATCACACCTTCAGCAATTAAACAAAATACTGAATACCTGTTCATAGAGCCAGCACCAGCTATCTGAATGAGTCCTAAAGCAAAAAAGTATGTCATTTAATATAAGCAGGCAAGGTTCTTTCGGTAGATGTGGTATCTTTTATTAGACCAACTAAATAGTTGGAAAAAGGTTATTTGTGAGCTTTCAGGCACAAACACACTTCATCAGGCATAGGGAGACTCTGCTGGTGTTACGTGTTTTCTAAGGTAGAAAAGAAGCTAATTTACAACATGCAGATCTGTGAAAATGCAAAGTGGAAGGCAATTAATATAAGGACTGTATGATAGCACGTATGCACAAGAGGGCTGAATAAAGATTGCTGGCATTTTCTAACTTTTGAATACTTGACTTTGCAACATTAATATTATTCTTTTAATGTACTGCCTTGTGTATGCAATTTCCTAGTTTTTTAAACAATTAAAACTGAACATGTAAACATTTTATCATGTGACCTCACATCAGTCAAACCTAATTAACAAGCAGAGCTGGAAAGAACCTTTAAGTCCATCACACAGACCTCTGGCACTTAAACTAAGAATGGAACAGCACCAGAGGAAGGTGTGTTTTGCTTGTGGATTTCCGAGAGATTTGCCAACAGCAAGGGAACAGTGGGATCCAGGGATCTGGGGGGTTCTTTGCCAGGCTCTGGATATGAATGTGTTTTAATGGGCACAGAACTGAAAACAGAGTCTTATAATAGAAGGCTCCAAGACCTACCTGTAAAAGACCATCATATACAAATTAACAGAAACCAACTGTATAACACAAGTTTTAAGTTAGGGAGAATCTTCCCTAATAGTTTATTTTAACATTTGCTTTTTCTTTGCAACCTCTGCCTTCTCTTTTTGAAAGAAATGTTTAGGTTTTTCACTCTGTAACAGGGGCCAGCAACCTTCAACAAGATGCAGGCTGGAATAGCCTGGCACCCATTTGATACAGGTCTGGGTGGCTTTGGCAGCACATCAGCAGTGGAGTCTGGGTCTGTGCCCAGGCAGCTGGGAGTATTGCCTGTACCACTACTTCCCCCAGTCTCTGGCCGTGACTCAGATGCTGCCTCCAGCTGATGGGGATCTGCAGTGGGTTTGGGCAGGTGGAAGCTGCGTCTTCACTGCCACTTCTCCCCATGCCCCTACTTTGCAGCTGCAGTGCAGCTCCCCACTGGTTTGAAGCTGTACCCATGCTTTAGCTGGGGCAGGGGCTGGGGGAAGTGGCAGTGGCAGCAGCAAAGACATAGCTTCCAGCTGCCCAGCCATACTGTAGCTCCCTGTCTTCTGGCCCCGGTGTGGGCACAGGAATGGGAATGGGCACAGGCACAGGCAAAGTCAAAGCCAAAGCCATCTGGGTCCATGGGCTGTATCCAGTCCCACAGGAGCACGGGGGGCTCCCCAGCATGCTCAGCAGCAGACCTGGAAGTGGACCAGAAGCACTTTCAGTCCACTTCTGAGTCCATGGGGGAGTGCATTGGGGTGCCTCCTGGGTCGGGAATGGCGGGGGAGGGACACCCAGGGTCCCTCCATGGCTGATCGCCGAGCCGGAGGGTGGGGGTGGGGGGACCCTCAGCATGCTCCCTGGCAGACCTAGAAGTGGACCGGAAGTACTTCTGGTCCACTTCTTGGTTTGCCGCTGAGCACGTGGATGGCCCCTCTGCATTCCCCAGCATCGTGGCGATCACAAGCTGCGCCTGCTACCTCAAGGTATATAGAAAAAACTTTTAAATCTGTTTGTATGTCCGAATCGCTGATTCTCCAAATCAGCATCAAATCTTCAGATTAGGATTTGGCCATATCGAATCAGGGACAGTAATCCAAATCAACAAATCAAATCACTGTCCCCAGTTTGGGTCGAATCCTAATCTGAATTGAATAGGGCCCGCTTTGCACACCCCAACTATGTTGTATGCCAACCTGTTGCTCTCCAGTAGGGTAGTGCTGTTTCACACAGCAGTAAGGCTGTAACAACAGCACTGATGATGCTGATTCTCCTGTGTAATCATGTCTCTCGGTAAGAGCTCTGGCAGTTCAAAGCACTGGCTCTGTCACGTGTCAAACTGACTGCATGAAGGCTTACAAATGCCCCTCCCTTTTACGCCAGGCTTGAGAGGAACTGATATGGGCTGGCCCTCAAGCTTCCTGCCTCCTTTCTTCAGGACTAGCCTGACAGGAGCCAGGTCAATACCTGTCTGCACTCAGCACTGTTTCACCAGCATTGCCTAAAGCTTGAATCCCAAATCACGATAAAGACTTTAAAGTATAATTTAAAATTCAGTCATAATGAAACAGAACAATAAAAGTCATTGTTTAACAGTTTCTCTCTCTCTTTTGATTTTTCCTCTTATGAATTCTCTTGATAAAACAGAATGACCAAATTAATGGTTAGCAAAGGGGGAGCGGGGGGAAAGGGGCTTTTTGTCTCCCAGCATGGAAGTATGTCACTGACGACTGCTGCACACCTTCACATCCCCTTCCTTTGAGCAGGAAAATGACAAATAGAATTAGTTAATGGATATACAGCTCCCCCCTTCCAGCTCTCTGTTTTGCTTGTCATTGGTGCTCCAGCAGCCACTTATCATCTCTGCCTCTCTTCAGGGTAGGTGACACCCTGGTGAAAGTAACTATGCATACTCTGCAGTACAGCTTACCCCACTGGCACAGCTGCACCATTGATAAGAAAACAAAAAACCAAAAATCAGATAAAACACTTGCAGTGTTGATATACCTCTGGAAACCCCTAGGATAAATGAAATTCCATTATGACTTCAGGAGTCTCATACATCAGGAAAACAATTTCTGCTGTCATCTAGAAGATAAGTATTTGATCCTGTAGCTCATCATTTCTGAGTTATGAAAAAACACTAATTAGGCTGTTGACTATAGGAACTACTAATAAGTTGAGAGCTTGATTGAAAAAGCAGAAAACTACTACAGCTCAAAACCGAATCCTACTGAAGTTTTCCTCAGTGTGAGTGCTGTTAATAGCTTTCTCTGTGAAGTCCTTCCACACTGTAACCGTATTTCCAAATATTTGTCTTTGGTGTTGGGGTAGTATCTCCCCAACTGCAATGGAGAGAATGCGCTAAACATCAAGGCTATAGGCTACGTATTACTAGCTTAATTCTCATGCTGTACCTAAGTTTCTGCTGACACTTGGAGGTTGCCATGACTGGTAGAACTGTAGCACTGAAGCTCCTCATTGACTTTTGCTCTGCCCTAGCACTGGTAGACAACAATTTTTCTTCTTAAACTCCTTTAGCTCAGAACTTTCCTCCTTCCTCCAGCAATACAACTGGCTGTGCATGTTTCAGCTCCAAATATACATGTTGTAGGATAATTCTAAAGATGTGTAATGCTGTAGACTATGTAAGTCTTTCAGTACAACTGATACAAGTTATCCTCTTTACTACATCTCAGTAATGCCTGGCTAACATCGAGTATCAGGGGAAATATACACCCACTCGGGAAGTTTAGAGAATTTAAAAAAGAAACAAGAGGAATTAGAAGAGAACAGCTAAATAATAAAGTGCGGGGAAATCCAGGTAAAAGGGCTTGTTCTCTTATTACCTGTTCATATTAAGGAGCAATCACCTCTATCACTAAAAAAATCTCAGTTGTGTGATATTGTCCATCCTTGCCAGCCTGAGGCATACCTATCAGAGACAAAAACCATCATCATTAGTATTGTTGCAGCAGTGCCAAAGAGCCTCCATCATACATTTTAATTCCCTTCTGGTAAAAAAGTGGTTTCTTTCTTAAAAGAGGATATTCAACCCAGTTAATGTGATGTATGAAAGATCTCCGCAGTAACCCCTTGTGCTGGGTTTACATTTGGATATTTTTAAAAACGTAGCCACAGCATGTCAAAGGGGTCTGGGACATTCGGAAGAAGAATATCTGAGTCCCGAGTAACTTATCTGGTCCTTGTAGCAAAAGGGACCACAGCAGCCATGCTCTGTCGAATTCCTGGATTTTCTTGCCTTCTGCAGTCCTTGCAGGCATGAACTATCAGTCTGCTGGCATCAGTTCTACCCAGCTCCTCCTTAGCCCCCCTTCCCTTCCCTGCCACCTGAAACCTAAAAGTAACTAAGACATCATTCTGCTTGTACTGTCTCTGTCTAGTTCCATCTCAATTTCTTGTCCCTGAACAATGGAAAGAGCTGATTTAGCCGGCTCTGGCTCTGCTGAAATACATTGTATCTCGTCTATTCTTTAAAGCATATTTCATCAATACAACTTTTATTAACATCAGACATATTTAAGCAATTACACAAGGAGAAAAAAGGCAGTAGGTTGGTCAGACCTCATCTGCTGCAAAAGAAATAAAATCGGGTAACTAGGCATGATGAGGTTTTAAACAGTCAGCATTTCTATTAGCCCAAAGCCTCTGAATTACTGAACTTTGTCTCCAATGGATACAAAAATGTCAACAAATTGCATAAAACATTTTGCACCAAGGCTTTTCCCCATGTTTTGACCAGTACTAATAATTAATTTAGTGTGGCCCTCTGGTGGCATCAGCCAGAACATAATTTTGCAGAGACTGGAAGAAATCGTTTGGAGTAGAATAGTACAGCCTAGCCTCTTTGCTATCAAAGAGCTCTCTTTCTTATTTCTTTTTCTCTGTGACTTTGTGCAGTCTCAGGAGAGCACAATCTTGACAGTGCTATATATATCTACACTATCAATTATTGTTATTAACTCAGACTGAACACACAGGTCAGAGACCATGCCTTCAAGTGTCAGGGGCACGTATGACTGATTATTAGCATAGGATAATCACCTGTTAATATATGCTAATTGCAGCTGCATGCCAAAATACTCGATGCAAAATACATCAGGCCAAAGTCATGAGAACGGAGTGGCCTGATTGCTTCCATTGGTGGTGGCCCTCCACAGCCTGTGTCCTCTCTCCCACCCACCTCTGCACAGACAGGGTCAGCTTTGTGGATGGTGTGGGGCACCTCCCAGCTGGACTCCTTCTCCCACAGCCGCGTTCTTCAGGGCTTGGCTCTAGCTCTTGTGCAGACAGGGACAGCAAGGCCAGTGGCCAGTGGAAGGCAACCTCTGCCTTTACGTTTTGGCTTGGATGACCTACGCGCAGCTAGCCGCCACCACAGGTATCCCACAGCCGAGCCCTTTTGCGTGCCCCTGCCTCCCTGGGCCTAACCCCCTCCACCCGACATCCTATAACGTGCCCACTGCTGGCCCGGCGCGGCGCGCATGGAAGCCTT
>NW_017729008.1:16664951-16665242 GCF_001723915.1 Gavialis gangeticus | reverse complement strand
ACCCGACATCCTATAACGTGCCCACTGCTGGCCCGGCGCGGCGCGCGTGGAAGCCTTTGGGTTTTTTCGCCTGCAACATGGTGGCAGCAGAGAAGGAGGCCTCCAGCCCGGGGGTGCACCTGGACTTCTGGTGTCCCCGGCGGGGGGGGACACTTTTAGTATCGGTCTGCTCTTCCCCAGAGATAATGGGAACAGCAGTCATTCTTTCCACCATCTGCGGGCACCGCTGCCACTGGCACAGCCTGGCGGGCCGGCCGCAGCCCCTGCGCGGGGACACGCGGGGGCAGGCGG
>NW_017729008.1:16664050-16664588 GCF_001723915.1 Gavialis gangeticus | reverse complement strand
CGGCGATGCTGCCGGCGCAGGAGGCGGCCAAGCTGTACCACACCAACTACGTGCGCAACTCGCGGGCCATCGGCGTGCTCTGGGCCATCTTCACCATCTGCTTCGCCATCGTCAACGTGGTGTGCTTCATCCAGCCCTACTGGATCGGCGACGGCGTGGACACGCCGCAGGCCGGCTACTTCGGGCTCTTCCACTACTGCATCGGCAACGGCTTCTCCCGCGAGCTCACCTGCAGCGGCAGCTTCACGGACTTCTCCAGCCTGCCCGCGGGGGCCTTCAAAGCCGCCTCCTTCTTCATCGGCCTCTCCATGATGCTCATCATCGCCTGCATCGTCTGCTTCATCCTCTTCTTCTTCTGCAACACGGCCACCGTCTACAAGATCTGCGCCTGGATGCAGCTCACCTCGGGTGAGTGAGCGAGTGCCGGGGCCGAGCTCCCCGTGAGGCGGGAGAGGCTGGCGGGGCGCGCAGGTCCGCCCGCTCCGTCCCCGGAGAGGCGAGGCGCCGGGGCTCCGCGGCCGAGCCGCCTCAGGCCGCC
>NW_017729008.1:16659528-16663551 GCF_001723915.1 Gavialis gangeticus | reverse complement strand
CCGGCGAGACGCCCCGCGCGCCGGGGACGAGGCGACCCCTGCGGGGCTGGCTGTGCCCGGGCGGAGCCGCCGCCTGCGGTTGAAATTCCCCGTGGCGGGCACTGGCTTTCCCCGGGGAGGGCGCGGGCGGGGGACGCGGAGTGGGTCGAGAGAGAAATCCCGGGGATGCCGCGTGTTCCCTCGCTCGCTCCCGGCTCGCCGGGCTGCCTCGGCTTGGGGCTCCGTGCAGGCGAGCGGGCTGGCGCGGCTGGGCTGCAGGATAGGCACCCTTCGGACAGCCTGGGAAGGGGTTAGGCTCAGACGGAGGGTTTTCTGGCAGGAGGTAGAGGAGAGGGAGGAACAAGATCTCAAGTGGAGATGGCGATGTCAAGCACTTTGAACAAGGGGGAAAGTTGTTCCTTCTTCAGTAACTTGGGGAGGACCCGAGCATGGCATCCAAGCAAAATCCTGGGAAAGCCCCCGAACCTGAAGACATCTTGCAAGCTGCTTGGAAGCAGAAGGCAACTGTTGTCAGAAGGAGCGTGCAGTCGCTCACCCCGTCTGGCACTCGGCTGCATTCGCTCCAGTGTCTCAGCTCTGGCTGTTCCCAGTTATTTGCTCTATGGTTCTGCCAGTTTGCAACTTGCCATCTGAAGTTAGAAAGTCTTTGCAGGAATTTCTTGTTCGGAGAGGCTTTTTGAGCTCGTTGCATTTCTTATGTGCTAGGCTAGCAATACACATATTGTACTTATGCATAATGGTTATTCTGCTTATTGTGTTTAAGTTTTTACACTGCCGTGTGTGTGTTGTCACTTCTGTCTTAATCCTGTAATAGCTTGAGGACGGCGTTGATAGATACGGCCCTGCCTTCAAATGGACTCCCTCTGCTCTGGGAATCCTCTGTGGCATTAGCCACTCCTCTTCTTATCTTATAAAATGTGTTCACATATGCTGCTGTTCATTTTATAAATTCATGTTGCTTGGCGTAGGGAAGTACAAGCTGCAGTCTGTTTGCACCAGGGAGGTCTCCTGTGCTGCTTTGGGGAGTTGTTTTAAGCAAAGGGCAAGGTGGTGATGGCCTTTGGTCAGGCTCCATTGGAACCTGGGCAGTGTAGGAGCACCACCTGGTGCATCCTCAGCCTGCTTTGGTCCATGTCCTTTTACCACCAGCACATCTCACATTCCACATCCCAAGTAAGCTTTCCAACTGCAAAGACATGGTGCCTTGCTTTATGCCAGCAGAAGCTAATCCAAGCAAATTGGGAATGAATGAATCCCTTTAACTGTATTTCTGTGCAAGTGAACACAAATTACCAGAAACCACTACGTGAATTTTGCTGCTGTTTGATAGGAATCCAACTGACAATGTTTGTTTCTCCCAAACTCTGCATGCGTACAAATGTAGTACTGATAACCCGGGTTGTTTTTTTGCACGAAACTGATGTGTAGAACTTTCCATTATTTTGAAGATGGCCTGATTGCCTCCACTGAAGGCAGCAAGGTAGAGTGGGGGTTACTATCAGTTTCAATGGGAGCATTTCAGAAAATCTTACCCAATATTTTCATTCAGAAAAAATCTCATGGAAATGAACTTATAATTAACTTTGTTGACTGTCTTTTTATTGTTGACTTTCTCTGAAAACCTTGGAAGAACAATAACAGAGTTCTTATAGTTTCATAGTTTCTAGGGTCGGAAGGGACCTGAGAAGATCATCTAGTCCAACCCCCTGCCACGGCAGGAAAGAGTACTGGGGTCAAACAACCCCAGCAAGGTGTTCATCTAACCTCTTCTTAAAAACCCCCAGGGTAGGAGCCTGCACCACCTCCCTTGGAAGCTGGTTCCAGACCCTAGCCGCCCTGACCGTGAAATAAACCTTCTGAAAGGTTTAAACCTTCAGAAACCTTCTGAAAGGGTTTGGCACTGCTGTTTGTGTACATGTAGCTTAATTTAGCTGTTAAGTGATGATTTAGATAAGCAGCCTTTAAAAGCTTGTTCAGAACAAAAGAAAACCAACTGGAGATCACCATGTCACATATTGTCAAGATTTTGTAAGAGCTAGAAATATGTACCATGTAATAGGGGTATACCTAAGGTCTGTCCACCCCCAGCAATAAGTCAGTTTTGATGAGCTCTGACAGTGTTCCTACAAGTTCCTACATCTTGTCTCTGCTGTTTCAATGTGTAGAGAGTGTAGATAATTCAGCATAAGCTTACAATGTTCTTCTCATAAATAGATGATACAGTAGGCACGATGACCAAACAAACAGAAAAGTATGTATAGGACAGGAAGAACTAAACTTGAAGCAGTTAAACATATATTTGTACCTGAGTGTGGGTATGTTTGATTTTTGGGGTCCATATTTCTCTTAACTTTAGCATATATGAATTCTCTGATAGATCATATGATACTAAAATATAGTGTTAAAACTCTGTAAAAAAAGCTCCTATTTTACCTGGAGAATTTTACGTGAATTAAAGCTTCAGGTGAGAGCTTGGGATCTTGGTTTTCCTTTGGGTTGCATGCACTCCTATCTGAGGTATTACACTCTAAAAGCAGGATTCAGCTCTTATAAACTGATTTTTTTTTTATTTGAGCGGGGGAGGTAAAGGATATCTGAAATGTATAGAACATTTCATCAGAAGAGTTTGACAAAAGGTACAACTCATTCTGGAATGTGTATTTGAAGAAGATCACGTACATTGATTTCATAATTGTTTTTGCTATTCACACTTCCTGTATTCTTAGCATAATGGCATCAATACTCAATTTTATCTATGGAGAATCAACTTCAAGAGCCTAAATTTAGCCCCAAGCCTTTCTGATCAGGTTTTGAAAACCATATGTGGAAATACTTGCACATACAATTTTCTGCATGTGAAAATGTTAGATTTGCTAAGAGTATGGGCAGGCACAGACACCTACAAACTTTGCCCCCTCATAAATGAAAACTGCATGCGTTGCTTTTTAGTTTTTAACAGAGTATGCATATTGTGCTAGAACCACTCAGAGACCCTTCCTATCTTCTTAATAAGTTAAACACTGGACTCTTCTTCCTATAAGGCATTTTCCCAAACACTGGTGATCCCATTTTCACATTGCAATGTTGCAAGTACAGGAAAGAAAAAGTAGAGATACCACAAAAAGAAGTAAAAATTTATATGGGAATGCCTTCATACACCAGATAAAGACACCTGAGCTAGCTCTGAATGAAGTACAAGCAGCAGTATAGTTATGTTAGTGTTCCTGCTCCTATGCTAATTTACACTGCTGAGAAGCTTGGACAGAGCTCTGGACTAACTCCATCTATTCAGCTTTCAGCACCCAAGCTAGCTCCTCCTGTATATGTGCCCTGTAAGGCTGCAATCATGTAGAATGAATAGCAGTATACAAGCTTTTAAACAGGCTTTCAGTGTGTTTGCTTCAGAATTAAAGAGCCTGATTCTCTTCTGCCTTGCAACTGTGTTAAGTTGCCAGGACCAGGAAATTTACATACAAGAATTCTTAAAGACTTGGCTATGGAGCTTTTGAGATATTGATATCTGCCAATATGTAGAATACTTGGCAAATTTCAGAAGACTAGAAAAAAGCTAATGTTGTACCAATATTTAAAAGGGTAATCAGAATGATCCAGGAATTATAGGCTGGTTAGCTGGCCATTTGGGCAAGATCATAAACAAGCTGAAATGTGATGAAGGAAATATAAGTAATGCCAAAAATCCAAGATTTTGTAGAAATAAACTTGAAGCAGTCTTGCAAAACTGACTATCAATGTGACCACAAGTTTGAGTGAGATGGTGGTATTTTAACAAATAAAACCTACTTTGATTTCTACAAAGCATGTGACATAATCCCCCATGGCAGTGTCATTAAAAACAAATGTACTCTATGAAATAAATGTAACCCTTATCAAACTAATTTAATAACTGGATAACTGATAGATCTCAAAAAGTAATTATTAATGGGGATTAATAATCCAACGGGACATATTTCTAGCAGAGTCCTACAGGCCTACTGTTCATTCTCTCTCTCTCTCTCTCTCTCT
>NW_017729008.1:16657292-16659517 GCF_001723915.1 Gavialis gangeticus | reverse complement strand
TCTCTCTCTCTCTCTCTCTAAACCTTGTGCCCTGGAATAAAATGTAAAGAACCTTTTTGCTGTGAAAATTGCAGATGATACACAAACTGGTGGAGTAAGGAAACAGGGAAAGTTTGGTTCTACGGAGTGATCTGGATTGCATGATAAACAGGGTTCAATTGAATAATATGTATATTAATAAGTCAAATACAAGGTCATATACCTAGTGGCCAGTAATGTAGGATCCCATCAGAACTGTAGAAAAGAGATTATATTTTGGGTAAACGGTGACATGGAGAAAACAAAGGTCAAAGCAAGTAAGTCACTGACCATGAGCTTTCCATGCAGTGCTGTAGCTAAGATAAATAATAAGCAGCAAGAAGTAGGTGGTGTTACCACGGTACACAGCCTCAGTAAGCCCTTTACTGGTGTATCTGTGTTTTTTCACATTGTCAACATTTTATGGGGAATGTTAAAAATTGAAAAGTATTTTTAAAAAGGGAAATGGAGGGGCTACAAGAACGATTTGAAGCCTGAAAAGAGGGACCTATGGTGAGAAAATAAAGTAACTTAATCTATCTAGTATATCCAAAGGAAGGTTAAGAGGTATCACAGACTGCAAATATCTGCCTGGAGGAAGAGATTTCTGAAAGTTAAAGGGACTCTCCAATCTACTTGCTAAAGACCCAACACGATCTAGTGGCTGGAAGCGAAGGCCAGTCATAGGGTGCCATAGGGTGACTACTTAACAGTGAGGATAGTTGAGACAATTTACCAAAGGGTGTGGTGTGTTCTCTTTAGCTCAAAGTCTTGACGTAAAAAATGCATGTCCTTTCCTGGAAAGTATGCTCTAGCTCAGTCAGTCAGTGAGGGCTTGGTATAGAAACCATGGGATGAAACTGTTGCCTGTGTTGGCTAAAAGCCAGGCTGCCTGATCAGAGTGATGCTTTCCAGTTTTAAAATGCATGGCTGGAAGTGGATGTATGATGTTATCAAATGTGAATTCTGCACTTAACCATGCATTTGACACCTTTGCACTCTCTCTGGAAAGGTGAAATGAGTTCACTAGACTTAAGACAGAGGACAGTCGGGTCAGAACATCCAGAAGATTTTAATAGTGCTTCAGGGCTGATGATTTCACTAATCACATTAAATTCCTCCTCCCCGGCATGAGCTTACTGAGCTTTTCAGTTTGTATTGTGAAGTAGTAGGCTATAACTGTTTTGAGAGAAAGTGTGACGTTTGTCAGACTGCAGCAGAACCAGTGCAGTCTCTCTGTATTGGTTGTGTCAGATCCTGAAGTCCTGAAGAATTGGTTAAGGGAGCTGTGCATTAATGCAGCTTCCTGTAGCCCAAGAGACTGGGACAATTAGAAGGTAGCTGGTGGAAGTAAGGATGGAGCTAGCACTGCCCCACCTTTTCTCCAGGAAAGGGTGAGCCGAGCAATTGCAGGAGCTGCTGAAGACTTGCTTTTGCACTAATGGTACTAGTGTGACCTTGCTCCTGTTCAGTGCTGCAGGATTCAGGCCCTTCACATCCAGCAAAAATCCTCAGTACACAGTTCATCTATTTGTACAAGGATAAGGCTATGACTCCCTTGCTGTCTATTTATTGCCATTGCATTAATTAAGATGTACATTTACATTAATTTAAATCCATTTGTTTGTAAATTATTTATTAAGGGGGGCTGTGATGTGCTGTATAGATGGAAGGGGGTGGGAATAAATAGCTAGTGGTTGCTATTTAGGAAAAGCAAGGGGAAACAGAGCTGATTGTGCAGTGTTCCTCACCCTTTTCAGGCTGGTGATTCCTTATTCAAATAAAAATTGTTTCTGACCTGTATTTTTACAATAAAGATATCAGTTAAAAATCTATAACTTGTGTGTGTGAAAAGTTGTTGGAGAGTGCTTGACTCTGGAAGTCCTGTGTTATGAGGTGTGGGCAAGCAAGATATATATGTATAGATGCTTAAAATGTTCAGCATCTTACAACCTTCTGATTATCATCCAAGCACAGCCTAGGGAACATGCCAAACTGGTTGGAAGTGCCAAGATAGTGGATCAGGGCGGCAAAATGTGATGGTGCATGAAGCTGTGTATTCAATTTAAGTAATGGTTCCATTTATCGGATTGATGCAGGGAGGGGAATCATTGTATGAGGGGAGGAAAAAGAAACCTGAAAGAGGGTGTAAAACAGAGGCTATCCACTGTTGGTAAAGTACTTATTAAGCACAGATGAACAAATAA
>NW_017729008.1:16629082-16657281 GCF_001723915.1 Gavialis gangeticus | reverse complement strand
TGTTGGTAAAGTACTTATTAAGCACAGATGAACAAATAAAATCAGTGGTGGAGATTTCAAAAGCCCTTGGTCTTGGTGTATGCCTGCTTCCGCTAAAATCTGTGGGACTTGTTCTGTTGACTTACTTGGCAGAGGCACTGGCCATTGCTGAGCACTTCGAAAAAATCCACCTACAAGGTTTAATTAAGAAAGTGTCTATGTAAGGAAGTAAAGTAGGGATGAGAAGTAGAATGGCAAGACTAGATCTGGTAGAATATATTTAATCAAACGGCGGCAGGTGACTTTGGAATTTCAAGACTTTATACCTGTTTAGAAGTGAATATTTTTAGCCCTCTGGTATAAATAGCCCTAGTTTTGATACCGTAAAATAAAGGTAGAAAGCATATTGGGACTGAAATTATGAAGCATGATCAAGCAGTGTGGACTCAGTATTTGAATACTAAGATGAACCAACTGTTAAGAATGACAGGGTTATAGCAATGAGAGATTGCAAAGAAATGAAAGCATGGTTTTTGCTTGGGAGTGAGGAAAAGGGTGGGGTGGGGTGGGGTGGCGGGGTAGGGCAGGGCAGGGCAGGGCAGGGAGGAATAGGCATAAAAAGACCTAAAGTCTGAAAGGTCTGCAGAATTTGATAACAGCCATCGTTATTGGCATTGTTATAAGTTTAGTGGCAGCATGACAGAGTGGATAGTTAGAATATATACCACTGTGTGGAGCAGTGTGAAAATCCCAATTACTAGGAAAGAGCAAATTACTGCTAGAATCCGTTAAGACATAGAATATAATAGACTCTGAGATCTGTCTGTTCTAAGAAAGATGTTATCCATTTTCATGTTTGGCAGATTGAGAGATGCACAAGACTTGAAACAAGTTGGTCTTAGAATGAGAAGGTCATATATAACAGGAGAAAGGGTTGTTTTATTTTCTCCTGTAGAAGCCAGATGTGAATTTCTGAATTTCATTGATTTTAAAGAGTGTCAGATAGCCTCTGTGGAGAGTCTCTCTGACACAAGCACATCATGTGCTATTTTAGAGGAGATTATTCATACCAGTAATTGAGCCTGAATCAGAAAGAAAGGACTACAGAATAAATGGTCTTAAGACACATTATGATAAACAGCTGATAAGATGTCATATTCCATTTTCCTGGTTATGTCTTGAACAGCATAAATATGTGGGAAAGCTAGACAGGCATCCTGACTTACAAGGTCAAGCAAAAATGTACTGGTTTAGGATGTTTATAATATATCACTAGCAAAACCTTGAGATTTTTTGTTGTCATAGGGCCAAAAACTATGTACCTTACTTGTAGGAATAAGGTAAGTGAGCCTACGTGAGTAACATGAGCAGAATTTGGCTTCTCATCGTGTGCCTCTGACAGCTGCAGGCAGAGGTTCTGTTCTATTGAACTGTACTTTGCTTTCATGATGAACCATACGCACTATGAATATGTAAACAAAATGGAAATAGGTCCTTCAGCTTCAGAGATATGGGGAGGAAATGAACTGAAAGGTGCATATTGTTTTGCTCCTCCTTCCTTCCCCATCCCATTTTGCCTGCAATGAGAGACCTGCAGGAAATCTGTAGGTCTCCTGCTCTCATGAAACCCTCACCCCGCAAGGATCCTCCCCAGGAAAAGAGGGCAGGGAGAGTCCTGGCAGCACATGCTCAAAGGGTTCAGCTGATATGGAAGACATGTGGAGAAAAATCCAAAATGGTTTCTTGCCCAAGGAAAGTGATTCACAGAACTGGGGATAGAAGCCTAGGTTTCCTATACAGTCAATAAGAAGAGTTAGGTGTCTCCAGAGGGCAAGTCAGGGAGTCCATATGCAGATCAGAGAGCCACCTGCTGGATGCGTTAAAGACAAGGATGTGTCAAACTCCTACCTCTCCCATCCACTGCAGCACCTTCCTCAGAGGGTAAAAACCTAACTAATGGGGTAGGAGGTGATGGTGCTGTCCGCCTTACACATCAGTAAGCCTTGATCAGATTGAACTACATGACCTCCGGAGGTTCCTTCCAGCCCTACTTCTCTATGACTCTGAGAAAGAAAGAATAAGATTCTCTTGGCTGGTACTTAGGGCATTCCCCAGGTGTGGGGCAGAGTGTTCTGGTTTCTGGCCTGTGCTACTCCGACTATTTATTAGGGGTGCACTGATAAAGATTTTTTTGGCCGATACTGATGGCCGATTATTGATTAGCCATATTGGCCAGTACCAATCTGATCGCTGATATGCAGCCCGGCAGCTTGGAGAGCAGCATCCAACTGGTAAGTCTGTGGGGGGAAGGGGCATGGCAGAGACCGATCGAAGGCCCCTCAGTGGGGCTGGGGCAGGCACTGCCCAGCTGGGGTGGGGTGGGGGTGGGATGGAGTTGGTGGCTCATTTGGGGAACGCTGGGGGGGGAGGGTCCTGCCACTGTGTGCATTCCTGGGAGAGGCATGCAGGGCCATGTGCCTCCCTCATCTGTGCGTGGGTTGAGGGTGGACTGCCCACTGTGCGCTCGGGGCTGGGGCTGCACTAGCCTCTTCCCAGCAGCTGTGTTTGTGCTGGGAGGTGATGCTATGTAGGGACTAGAGCCACCCTAAAATTTGCCATAACCCCACCCCCACTGTAGCCCTCCCTCCCAGCACTGCTGCTGCTCACCCCACCCCATCTGGCTCAAGTGCAGCCCTGGCCCCGAGCATGCAGCGGCAGCCCACCCTCACCCTGTGCACAGAGCCACTGGAAGGGGGTCACATGCCCCCCATGCCTTCCCCGGGGTGCACATAAGGTGGGAGCTGCACCCCCCTTCACCCTCCCATGACTCCTGGATGAGCTGCTGGCTCCATCCCACACCCTGCCCCTGCCTCTGCCCCAGATCCAGCCCCACTCCCTCCCTCACTGCAGGGGCCTCAATCTGCCCACCCCCCATGCTCCTTCTCCCACACAGACTTACTGGCCAGACAGTGATTTCAAGCTGCCAGGCTGCATTCCTGGCTGTATACATGCTGTGGCTGCACCCATGCACGTAGCATTTACCAGCAACATTTTTGGCCGCATCAGCCAAAAAAAGCCGATTGCTGATAATGTCAATTTTCCTTTTATCAGTGCCAATACAGTATGGACTCATGTATCAGTGCACCTCTATTATTTATGTATAAACCCTTCTGCCAGGCCCTGCTGGCAGTACATGGACCAGGTCTGAATTTGGGGGGGGGTTGACTTGAACCTCCACCTGGAAACTTGGGAAAATGTCACCGTTACTGGGAGTCCTAGGAGAAAAATATCCTCACTCTCAAGCAATTTTGGATACTGAAATGAATATAAAATTTTATTAAGGGTAAAGAAGGAAATTACTAAACCTTATCAAACATAACAGCTATAAAATACCCCAACTATTTAACTACATCTCACAATATTAAATACCTCAACTATTAAACTCCTGAGACTATTAAACTTTCAGAGTTTTTGGTCACTTTTGTTTTTTAACTTCAGACTCCCCTTCGTGGGAGTTGCTCCCTTGCCCAGTTCAGAGTTGGGGAAGAGGAGTTTCTTCTCAGGTCACTGGGGAAGATTTTGTGTCACTGCTTGCCCCTCTGCCCCACTTTAGGAAGCACTACATGGGATTGCTGCTGCTCTGGGTCTTTACCATCTCTTGCCACTCTCTGGATTGCCACCCTGCGACTGTGACAGCACTGCTGGGAGTTGCTACTGCTGGGGAAACTCTGTATTTTCATCACTTGGGGACTGCTGTGTGAGCGCCCCTTGGGATTCAGGTCTGGGTCTCGCTGGGGAGGCAACTTCAGACTGACTGCACTGGTGTTGTCCAAGCTGGTGGCCTCCATGGCAACTGAGTGGCTGCAAGGGGGGGTGGGAGGAGCTCTGGGTGCCATGGCCCCACTGAGGCCCTTTGCCACTGTGGTTCCCAGGGTCACCCAGGTGGACAGTTCTTCCAACTTCCTGGGCAACATCCCCCACTGGCACCCCATGGGGGTCCTGTGTTGCAAGAGAGTCTGGCTTCCAGTTGAGGGGATGGAGGCAGCTCAGCTGATGGTGGAAAATGCTACCATTCAAGACATGAAGAATCATGTGGAGGCCCTCACTAACTGCTTGTGGCACTGGAAGCGCCCTATTGAGACTGCTGATCTGAGGAGAGGAGAGCATAGCAACTGGAGCAGCTTCTGAGGGAGAAGGTGGTTTAGCTCTCCTCATCAGACACACCAGCTCTCCTGAATGGGGCAGAGGAGAGTGAAGGGGAAGAGAAGGTGAAGAGAAGCTGCAGGAAGGTGCTATATATGCTTTGGAATGCCACTTACCATTGGGAGGCACTGAGGTAAACTGAGGAGCCAGAGTCTTGTATATGTGGCAGTTTGGCTGTCTGAAGGATTCACAGCCGTCTTCCACAGACTCTTCCATGAGGTATATTATCAGGTCCCAGACTTTGCTGCCCCCTGCACCTGGTTGGATTCTGGCTCTGGGCCTGGCTCTGTCAGCTGGGCAGCATGCAGCTGATGGGGCAAGAGCCTTCATGAGTATACATGTATGGACAGGTCAGCCCCCCATGCTCTCCCTCGCTGGACAGCTGCTTCAAGGTGGTTCTGGTTCCCAGGCATCCAGTGTCTCAGCTGTGTACTTCTGACAGCTCCTCCCTGTCTTGCCCAAGTTGAAGCTTGACCTGGTGGTCTCTGCTTTCTCTCTGAATGAATTGCCCACCCTGGTTGAGTGGATGGAGGCCATCCAGACACCATGGAGGAAGATGGACGACTTGGTGTTGGTTGAGAATGGCACTAAGGAAGGCACTAAGATGCTTATGAAGGTATGAGGAGTTGTTCTGAAGGGTGGGGACGAGGTGGTTCATGACCACAAGAGGCTCATGTCTTTTCTCCAGGTCTTCACTGTCTGCCCTGTCTCCACCTCTCACCAGAGAAGTCTTTGCCCTGCAGTTACATTCAGGCCTATCAACCCCTTCCCTTCAGTTGGAACCGGTAGCGGAAGAAGGAGACATTCTTCTTCCTGATCCCTATGCTCTGGGTCCAGGGATGCCAAAGAGCTCTGGCCTTGCACAACCCAGCCAGTTCTGTGCTGCCCCTGCCAAGTCTACTGCCAGCTGTGCTGTACTGACGAGACTTTCCAGTAAATGGTCAGCACCACATGCAAACATGGCAGGGACCTGTACCACTGTGCCTGGCTCAGCCACTGGGGAGACTGGCTGTCTGTAATGAATGCCTCAGAGGAGATGTCACTGGGAGATGATGGGAGTGCCCACATGCAGGATCAAGACTGAGCTGGCTTTGTTGCACCAGATAGTCCCCTCCCCTGGATCGACTCCATGCCATGGTAGACTGCAGAGAACGCCGCAGTGCAAAGGAGTGCGACTGCTGGCCTTCTGCTTTCTACACATAACGTTCTTGCTTTCCCTGCCCGTCTGTGTTTCCCTGTTTCCTTTTGCTACCTCAGTCCATCTGTCCCTTTTGTGTTCTGTCTATCCATACCCCAGTTTTCCTTTGGATTACCACCAGGGATCTGGGTTTTCCGTTTCCCACAGAAAAATGGAAAAAACTGAGGATTTTCCCCTTTGGCCAAGAAAAATGCGAATTCTTCATTCTAACAGAGAAACACATGGATTTTGCTCTTTTGCAAATAGCTTTCTGCAGGCTGGCAGAGCTCCAGCCTGCAAGGGGCTGGAGAGTGGGAGGAGGGCAGTCAGGCAGGGGGCGTCATGTGCATGTACATGCATATGGCCACCAGGCAGTCTGGAGAGAGCTCCCTCGGGTAAGTCTTGGGGGGCAGTATTGGGTCCCCCATACGAAGGGAGGGATGGAGTTGGGCAGGGTTGGGGTGGGGCTGCTGCCCAGCTGGGCGGTGCGTGGGGCTTGGTGCCCAAGGCCACAATGTGCAGCCGCAGGGCTCCAGGCTGCTCATCTGGGGGATAGGGGTGGGGCCAGCTCCCTGCCACTGCATGCACTCCTGGGGGGGCAGGGAGGGGGCCAGGGAGGATCCATGCCCCCAGGTCTGTGTGTGAGGTGGGGGTGGCCTGCCCACTGTGGGATCAGACACCCTGCTGTGCTGCCATCCCCTGGGGCCTCCCTAGCCCAGCAGGTGGGACTCGGCATGGTAGGGCAGAGTGGGGTCTCATGAGGAAGTTCACCGCCACCACTGTGAGCCCCATGCTTCTCTGGCAATGCATCCCCTGCCTGCCCAGCAGCTGCGGGGGTGGTGGTGCGGGATTGTGCCCACACTGCTCCAGGGCTGGCAGGGGGTGTGTTGTGAAGCCAGTGCAGGGCTCTCAGTGGTGGCAATGAGCTTCCTTGTATGGCCACACTCTGCTCTGCTCTGCCCTGCTGTGCCAGGTCCTGCCTGCTGGGGTGCAGAGGCCCTGGGGTAGGGCAGCAGGGCGGGGAGCCTGAGTCTGCAGCAAGCAGCCTGCACTTGCCCTTGGCTCACATGTAGCTCTGGGGGCATGGGTCCCTCCTACCTTGCAGGAGTGCATGCAGTGTCAGGGAGCACCCCCCCTCTCCCACCTTGCTCTCACTCCCCACAGGCTCCACTTTGGCCATACTTCCCATGGGGAGGGGAGCCAGGCTTCCTGCTTGGGCTGCAGCAGCTGCTTCCTTCTGCAGGTGACAGCCGGGGCTAGGGCACTGCTACAGGGGGCAGGGGGCTGTGAACCCAAGTCCCTGGTTCCATAGCCCTGGCAGCTGGGGGCACCCTCCAGGGGGGCTGGTGGGGGACAGGGAGCTGGGGGGCTGTGGGGGGTAGTGCAAGTTACCAGCAGGGCTGGGGGAATGTTGGTGGGGAGTGAGGGGCAGCAGCAGAGCCAGGGGGCCAGAGGACCTGCATCCTGGCTGAGGATGAGATTTTTATCCATGATAAAAAGCCCAAAATCAAATACCAAAATTCACAGGTACTTGGAATTTATTTTTCTGTAGTGACTAAGGCACTGGTAGGCTTCCAGGTTGCTTTAAAATTGTAAATATATCAATAAAACATTGTGTTCAGTTGATACCTCTATATATGGCAACATTTCATTTTAATTGCAGATCTTGGGGGGATTTAAACAGAGAATTTGCAATTTTTTATTGGAGAATTTGCAATTTTTTAAATCAGGGAAAACCAGGATCCCTGGTGACCACCTCCCATTCCCTTGTGCCATTCCTACCCTTGATGCTTATCATCCCTGTGATTTTCTTCCATTTGTCTCCCCCATTTTTTTATTCTTATGTGTTTCTCTCCTAATTTCTTTCAGTTGTGGGCCAGTATTAAATCTAATTCTCCCTGTGTCCCTACTGTCTTCATGCAGCCAGGAAAAGGGACCACTGATGGCTTGACTACAGCTGCAGGAGCAAAACGCCTGAGTTCCCTTCTTCACCAGGCAGACTTCTGCTCTTGGCTTGTGCTACACTGTCTAATAAACAGTTCAGTAGTGAGGGTTTACCAGCCTCAGTGGAAATGCCTTCAAAGGATGACTCTGGTTTGGAGTATCCTTAGGCTCTTCAGGCTCCTCTGTCACTACCCTGAAGCTGTTCCTTCTCCACATACCCTACCTGCGCCTCAGGGGCTGTGCTGCTCTCGCTGCCATCTCTCTCCCCACCCCGCTACCCAACTGTCTGCTGACTGTCGTGGAACCGTCTGGTCCTTCACAACTGGCTCTTGGGTACAAATCAGGGTCTAGGCACACACAAGCTCTAAACTTTTTAACCTGCCTACCAAGTAGAAGCATGCAAATCCACAGTGGAACAGAGCTCTAGTACCACAGCACATGATCAAAAACACATATAGACCAATTGATATAGATATTTATATATATAATTAGAGGTGCATAGATACAGTGGTCCATACCGTATCAGCATCAATAAAAGGAAAATTAACATTATCAGCAATTAACTTGGTTTTGCCGATATGGCTGATAATGTCGCTAATAAATGCTGCGTGCATGCACACAGCCACAGCATGCATGTGTCCAGGAGTGTAGCCCGGCAACTTGGAGAGCAGCGTCTGGCTGGTAAGTCTGTTTGAGGGGATGAATATTGGCCAATATGGCTGGTCAATAATCAGCCATCGATGTTGGCCCCCAAAATCTTTATTAGTGCACCCCTATATATAATATATAAATATAATATATAATATATATGTGTATTTACATACATATATCTATATCTATCTATATCTATGTCTAGCGATAGATAGATAAATCTAGATTTATCTATCTATCTGTATGCATGTCTGTCTGTATGTTAGAAACAGAAACAAATCCTGTGCTCTGTTTAGGACAAGGTGTTTCGGGCTCTGTCTTCTCTGGGGAATTAATTTACCTCAACCTAACTACTACATTTTTCAGTATTAATGTCCCTGAACACTACACAATGGACCTTTGCTAGGAAGGCTTATAGTGTAACTTTCCAAAGAGTGAATTCCAGCTTTTTAAATTAATTACCTGAGACAGAGATTATGGTCCAGATCTTTCAGGAAAACAAGAATTCATCATTCTTACTGCTTTATTTTTCCTCTAAAGAAAATTAATTATTACTTGGCTGCTGGTTCTTAATATTTCTCCTTTAGATTACTAGGTAAAAATATATTGCAAAGTTAGTCAAAAAATGGCATTCACTGGTAAGTATGAATATAACACCACAATAATATGATTTCTCAAATTTGGTTGCTAAAAGTCCACCCCCACAGGCCTTTCTTTCTCTGTATGGAGGTGGAGGGGGGCTCTAGTTTTGAACTGGAAGAGAGTTCTAAGCAAGTCTTTTTCACTAAGAGAAATCTGTTGTTTAGTGCTGGATGGACTTACTTGGCAAGACTTTGCTGGGAGAATAAACCCTGGCTAGTGTCCCCAACTTTTCACCTATGTTACACAAGATCTGGATGATGGTCTTCTTGAGGAAGACCAGATTTCCTACCTGATAACATCTTTGCCAAGCCCTCTTTTTCAAAGCCACCTTTTATTGCTTGTTCTAGAAACGGTAGCTACCTGCAGAGCAATGTTACAGTAGGGAGTCTCCTTCCCAGAAGGCAAGATTTTTTTACAAAGTTTACACTCCCTTTTAGATGTCTGAATGTGAGCTGACTTCATGGAAGTTTGGTCATTAGTGACTATTTGACTTCCAAATGCCATGTCCTGCCTTCTCAAATTCCTCTTAACAGCAGTCCAAACTGCTACTGGCTTGCCAATCATGAGTGTTTGAATTTAAAATGCGAGAGATTTGTATTAAAACCAGATTCTTAAGGAAGGGCAAGGTCAATTGCTAGATCACCAGAATTCTTTTCAAGCTAATGTCCAGAAGCTGGAACATCACCAGTTGTCAGGCAGATGTCCTTGTAGTCTCATCAGCTTTCAGAACCAATTTATGAGGAACAGCAAGACTAGATGACTGCTCGTCTTTATTCTATTTCAGTCCACCCTGTTTCTTTTATCGTGCTCATTTTACTCTACTTTGAGTGCATTCTAAAGTTAAAAATAAAGAAAGTGACCAACATCTGTCAGTCTGTCAAGTGGAGCTCCTTATTTTTCCTCCTACTCTTCCTCTCCATTCCCGCCTTGCCTTCTGACAGAAAAAAAGCAATTATGTTGCTTCATTCCCTGGAAAACAGTATAATGGTGTCATAGGTGACAACTGCTGCATTAAGATGCATTATAGCTGCTTTTCTCACCTGCAGTTCCCATCTAAACTGTGATGTTTCATTCTCTTCAAAATTAATCTTTATTGAAGATAAAAATACTGTTGATTGTATAAGAGTAAAAGGAGATAGAAAAAGAATCTTTAAACTCTGGTTTGAAAAATAAAGCTTCAGAATTTGTAAGCAAATCCTACAAAAAACCTTTGGCATGATATTGCTATGCATGTTTCCTTAGGAAGGTGGCCCTTGTCATCTTTGAGTTAGCATCCATAGCAGCCTGACATCACAAAATAATTATGTTATCTTACTAAATAGCAGAACTGAGAGGTAGCTAATCCTTTCAACTTGCTGACATTCAGTCTTACCATTGGCCCTGATTTCGTGTGAATAGGTTTGTATTGCACATATTGTACAATGCAGAAGGCACAGGTGCTAGGGCTGTGTGAAACAGCACCATTTTGTTTCAACTTCTGTTTCGAAGGGACAGTGTTTCGTTTCGTTCCATTGTTTTGTTTTGTTTCGAAGCTGTTTCGCTGTTTCAGCGTATTTTGACATTTTGCCCATTGGCTATAATAGGGAATCATGAAAATGCCTACAATTTTGTCATTTCCTGCCTGATTTGGATGAAAATTGCAGGGATGGTAGCCAAGTCTCAAGGAAATAGGTGCCAAGGTTACTGGAAAACCATACCTTAAACAGTTGAAAGGAAAACTCGTCACTTGCCAGCAGCGGTAGTCTCCTGTCATCCTGCATGCAGATCTGGGGCTTGCACCCCTGGGAGGGCTGAGGGGCTGTGGTGGACTCTTCCCGGGGGTTCAGGCCCCTGGATCTGTGAGTGGGATGACAGGCGGCTGCTGCTGCTGCCTGGGGCCAGCAGCAGCGGCAGTCTTCCTGGTGATGGGTGTGGTCCCAGGTGGCAGTGGCAGCCTCTTGTCATCCCGCACATAGATCTTGGGGCCCAAACCCCCTGGAGGGCTGTGGGGCTGTGCTGGACTCCTCCCAGGGGGTGCGGACCCCCAGATCTGTGTGCGGGATGAGAGCAGGCTGCCGCTGCCGGCTGGGACCGGTGCTGAAGCCAGGCAAGCCCAGCTTCGAAACTAGAAACATTTTGAAAGTGTCGAAACATTTTGAGTACGCTTGTTTTGTTTTGAAGCTGTTTTGAAGCCTTTTGTTTCATTTCAGTTTCGTGGTTTGAAGCTCAAAATGTGTCAAAACAGCTTCAAAATGAAACACCCAGCAAAATTTTGCATGGCCCTAACAGGTACCTGACCCTGCCATCCTTACTCAGGCAAAATTTAAGTTTACCTGAATAAGGACTGCAGCACTAAGTTTCAGGTAGGTGGGTTTTTTATTATAAAGTTTTATTTATTATTATTCTGTGGGGTGTTTGAGAGATAATGGAACTCTTTTACAAGGGTAGAAAGGTAGTTAATGGATCAAACAACTTGAGAGCAAAAAGAAGGCACATACTGAATCAGAAATTAAATGGACTCCAAATTTCTATATCTTTAAAATTTCAAATACACAATGTACAGCCATGAAGCTAGGGTGCCAAATATGTATAAGCACTAGAGAGAATTTTCTCATGTTTTATATGTCCAATGTGAGATCCTAGTGCTATTGAAATTGGTGGAAAAAGTCTCATTAACTTACATGGGGCTACAATATCCTCCTGGTATTTAAAATAGGTGAATTCCAACAACACTGACCCCAGTACTCTTTCCTCCCATGGCAGGGGGTCGGACTAGATGATCTACTCAGGTCCCTTCTGACCCTAGAAACTATGAAACATTGACTGATTCTTAAATTTGTGGGAACTTTAAAGAGTTGCAATAGGGTGGAGGTAAATTTGGTTGGTTTAGGTGTATGTTTCCAAACCTTAATGCACTGCCTTTCTGTTGAGTTTAATCTTACCTCTGTATTGGGTTTATAATGCTTAGTTTGGGAATAATCGTGATCTTCCTGTATTGTACTTTATCCTAAATTACTGATGTGCACCATCAGTCTTAGCTCCATCTTAACATATTTTTGTCTGGGATTAAAATAAAGCCAGAACCTTCAAGCCATGAATCTATGGAGTTTGTAAAGAAATTTGAATTGGCTGATGCTTCATGGAGATTACTGGGTATTTGTATGAAGAATTGCTAACAGAAGCTGTCACAATTTATTGTTTCCAATTATCATAGTTGTAACAAGTCAAGTACTAACTGGTAAAATAAACATCTCAATTGTCTACTGTGTTTCAGTGATATTTCTTGGACAAGAACAGATGTGGAAAGTAATTCATGCAGAACATCACAATTTTCTTGAAATTTTTAATATTTTATGTGAAATTTATGTACATTTTATTGATGTTCCTTAGTGCCTTGTTGTTTAATTCTGTGTGTTTGGGAGAAATTCTGGTAAATTGTTCATTTATTTATGAACATAGGACTTTATAGAGTGGGAACAGATATTATAAGCAAGTGAATTTAGATTGTGGTCCGTCAGTTCTTTACAGAGTATGTTTAGTGCTGGAAATGCCTGATCTCCAGAGCATGCTGGAGTCAATGTAAAGATGCTCATTTTATTTCAGTAGTCTTTGGATGAAACTCCAATTCTGTTCAGCAGTTTGCCTAAAAAAAGTCCACTGAAGTCCAACTTAAGCTTAAGTGCTTGCTGAATAGGGGCTCAGGAAGGTGTCGTCTCAAATTTCAGAAGGATGCAAATAATCTGGTTTATCTTTGCTCACCAGTAGCTTTTTCACCATTTCAGCAAATAACAAGTATGGGGGTAGCAGATCTGTGCCAGCCAACAATTGAAAAAGAAGGTTCATTTCTTAGGGTCCCCGTTCAGGAATACTCAGTAACTCTGCTCATGTAAGTACTCCCATTGGTATCCATACCATACAATATTATAGTAGCTATTAATTCCCATATTGTATGACATTTTATCGAAATCTCACTACGTGGCTGTAATGCACTACATCCTGCTGTATCACCAAATGAAATACAGCATGACTCCACAGTTAATACAATACAATAGGAGAAAATTCATCTTTATGATGTAAATGTAAAGCCATCATTGCACAATCAATTTTACATGCTTTAACAGACTGCACTGCATAGAAGTTCATTTGGTATGTAACTCGTTGCTAGTGTGCAGCCAAATTAGGATATAATGACATACAATATGGTGGGAGTTAATAGATCCTATAGTACTATGGGTTACAATAAAAGTGTAGCATTAGTAAAATGATTTGATTAGTCTGTAGCCAATACACCAGATCCTTACATGCAGTAAAATGCACAGACAGGTATTATGTAACAAGGTATGTTGTAGGAACTGCACTCTGCAGCAAATTACAGAGGGAGACCACAGTGTAAAACTGAGTACAGTATCACTCTTTAGAGAGTACAATGACATGCAAGTCTGAAAGCAAAGTAGTACCAGGTATGTCACTAGACTAAGGTATAGTAAAAGATAATTGCCACCTACCCTGCTTGGTTAGAAAGGAAAGCATGCAAATTAACATCTATCCAATGCCTATTTAAAAACTGACCCATGATTAATGACAAAGCAAGTGGCTTGTTACTGATTTACTAATTTCTCTTATACACTTCACCTCATTTAGAAACAAAACAAAGCAAACAAACAACTCTCCCCAGCTATAGCCTCCTAGCTTTGCAAGTCCCTAAAATTACAAGAAAACATATTTCTATCACTGTTCCCCTTCTCTTTTGTCTTTCCCTCCCCTTCCATTGCATTTTGTGTTTTCTACTGTGTAGAGTGCCTATATGAATGGTAAACTCTGTGGGACAGAAGTTATATTTTATTTTATGTTTCAATAAAACTGAGAACAACTGAGCCCTGATTCTAAGGCTAAGTACAGACAGTCAGAAAACACGAGGCTGAATCGATTCAATCTTCGCAGGTTAGTTTAAGCTACACAGATTGAACCAATAAGTAAACGAACAGACATTCATTTTTTGTTCCAGAAATACAGCCACATGCCTGCAATGGCTCAGGCCAGAACCGGGGTGTGCTAGAGCTGGAGCAGACAGCTGGGCCAGGGCAAGCCCACCCATTCTGTGAGGGGGGCTTGCAGGAGAGGTGCAAAGCATCCTGGGATGTTGGGTGACTGTGAGTTAACTTGAATCTGGACAGGATCTGGGACAGAAGTTCAATACACTGATTTAACTTCAGTCAGTTAAGTCTGATACCACATCCATCCAGGTTTATCTTAAACCAGTTTCAGGCATTTTGAAAGTGGTTTATGGGCACTGAACTGTTGTGTTGCAGAGTTGAACTGGTTTCTGATCACTTATACTGGTTTATGTGTAATTTTTGTCCCTAGCCTGTCTGTGGCCCCTAGCCTCTACTGCAGTGCACATTATGGTAATAATATTTAATGATCAAGAATTATATTTTACTGGTGCCTAAATGGCCGTTTTCATGAAGTTACCCTGTTGTGCATATGAATGTAGGCCTGCCATCTGAGGTGGGAGAAGTAATCTTGCCTCTCTGCCACAGTATCCCTGTATGCAACTTGAGAATAATGATACATCCTTTCAAAAGTACTACATAGGTGTTAGTATTAAAAGAATATAAAGGTTTTGCAGGCAAATTACTGGCCATGTTTAAGAAGATACATTCCAGACACTTATACAAATTTTGAACCTCTTAGCATTTGAAAAAATAACACATGACTTTAGAACAGTAAATGCATGAGGACTCTCTGTGGTTAAACGTTGATTTTTTTACAGTGGTCACCACGGGGTGTTAAGCAAGGAGGCACTGGATGTCTACCAGAATCCAGCCAAAGGATCATTTCATAAGAAGTTAAGTTGATTGCTAAATAGCACAAGGGAGATCTATTGATTTAATATACCATATTTTCTTTCATGCAGCATGCCTCCAAATACGATACGTACCTTGTTTCTAAAAAGCAGAATGAAGAAAAGAAAAGATGTTTCCTTGAAAATACTGCTAAGTATTAATAACTGATTAACAGCTTCTGCACTAGGAGCCTCTGTAGGGGAAAAGAGAAAGTGTCCACAGCTAGCAGCTAGGGAACCTCTTTACTTTGTTCCCCCCACACCGCCCCCAGCACAGGCAGAAACTGCTATTACCATATTTCCTTATTTATAATACACACCCAAATTCCAGCAGCTAAATTTTGAAAAAAGGTTTGTACTGTATGCAAGAAAATGTGGTATTTTAGTTGCATCTTAAAGTCTCCCAATTAAGTTTGTTATATAATAAGATCCACTAAGGTGAAGAGAAAAGTAGAGGAACTAGCCCAGTCTGAATAAGACTGATCCTGTTGTTCTCGCCACAGCAATCAGTGTAACCAGTGAGAAACTATAATCATCTTGAATGGGAGAAAACTCAAACATATTTATGACTGTACATCATAATGGGCACCATCTGTAGTACAATAAATAATGGCACACATATATAAACATACTGGGTTCTTAGTTAAGACAACATATTCAATATGTTTATTTCTGCATTAATGAGGGTCTTGATTCTGTTGTGACATCTGTCACAGTGCAGACATGGCATTTCAATATCAAATTTTGAGAGCAAAATTCGTGGACATTATTTAAGGCTTTCACTCTGTACGTAAAGTATGTTTCTGATGTCACAAACTTGGTCTCGGTAGGCTTTTATTCCATTGATAATAGGACTTGAATGACCTGATGACGCTCCAAGGTTCAGTGTTCATCAAGATTACATAGCTGGAAACATCAGCTTAGCAACTCAAGTAATGTGTCCATGATCCTCAGTGGGACAGGCTCAAGGAGGAGTGCCATGAAATGTTGAAAAGTGATTGATGGCTCCAAGAAGTTTAGACTAGCAGTTGGCAACCTGGACCTGAGTGACCCAGCTTGGGTGGGCACTAGGACCCATCTGCCACTGCTTGTCCCTGCTGCAGGATGGAGAAAGTTCCTGCTGTTGCTGCTTTTCCCTGCCATGGATGGGAGAAGCCCCCACTGATAAACATTGCCAAAGCCCACATCTGTGAGCCAAATTCAATGGCTCCACAAGCCAGATCTAGCCCAAAAGCCATAACTTGCCAACCTCTGCTTTAGACCATTTACTTTGTCACGAGGGTGCTCTGCAGAGAGTTGTACCTTTTTTTTGGTTTTGTTTATTTTCTTACAAAAATTGTCATACCTGCAGCATATCCAGATATATAGCACATGGCTCACTTACTCTTCATACCAGTGAGAGGCAGGACAGTAATCCTCTAAGCCTAAACAAGTAACTGATTCTTGAAAACTTTTTTTTCCAGCATTGCCTTTGAATTGTGGTATGGTTGGTTTTCTATTGCTGAGAACTGCTGTAGGGAACAGAGGTGCTATTGTCACCTGGGCAGTAACCAAAGGTATTCAAGCACATGTTGAGACCATCCAGCTGCGGACACCAGCTCTAGGTGGCTCAGCATGTGAGAAACTTTCACCTTCCCTCACTTGTCTAAATGTCTCTAATCTGCCGCCTGAGCAGACAGAGGGTAGCAGAAGGGAAAGCATTCGTCTTACATGGAAAGTGATATGTGGCCTAATTGGGATCAGAGGTGTAGCAGTAGAAATTGACAGCAGGTTTCCTATCTTCACCTTTTTGGGCAATGGCCTTTATGATCAATTTTGGATGTTTTCTAGTCTGGTAAGACTCTGAGACTTTCCACTTCCTGCATGGCCTGGGTATTATAAATTATATTGTTGTCCAGAGTGGACAGACTCACCTGGGGCAGCTGCCTTAGAAGTGAAGACTGAGGGGGAATTTGATAGCAGCCTTAAACTACTTGAAGGGTGGTTCCAAAGAGGATGGAGCTAGACTGTTGTCAGGGTGGCAGATGACAGAATAAGGAACAATCGTCTCAAGTTGCAGCAAGGGAAGTTTAGGTTGGATATTAGGAAATGCTTTCTCACTAGGAGGGTGGTGAAGCACTGGAATGGGTTACATAGAGAGGTAGTGGCATCTCCATCCTTGGAGGTTTTTAAGGCCTGGCTCGAGAGGGCCCTGGCTGGAATGAGGTAGTTGGGGATGGTCCTGCTTTGAGCAGGGGGCTGGACTACATGACTTCCTGTGGTCCCTTCCAATCCTCATTTTTTGTGATTTTGTGATTCTAGGTGTGATTACAATGCTTTGCCACTAGATGGTGGGGGAGCTGGTAATAGCTGTTTATACTGAGTGAACGGTTATTCCTGAATGGCTGTCTCCTCTCTCTCATGTGCTTGCATTTGCATGCACGTGCATGTACGTGCATGCATACAGACACATGTGTAAATTATACTGGTATAGTTTTACTTCTAAGTCTGCTCCCCCCACCCCCTGATAGCTCTACACTAGATTCTATTAAGGTACCCCCAATCTAGGGTTACACAGCATGTCTGCTTCTTGTTTATGATAGTGTACACCACTGTAAGTGTGCTGTGTACCCAGGCCCTCAGATATGCTGGAAAATAAATCAGGCTACAGAGAGAGCTCCCTTCGCTTTACATCTTGTTTACTGTTGGTCCTATTTGATGAAACATCTTCTTTGCTCTTGGAAGCATATTTGACCTTTCTAAGAACAACCTGGTCCAGGGACAGGGTAGTGCAGCTGTCCAGCAGGAAGCAGTGCTATAGAAATGTATAAGCAAGCACCTTTGTGCCATTTGGTTGACAATCTCAAGTGTTTCACCTTAATCTTTTGATAGCTCATTCATAGATTCATATTCATAGATTCATAGATTAAGGGTCGGAAGGGACCTAGTAGATCTTCTAGCCCGACCCCCCGCCAGGGCGGGAGAACAACAAAAACCCCAAAAAGAGAAATGGGACTCAAACGAGTCCAGCTAGGTGGGCATCCAGCCTCTTCTTAAAGACTCCATGCTGTCTATCCAATCCTAGATATTTTGGGGTTAGGAAGGAACCCAGAATTGCCTGTAGGAATTTGCAGATGCTCCTCCTGATTGGTGCTAAACTTAGATTTTCATTTTGTTGTATTTTTGCCTGGAAAGGCTGATAAGAGATTGAGAATAAACAGGTGAAAGAGGAATTTTGCTTCTGTTCACATCAAAAGGCTCCTGGGTGTCTTGTCTGATAGTAGCACATGCTTGATGGTAATCTGTCTTTTTTTCCAAAACTCATGAAAGCAGAGGGCAGTAACAATGAACTGGAAAGTTTCTATCCTTACTAGACTGGTTGGAATCATGACCTAAAGATGGTAATCCAGGAAAGGACAGATCCTGCTCTTGAGCTATAATTGCTAAGGCTTTATAGGGGGATTGTGGGGAGAGAATTTCAATGGCAAGTACTTAAGGCAATTCACTCTAAGGTACGCTTTCAAGCAGGCTGATCCAGGGAGGACAGTTTTACACTCTGACTCTGAGAGGCATCACTCAACCTACTCTTTATGGCTAGGGACAGAAGTTACACATAAACCAGTTTAAACTGTAACAGAATGTAAACTCAGTGCACATAAATTGGTTTCAAAATGGCTGAAACTGGTTTAAGATAAACCTGGTTGAATGTAGTATCAGACTTAACTGATTTGTGTCAAACTGGTTTACAGAACTTTTGTCCCAGACCCCTTCCTGGTTTAAGTTAAATCAGAGATCCCCAACATCCCAGCATGCTTTGCAGCCCTGGGCTGGGCTGTGCTGTCTGCTCCAGAGAGCAGGGTTGGCCCTGCCCCTTTGCTCTGTAGCTGAAGTGGGGCAGGGGTGTGGCCAGATGCTGGCTTGGCATGGCCCTCTGAAGCAAAGGGAGCAGGGAAGGGGCTTATTCCCCCTCTCTCCCCTCTCTTGAGATGCCAGCTGGCATGGCGAAGGGGGCAGGGAGGGGGTTTAGTTTCCCCCTGCAAGCCCCTGCTAGTTCTTTAATAACTGCATGTCAAGCCACTGCCTGCACAGCAAAGGTGACCAACACCTTGTTAAAACATTAATTCAAAAGCCATCAAGACTGCAGTATGGGGCTAACAGTTTTGATTGTTTCTCAATTATTGACCCACCTACATAGCAAAATGTGTTTTCCTATCCAGAGACTTATTGGAAGAAGGGACAAGATAGGCCCTTTCTTAAAGAGAAGACTCCACCCCCTCCCACCTCTGGCAGAGGCTAAAGTAAGCAGTTGATAAAGAAAGGGGGATGGGGACGGAGGGGGGCATGATTCCCCTCAGCACCCCCAGGCCATGGGGAAGGGGGAAGAGGCTGAGGAACCCGGCTGGTCCCCTGCCGCCTGTGAGCACAGTCAAGCCCTGCGGGACCAGACTGAGAAGTGGGAGGTGTTGGCAAAGACCTGGCTCTTCACATGTATGTGCTGGAGACGGAGCTAAGGGAACCGGAGAGGGTCTCAAGACAGCTTAAGCTAGCGTGGCAGAACGAAGGAGAGAAGTACATTTACATTATAAAGCAGAAGTTGTAAAAGGTGGCAGACTGGAATACCTAAGCGAAGGCTTGTCTCTTTGGTTTATTACATTCCATTTAAGTCAGACTGAGCTGTGTGTGCTCTCACTGTGTTTGACTGCGCTGTATGTTAGCTTAGGCAAAGGTTTTTGGTTGCTCTGTCACGTGCTTGAGGTTGCAAAGTTTTGTGTTCAATACATGCTCGCTTCAGAGAAGGGACTGTTCTTATTCAAGATTATTTGAATTCAATGCCACTACCTTCCCCTCCCCCCCTCAGTTTGGCTCCCTTGAGCGGGGGCAGGGGTGGGGTGGGCAGAAGCCTGGCAGGCACTGCCCTCCCCCCGCAGACCTGGGCCCCAGGTCCAGCGTGCTAGCCCTGGATTTGTGCCTCGCCACACCCCCTCCGTGTCAGCAGGCAGTGGGGGAAGTCTCTCTTCTCTCCCCTTGGGCAGTGGCTGGCATGCTCTAGTGCCTCCCGGCTTCTGGCTTGAGCCACTGCAGGCATGTGTCTGCATTTTGTGCATCAAAAGTAATGTCTGTCCATTTGTTAATCAGTTCAAGCTGTGCAGCTTAGACTCACCTACAAAGACTGAATTGATTCAGCCTCAGGGTTTTTGACTGTCTGTACCTATCCCATAAGCTGAAAGCTTTAAAAAGGGTGCTTCAGTTTGTCAATGAAGCTCTGCTCTGCTTTGTGGCCAGAGAAATCTTCTGGCAAGAAAAATGGTATCCAGTGTGTTGGCAGCAAATTATATGGCATATTGGGTGATGTCATTAAGGGAACTGTTAGCAATCTGTCATTTAAAGAATAGCTTTTGCTGTTCCAGCATAAGGAAAGTGATTAATCCCATGTCTGCGTGGATTTCTGCTATATATTCAGTGCCGGTCCAAGAGAGTTAGGAGGTACAGTGTGATCCCTCTTGATTACGTTGCTGCCAGCTTAATTTTCCTCCAGAGAGCCTGTCTTCAATTTATGGCCAAGATGTCTTTGAGTGAAATACTCCTATACAGAGGAGTGAAGAAGAGCTTGCTGCAGGGTGCCAGTACCATGTTTGATTTCGGCATGAGATCCAAACTTGCTTGCAGGGTGCGCGTCTTTTAACATCAGCCACTGGAACCATTTTGGTATCTGGCATGTGCCAAGCAGCATGTTTTATTTTACTGACAAATGAGGGGAAGGCAGAAAGATCTTTTTCTGGGACTCCCCAAAGAACAGATGTAAAAATAGGGGCTATTCCTGTTGAAACTACTCATGGCAATCTAGCTGAAGCAACACAGAGCCCAGCATGGGCTAATTTACCCAGATTCTCTGTGGGTTTTGTAGCTGTCCTGGCTAGTCTGTTACCACTATTCTAGCTAGTCTGGGTATCTCTTTGTTATACAGCCTTATTCTCAGGCTAGATCTCTAGACTTCTTGCCACGTGTTTAACCAGATTAATTCTTTGTGATATACTTGCCCAGATAACTACTGCAGCCTCATGTTAGCCTTTGTTTCACCTGCTGATAAAAGTATCTTGCATCTTACCATTTTTCTGTGAATGCAGGAGAGAGGACATAATCTGAGTGTTGTTTGACATCTTCATTTATGATTTGGATGATGGGATTGAGTTCATCCTTATCAAATTTGTGGATGACACCAAGTTGGGTGGATTTACAGACAGTCTCAAGAGCAGTGGTAGGATCCAGAATGACCTAAATACTCTGGGAAAAATTGCCTGCCATCACTCAGATAAGATTCAGCAATAACAAATGCAAAGTCCTGCACTAGGTATGGAATAACTACATGCACAGATAGACTGAAGAGTGGTTGGCCAGGCTGCAGCACTGCAGAGAAAGACCTGGAGGTTATACCATAAGCTGAATAGGAGCCATCAGTGTGTTCTTGTTGAAAAAAAGGCCAGCGGGTTGTATTCACAGGAATGTCACTTGAAAATCAAGGGAAGTGATTTTTCTGTTGTTTCCAGGTTTGGGCCCCACACTTCAAGAAGGATGTGGACTGATTGGAAAGAGTTCAGCACAGAGTGACAAAAAATTATTAGAGTCTTGGGAAGCATGATTTATGAGGAAAGGCTGAAAGAACTAGGGTTATTTAGTCTAGAGAAGAGAAAACTGAGGGGAAATGTGATGTCTTCCAATACCTGAAGGGCAACTATAGACAGGATGGAGATGGGCTTTTCTCTGTGGCTGTAGGGGACAGGACTAGGAGTAATGATCTCAACTGAGCGTTTTCTTAGCAGAGGAAATATAGGTTGAAGATTAGGAGGAACTTTCTGAATATGAGGGTGGTCAAGTATTGAAACAGGCTACCTAGAGAAATTGTGAATTCTCCATCCTTTAAAATTTTCAAGAGCAGGTTTGACAGACACTTATCTGGGTTGGTTTAGTTGGGGATGATCCTGCTCTGAGCAAGAAGCTGGACTAGATTACTTGTAAGATCCTTTCCAACCCTGCTTTCCTATTATCTTAAATATTCCAATTCTTATTAATATTATCCAATATTCTTAAATATCCTATCATCCTAAGAGCCTGTTGAAATGCAGCTCAATTCTTCAGTGAGAAAAAAAGTTTGGTTTCTGTTGGCTCTGCATTACAGAAAGGAATTGCTGAGTGAAAATGTCTCTAGATTTGTGCCTGGGATCTGTGGTTTCTGTCTGCAGCACTTCTGTCTTCGGCTTCCCAATTCAGAAATCTGTCTCAAGGGTGGTGCAGGCATCAGGGTGTAGAATAGAGGCCCAGGGCAGGGAGTTAGGTAAGAGCCTTAGCTTTCCTTTCTCTCTGCAGGTGGGAGAGTGGTATGAGGTGGTAGAAGAACAAGGATCCCAGATGATTGGTCCTCATCTGAGATACTAGCAGAGGCTTTTTAACCTTCCTGTGAGACCAGAGCTCTGACCACTGTGATATGTCAGCCAAAGTGTCCCAACCATCTACTCGCCTGCTGGGCTTGGTGTCAGCCCTGACAACTGATGTTCAGAAATATTATCTTCTCTTAAAAGATGTACTCAGATTGCTAGACTTTAAGGCCAAAAGAGACCATTCTTCTGCACCTCTATATAGAACAGACCATAGAATTTCATCAACTTCCTTGTATGCTGAGCCCAAGTACGCTAAAATTTGTTCCATTCTTTGGCTAAATTGTAATAAACAAGCAGCAACTGCACATCTGTCATCATTAAAACCATTCTTTTCTTTCCTTAGGACTAATGCTAAATTTACTTCTTTCTAGGCATCCCTGTGACTTTTGAAACTGTGACTGGTTCAGTAAATTGCTTATACAGAGGCAGAGAAAGGCGTCTTTGTACCTAAGGCAGCCATGGCACGTGGGGCAATGCCAGTTGCTGGGGTGCCAATGACACCAGCTATTTTGGAACCCCTCCACAAAGGTGGCACCTGGGGCTGCTCCTCTGGTCACCCCACTTCAGTTGCACTACTGGGCTTATATGCAATTTCTGTAAGTGAGTGGTGCTCTGAAATGTAAATAGTGTTTTAACAGTTCTTCATATTTATATAATGCTATTGCCCCATCAAATACCTTCTTAAAGAAGGTTAGGGATGGTTTTAATTGAGCTGGTGCTCTTACAGACTTAGTGACTGAGATGTAAAAACCTTTTACTGCCTGTTTTACAATACCGGTTCATAGTAGACTCAGGAACAGAATCCAGGTATCTAGTTCCCACTGTGCCCTCCTCTCTAGAGGATCTAACCAACTTGGTAAAGTCCAGACTCACTCCTGCAAGGTGCTGAGCATCACTGCAAGTTATTGAGCAGTGGGAGCAGAAGATCAGCCCTACAGTTTGTAGTGAGTCATGCTGTGCTATGAACATACTCATTTCTGAAGTAGCACATGAAGGACTCTAGGCTATTGGGAAAACGATCTGGTCTCAGCATAAGGGGCCAGAGGTGGGAGTGGAACATGGTGCATGCAAGGGAACTGAATATATGTTATATAATAGAGGGAGGAACTGGCAGCAGTGAAAAGTAAAATGCAGGCAGGAGTTTGCAAATCTGAATTTTAACATGAGATTGTCAACCAAGCCAGTGCTGATGGTCCCATTCTTGAGTCAGCCCTAGCTCCTCCATAGAACCATAAGAATGGCTTAAAACTATGAGGTTAAAAAATTCCTGAAAAATAATAGATAATTTTTTGAGAAGGTAGGGGTAAGTGGCATAGGGAAATATTTGCCTTTTGGTGTTTAAGATTCTCATTTCATACTTCCTCAACAGCAAGTGCTAGAAACTTCCTCTGTAAACTGACAGCTGAAATTCTTGGTTCCTCACAGAGCATTGGAAGTTAGGACTCTAAGACTGTAAATAGATGTTGCATTTCTCCTTTTGTCTGGGGTTCCTACAGGCATTCACACCTACTCTCCTGCTTCAACTACCTATGAAGTATGATGTATAATATGTGCTAACAGTCTTTTCCAGAACATCCCTGGTTCATTTAACTGAACTGTGGTTCATTCCAGGGACAAGCCTGTCGGGCTGCGTGCTCCTCCAGGCCACCCACCCGCAGAGGAGCCGCAATGCATCTCAGAAGGGCTATGTGAGTATAGGGCTGTGTCGCTCCTATTTTGATTGGAGTCAAAACCCAGAACAATCAGGACTGTCTTAAATGAGACATCTGTTTACAGCCTAAGAAAACCACCAAATATTGTAAGACGCTCGATAACCTGATGAGGGTGCCCAGTTCTGTCGCTGAGCTTATTGTTATTCTTCAGCCCCTAACTCAGAAGCCCCTTTTGCTTGGGGCTGGTAAGCAAAAGGGGCTTCTTAGTTAGGCCCACAAAACTGTTTTTGCTTCCTCAGAAAGAAAGCAGATTTACAGAATGCTCCAGAAACCCCAGGTAAGCAGCTTGATCTCCAATAGTAATCAATTTCCATTGTCTTTTATTTTTTTGTTTAGTGGGAGAAAATTAACTTGATTTAGGAGAAGTATTGGAATCCTAGTGAAAATGGCAGGGATTACCAAGGAAAATAATGATCTTTGTTTTTAAAAAACAAAATAATAATAATTGGTGTTACCCAAAGGACAAGAGGGTGGGAGGAAAGGTAAACATGTCTTAAAAAAATATGTGAAAAAGGAGCATTAGCAAACAGGGAGGTTGTAGCAAATTGGAAAAATATCTGCTTGGAAAGATAAATGGCTATGTAATGGCTGTCTATAATAACAAAGCTTAATAGCTCAAATCAAATCTTCTGTAGTTTTTTTTTTTAAATAAATCATAATTGCATAATTTCTAATAAGCTACAAGGCTTAAACCTTATCATAAATGTCCTCTAAGCTGCAATAAAAAATAGAATGAGATTTTTTGTATCCAAAAATAGCTTGTCAAGAGTGGAGGTTTTTTTTTTCTGATTTCAGGAGTGATCTCTCTGCAGTATTTTACTGATGAACAAGTAGAGTTCTGTAAAAAAAAAAAAATAAAACAATTAAAAAATTGATAAGTGATGCTTTTCCCTTTCTCTGAAGCAAAGTTGGACTTTGTTTTTCTATCTGAATGAAATATTCACCACTGCACTGATCCCTTGCTTCTGCAATTTGTCCGATGTTTGCTTGGAGATGTTTAGAAGTGGTGAAGCAGAAAATCCCTTGCTACAGAAACTGCTGAACTGCCAGCATTTGCTGTAGATTACACTTCGTGCTGGTGTATGTTGCAGGAGATTCACTGGACAAAGTTGTGAAATGGCTATTTGTCTTCAAGACTAGAAATCATTTGTGAGTGTGATGGAACAGAATACCCTGCCACAGGAAGGAAAGCTGCCCGCTATTTATATTTGAGGAGCAGATAACTGGAAGTTAGAAATCACATCTTAGAGTCACATTTTTTGAAGCTCAGAGTTGAGGTGTCAGGCAGGTGAAGGCGCAACTGCTTTTTTGTTTCTTTTCATTTACAAAGACCATAGATTCTGGGGTGGGCAGGAGCACCTGTTTCCGCTTTGCTTTCATGTGGAAGGCTTGTATGCACAGCCTCTGTGAGGAGGAGTTAATTGGAGCAAAACGTATATAAAACTTTACTGAACCATCACAGCAGGAATGTATCTTGCAGAGTGACCACATGAACTAATTGCTGTTCTTTCTTTACCTCTACTTGTGGTCTCTCTTCTGCTTAGTCATGACCTTACAGATTATAGGCTGCTCAGAGCAATGAGTGCCTCTCTCCCAATTTCTGAGAAGCACTTACTTTTGCTTTTAGGTGCTCAAGAGTAATGAGCAATTCTCAGGAAATTCAGCTGAGGGACACTTGGTTCTTCTCCGTGTCACTTACCTGGCTGTAGTTTAGGCCTTAACACTTCATGAACAAAGGCACATGATGCCTAAGAAAGAGTCCTTTTTCTTCTCTGATTCTTGCATGTCATGGCCCAATTGTGATGTCTGTCTGTATTTCCCTCTCCTATGTCTCTCTACATTATGTGCTTTAGGGTCAGGATATACTGTATTAACCAGGCCTGTCACTGCCTAGACCCAACTGTGTCAGACCAACAGACAGTTCAGTCACTGATACTTGGCTTTCTTGCTGGGCTTCTACTTTATTTTTAAAATTTATTTTTCAGTATATTTCTTTCCCAAATTAAAAAAACCTGTTTTCACACTGCCATACCTACTGACTAAAAGCACCGAGGTCAGACATCAGAGGGGCACTGAGTACAGTGGTTTCTTACTCAATTTGGTAGCATTCACAGAAGCTCAGCACGTGTAAAGATGGAACTCCTGTTGGGATGGTTTTGTAGCAGCAGTATAGGACAAAGTCAAAGAATTCAACATATCCTTGGAATCATAGAAAATTATGGTTGGAAGGGACCTCAGGAGGTCATCTAGTCTAACCCCCTGCTCAAGGCAGGCCCATCCGCAACTACATCATTCCAGATGGGGCTTTGTTGAGCCAGGCCTTAAAGATCTCCAAGGATGGAAATTGCACCACCTCTCTGGGTAACCCGTTCCAGCACTTCCCCACCCTCTTAGTAAGAGAGGTTTTCCTAATATCCAACCTAATCCTCCCTTGCTGAAATTTGAGACAATTGTTCCTTATTCTGTTATCTGCCACCACTGAGAAGTCTATCTCCATCCTCTTGAGAACTACCCATCACGTAGTTAAAGGCTGCTATCAATTCTCCCCTCAGTCTTCTCTTCTGCAGACTAAATAAGCTTAGTTCCTTTAGCCTCTCCTCATAAGTCATGTGCCTCAGCCCCCTAACCATTTTCATTGCCCTCCACTGGACTCTCTCCAACTCGTCCACATCCTTTCTATAATGGGGAATCCAAAACTGGACACAGTATTTCAGATGTGGCCTCACCAGTGCACAATAGAGTAGAATAATTACTTCCCTTAATCTGTTGGCAATGCTCCTACTAATGCAGCACACTGCTGACTCATATCCATCTTATTGTCCACTGTAACTCCCAGGTCTTTTTCTGCAGAGTTGCTGCATAGCCAGTTGGTCCCAAGCCTGTAGTGGTGCATGGGATTTTTCTGTCCTAAGTGCAGGACTTTGCACTTGCCCTTCTTGAACCTCATGAAATTTCTTTTGAACCAACCCTCCAATTTGTCTAGGTTACTCTGAATCCTAGCCGTACCCTTCAGCGGATCTACTATACCCCAAGCTTGGTGTCATCCGTGAACTTGCTGAGGGTGCAATCCATCCCATCTTCTAGATCGTTAATGAAAATATTGAACAAAAATAGCCCTAGGACTTACCCCTGGGGCACTCTACTTGATACTGGCTGCCAACTAGACCTTGAGCTATTGATTACTACCCATTGAGCCTGACAATCCAGCCAGCTTTCTATCCACCCTACAGTCTATTCATCCAACTCATACCGCTTCAGCTTGATTGCAAGAATGCTACGGGAGATGGTATCAAAAGCCTTGCTAAAAGCAAGGTATATTATGTCCACTGGTTTCTCCACATTCACAGAGCCAGTTATCTCATCATAAAAGGCAATCAGATTGGTTAGACATGACTTGTCCTTGGTGAATCCATGCTGACTGCTCCTGATCACTTTCTTCTCCTGTAAGTGCTTAGAAATGGATTCTTTGAGGACTTGCTCCATGTGTTTTCTGGGGACTGAGGTGAGGCTGAGTGGTCTGTAGTTCCCTGGATCTTCCTTCTCTCCTTTCCTAAAGATGGGCACTATATTTGCTTTTTTCCAATCATCTAGGACCTCCCCCATTCGCCACAAGATTTCAAAGATAACGGCCAGCAGCTCTGCAGTTATATCAGCCAACTCCCTTAGCACCCTCAGATGCTTACATCCAGCCCCATGGTCTTGTACATATCCAGCTTTCCTAAATAGTCCCTAACCTGTTCTTTCACCATTGGGAGTTTCCACCTTTTCTGCAAACCGTTGTTTGGTGCAGTAGTCTGGGAGCTGACCTTGCCTGGAAAGACCAAGATAAGGAAGGCATTGAGTTCTTCAGCCTTTTCCTCATAATCTGTCACTACTTTGCCTTTCCCATTCAGTAAGGGACCCTCACTTTCCCTGACTTTCCTCTTGTTGCTAACATAATTGTAGAAACCCTTCTTGTTACCCTTCATGACCCTTGCTAGCTGCAGCTCCAGTTGCACTTTGGCCTTCCTGATTTTATCTCTGCATGCCCAAGCCATATTTTTATATGCCTCCCTAGTTGTTTCTCTAAGCTTCCACTTCTTGTGAGCTTCCTTTTTGTGTTTAATCTCACCAAAGAGTTATCTGCTAAGCCAAGCTGGTCACCTGCCATATTTGTTATTCTTTCTGCGCATCAGGATGGTTTATTCCTGTACCCTCAGTAAGGTAGTATGAGGAACAAGCAGGAGGAACTCGCCCTCCTGCTAGCTAGCACTAATCCGGACATAGTGGAGCTCACTGAAACTTGGTGCGATCCAGTGCATGACTGGGCAGTAAACATCAGGGTCTATGGGCTGTACAGGAGGGATAGAACAGGGAGGAAAGGTGGGGGTGTGGCGCTCTACATCAAAGAACAATATACATCCTCAACAAACAGCACTGGGTCAGAGGAAGGGCAGACTGAAGTGCTCTGGGTCTGCATACAAGTGAGTCATGGGGAAAGGGACTTAATGGTAGGGGTTTACTACAGGCCACCCAACCAGGGGGAAGAGCTGAACTGGGAATTCTCAGGTCAGCTTACAGAGGCAGTTAAGTCAAGGGACGTGGTCATCATGGGTGACCTAAACTATCCAGACATCTGCTGGGAAGAGCAGTCAGCCAGCTCTGATCGCTCACAT
>NW_017729008.1:16618715-16623518 GCF_001723915.1 Gavialis gangeticus | reverse complement strand
GGACGAGGGGGTAAAAAGCACCCTGTTCAAATTTGCAGACGACGACACTAAGATGTGGTGGGACGTGGGCACTCTAGAAGGGAGGAATAGGCTGCAGTCGGACCCAAACAGGTTACAGGGGTGGGCGGATGAGAACAGGATGGGTTTCAACACTGGCAAGTGCAAGGTGATGCATCTGGGGTGGAAGAACCAGGACCATACCCACAGGCTGGGGAACATCCTTCTCATCAGTGCAGAGGTAGAAAAGGATCTTGGAATCATTATTGAGGCCAAAAGAAACACGGGCCGGCAGTGTGGGGATGCAGTCAGGAAGGCCAACCATACCGTGTCATGCATCCACAGATGTATCTTGAGCAGGTCCAATGAGGTGATCCTCCCCCTCAATGCAACACTGGTCAGGCCGCAGTTGGAGTACTGCATCCAGTTCTGGGTGCTGCACTTCAAGAGGGATGTGGACAACATGGAGAGGGTCCAGAGGAGGGCCACTCACACGATCAGGGGGCAGCAGGGCAGGCCTTATGAGGAGAGGCTACAGGACCTGAACCTGTTCAGCCTCCACAAGAGGCTGAGGGGGCATCTAGTGGCCTGTTACAAACTAGTCAGAGGGGACCAGCAGGCACTGGGGGAGTCCCTGTTCCCCCGAGCACTACCAGGAGTGACTAGAAATAATGGTCACAAGCTGGCAGAGGGTAAATTCAGATTAGACATCAGGAGGCGCTACTTCACTGTCAGGGTGGCTAGGATCTGGAACCAACTTCCAAGCGAAGTGGTGCTGGCTCCTACCCTGGGGGTCTTTAAGACAAGGCTAGATGAACACCTTGCTGGGGTTGTTTGTCATGGCAGGGGGTCGGACTTGATGATCTGTTCAGGTCCCGTCCGATCCTACCAACTATGAAACTATGAAACTATGTTCCCACTATATGCTCTAGGTCTCACTTTCTTATTCTCATAGTACACCGGTTTAGTTTTCATGTTCTGGTTTTACATTGACCTGTGGCCCTGTATCTAATTTGAAAGTTACCATTAGTTCATTGGTGTCCAGAGTGATTGTCCAATCCTCTGAAGAATGAACTTCTTTTTGCGTTGTGCCAAGGAGGAATTCTTCCTTTCCTTGTTGCATAGAGCATGTGCCTGCTGTTTCTTGTGTGGTGTATCCTGCTCCTTTCTGCAGACTCTTGCAAAGTGATTGAATCTTTTGCATTTGTTGCAGCACTTAACAAATGCAGGGCATTGCGTGGGTTTGTGGTAACCCCCACAGCTTCTGCAGATGACCATTATTTCTTCAAGCAATTTTCTTTGGCCTCCATTTGCCTGCTTCATAGTGAGGTCTTCCTTTCTGTATTGTTTGTGTGTTGCCTTAGGTTTTTGCAGTCTTGTAATCTTGTCTAGTTCAACTTGCTCTGTTCCCCCCCCGATTCTGCAGCTTGGCACTTAACTCAGCCACTTGGCACATTCTAACTGCCTTTTCCAAATTAAGCTCAGGATCCTCTAGCAGTTTTTCCTGAGGTTTGTATCCCTTATACCCAATACTATTTGGTCTCTGATCATGGACTCTTTTAGGTCTCCAAAGTTGTATGTCTGGCTCAGCAGTCTGAGGTCTTTGACAAATTTCTCTATTGACTCACATTATTTCTGCTGTCTCATGTGGAAATTATACTGTTCAAAGGTTCATTTTCTTTGGGTATACAATATTCTTCAAACTTTTTATTACTGTGCCATAGCTTTTCTGTTCTGCTTCTGACAGTTGTAGGTTATTATAAAGAGATGGAGCTTCTGGGCCTGCTATATTTAAAAAAATAGGTACCTTAAGTGAATCTTCCTTTTCTATAGCTCCACTGGCCATCTTATATATGGTGAAGCACTGCTTAAATTTCTTCCAGTTTTCTGGTACATTGCTGGACAGTTTAACTTCTCTGGAATTCTGAGATGCTCCATTTTTTTTCTTTCTTTGCACCCCACTCCTAGTACAATGTGTAGTTCTCAAAAGACCAAGGAGATAAGCTTATAGAATGATAAAGATTGTTTATTCAGAGAGCAGTACCCTGTGTACAGCTCTGCTGTTCCCTCCTGCAATCCCTGGGCAAATGTAGAAACTTATACATAACACTTTTAAAGGTATCCCCACAATACCCATCCATACCCATACATGACAGTGCTGCAGTCATGTGAGCTATCCCACCAAGTCTCTGTTGTTTCAACCACATCATAGTTCCTTGACTGTGCAAGGACTTCTGATTCTTGCTGCTTGTTTCCCAGGCTCCGTGCATTTGTGTACCGACATCTGAGGTAGCTAGCCAATTGCCCTACTTTCTCAGGAAGAATGAGGCCTCCACTGTTACACTCTCCTCCTTGTGCTTCCTTCAGGTCCCCTGTTTCCCCACTTACCTCTGGGCTTTGTTCTCCATTGGCTGGTGAACCTAGTTTAAAGTATTCCTCACTAGATGCCCTTCTCTCTGTTCATCTGGTGAATCCCATCTCTTCCTAGCAATCCTTCTTGGAACAACGTCTCATGGTCAAAATAGCTGAATCCCTGTTGGTGATACCACTTGTGCAGTCATACATTGATCTGCAGGATGTGTCCGCTCCTGCCAGGGCCATTCCTCTTGACCAAAAGGATTGAGGAGAACATCACCGGTGCCCTGTCCCCTTCACTCTTGCACCCAGAGTCCTGTAGTCACTCTTGATCTGCTCAGGGTCACCCCTGGCATTATTATTGGTGCTCACATGGATTAGCAGCATGGGGTAGTAGTCAGAGGATTGGATCCTTCCGTGACATCTCAGGTCTGGGTTCCAGGCAAGCAGCAGACGTTCTGAGACAACAGGTCTGCCAAGCAAGTCTGCCAATCCTCTGCCAAGTATTTCTTGTGCAGTCTTGGGCGAATCATGTTAATCTCTCATGAGTTAGAACAGCCTCCCTGACCCAACAGATGTTTGCCTGTTGGGTTGGTGGTGGGTGGGGAATTGAGCTGCACTGTGGAGCTGATTGAGTGGAGGGACCTGCCTGTAAGCTCTCTCCTTTAGCCCCACTGCCTCTCCCAGCTCCAGTGCTGTCTGCAGGAAAAGACAGGGGGGAAGGGAGGTGGGGGGGGAGGGAGTTGTGAGGCGGGAGGGCTCCAATCCACCCACCCGCTCTCCAGCTCAGTCTGGGCAAACCCCAGCCCACAGCTCTCTCCCCTTCCCTTCTCTTCCCCCCATCCCTTCCTGCAGACAGCTCCAGGGGCAGGACTGAGCTGCATCAGCCCAGCCCCAATAACACCACGGACTGACCCTAGGGAACAGAAGTTCCCTCAGGCACTCCAAAGTAGAGCATCTTCATTTTATCCCTTATTTGATGAGGTTTAATTTGTCACATGATTGGCCAGCTGATTGTGCAACAAATGTAATTTCTGTCGGTGCCCATAAAGATCCTAACCAAAAGCAGAGCCCCACTGCACTGGGAACTCTACAAACCCAGTGAGTGATAATCCCTGCCCCAGTGAATTTCCAGTCAAAACTCATAAAAAGAGGACAAGGTGGGAGGGGAAAAGGAGGGCACGAGAAGTGATTTCAGCTAGGTTTCCCAGCAGGGCTGAGAAACAGAATTCCTATCTCAACTCATAATCTAGTGCCCTAGCCACAGAACTGTGCACTTCACAAGGGTATTGAGAAAACTAGTCTATTCATTTCACAAAATGCATTGAGCTGCAAAGGATGGTAGAACCTGGAAAAATGCACTGGATTTTTATTATAAATATTTTTAGAATGTATTACAGTTGGTAACGCAGTTGGTTTAAATATTTGTGTATTTTTCACTGTGCAGTGTCTGAGTAGCAATCTGCACTGGCTTGACCATGAAAAAATCCTGCACAGTATCCCTTATATTCCTAAAATGCAGGAATTTATACACAGCACTTTTTTAAAGATAAAAGAAAACAAGAAGTATACAAATGAAATTAAACCTATTGTACAAACCAAGAAAAACCTCAGTTCCCTGAGGTTAGCTTTTCAATGTGCCCTTGCTTTCTCTCCTATTGTTCCCTTCCCTATGCTTTTCGTAGCCATGTCAGACCTCTTGTCTAAATCATAGGCACAAAGATGTAGAGAGCCTTATCTGGAATATCTGGTCTGTTTCTGCTGCACCTTAGCATAACTTGGTGCTTGGACCAGTTAAACAGTAGATCACTGGCACAACACTATATGCATGCTAAACAACATTGAGGCCCACTAAAAAATCTTATGATAAATAGCAACTCCACATAAATAGTGGCAGCTTTTCTGACATAGTTAACTCAATGTTTTTTCATTGTTTTACTATAAAAATATCAAAGATTTTAATGCCCTTATGGATTAATGACTACAAAATGCCTCTCTGTGAAAAGGAGTCCTTTCTGGTTAAGGAAGCATGTTCAAGCAATGTCTGAAATGTCCTTATCCATATTTATTCTACTTGTCTGACCTAAAAATAGCTAAAGTAATTTAAGTGGGAATGAGAAATGTGCTTGTATGTGGCATTTCAGTACTAAGTGGAAGGCAGCTTTACCTCAGATCAAACTGCAGGATAGCGACGGGATTTCTTAATCAAAGTTTTGATGTGGACTGTAGCCATGTCCAGACTAGTGCGGCTGTGCGGTATGTGTGGTGCCACATACCACACATTCAGCTGTTTCATAGTTTCATAGTTTCTAGGGTTGGAAGGGACCTGAGCAGATCATCTAGTCCAACCCCCTGCCATGGCAGGAAGAGTACTGGGGTCAAATGACCCCAGCAAGGTGTTCATCTAACCTCCTCTTAAAAATCCCCAGGGTAGGAGCCTGCACCACCTCT
>NW_017729008.1:16614386-16618011 GCF_001723915.1 Gavialis gangeticus | reverse complement strand
GGTCCAACAAGGCGTCCCCCCTGGTGGGGCTGTGCACCTCCTGGGTTAGATGGAGGTCCTGCACTCTGTCTAAGAACCTACGTGAGCGTTCTGACCTCCATGCTGCAGGGGAGCAGCACAGGGAGGGTGGTTGACCCCTAGATGTCCAGGGGTCAAAAAAAATCCTGCACCAAAAAAAGGGGAGTAGCACATGTGGGGGCAGCACATGCTGCTCAAAACCAGAGCCTGGCTGGCAGCCAGACCCATGCTCTGACTGCCAACCAGGCTCCAAGCAGCAGGATCACCACTGCTGCAGCCCCAGGAGGTCCCCAGGACCTCAAGTAAGGCTTCTGGGGCCTGCCCAGTGCTGGCCCCAGCCCCAGCCTCTCCTACCCTACCTGGGGTAACCTGCCACATGGCACGGGCATTCCCCAGGGACATCCAGCAGCGGCACAAGGTGTACCACTGGTAGTTGTGCCTGGGGAACCAAATCTCCATGCTCATGGCCTGTGTGGTCTTGGGCAAGTCACTCACCCTCTCTGCCTCAGCTTTCCCAGCTTTAGAACCAGGTTATGTTATAAATCCTCTACTTCCTGGGGATGCTGTAGAGATTCACTAGTTTAGTGTTTGTAGTTTTGCAAAACAAGTCCTAATACTTTGCACTTCCTTCACAGAATCTCAGGGCCTTGAATTTTGCATGGCTCCTGGAGCTTAATCCCTGGATTGTCTGCATATTAACAGCTGGAACTAGTTTTAACCACTTGTTATGCAGCATAAAAATATGCCACTTCAGGGCAGGATTATTTCTGATCTGTGTTACATTAAGGTGTAGCCAATCTAGGCTACACCTTAGTGTGAACACCACCTGTACACCCCCACCGTGCTGGCCCAGGTTGGGCCCACTGCCTCCCTTTGTCCTCCCCAGCACTGCCAGTCCCCACTCACTGCCCCCCTCCCACAGCTTACATGTGGCTGCCTGAGCTGTCTGTCCTGGGGAGCAGACAGGGAAGGGTCAACCTGTCTGCCTGGCCACACCTCAGGTTAACCCTTTCCTGCCTGCTCCTCCCCACCCCCCATGGGCAGCACTGCAACCACAAATAAGTAGTGCCCTGGGGGTGGGGAGAGACAGGAGGCAAGGGGGAATACCTGAGGGGCAGGGGGGAGGAGACGGGGGAGAACCAGGGGAGCCCTGGTATATAGGGGACGGGGGTAAACCTGGAATAGGAGTGAGGGGGGTGCGTTCTTACCTTTCGGTCATCCAGACCACTGCTCGCCTGAATGTGTGACTGCTCCAAACTGGAGCCAGCATTAACACCTATCAGCATTTGTGCAGCACACAGTGTAATGCATAACAAGGCCCTCAGAGCACTTTGCAAATATCTTATAAGCCTTTCCTCTACTCACCCCCCACCTTCCTTCACTCTGCCTCCCCCAAGGAAGGGCAAGTAAGTGGCCTGACTTTTAGAGGTACTGAATATCTCACAGTCTACAGAAATTTGTAGATTCTCAGCCTCTGAAAAATCAGGCTAGGGGCATGGGGGTCCCTAGCTTTAAGCAACACAATCTATATTCAGCCATGTGAGTGTAATTTTTGTCCTGAGAAACTTGACCAAGGTCATACAGGGAACCTATGGCACAACCAGTAATTGAACCCTGAGTCTCGTGCTTGCATGTTGACACTGAGACCCCTTACCTCCTTTCCTAGAAGTGGGCAGAGCTATGCCACTGCAGAATTATAAGCTTGTCAAAACAAAGGACCGTATCTAGATTTTCAGGTTAAACCTAACTAGAGCAGTGCAAATGGCCCCAGAATAAAAACAACACAGATTAACCACTTACCTGGTGAACTGCTTTTGATGAGATATTATTTGGTACTGAATGACCTTTCCATCACTTTCTTTCTATGAATTGTAAATGAAAATGAATCCAGGTTTGTCTAAGGTTACAACAGTGCAGTGCAGCTCCTGGTAACCTTGCAGTAAAAATGCGTAATGAAATGCCCGTCAGTCTGAAATGTTTAAGTGACAAATCCTGCCTCCTCCCCTATGCAGGGGACAGAGGGACCTCAATGCAGTACAGCCTGGGAGGTTCTGCTGCACAAGAGATGAGGCTGGGGTGCAAGTCTGCATACCCTAAAGGACAACACTGCAGATGCTCCCTGCAGTGAAGCGTAGGGGAATCGGGAGGGAATTCAGGTACGGCAGAAGGGGACAGTGTTGCCTGTGGGTCTCTGCCTACGACTGTGCAGGCCTTTTCCAACCCTTCCCCTTCTCTCTCTCTCCCTCTCCCCCAGGAAGACTGCACTAGCTCTGGGGACTAGGACTAAGCTGCCCTTATAACCAGGAAGTGGCTGTGCTGTAGTTGAGGGACAGGAAACCTGTCCCCATGCCCAGGGCACTGCTTTAAATTGGCTTATGCACTTAGAATCAAATTTGATCCTGAAAGAGCGAGAGAACAGCTTTTCTTTTTATCTTATAAACTCCATAGATTAAAAGACCTGGAGGGACCACTACAATCATTCAGTTTGACCTCCTGCATAACATAGGTGTCAGGGGCTTCCCTGGATGTGTTTTTGTTTGAATTGGAGCAAAAAGAGCTAATTTGTACCCTTGCGTCATTGTGGCCATTGCTAATACACTGGTACCAGAGGGCCCTTCTGATGCTACCCATCATATCTTAATTATTTTTCTCTTTGTCTCCTTCTAGGTCATATATAGATGAGGGGAGGGTATGTACTTCTGTGCACTCCTGTGAAAGACCTTCCAGTGGCAGGAGGGACATGGGAAAGGCACTTGTTTAAGACATAGACTCACATAAATGCTTTTGGAGCCAGAAGCAGAGAGGGAGGTAGCATAGATTAGAACAATCTGGTGACCTGGACTTTCCATTAGTAGTGCTTGCAGTGACAGAAGCTACATAAGGAACTATATTTTAAGTGTTAACTGCTTCTCTGACTTGTATTTTAATAAGGCTAGCTCTCATAAACAACTGAGGCATGGAGCTCACTTCTCCCATCACTCCCAAATACCTGTTGGTGTTTGGGTGGCAGGAGTGAGATGTCAGCCCATTGGCTCTTTGATTACACTTGAACTCCTATTGCTGTACAAGAAAAGGGTACATGGACAGGGGCAGATCCAGGGATGCGTGATGCAGTGACAGTCCCCTTCCACTACCACTGCTGTCCCTGGCTGAGCCAGGTGCAGGGGAGCCCCAGATCTGCTCCTGCCCTGCTCAGCCATGGGGTACAGCTTCATGGTGCCAGGCACAGCCAGAGACAGTGGTGGCAATGGATGGTTTTCCTCTTCCTGCACCTACTCTCTGCTGCTCCTTCCTCCCCCACTGTGTCTGCCACTGGTTGGAGTAGGCACTGGAAGGAGGAGCCTGTCTACTTCTGTTGCCCTGTGGGGTCAGGCCAACTCTCAGGATCTCAGTATTGTGCTGTTAGACAGGAGGGTGTGACACAATTGCATATATACAAACACACAAATCAATTAGGTGCATACACACACATTACCAGCTCAGGCACATACACATCCAAACCAGCCTAGGCACATGCATACCTATCACCAATTCAAGCACATACACGCTACAAATTAGGCAAAAATCAATTGTCAATATACACACACACTCAGTACACATACACAGA
>NW_017729008.1:16608217-16609386 GCF_001723915.1 Gavialis gangeticus | reverse complement strand
TTGGGGTACCTGGGGGAAGTTTAAGGTGAGAGAGAGAGTTAAAGCATAGGGAGTGAAAGTTGCCAGAACCAGGATTAGAACTGGTGAACAAGAGAAAAGCTGGCTAAGGAACTGAGGCTTCAGTTTACTTAAGGTAAAGTGGCCCCAGGGTTACTTGAGGTCACTGGTGCATGGGAGGGGGAAAAAAAGAAACCTGGTGGCAAGGAGGAGACATCCAGGAAAGAGAGAGACAGACAGAAACCTGGGAGCTTGGGGCTGGAAACTGAGGCAGGCAGCTGAGATACTGGGGCAGCGGGGAGCAAGGAGGAGACATCCAGGAAGGAAACTGAGGCAGAAACCTGGTTGCTCAGAGGAAAAGGCAGTGAGGATAAGACAGTGGCAAAGAAACAGGGGGCGTGGAGGCAGAGAGGAGCTCAGGACAGGTGTTGGAGGTGGCAGTGAGCCAGAAGCAGGAGAGGGAGAAATGAGACAGAAGTTAGAGGGGCGAGGAGCAGAGATTGGAGCAGGGCTGAACCATAGTAAAGCAAAACCCGACTCAGGGGTCCAAATAACAGGTTTATTAAACAGACAACACGCCACACAGCCCCATGAAGTTATTGGTTCACACACGTGCGCACACACACAAGCAAGCACTTACAATGGCAGCAGGAGAAAGGGTGTAAGGATTGGAGTCCAGGTAGGGAAGAGAAACAGAGTCCAAGTCCTTGGTTGAAGAGAGGGTGGGGGGTGACAGCTACCTATCCAGACTGGAAAGGGATCTTTGTCCAGTAGGTGTTGTCCAGAGTGGGGTCACCGGCAGGGCCTCTGGGTGGGTAGGTGGTGTGGCATGGTGCTGGTCCAGATGGAAAGGGCGTCCCAAAGAATCAGTCTTCACTATCCCTTTTATGGGGCAGACAACCTCTGATCTCCTATGGGGAGGGCCTGTCTAGGCAGCGTCAGTCCTGTCCCAGAGGACTCCTGGTGTTCTTAATGAGCATATTCAGCCTGGCACAATGGTGGTTTGCCTCATCTTTTGTTTTGTGAATGCTGAGGGTGGTTCTAAGGGCTGGGTCGTTGGTCCAGGAGTTGGTGTTGATGGTTTGGTCATTCAGAGGGAGCTATTTTTAGACCTCCTGCCATTGTCTCTCAAGCACCCTCATTCATCCCCATTCATTCAGGAACCAAGTTAC
>NW_017729008.1:16605821-16607949 GCF_001723915.1 Gavialis gangeticus | reverse complement strand
ATATGTAGGCCTAAATCATATAGTACCAGTAAAACAGTAATATAGAACAGTAAAAATCAATATAAACATAATAACTGTACAATGTAAAAAAGGAGAAAAAACAAAACAAATACAACTTGCTGCAAAATAAGATGCTGAAGCTTATCCTATGTCTTAGCTCATTTATACTTATCTATAGGGAATAGAGAGGGAAAGAACAAGTCAGAAATGGTTGGGGAAGGGAAGGGAATGCATTTTAAAAGAAAAACTGGGGGTTTTGCTACACTTCAGCTGCACCCCATGTATGGCTACAGCAGGGTAGGAGGGGCTCTGGGGTTATCCCTATGCCCAGGTCCGCCAGGGACAGTGGCAGGAGCAGGCAGATCCCCCCTTCAAGTGCCTGGTGTTCCCTGCCAGCCGCACCTTGCCCCATCCCACATGGTATGATGGGTGGTGTGCTGCCACCCTCCGTTAGGAAATTCTAGATCCACTTGTGAACACGAACGACAGGAGACACGGTGAACTGGCTGAAGGGCAGACGAGGTACCCTGGCCTGGTTCCTGGCCATGCCTTTGAAGTCTTGAAAGTTACCACTTTAGGCCATAGCCTCCTCTTTACTGCACTGCACGTGTGGGTGAGGGTGGAGGAAGTGGGAGGTCTTCAGGCTCCTGGATGGAGAAAGCTCTGGAGCAGCACCCTTCTGACTTCTGACTTGAAAACTATATGGGAGGTAAAATGCTGACTTACCCCAGAATTCACTCCTCTTCTGTTTCTCCTGCCATACCTGCTACAGGGGTGGAAGGGAAAGCAAGTTAGTAGCAGCCTGGCTGTCTGGGCAAAGTGTTATGCCTTTTTTCCTTTGGCTCTCTGCAGCTTTACAGATCTTCCCTCCTTAGGAGAATATGAGGCAGCAGCTCCTCAGGATCCAACTTGCTGAGTGTGGAACCATCTCCCCCTGCTGTGGGCTTCAGAGGATTAAAACATCCTGTGGCCCAGAGTTTTCTTGGTATGTAGAACACTGTGGGCACCAGAGATGCTGCATAAATGCTAATAGGCGTGTTCTATTTCCTGTTCACCAGTACTGCAAAAAATGCCAACCCCATGCTCCTTCTGAGTGCCCAAGTTTACAGCCTCCCTCTCTTGATGGCATTGCCAACTTGTCCTGCCCATATAGCAGATGTGCCTACTTCCAATAAGCAACACTCAGTGCCTGATGCCTCCATTCTGTAGGGCTGCCTTGTCATGGGGCTGCGCAAACATGAGCTGCAGGCTAGTCTGCTGACTAAATAACAAATACAACAGTAAATGTTGGTGTTTTTCAGAAGTGCCTTAGTATTGAGCAATTAGGTTTTATATTTGGCTCCTAAATTGGCACCAGACATTTAAAAATGGTGTTGAAAGCTTTGGTTTTCAAAATTATTGGCTTCCAATCCAAAAAGCATAGGGCTGGATTTTATTCTTTCCATTAAGCACCTAAATGGACTTTAGTACAATCCTCTTCAATCCTGCTTAAGTCCTTGAAAACTGGTCATTGCATCTTCTTATGTAACGAGCTGTCATTTTAGCATTAAAAATAAGTCATATAAAACAGTGAGCAGTGGGCAGAACCCACTCACCTTTGTGTTCACATCTTCTCAGGGACTCTAGTAGGATGGAGTCAGATTGCACATAAGCTTCCTGATAGATGGAATAGGTTCTGGCTCAGTATTTTTTTAACTCCACGCATACAACATTGATTGCTTTCCTTTCTGGCTCTATGATTCCACATAAGGAAAAATATATACCATATTTATTCAAATAGAGGATGACCCTGATTATAAGATGACCCACCAATAATTAGATTCTGTATGTGGAAAATTTATACATTTGTTATAATTTTCTAGGTATAGAATCTAATTACTGGAGGTTTGGCTTGAAGTTGTCCCCCTCCCACTGCTACAGCAGGGAAAATAAATATTGGGGGTCAGATAACTCCTTTGCCCTCTGCTTCCCCTCAACCTCCTCCCCACCCCTCAGCAACCCCTTCCTCCTCTCCTTACTGTCAAACCCTGCTCTCCCTGAGCACATAGAAGTGAGGTGGGTATCCAGGTTGTAGCCATATTGGTCTAGAGGAAAAGGCAATCAGGACTCATAGTAGAGATGATATCTT
>NW_017729008.1:16604794-16605638 GCF_001723915.1 Gavialis gangeticus | reverse complement strand
GGACTCATAGTAGAGATGATATCTTTTATTAAACTAACAAGATTTTTCCAAAAAGATCTTTAATTGCAAGCTTTCGGGCGCAAACACCTTTCATCAGGCATCGGATAAAAGATTATAGAAATTCTCCTGGGTAGAAATGAAAGTTCATATTTCATAGGATTTCACAAGAGTCAGTAGATCTATCCCATCTATTTGACACCTACTTATATGTAGTACAAACTATGCATGATATTAGTTCAAAGCCAAAGGCTTGTGATTTACTACATATTTCAAGCCGTGGTGTCCCCCAGTACGACGTGACAGTTGAAGTGCTGATCATTGGGGGACTCGGATCATGGGACCCCAGCAATGAGAGTGCCCGGCATGCCTGCTGTGTATCTTGCCTCTACACTAAGCTGATGTGGTGCCTCATGGTGTCTGACACTATTCAATGTTCGTGGACATCTGTGTAGAACACATCACAGGACAGTGCCAGTACATGAACCCCACCAGACTGCTGGCCAGAAGCGACACAGAGGGGACCACCTGATGCTCCCCCTCCCTCCTCCCTGCACCAAAGTGCCTCCAATGACTTTTAATCTTGGACCTTTCCCCACCCCTGCAATTATCCTGTATGTTGTTATTTGTAACTGTATGTGGTTCCCAACCATCTTCCTATTACAATGTAATATTGTTTTGTGGGGCCTCCTATATATGCTGTGCTTTGTAAGCATCATGCCCCTTCCTTCCCTTTCCCTCTTCCCACTCCCCTTACCCCCAGACTTAGCTGGCTGCAAGCTTCATATGTAACTTAGTTGCATTCCCACCCCTGCCCCCATGCTCTACTATGTAGTCTCCCGCTCGG
>NW_017729008.1:16586668-16599794 GCF_001723915.1 Gavialis gangeticus | reverse complement strand
TCCATCTGGCATCACAGCAGGGAAGTCCCGGTCCCTGCACAAGAAAACGGAGGTGAAGAATAGGTTAAAGAGTTCTGCTTTCTCCTCTGGTGCAACCACCAGATTGCCCAGTGTACTTTGCAGGGGCGTAACATGGTCCTACCCCAGGAGTGGCTGTAATGCCCCTAGAGTACTCTTTCAGCCCTTGTCCTCTCTGCTTCCTTTGGGCAATCTCCACTTCAGCTTTCCTGCCCTGCCTACAAGTTATGTCTTTAGAAAAGGAGGCTTTCCCACATTTCTGTATTTCCTCGTTCTTTTAACTTTGTTGTTTGAACTTTAACATTTTCTAATAAATTCAATTTTAGGCACCAAAGGACTGGCTCTGACCCTCCTGATGCTGGCCTAGTATCGCAGTACCTTCAAGCCTGGTGCCAGTTCCCTGCAAAGGGAACACCTACACATTTTTTAAGGGCCACAAAAAAGGAGTTCCCATCAGTATGTTTGCCAAATGTGGGTCATGTGTTTTATAGTCATGCTCAGCTGGCTGCATTTAATCAACTTTGTAGTTAATTTTCATTGCTGAACACATGATGCTTTTGGCATCAGTTTAATGACAGACAGTATTTAGTGAGATTAACCTTGTATGCAATTATAAGATGAGGGGCTTTTTCCCTATGCCAGTTGTGGGGGATGACCTTGTCTTGTATACAGGTAAATACAGTAGATATTCTAATCTGTTCATAGTACACCGATTTTGAGTTGGATTGATTTTTGGATACTTGGCTCCTTCCCACAAGTCGGTTTTTATTCTTTGCACCTACCATCAGTGACGAAAGGTCATGTCAAAAAAGCTGCAATTTGATTGTATTAATATATGTGTATCACCTGGCAGGTTGAACTCCAGAATAACATTCTGGTTATTACACCATCTCTTTCTACTTGTTCTGCAGTGCTGCAACTGTGTAGCTGGGCACTTGTAATGCACTAGTGCAGTGTTTCTCAACCTTCAGCCTGTGGACTAAATCTGGCCTGCAGGGCTGTGTTATCCAACCTGTGGAGCTCCCTATGTGTTTGGAAATTTAGCGAGGGGGGTGTCGTGGCAGCCTAAAATTGCATGGCTTCCAGAACCATGACAAGTCATGCTGCCATTGCTCTCCAACTGCCAAATTTCCAGACCTCTGTGGAGCCCTGCAGGCCTGAGGACACAGGCCTACATTCTGGATCACATTGGCATGTGGTGTAACTTTGCGGCCAAATCCAGCACTCAGAACTGAGATGGCATATGGATTAGTGGCACCTGAGGACTGACCCCATGCACTTGACCCGACACTGGATCAAGCCCACAGACTGACTGCAGGCTAGCTCCATGCCACTCATCTAGCCTAGAGGGGCAGAACGTTGAGCATGATTGCTCTACTGCACCTTGTGACAGATCATTTCAGGTTAAATATGTCATGACCTAATAAAAAATACAACCCCTTAACTAGCAATTGTTTCTAATCACTGGTGTATGGTAATTACTAAGAAAGAACAGAATAAATACTATAAGCTGAATGCATTTAGACCTATAATTGAGCAAATGTTAAACACATACACAGTCTTGCTCATTAATATGCTCTTCCACTGTGTCCTTATCTACTTGAGAAAATGGGATGCTGGGGCATGAGTCCATGCATTTGATACAAAGACTCTGCTGTATGTGAAACTCCCTAGCTTCCCTTCATTTCCAAGGAACTGCATTCTAAATGGTAATGCTGTAGATCATAACTTTAATCTAGAATTATATGGCTTGAGTGTGTCTGTCTGAGTTTGTCCAGTATTGGTTCATAATGTAAAAGATTTTCAGTTACTTTGTCCAGTGATGTGCAACAAGAAGGAGACCTTTGTGAAGTTTGTTTATAGGCTTAGTAACAATGCTGGTTCAGAACTAACGTATGCAAAGACACACTCAATCCAGAGGGAGGAATATGTTATATAAATATTATATGTTGGAGGGTTACTAAGGTAACTTCTATCATTCTAGTGTGGTACAAGTCAGGAGTGTTTTGATAAAATGTCTCTTTCTTTTCTCTTTTTCATCAAAAGCAGAACATTTTTGTAGGAGTATCCCACTTTCACAACATTTTTGTTTGGGACAGCTTTCTGAGATCCCTGATGGAACTGATCCCAAAATAGCCAATTGCCTCATGGCTAGAGAATGTAGTAGACACCAGTTCAAGTCCCTAGGCCTAAATCTGACAGAAATAGGTCTTCAACATGGGTGTCCTGCATCCTAGCTGAGTGTCCTGGCCACCAGCCCATTGGCTGTTTTGGTGTGAATCTCTCTCTTCCATGGAATATTCGGAAAGGACTCAGTCTCGTCTCAGTGGGGAATGAAAACTCCTTGAAAAGTTTTGAGAGAGACAAAACTACTTCCTGTCCATCTCTGAAAACCAGAGCTGTGCCATGCAGAAGTGCCAAACCTAGCTGTTCAGCCTGCCTAGTGGGGAGGCAGGTTGCATGTCTTGGGGGGGGCGTAACATGGTCCTACCCCAGGAGTGGCTGTAATGCCCCTAGAGTACCCTTTCAGCCCTTGTCCTCTCTGCTTCCTTTGGGCAATGTCCACTTCAGCTTTTCTGCCCTGCCTAGAAGTTATGTCTTTAGAAAAGGAGGCTTTCCCAAAGCTCCACAGGCAAGATCTCACTCATGAGCAACTCTGTCAATGCATCTTGACGTAAGGGCTAATCATAGCCTCCTGTAGTCATGCCCATGCCTCGCAGGTGTTTCCACTCATCACTTGGCTGGGCACTTTGCCCAAACTCCCAGCCCGCCTCAGGGCTGTACTCCCTTGTTGGGGCCTAGGTCATCCCAGCCTCCACCCCTGTACTCTGCCTAGTCTCTTTAGCCTAGACCTACTGCACCTGGCCTGGCTTCCTGGACTCTAGCCTCATATCTGCCCCTCTCTGGGCTCTGGTCTGTCCAGCCCCACATTTGCCCCTCTGGACTATGAGCCTGCTCTGCTTTAACTCTATGCCTCTCTGACACTATTGGGACTTCCTCTCACCCCTATTAGTCCCAAACCTAAGCCAAACTCAGACAAAACATGTACGCACTCAGGCTCTGACAAAACTCCAAGTCAGCTGTCTGTCTGCCAGGCTTCTGCCTGTCTGGGTCCTGCCCCCAGTGCAGCCAGAATTCAGTGTCTAACTGGCATTGTCAGGCACTCCAGAAGACAGCAGAGCCTCCCACTGCAGCTCTCCGGGGCAACAACTCTTCAGTGCCTGGAAGGGGGTAGCTAGCGGGGTCAGACTGACTGCCTGGTTTCAGGCACAGGCTTTAAGGGTGTCCTAAGCCCTGCCCAATCCAGTGACATGACTCTGCAAGTACTCACAGGACCTTCCCCACTGTGCCTGAGGACTTGCCTGCTCTCCCTGCTAGAACTGAGATCATCTGTCTGCAGCCCCTTGTTTCTGAGCTGTCTTCCCCACTGGCCTTGCTGCATTTTACTGCTCTTTCTCTCTCCCCAGGATGTTACCTTTCCATAGTTAGCCTCTCCCTATGGCTTGCATCCTGGTCTGTCTGCTGGCAGCCATCTCATTAGCAGCTAGCTTGGTTTCTAGCTGCCAGTCCTCCCTAATTCAGCTCAGCCTGCTACTCTTTCCTTTAAAGTAACAGGAACCTTCTGGCTTGCTGTTGCAGGGGGGCAGAAGATAGCATACGGAAGTCATTCTGACATATCATTTATAGACTGGGAGCATGTATTTGTTAGTGTTGTCATTGGACCAGGCATCACGAAGGCAGAGTCCTGGCTGGATTTCTACATGTCCTTACCATGCACTGGGTAGATCACACAGCGCTTTGCTTCTATGCCTGTGTTGCAGTCAAAGGAGCACATGTGCTTTGATGTAGGGTGCCATGCACAGCTAAGTGATAGGGGGTCTTGGGAGAAAGGGGCTTCCATCATATTTGCTGAAGGAGCAGTCAAGATTTGGCCCTTAGGTTATGGTTTTACTTTGCAACTCATATTGACTGAATTTTTGTTAGGTCAAAAATTGCCTGTTACTTCTATTCTCAAAATAGTATTCAGACCCTTTTTCCCACCGACTCTATCATTTTGCAGGAAGATCCTTGGTACTGACCTTCATTAATGAACCACTGTTGGAGACTGTGCATTCTCAGTCACTTTGTAGCTATGCTTCCATTCTCTCTTAGGATGTCCCTAGCAGTATTGCTTGTCCAGATACAAAAATACAAATGGGGCCTCTTGTAGTTCATATTTTCACTCTGTGAAAAATTGTATATTCTTTCAACTTTCTGTCTTTGAAATTTATTTCCCTGAATAAGAGTTGAGATGCACCTGGGTGGCCCTATAGAGGTAAGACCTTGCAAAGTTACAGCCTTTAGTCACCTTGGGGAAGCTTTGTGACAGCACAAATGGCAGCAAAGAACCTCTCTCCCTATGTTGGTCTAATAAAAAATATCACATCTACTTAAAGAACCATGCCTGCCTCTCGCCCCATGAGTTTTTAAAAGAACTGTAACTAGAACTCCTTTTTTTACCCCCTTTCCTGGTTGGTGACACTGAACACTGGCTTTTACACTTGGTTCCTAATGTGTTTGGTTTGGTTTGGTTATTTACAATATTAAAGATCATAGGAAAGTAAGGTGGGAAAGAACCTAGTGAGATGATCCAGCCCCCTGCTCAAGGCTGGATCATCTCTGACTAAATCATCTCACCCAAATCCAACTAACCAGCTTTTGAAAGTTTTCAAGGATGAAGTTTCCACAATTTTCTAGGTAGTCTGTTCCAAAGTTTGACCATTCTAACAGAAAATTCTTCTTAATTTCTGACTTACATTTCCCCTGCTTAAGCTTGAGGCCATTTTTCCTAGTCCTGTCCCCTGTGGTCACAGAGGAAAACCTACCTCCATCCTTTTATATTGCCCTTCAGGTATTGAAGACTATTATCAAATTCTCCCTGCGTCTTTTCTTCTCCAGACTAAATAATCTTAGCCTTTTCAGCCTTTCCTCAAAAATCTTTCTCTTACCATTTTTGTGGCTCTACACTGAACTCTTTCCTCTCAGTTCACATCCTTCTTGAAGTGTGGGGCCCAGAACTGGACATAGGAGTGTGAGGCCCAAAACAGTGCCAGATAAAGTGGAAAAATAAATTTCCTTGATTTGGAAATGACACCCCTATTAATACAACACAGTGGCTTGGGGGGGGGGCTCCTATTCAACTTACAGTCTACTGTAACATCCAGGTCCTTCTCTGAAGTAGTGCAGCCTAACCAACTATTCTCTAGTCTGTATTTCTGCATGGAATAATTCCATCCCAAGTGCAGGATTTTGCACTTGTCCTTGTTGAATCTCATCTGATTGATGTGAGACCATTTTCCAGTCTGTTCAGGTCATTCTGCATCCTGGCCCTAACCTCCAAATTGTCCACAACTCCACTCAACTTGGTGTGATCTGCAGTTTGGCTAAGATGCACTTGATCCCATTGCCCAAATCATTGATGAGCATATTAAACAATACTGGACCCAGGACAGATTCTTGGGGAACCCCCTTGGTACTTCTTCCCAACAAGACATTGAGCCATCAGTGACTACTCACTTAGCACAATGATTCAACCACTTACATATCCACTTTACCATACTTTAATCTAGTTTGTATTTCCTTAGCTTGTTAATGAGAATTTTGTGGGAAACAGCATTAAAAGCCATGTTAAAGACAAGGTATATCACATCAGCTACCCTCCCTCCATCCACAGAACCTGTCACCTTATCAGAGAAGGAAATTTGGTCTGTCAGGCATGACTTGATTCGATGAATCCATGCTCGCTGTTCCTGAATACCTTGTCCTCTATAGGTGCTCAGTCAAAATTTGATTCAGTCAGAAGAGCTATGTCCGGCTTTGGCAATAATTCTGGTTTGAGATGGTGATTTTTCAACTGTCAGTTATATCACTTTGGTGTTCTACATAATGAAGGGTGTTTGTGTGCCTGTGAGCTTTTTTTTTTTTTTTAAAGTCCCACACTTACCAGCTCTGGCAGTGGCAATTGGGGCCTCTGAAGGCTTGTGGCAGAGCTCCTCCACACAAAGTGGGGTAGTGGGGATCACCCCCCCTCTTGCTTGGCACTCGCGCAGCAGCTGTCCCATGGCGTGGGTGCAGCGTGGTCAGCAGGGCGCTGTGTGCTGTCTGGGAGCTGAGACTGCTGGGGCTGAGCAGTGCCAGGCTCTGGCCAGGTGCTGCTGTTGTAACTGGTAAGTGCAGGGCTTTTTTTTTTTAAAGCTCTGCACTCACTGGCTGCAGCAGCAATGATTTCAGCCTCTGAGGGCTTGTGGCAGAGCCCCACCTGTGCAATGCGGGGTGGTGGAGGATGGTGGGGATCGCCCCCCCTGCTTGGCACCCACGTAACAGCTGTCACATTGTGCAGGTGTAGTGTGGCTCGACAGGGCGCTGCGCACTGCCTGGGATCTGGGGTGGCTCCAGCAGTTACCCGGAACTCAGCACCACTCAGCCCCAGCTGTCCCATCTCTTAGGCAGTGTACAGCACCCTACTGAGCCCACACGGGTGCCAGGTGGGGGGGTGCAATCCTTGCTGCCCCCCACTGCCCCATGCTGCGTGGGGTGGGGGGAGCTCTGTCGCAAGAGGCCCCAATCACCACTGCTGCAGCCAGTCAGTGCAGGGCTTTTTTCTTCTTTTTTAAAGTGCCGGGACTAGGATGGGGCCAGGCAGAGCAGCCACAGGGGCTTTTCCCGCAGCTCCCCCCACCCATGGAGAGGCAAGTACAGCTAGAGGAGCCATGGGAGAACCTGCAGCTGCCCAGCTGTGCCTACCTCTCTCTGGCCAGTCTGAATCACTGAATCTCTCTGAATCAGCGCTGAATCTTCTGAAGCCAATTCAGAAAAGTGATCCGAATCTCAATCGAATCACTGTCCTCCAAATCTGTAGAATCCGAATCAAATACTTCCCTATTTGCAAAGACCTAGAGATTATGATGATTCTGATTTAACACCATTCCTAGATATGCCTCATTAGGGACCAAACTGTTGATAGCACTTGGGGAACTTGGAAAAGTTTTACCTGGATTAGTGATGTAAAAGTAATATAACTGTAGTAGTGTGTACAACAGAAATAATAATCAGTGTGCTAGGTGCTGTACAAACATAAAAGAAGGCATAGTACCTGCTTTGAATAATTTACAGTTTAAAGCAGAGAGTGGATAAGGAAATGTGATGAAGTGTACTACCAAGTTGGATCATCTTCTCTCTTTTTTAACATTGGTGCTAGTAACTCCACCTGGTCCTTAATCAACCCATATTTGGGTACTAAATTTCTTGTAGAGAGGAAATGAGTTTTATGAGGATATGAAGAAAGATAGTAACCTTAAAAATGAATCCAGACATAACGTTCCATGCACAACGTAAAGTGGGGTGGGTATGCCATTGCACTATGTGTCTGGCCCATTACTAACCTATTAAAAATTTTACACTGGAATATTAAACAGTTTTTACTGGCCATAGAAAAAGTTAGAAGTAGCATCCATAATCCCACTGTAAAAATGTAACGCAGGACAATATCTTGCTTTTGTCATTTTCCTTACCAAGAGTGATCTAGGTCTAACCATCCATAGTCCACTGAAATCCAAATGCTGCTCTAGATGTAGGACAGTTGTAAAGAGCTGCTCTTCCTTGCTGTGGTCCTTTGCCTCTGGAAGTCTACAGAGACCAACATTTTCACTTCTCTTTCTTAGCACCTGTTTTGAGACAAGTGATGAGGACTATGAAACTGTTTGGGACATGATTTCTTTGGTATGCATATAGGCACAAGAGAGTCCTATATGGCAGTGCTTGATGGAAGAGCAGGACTTCAATGGATTATGGATGGTTGACTTCCCTACTGACTTGTGAGCTCATTCTACTGCTACATACTTGGTCCTTAATCTCATTTGCAGGTCCTTTCATTTTTGTATTTCTGACTGGGTCTGGGCCACACTGCCTCATTCCCTGTCTATCCTATTAGTTCCCACTACACCTGATATGCTCAACAATATGTATAATCCTGGTTTAGAAGACTATGCCTAGTGCTGCTGCTGATCTACTAATGCCCCAGGTTGAGGAACCTTTGTTTTGCCGGCCCCTCTTACCCTTTGTTTTCTCCAGTTTGTAAGACCTTTTGGGCAGGGATTGGCTGTTACTCTGGGATCCTAATCTAAGCTAGGCCTGTGTGTGCTCATATAGAAAACAAAGAATAAAATGATAGAAATTGTATTTCAGAATAGTATGTATGTTAAAAATGCCAAAAGCTTGCCCTTGCTATGCCCATTCCTGTCTTTGTCTTTGTTCTTCTCCTTTTTAATTTTTTTCCTTCCTTTATTTGCATAAATAATTAGAAGCTATTATAAGTTGATGCAGAGAGCAGGGGTAGCCATTTACTTGTTCTTTGCTGAGCTGCAGAAATCATGTATCAATAGTGTTGTAGCTTTGTTTCTTTCTTAGAGTATCATTTCCCCTACAAACTAACATTGGCATCAAGGCTAAATCATAACTGCTTTATGAAATGGACAGTGCTGCTTCTGGTATTCTCTGGCAATCTGCGGAGCTTATTTCCCTCCTGTGCTCTGCTCAGAGATGTTATTTATAACAGGCAAGATCACTAGCATCACAGTGAGATGTGAGAGAGACTAGAGGGAAGTGAGAAGACTGAAATAATGTAATTTGCTTTTATCTTGACTTCTCTTCTGCTTGCAGGAGGAAGGTAGAGAGGATTGATGATTGCCCTACTGTCCTTTTGCTGACTCTGGGCCAGGACTTGGGGAGATCATATGTAGTAGTGATTGGTAGCACAAGTTGTCCTTAACTACAGAGCCAGAGGCTAGAGACACCCATACTATTTGTTTACAGTAAGGTCACTTTAAAACCGCCCCACAAAAAGCAACCCTTTATTTTACTGGGTAACGCTCATTTCTGGCCCTTCTGTATTGCAAGAGAATCTACAAGGATATGTTTTGTTAGTTTAAGGAGGACACTTCCTTTATTCGTTTCTTTGTATGCAGCACCAGTATGCAATCAGTTTATTTTATTAGCAATTCAAATATAACCAGTGGGCTTGTTTTGCATTGTTCTCCTGATATGCTGCCAGTCTTGTGGCTAATAAACATTTTTTTTTCCAAACAGTCAGGAGCTTAGAAAGTAGATGTGATGAATGTTTGTTACTTATCTACTTTCATCTTTCCTACCTGTAAATAGTGGTGAGTGGGAGACTTCAAAGCAAAAGTATTTGGCAAGATAAATTAAGCAAGAGATGACAGTGAAATGCTGGATTTAAAAACTGGTGTAATATGAGAAAGTCCACCAAAGATAACTTGGAATGCAGTCTCTGGGAGTGAAAAACTTGGAAGGGAAATAGCCAGGGTGGTAGACGTCTTCAAGTTAAAAAAGAGGCAGTGATAGAAAAGTTGAAGTGTAGATAGAAAAAGTAGATGTAAGATTCAGGAAAATTTGGGGGCAAGACAGGGAAAAAGCATGTTGCTCAGAAATCCAGAACAGGAAGTAATGCTATCTGGCAAGCAGATTTGCATGCCTGTGGCACAAGAGCAGCAAAGGATGATGGGAGCTCTGTGAGTGACATCAGGCCCAGCAGCGTTGAACTGCCACTCAGAGAGATGGGTGGCCAGAGGGGCTCAGTGCGAGTGAAGCAGAAGGTTCTGCCAGCAGTCGGGGGGTGAGGAACCAGCCGTTTGATGCCAGCCGCATGCACAGGTCCTGAGGGGGAAGCTGAACACGCTGAGTGTCAGTTTGAATGCATTGTGTGTTAAAAACTGGGCCTGGCTTTCAACTCCTGACAAGTAATTTAAACAGGCATCTTTGCCAAAAGGTACAAAAAAAATTAATTTTTCAGCTGCAGTAGAGCAGACAGTGTAGCAACTTCTAGAAGCTTGCTAACTTAGTAGTGGCTAAGTTCAGGACACTGGTGGATTTCATTTTAAGGCAAATAAAGCTTACAACTAAGCAGAACAAAGCTTACAAAGGATAAGATGCAGTCAGGGAGCCCGGAGGAAGTTACTTGCACCACAAAGGCCAGTAATGGTTTAATTTGCTGACCACCTAGACGTAAGTTGCCGAGTAAAATAATCCCTTGCTACTACAGCATTACACAATCTGATTTAGGAGGGAAAAGTGCCTCTCTATTACTGCCTTTCCCAACTGCAAATATAACTCCTTCTGCAAGCCTCAGGTAACTTGCAAACCAATTCTTGACTTAAAAACTGTATATTCAAATGAAGGCTCTGACTTTTATTTTTTCCGGGGGGCTTGAGATGAAGCCGCACGCCCCCGGTGTCACGGCTGGAATACAGCGGAGCGGAGCCCATGGGGGGCAGGGGTGGATCCGGGCTGCCTGCTATATATTTGTGGTTCCCTGCCCTGCTGCCCTCCCCCTGGAAACCAAGCACTGGCTGTGTTGCCATAGTGAGGCACCCCCTGCCCGCCTGGCAGCACCTGAGGGCACAGCTCTGTGCCCCCATCCCCACCTTCAATGCTGTTGGGCGAGCAAGGAGCACCTCTCCACGGTGGCACGAGGCTCTCAGGGGGAGGGCATCAGGGTGGGGAGCCCCAAATCTGGGGGGCATGTGCCCCCATATCCTCCTCCCCAGGAGCTTGCCCAGCAGCAGGGAGTTAGCCCCTCCACCCCCTGGACAAGCCGCCCATGGCTCTGTCCTGCTCCCTGCCCCAAACCTGGGCCCCATATACAACCTTGGCTGGGCAGCACCCCCAGTCCCAACCCTGCCGTACTCCCTCCCTCTCTCCCTATGGGGGCCTCAATCTGCCCACTCCCCCGACATACCTGTGGGCAGCTGGGGAACTGCTCTCCACTACTGCCTGGGGTTGTACTCCTGGCCACATGTATGTGTGTGCATACACTCATGCATGTGGCACCCCCTGTATCCCACTCTCTGCCACCCGTTGCAGGGGTCCACAGCAACCTGGCTTTGTCAATCTTCAATTAGGGACAGGAGGTCACTGTGGCCTCTTCCTGTGGGGTCTAGGGCCCTTGGGCTCCCATGTACTTGGTGCTTATGTACTCAAATATATTTGACTATCTGGAACACCTCAAACTGAACTGCTGACTGGTTTAGATAAATAGCCCCCTTCCACTACTTTAAATCAGAAGAAAACACTAAAGGCCACGGGCTGTGTAAGTATGAAACATGAGACACAGCAGTATGCTTAACCATACAAGTAACTTAGACATGTGTGACCTTTCCAAAAGGCTCTCTCTCCTTGGGTGTCATGTACAGAATATGAAACAGCAAGTGTAGTTTGCAGAAATCATGAGGATCTTTGTTATAGCAGTCTCCTTATAAATGGATGTAAGGCCTTAGATTTAATTTCCTCTGTATATTTGATCACTCTGCTGCTTGTGTGGAAGCAGAAATCATGTGTCTTTGTCCACAAGATGCTCAGTATTGTTGTGTTGTTGTTGGGATATTGTAGTGTTGCACTATGAAAAGCACCACAAAGACATTATGGAGTTTGCTACCTTGTTTAACCCCATTTACACAGTTGTCAATATGATTTACTTTTAGAGATTTGGAAATACTTCATGACTTTGCAAGCTAAAAATAGTTCTTAGTCTTAGATCAAATTGAATTAATAACCTTGAAATGAAATATTTTTATAGAGGAAATTGCAGCATCCCATGCCTGCTGAAAGATAGGTATATAGGGTTTACTGATGAATACACTGACTGTTGTCCAGGACGGAAAAGCAAGCTCTTTGCTTTCTTTTGCTGACATAGTTGACTTAAAATCTGGAACTGCTGATAGTATTGCATGAGGAATGAAGTAATTCTAGCAGTTGTGGGAACCATGGAAAGATTGGTTGAGCCACAAGTATGGATTGTTCAAAAGGGCACAGGACGGTAACAAGGTAGAGTTGGGACCACTATCAAATTTATCTTTCATCTCAGCATTCTATATCCCCTAAAAATAATTAATGATACAAAACAGTTAAATTTAATATTTCCAATGGCTGCTTATGATCTAAAAGACTATTGCAACTTCACATTCCTGCTGATGATTTTGAAGCAAGGCATATGGTTCAGGGATACCCATGCAGTTGGGTATGTTCTGCGGTTGCCCATCCAAGATTTTTTTTTTTTTTCCTGACAACCAAACTTTTTCCTGTCATATGTTTTTACTGGCATATGTTTTAAATCATGTAAATGCAACCCTTCTGCCAGGCCCAACCAGCAGTAACAAGGGCCGGGTTAAAATTTAGGGGTTTCAAACCAGCTTTCTAAATTTGGCTCAAGACCCACCCAAGAATGTGGAAAAACAAATTTAACTGTGTGTTCTAATGTGAACAAAATTCCCCACTTGCAAGCAGTGCTGAACTGAAACAGGGTTTATTACCAGGGAAAAGGCTAAACATATGACCTTAGAGAAAACCTTAACAATTAAACATTAAGTGAAACCCAAACTGTTAAGAGTTTCAGTATAGCTTGACTGCAGCAATGGTTTTACACTATGCTGTCCCACCCCAGGGGTCCCCTACTCACCCCCAAACTGCAATGCCCCCAATCTTACCCAACACTGTACTGCCTCCACCCCAGGCTTCCGCCAGCTTGTGTTTTCTTGGTTTTTAAATAACGTCATGGACAAGCATTTTTAGCCTTTTATTTTTTACAGTGTCCATAAATTTATAAACAGTTCTAAACCCTGCCCTCTTCACTACTGAGAGCTTAGGTCTCAGCTGCTAGAAACACATGTAATGCATTCACTATGTATGTGCAGTCAACTCTCTGCTACCACTGTATCCCTAGTGCCATCCTGGATCTGTTCCTGGTTGCTGGTCATGCCAAACCACTCATTGACCAGGAGCATTGAGTTGCTACCCATTTGGAACATATTTCTTAAACAGCTAGAGCCAAAGCAGCATGAGCTGGGGACCACAGCTCAAGACAATGAAATGTTTAAAAGTATGGGTCTATTGTATTTCAAGTAGATGTAATCACCACTGTGAATAAAGCCTTTTTTTCCATGGAGGAGATCTACTGCTTGAGATTTTGCAGAAGTTTTAGATTCATAGATTCATAGACATTAGGGGTGGAAGGGACCTCAGATCATCAAGTCCAGCCCTCCGCCCAAAGGGCAGGAAG
>NW_017729008.1:16553499-16585774 GCF_001723915.1 Gavialis gangeticus | reverse complement strand
GTAGGCTGGCTATGGCTGGAACTGTCTACCCTGGGGGGTTCTCAGGCAGGGTCTTGGGCCCTCCTGCTCGCCCTCCTGCGCAAACTCCACGCTAACTCATGCACCGGCAGACAAGCGCACCTGTTTGCGCAGCCTGTTCGCGTGGCTCCTGTTGCGTGGCTCCCTGGGGGGCTGGGTGAAGTAGGGGCCTGGGCTGGATGGGACCCGGCCTGGCTCCACTCAGCCTCCCACTCACTAAGGGGTTAACCCCCTCCCACCATGGGCCCCACTTTCCTCTGACTGTGCTGGGTGTCGGCGGGGGGCTCCGCAGCTGCTGGGGTGTCTCTGGGGGGCATCGGGGGAGCAGGGGCACAGCAAGCTTTCACCCGTGTGTCTCTTGCCACTCTGGAGCCTAAGTTGGAAACTACTATGCCAGAACTCAGAGCATTGAAAGACAATTCTGGCACTTACGTTTGAAAACTTGTCTTCAGTATGATAAATCCAGTGAATTAAAGATCTCTGATTTTCAGAGGCAGAGCTGCAGAAAGGAGAAAAATATTCGTACTTCTGTAGCACTACATAGGTAGCAATTGGGCTTTCCAGAAATGAGCAATCACAATAAGTCCAAACATATATGAAGTCTGAATTCCTGGATTAATAGATCTTGAAATGAATGGTCAGGTACAGATGGTTTGCATTACCATAGCGTTATTGTCTTGCTTGATGGGAAGGCTGGAATACCACACATTCACAGAGTGAACATGCAGAAAGTGGCAGCACTGCATGAGAATTAGCCTCATGCAGTTTTGTTATGGTCAGACATAGATTGAAAACCAGATAGGCATATGCTGTCTTGTTCAGGAATTTAATATTTTTTTACTTTTGTTTGAATTAAATTATTGCACCATTTTATTTCTAGCCATCTTAATTTACAGTAAAACAGTGTATAAGACTAAGTGAAGGTTGGAAAAGCTAAAAGCAAGGAAAAAATGACATATCCTTGCATAAGCATCCAAAACAGAACAAACTAACTGCAGATAAATTGTGTTTATAGTTGTCTTAACAGTGATAACTCCTTTAGATTGTGTTGGCTAGTCAGAATTTGGAGTGTTGTAGATTATTTCACTAAGGAAGAGAAATTGAAGTCTGCCTATGTCCTACTGTCTTAAACAGAAGTGCCTGGCAAGAAATGGTTAGTCAGCCCTGATCCTGAAGTGTACTTTAAACAGCCCTGGGCACTCTTCTGTTTCTGTGTGGTGCTCCCTGCTGTTCTTCCTGGGCGGTCACTCTTCCTGGGCTTCTGACCGTGCCCCTGTTCACAACATTACTCAGCAAAGTTCCTCCCTTGCAGTTCATCCAGGTTCTAGAGCATCCTTTTTTTTAGGCAGAAATATCCTTAAACTACCTAATTTTGTACAATTTATGATTACCCCCTCCCCCACCCCTAATTAAGAATGCACTTAAGCTTTGCTCATTGTACTAATGGAACATGGACTAGTGATACCTTAGAGTAGACCATCATTCAGGAAAAAAAGGAAAGAATTAAAAAAAAATTACAAACAATCCTATACTGTCTCTTTAAAGTTCAAATTTTCCTATTGTTACTAGGAAGGTTTCATTAAGGTACTGTGAGAAGATACTCTATTTCAAATACTTTTCCATTTGCATGTTATTGGTAATTGAATACTGGGGTCTTCTCCTTAAGGAAGCCTCTAGCTACTTTGGAGTCCTATTCCTGCAACTGTGCATCCACTTGTTTGCTGGTTCAAACAGACACGTTTACACTTCTGAAAATTAGATGGAGAAACACTTCTTTTCTTCCTGTATAACACCCATCCCCATGAGAAACCAACTCCTTGCTTTTCTGCTTAAGGCTTTGTTTCCAATTAGCCTACAACAAGACTTTGGGGACGAGGCATCAGTACTACAATGCTTATACTACCTTTCTTTGTATCTGATTTTCACTGTGAAATCACGACTGCATTTTTTCCAACCTTCTGCCAAATTGTCCCTCAGCATTCCTGAATTTTTTAAAAGCCACTGCAGGGATGCATGGGCTATCCCAGCAACAGATTTCCTTCCATACAAACATTGAAAACAATAGTCTATTTAATCACTGGCAGGAGTTCCTGTGGATAGTATGTAACCATATTCTCTCCACAACCTGGGATTTTTTTTGCCATTTTAAAAGCCATCACCTGCTCAGCTTCTTTGTGTTCTTGTATCAGTTTATGTGCCCTAACTATAAGCATTAGTATCTCTGTCCAGCATGAAAGACACTTTGAACCATGGTAAGACAAGACTGGAGAAGTCACTGGGGCTTTTTCAACTCTGAATATGTCAGCTCACACTCTGTTGAGCACTGACATGGTCTCTCTTTTCTCACTCAACCTGCAGGGGTTTTATAATATTGATAAATGCACAACTAATTCTCATGCAATAGAAGCAGAGTCCTAAAACTCTCAGCACATTAGCGAGTGTCTGGGGAGTTACCCGGCTCCTCACAGTGTCACTTTTCTTATTGCAGTGGAAGTTTCCAACTTCCTGGTTGTAAGTCTAAGGTGTATTACCTCTTAATGAAACAGCTCACATTTCTTTGGGTTCAACTTCAGATTAGCAGCCTTCAGTTTATCACAGGCTATTTGTAAATATATCAGTTCTAGCTGAAAGATTTTAGTCTGCAGTAGGTACAGCAAACAGGCTGACAGAGGTATGCCATGTAATACCCTCTCCAGAAACCTCTCAAATGTGAAAGAAGCATCACACAGGCCAAAAGTCATAACTGTAAGCTGTCCCGCAGTCTTGTTTACAAAAGCAGTGTTTTTCTTCTCCACTAGATCCACTTCTACTTTCCCATACTGGCCGAAGGCATGGCAGAGTGCCACCTTAAGAGATTAACTGGGTCAGAGGCATGAGCTTTTGAAGGCAAGACTTACTTTATCAGATGCTATGAATGGGCTGCAAATATTGCCAATAGCAAATGTTAAGACTCAGCATGGGAAACTAGACTGAACCTGCTACAACTCCTAGGGTATCTTCTACTTGAGATAATGGATAAGGATCATTTTATAGTGGCTTTATTTTAAATTTGTTTAACCCCCATAGGATTTGGTTTTGGTGTACTGTCTCCTTCATCAAGACTATGATGAAGCCCCAGGATTGGGTGAAGGCTCCACTTCATGCTCACAATGATAAATTTCCTCAATAGTTCTACTGGTAAACAGTGAAGTGGGTGTTTAATGGGTGGCTTTTCCCCAGTATCAGTTTCATTCTAGACCACTACAGTACATCAGGGCTGTCAAATATATGGCCCATGGGATGGATCCAGCCTCCAGAGATGGGTTGTTTGTCCTGCAGGCCTTTTTACCTTGGCTGCCAGCACTGAAGAAATCTGTGTTGGCATCAGCAGCAGAGTAAATGTCATTGACACTTAAGCTCTGTTGTCCTAGCTGTAGGAGTGACTGTTTCAGCACAGCAGCACCTGAAACCACAGGGCATCTATACACCTGCCAGATGTCTTCTCAAATGTGTGCAAATTAGCATGTGTCAGAGCAGATTTGATTAATCCAGTCTGCTGGAGAGTGTTAATTATCTTGCTCCAGCAGCCTCTGCGTCACGTGTATTCAGCATCCTCACATGTCAAAATGGCAGTGGGGGTGCTTTAACTAAAGCTCATTTGATGAGCTGTAATTAAAGCGCCCCTGCCACCATTTTGTAGCATGGGACACTGAATATACATGACACTGGGCATTTTACTTAAAGTGGCTCTTGGACCTGCTCTAATTAAAGTTGCCCCCCCACTCCCCCTTGGAGCACGTGTAAGGGGTGGGCTGTTCTGTCTGCAAAGAGCCCTGTGGTTGGGATCCAGTCTGCCAAGATCAAGATAATTTGACCTTCTCCTGTACATCTCTGGATTGGGTGAACAACTCCTGATTTCTAACCAGAAGGGTTCTTAGATCATTTTATTCCTTCACTACCGTCCTGCTGACTTCCACAGTTGTCCCCCTCATAGTTTCCCTCTATGCTAGCATTCATCAGATCTACTGATTCATGACTTTTGTAACTGTGGTTTCCTTTCATAATGTTTGCTGTTTCTTGTTGGAAACCTGTTTGTGTTTCAGATCCACATGCAATTTAACAGCTACCAAGATTCTGGGTCTCCAAACCGGTTCTTATATTTTATACAATCATAGAAAATTAGGGTTGGAAGAGACCTCCAGAGCTGATCTAGTTCACCCCCCTGCTCAAAGCAGGACCATCCCTAAATATTAGGGCTGTGCAAAATTTTGACAGATGTTTCGTTTCTAAGGTGCTTTGACGCATTTCAAGCTTGAAAAACCGAAATGAAACACAAGCTTCACAACGAAACAAGGGCACTCAAAACAGTAACAAAATTTCTAAGAGTTTTGAGTTTCAAAGCCAGGCTTGCAGGGAAATACAATCTAAGGAGAGGGAAGGGGAAAAGGGGGGAAAAACTGCTCTGATATTGACTTAGTAGTTGGCCAGTGACTGTGATCCTTCCCTGAGGTCCCTTCCAAACCCAGTGCTCAGAGAAGGAGCATAAAAGCATTGTTTGAAATGAGCTTTGTCAACTGGGCTTTTGTCAGCTTACTGAGCTGTGTCATCCAGCAGCATCAGGAGCATCCGAAAGGCTCTCACTTCCTACTTGCTAGTCTGTTCCTAGCAAGTGGGGTCTAATCCTTTCCAAAATACCTTAATACCCTTTCCTAATCCATTCCTTTCAATTTATTCCTCCCTCAAAATCCTTTTTCTATTTTTGTTATTCTCTGTAATTCTTTTTCCACGTAAAAGAATTCTGTGTTTTCCCTGACAGTCTGCAGTGACTGTGCAGGATAGCACAACATATATTACAGAACATATATTTATATATTACATAAATACATACATTACATTAAACGCACACAGATTTTCAAGCACACCAAACATGAAGCGTGCTGGAAAGACAGGTGGCCAGGGCAGAAGAGGGGACAGAGGGAGAGCTCTAAGTTTCCCTCCCCCGTTCCTCCTCCCCACCCAACTTAGATGCAGCCTCTTTCCAACAACTAGCAGCCATGCTGCTTCTGCTGCTAGTGGCACCAAGGAGATGGGAGCAGTGTCCGCATCCCCTCCAATAACAGCTGCCACAATAACAGCAACCCCGAGCATCACCACCATGACAACAACAAGCAGCACCAGCATTACAGTCTCCTCCACCCCAATTTCAATTCCCAGCCTGAGCCTTCCAGTGCCAGAGGAAGAGCTGGAGCTAGATCTGGATCTGCGTGCCATAACAAGAGAAACTCTGGAGAAGGAGGGGGAATCATCTGAGTTTGTGCTTCACACCACTCAGGTTTCCCCTAGAGCCAGGTCTCCTTCCCTGGAAGGCACTTTGGAGAAGGTTGAGGTAGAGGTTGTGGAGGCAAGTGGCTCAGCTGAATCTGTTCCTCCTGTTGCTGTGCACCTTGAGGCACGTACTTACAGTGGGTCCCAGGAAGGGGTCCAGGAACCTACAGGGTTTAGTGGGGTCCATTAGGAGTGTGACTGAGCTGAAGCTTGAGGGCAGCCTTCCTAGCTATTATCTTTTCCAACAAGATATGGCTGCAGGTGAGATGAGAAGGTGCCCGCAGGGCAGAGCTGGCACGGTCACAGGGCCCTAGCGGTATCACGGTCTCATCTCTAGGGACCCTACTGCGTGACAAAGTGCAGTTTCCCAGAAACCCCTGCACTTATCTCCTTGAAAGCTGGCAGGCTTCATGGCCTCAGCAGGGGCTACAGCAAGCCTGCTGTTTTTATCCCCCTGTGCCTTCACATTCACAGGTCACAAGTTTTGCTCTGAACAGTTTGAGGTGCTGTTTCCCAGAAACCCCTGCATCTATCTCCTTGAAACTTCACAGGCTTCATGGCTTCAGAAGGGGCTACCACCCCTGCTGTTTTCATCCTAATCAGGCAAGAAATGACAAAGTTATAGGCATTTTTGTGATTCCCCATTATAGCTTATGGGCAAAACGCATTGAAACAGCATCGAAACAGCATCGAAACAGCGAAACAGTTTTGGGGAAATGAAACGGAACAGTGCTTCAAAACAGCAAAAATGAAACACTGTCCCCTTCGAAATGGTGAATCTGAAATTGAATCAAAACATTGCCATTTTGCACAGCCCTACTAACTATATCATCGCAGCCAAGGCTTTGTCTACCTCGGTCTTACAAACCTCTAAGGATGGAGATTTCACCACCTCTCTGGGTAACCTGTTCTGGTGCTTCACCAACCTCCTAGTGAGAAAGTTTTTTCTGATTTCCAGTCTAAACCTCCCTTACTGCAACTTAAGACCATTGCTTCTTGTTCTGTCATCTGCCACCACTGAGAACAGTTTAGTTCTGTCCTGTTTGAAACAACCCTTCAGGTAGTTAAAGGCTGCTATTAAATCCTCCCTCAGTCTTCTTTTCTGCAGAGTAAATAAACCCAGTTCCCTCAGCCTCTCCTCATAAGTCACGTGTCCCAGCCCACTAACAATTTTAGTTGCTCTTTGCTGGACTCTCTTCTACTTCTCCATGTCCTTTCTATAGTGGGAGGCTCAAAACTGAACATAGTACTGCAGATGTGGCCTCACCAGTGCAGAATAGAGTAGAATAATTACTTCCCTCGATCAGCTGGAAACACTCCTCCTAATGCAGCCCATTATGCTGTTAACCTTGTTCACAACAATGGCACACTGCTGACTCATATCCGTCTTATTGTCTACTGTAACACCCAGGTCCCTTTCTGCAGAGCTGCTGCTTAGCCAGTTGATCCCAAGCCTGTAGCAGTGCATGGGATTTTTCTGTCCTAGGTGCAAGACTTCACAATTGTCCTTGTTGAACCTCATGAGATTTCTTTTGGTTCATTCCTCCAATCTGTCTAGGTCAGGGATGGCAGCATTTTTGGCCAGAGTGCCAAAAAACTTACAACGACTACATTGTAAAGTGCCGGAGTGCTGGCATACCAGAAAAACAAAACTGGGGGCGGGGGGAGGTACATGGTAGGACACATTGCATATTAATTTAGTTAATAATCATAGATGTTGTTTTTTTGTTTTTTTTTTAATTAAAAAAAAGCTCTGGACTGTGGCCAAAGTCCCAGCCCAGAGCCTGCTGATCAGCCAATTGCAGGGGTAGTGCTAGGGAGACTTTGGGGAGGCTATGACCATATCAAAATTCACCTTAGCCCCCCATAGTCACCCCTCCCAGTGCTGCCACCACCCACCCACCCTGTGCACCTGAACCCACAAAGGTGTGGCACTCCTGGAAGAGGAAGCACCAGCCTCTTCGTGGTTGGGGGACTGGTTTGGGGCTGGGCTCAAAGTAGGCAGTGTTGAAGGAGTGGCTAAGGTGAATTTGGGGATGGCCATAGCCCCCCCAAAACCCCCAGTGCTGCCCCTGTGAACTCCAGAGCTGTAGTGGGGCTTTGTGCCACTGGCAACGAGGCGCATCCCTCTGGCCAACAGTGGGGGAGGGGCTGGGGCACTGCAACTCCAGGCCCTCCCCTACCATCTACTCTCAGGCACGCATGCAGTTGCCAGCAGTGCTGAGTTGGTGCGTGGGCTCCAGAACCCCAGCCTCAGCTCCATGCTCCATGCAAGTGAACACAAGCCATGGGGTGTGGGGCAGGGGAGTGGCTGGGGCAGTGCATACATGCATGCCTTCGGGTGGATGGTGGTAGAGGGGCCAGGGTTGTGCCGCCCCAACCCCTCCACCGCCCTGCACCCCCAGATGTGTGTGCACTCACTGCCAGTACAGAGCTGATGCCAAGGCGCGCTGAGCCCTCCCCACCTGACCTCCAGTGCAGCCCTCCTTGAGCCCCCCCCCCACCAGGAAGAGGCTGGTGCTGCTTCTGCAGGCAGCCTGGGCTCTGTGTAGCTGCTGCCAGCCGTGGAGCTCATGCTGCTTTCACCAGCACCAGCGCTTGGTATCTAAAGTTTCAGGAGTCTACCCTTGACTCAAGAGCTGTATTGTCATGGGTGTACCAGAATAGTCAATAGGGTAGACTCAGTTCCAGGAATCAGTTACTTGGCTTGAATAGCCTAAAATGGCTCATAGAGTAGAGTTTTGTACTGGTAAGTTCCTCTGGCTAGGCTATTGTCAATTAAGAGCCAGAGGCTCTTGCTTTGTCATTTAATTACCTACTGATCATCATATATACTCACATTCACTCAAGGGACCAGCCCAATATAACAGATTTTATCACTTTACAATTACAATTTCAATGCATTTTTTAACAATGGTCCAGGGTGTAACTTCATTCCACAGGGAGTACATTCCTTAAGGGTTTAAAAGTATAAAATATAAAATACAAAATGCTATGGTAAAGATGAGACAGATGAAATATAAAATGTATTTTGAGAAAGATATAAAAATGCAATGTGAGGTAGTAAGGATTAAAGGCTACTGGGACAGTAAGTGAGTTAGGTTAGCACCAGGATATATTTGCAGTCTTTGAAGCGGATATTTTAGTTCTTTTGTTTTCTTTAGTGACACTGAGCTTAATTGATATATAGATGTAGTCTCTAGGTTTCTCCTACAGAAAGCTACTTCAGCTTTCTGGCTTGCTCTGAGCCTTGCCACACCCATACAATGAGTATGCTAGGTCTCTGCCAATATTTAGAAGGAAAAAGAAATGCACAAATTAGGGGGGCGGGGTGCAGGCAAAAAGGGGCTTCTGTTATATCAGTGTCCAGAAGGGAAATGTATGAAGGGGACTTTCTGCTACATGTGTGGAGTTCTTTCAAACTGTTCAGTTTCAGTATTTCATTGTATTTTACTCATTTATAACTACAGTACAATATAGTCCAGTAAACTTTGACATCTTTGTCTGCTGCCTAACATACTCATCTAAGTTGCCTGCCAGTTCATTGATTTCAAGAACCCTTTAGAACACTTGGGGAAAAAATGTAAATTTTTTTGGAGATGTCTGTCATGCTCTCAGTTTGTTCCAAAGCTCAGTGGAAAACTAAGATGGCATCCCACACACCAGTACAAAAAGTCCATTATCTTGCTTCACCTTTTGTTGTATTTTTCATCATGAAAGTGTTTTTGCAGCTGGTATTCTTGTAGTTCACCTAGGATGCCTTTTTCACTCAACTCTGCAGTGCCAGTGAATGTTGTTTAAGGCCACCATTCTTTAATGGCTTGAAATTCCATATGTTAAATTTTCTAACACAATTTCCTGTTTCTTGGAAATGTGCATGTTTCCTAGTCACCGTCTCCATTGTTGAGGCCACCTTTGTGATTCAGGATTGGATTTCCTCTTTTCCAGCTTTCTTATTGTGTTTGTCCTGGCAACTGCTTTGCACTATCTCCTCTAATAACTGTAGAGTTGAACTTATGCAAATAAATCTCTCAGGGTGTTTCCTTCAAAGCCTTTCATGTTATTTGAGCTGAGATAACCTTTGGCCCTCTGTAAATTACAAATCTGGTAGAAAACTATTTATAAATTATTAGTCTTGTATGTGTCCTCTAAATGGCCCAGTGCCACGTCCAGGTGGCTTCTGCTGTGGTCGTTTTTTTTAACCCTTTTGGTTTTATGCTGAAATAGATCCTGTTAACAAAGAATTGCTGCACCTATTTCCTGGTTGGCAAAATCATGTTTTACCCTCCCCTATGTTGTATACAAAAACTTCTAGTAATGTAGTAGTGAAGTTGTTGGTCGACTCTTCTATGTTTCTTACCATTCCAGATTGTGAGTTGTGCAGCTGGATTGCTCAAACATCTTCAGAATTTTTGTTGTTGCCTCTCCAACAAAGATTTCATCTCTGCTTGCAGGTCATTTTTCAGTCTTTTCTAGAAAGCTTCCAGGTCTTATTTTAGCTCCTTTTACCAAAGCCTCTATCTGCTCCAGGACTTGTTTTAAATCCTTTTGTGAATGTAATTCCAGGTCCTGTCTTTAGGTCTTTTTATGGCTCCTTTTGTGTAGTGCCTGGCTCTTGTTTCAAATTATTTTGGTCATCTTTTAATTCCACAAATATATCCATTATTTCCTTCATTCTGGTTTAAGAAGGATATTGTTCACATTTTTATTTCATGAAAACTAGATCCCAGTCCTGAAACTTCTGTCATCCCTTTTGACCTGAGTGGCTAGCCAAAATTCAGTTGCAGAGTGCAAATATTTTTGATGCAATTTTCATTCGCAGGGAAGTTCAAAATCATCCTTCCTGGAACATTCAAGCCAGTCAATCAGAACTATTTCCTTAGCACCAAACCACCTTTCAGCCAGCACCTTGACTCCAAAGCCCATCTCTAAATTTCTCCCAAGGCCACACCCTAGTGCTGATTCTGGCTGTCGGATTTTAATCTGACTGCAGCCCAGTATAAACATAGTTGAACTAGCTTTAAACTAGCTAACTTGGGTACTAGTAGCAGTTTAGGGGCAGAAGCTCATTGCTTAGCAAGAGTGGCAAAATGTGCCCAAGAAGCAGAGTAGATTATCCTATGCTGAATTCCATGTTGCCATGCATAGACTGCTAGTGCGGCTGCAGTATAGCTATACCATTGATGGCTTTAAGCTGTCTCATTCCTTATCCACCGGAGTTCTTTCTTTTTCCACACAGACATTCCTTTCCAAAACAAATGCAGAAGAGTGGCTCCCCAAGCTCATTCAAATTCCTGAGCAGTGTTCACTTGCCTTTATTTTGGGAGAAAATGTACTTAACTCTCTCTTGCATCTTTAAATGAAAGGTGGTGGTTAAATCTTCTGTTTTAATGAGGTTTAACCCAGTTTATAACATTAAGTTATTTGAATTTGCTTGAGAGGATCAAACAAGAGGCTGAAAATTGGGAAGACCACATTTTAATATTGGACAACCATGTTTGAAGCCTTTGTTGCCTTTTGATAGCTGATCAAAACATTCTTTCCCGAAGCCTGATGGAGGGAGTGTTTTACATGAAAAACTACACCTGAAGGTAAAGACTAACTAAAAGGCAGATGAAGTAGAAAGGTGTCTGGAGAAAGTGTTGTAGGCTCTACAATAGTTTTTTCTAGAAGCAAAACAAGGCAGTGACTTCTCTATTGATTCAGTGATGATGAACATAAAGAAGTGGGTGGATGGATTTCTTTTAAATGCAAAGGAAAAGTCAGTTACATCAAGATATAAACGAGAAGGTTTGAATATAAATGAGACTGCATAGTAAATCATAGAAAATTAGGGTTGGAAGGGACCTCAGGAGCTCATCTAGTTCAACCCCCTGCTCAAAGCAAGACCATCCCTAACTATATCATCCTAGCCAAGCTTTGTCTACCCGGGTTTTACAAACCTCTAAGGATGGAGATTCCACATCCTCTCTGGGTAACTTCTCCCAGTACCTTACAACCCTCCTTGTGAGAATTTTTCCTAATATCTAACCTAAACTTTCCTTGCTGCAACTTGAAACCATTGCTTCTTGTTTTGTCTATGTCTAGGTCCAACTTCTTTTGAACCACCCTTCAGGTAGCTGAAGGCTGCTATTAAACCCCCTCCCCTCACCCCCCGGCCATCTCTTCTCCAGACTTAATAAGCCCAGTTCCCTCAGCATCTCTTTATAAGTCATGTGTCCCAGCCCACTAACCATTTTTATTGCTCTCCATTGGACTCTGTCTGATTTGTTCACATCCTTTCTGTAGTGGTGGGAGGGCGGTGAAAGGGGGAAAAGGGCAAACTGTACACTTCTCCAGATGTGACTTCACCAGTACTGAATAAAGGGGAAGAATCACTTCCCTCAATCTGCTGGCAACACACCTACTAATGCAGCTCAATATGCTGTTAGCCTTCTTTGCAACAAGAGCACACTGCTGGCTCATATTCAGCTTGTTGACCACTGTAACCCCCAGGTCCTTTTCTACAGAGGTGCTTCTTAGCCAGTTGGTCCTCACCTGGTACCTGTGCATGGGACAAGTGTAAAGTCTTAAGTGCAGGACTTTGTACTTGTCCTTCTTGAATATCATGAGATTTCTTTTGGTCCAATACCCCAATCTGTCTAGGTTACTCTAAATCCTGGCCCTAACCTTCAGCATATCTGCTTCTTTCCCCAACTTGGTGTCATCCACAAACTTGCTGAGGGTGCACACCATTCCAACCTCCAGATGGTTGATGATGTTATTAAACAAAACCAGCCCCAGGACTAATCCCTGGGTGCTCTACTTGATACCAGCTGCCAACTAGACATTGAGCCATTGATTACTACCTTCTGAGCCTGATGATCCAGCCAGGTATCTATCCACTTTACAGTCTATTCATCAAACTATACTTTCTTAGCTTGCTTGCAAGAATATTGTGGAAGATTGTTTAAAAAGCCTTGCTAAAGTCAAAGTATAACATGTCCACTGGTCTCCCCACATCCACAGAGCTAGCCATCTCATCATAGAAGGCAATCAGGCTGGTCAGGCATGACGTTTCCTTGATGAATCCATGCTCACTGTTCCTAATCACCTTCTTCTCCTCCAAGTGCTTAAAAATGGATTGCTTGAAGACATGCTCCATAATTTTTCCAGGGACTGAAGTGAGGCTGACTAGTCTGTAGTTTTCCAGATCCTCCTCCTTCCCTTTCTTAAAGATGGGCACTATATTTGGCCTTTGCCAATCATAGTTTCATAGTTTCATAGATTTAGGGTCGGAAGAGACCTAGTAGATCTTCTAGCCCGACCCCCCGCCAGGGCGGGAGAACAACAAAACCCCAAAACAAGAAACGGGACTCAAATGAGTCCAGCCAGGTAGGCATCCAGCCTCTTCTTAAAGACCCCCAGGGTAGGGGCCAGCACCACTTCCCTTGGAAGTTGGTTCCAGCTCCTAGCCACCCTAACTGTGAAGTAGTTTTTGCGGATGTCCAATCTATACCTCCTGATCATCATGAGTTTTCAGAGAGAATGGCCAGTGGCTCTGCAATCACATCAGCCAACTCCCTCAGCAACCTCAGGTGCATTGCGTTTGGCTCAATAGTCTCGTACACTGACAAAAAAATAGCCCCTAACCTGTTCTTTCATGACTGAGGGCTGCTCACCTTCTCCACAAACTGTGCTGCAGTGCACTAGTCTGGGATCTGACCTTGCCTGTGAAGACAGAGGACAAAAAGGCATTGAGTACTTCAGCATTTTCCACATCATTTGTCACTAGGTTGCCTCCCCATTCAGTAAAGGACCCACATTTTCCCTGATCATCTTGTTGCTGACTTACTTATCTTCTTGTTATCCTTCACGTCCCTTGTTAGCTGCAAGTCCAATTGTGCTTTGGCTTTCTTGATTTCATCCTGCATACCCAAGGAATACTGTTATACTCCTCCCTAGTTATTTGTCCAAGTTTCCACTTGTTTCTTTTTGTGTTTTAGCTCACTGAAAAGTCCCCTGCTAAGCAAACTTGATCTTCTTCCACATTTGGTAATCTTCCTGAGCCTTCAGTAAAGTTTATTGTAAAGAAACTCCCTTCCCTTCTCAAACTGACCTCCCAGGGGATCCTGCCCATCAGTTCCATCAGTGAATCAAAGCCTGCTTTTCTGAAGTCTGAGGTGCTTACTCTGCTGCTCTCCTTTCTTCCTTTCCTCAGGGTCCTGAACTCAGTCATCTCTTGGTTGCTGCTGCCCAAGTTGTCATCCACTTCTACATTCCCTACCAATTCTTCCCTGTCTGTGAGCAGCAGGTCAAAAAAACATGGGCTCTGGTTGGCTTTTCCAACACTTGCACCAGGAGGTTGTCCCCAACACTCTTCAGAGTTTCTGGATTGCTTGTGCACTACTGTATTGCCCTCCCAGCAGATGTCAGGGTGATTGAAGATCCCCATGAGAACCAGGGCCTGTCATCTGGAAACTTCCACTACCTGTTTAAAGAAAACCTCATCTACATCATCCTCCTGGTCTGGCAGTCTATAACAGACCCCCAGCACAACATCACTCTTGTTGCTCTCCCCTCTGAACCTAACACAGAGACTTTCAGCAGACCTATCTCCAGTTTCATACTGGAGCTCTGAGCAATCATACAGCTCTTTTACTTAAAGAACAACTCCTCCTCCTCTCCTCCCCTCTTTGTCCTTCCTGTACAGTTTATACCTATCCATGGCAGTGCTCCAGTCATCCGAGCTATCCCACCAAGTCTGTTATTTCAATTGTGTCATAGTTCAGTGACTGTGTGAGGACTCCCAGTTCTTCCTCTTGTTTTCCAGGCTATGTGTATTTGTGTACAGACACCTGAGGTATCTAGCTGATTGCCCTACTTTCTCGGGGAGAATGAGAAGACTTCCCCTGTTGCCCACTCCTGCTTTTGCTTTCTCAAGGTCACCCACTTCCCCATGTATCTCATGGCTTTGTTCTCCATTGCCAATGTAATGAAAAGAAGTAAGAAAAGGAAGCTTTTTGTGGATGAATGTGATGTCTTATGCTCTTTCAGTCTAGAGACTTGAGGCTAATGGAACAAAACTGTAAATAAGTTGTTGGGGTTAGTCACTGGCACAAGATACACATGATTATCTTCTCATGCTGGTATAAATCTGGAATAACTCCACTGAAATCAAAAGAGCTGTATTAATGTGAAACTGATGTGAGAATCAGGCCCTGTTTCAACTGATTGTGGGGCACAAAATGAATAGTTATCTCTAGCATACATTATGGCAACTGGAGGATTTGTATATAATAAGGGTATCTTAAGTAACAACAGCAACAGTTCAGGAGTGGTTGTTTTATCTGAAGGAAGAGAGAATTTATCTAAATGTTGTCTTATAAAATGCTGGCTTGTTAACTGCTGTAAACATTCCCAATACTGAATCAATGAGTTTGTGGTATGTAATGCTGACACCTAGAACAAGGTCAATGAATTAGACTGGAAATGAAAATGGATGAATCCTCACTGGCTCAGGTGAATTCCACACGCACTTTTGTTTAATTCAAATGTCCCAAAAATGTTTTCTTAAAAAAGCTCTCTGTATTCTAGAATGTTATGTTTAGAGGACCAAACCGCTATGGAAATCCTTGACCACCTTTTCTTTTAAGTTCTATGAAAATTGGAGATTTGGGAAAGCTTGGATAATGGTTGGATATAATGCCTTCAGTGGGAAATTCTACTGGAGGGGAAATGGCATAACTGGAAATAAATATGAACACAAATTCTCTGTTGATCTTTTTTTTGATTTCCTAAATGCCTGCTCTAATTTTTGGATGGTGCCTATGGTTCTTGATGGGTTCCAGAGAAATTGGCAAGGTAGAAGTATAGCAAAACAGAAGATTTCCAAGGAAAAATCTGTAGGAACCTTGCCAAGATGTCCAAGCTCATATTTAGGGTGAGAGTTTGTGTGATGTCAGGCCTTATGCAACTGTGAGCTAAGAGGTGTTTTCTCCCTGTATCATATAAAGAAGCAGTAGTCATTTTAACATGCTTCCAGTCTGCCTGTGAGAGCAAGTGCCCTATTGCAACCCTTAAAGATCCTGCAGAGAAGGCAGGAGCAAAATGGCTTTCATAAAGTCTCCTGTTGTCTGCCTTATTCCTTCGTCTTTCAGTCAGGTTCCATTTCTTTCCCCACAATACCAAGGGGAGGAAGGATACTCTTGCAGTAGAGATCAGTCAAGAATTGGAGGAACATACTTTGAAGTCTGTAGATAGAGTACAGAGTATTTATCACTGAGCCTGCCCCATCCAATTTTCAAATACAGTCAGCAAAAAGAGAAGCAGAGGGGGAAAAGGAGCACTATGTTCTATGAATAAATACCTCACCACTGACATGTTTCCTCCTGTCCACCAGGATTTTCCTGTATTTGTCTGCTCCCACAATAATAGCAGAGCCTTTCCAGTCTGTGGTAGAGTAACCGCCAGGCCTCAAAATCTACTTTTACCATTAGTTTGTACTTTACTGGAATGTGGGTTGGAGAGGTGTCAGTGTATGTACATTTATTGACTTCATATTTCAGTAAACGTCAAGATTTATTGTACCTCAAGGAAAATATTGACCTTAAGTTTGCCTCTATAAACATTTACCTCTGGGGTCAATAAATTTTGATATTCATCTCAGCAGAAGTCAATAGATACTGATTACATTATTTTTTTTAAAAGGGAAGATCACTGAGAAGAATACAGAAACAATGATAAAATGCAAAATTCAACTAAGTCTGAAACTGTTAAATCAGAAAGAAATGACTGAGAGTGCAGAGAGGCAAAGTACTAAACCCCACAGGAAAATGATAGATTCTTCTTTTCTCCTCCTTTCTTCAGAATCGTGGAAGAAGCATACAAGCCCACTTCAGAACCTCGGGCGTGTGCGTTTGAAAACAGGGAACAGTTCAGATAGGATATACAGTCCACATTTGAAAATTTATATGGATTGGATTTGGAAATAGAATTGTAAAAAATAAATACACTGGGTAGCTCAGAATAAAAGCATTACTAGGGTAAGGAAGGCTGTCCTAGTACCTTATATACTCTGGTTTGCAGTAGGCACAATAATCCCTCTGACAGAGGTATCTGCAGACAGATTTGTTCCTATAAGTTTACCTGTTCAATGCACTCATTTTCACATGTGGTGTCACTACTCAACTTCCAGTAAAGGAACAGCCTCTTCTTCACAAGGAACCACAAAATCATTTAAACATGTTGTTTTTTCCTGTACGCATCAACTGCGGTCTCATCAGGAAATTCTGGACTTTCATACTCCAGTCCAAGAGAAACCTACATATAGGATTAAAAGACAGATGGATACAACTCAAGAATAGAGTAGGTCAGGAACACAGACAGATCCAGGTTTTTTAAAAGGAGGTGCAGCAGATGCCACTAGCACTGTAGTTCAACCATGGGGGGATATGGGGGTGAGACACCCTTGGGCAACACCTGGGGGAGGTGGTAAAGGAGCAGGGGCAGGAAGGAAGGGCCACCTGCCACTGTTGCTGGCTGAGCTCAGTACCCCCTCCAGTTGCTCTCTAAATTCTCTGGCTAGAGTGTATGAGGAGTGGCCCTGTCCCCCCTACCCTCCACCCTGCATTGGGGTCAGCTGGGGATGTTGGTGGTGGCCCACAGATCTCCCCTGGTGAGTGCCTGCCCTTCCTATGCCTGCTCACCTGGGCTCCAGCTCCAGGGAGCAGCTGATCAGTGTGCCAGGCTCGCCTGGGAACAGTGGCAGCAATGGGCAAGTTCCTGCTCTGTGCCCAACTCCTCTCCCCCTCCCCAAGGTTTTCCCTGCCAGCTCAGGGGCTGCAGCTGTGGGGAGTACATGTGCAGGTTGCCAAACTCATGGGCTAGGGACAGACATTACACATAAACTGATTTAAGTGATCAGAAACTGATTTAAACATGTAACAGAACAGACATTCAGTGCACATAAACAGCTGAAACCAGTTTGAGACAAATCTGGTTGAATGTAGTGTAACTCTGGGCACGGTACAACATGTGCCCTCACCTGAATATTGGGATCCTGGGGTACCTGGTAGCCAGTTGCCCTGCCCAGCCCCCCTGGGAAACTGCTGCAGTGCCCCCGAGCGGAGAGGTGTAGTTGTACTCCTTACAATCGAGCACCCTTGCAGACAATTCTCAGACTATTTACAAGATTTAATTATTTACAACATAACAAATAACCATTAAATAAACACATTGATATACCAACTAATAAACCCTCAAGAAATTATTTACACAGTCTCTCACTTGCACACGTGTACCAGGGGATCCCGTGTGCACTGCCCCTGGCGGGGTGTCTCAGGGAGCGGAATAGTCTGTGTCCCTGCATGTGATCTGTGGACGCTCCCTGGTGCTGGTGTCTGTCTCCGTGCTTTTGTGGTCTCCAGGCAGCAAGGGTCTCTGGGCATCAGGCAGTGGTTGCTCCTCTGCAGTCCCTGCAAAGACAGCCTTCCCCTGCCTTTCACCCCCTTCCACGGTTCAGCAGGGAGCAGTATCTGAGCTGCAGGTTGTAGCAACTCTCCTACCTCACAGCCTGGCAAACACAGCCCTGCCCTGGGCTTTTCCTGCCCCTGGAGCCCCTCACCCCTCAGGGAAAATAGGGCAGACTCTGGCAGTCTCCCCCCCAGGTCTGTGGTGCTCACCCAGCCATTCACCAGGGGTCCGGCAGGTCTTTTCTGGCTTGGAGTCTCCACACAATCAGCTCCTCTCTGACCCTGCCTCCCAGGCTCCGGGGCTGGAGAGAGGAACTGGATACTGTATCTCTCCCATGGCAGCCTCTTCTGCTGCTCCTCAGGGCACTCCTAGGGGCTCTCCAAGGAACTACTGTGTTGAGACTGCCTCCGGTCTCCAGCCTATCCCTCAGCCCCACTCTCTCTCATTCCTTCCCGTGGGAGAACTGCTCCCCCCTTTTATCCAAGCCTTGCAGCCAATCCCAGCCCAGAGCCCTTCCCGGGCTTTTGCTAACGGCTCTCCTTCAAAGCTTCACTGGGGTTACATCACCCCTCCCACTTCCAACAGGGCTGCCTCCAAAGCAGCTTCACTTGCCCTCAGAGCCTGCAGTGTCCCTGCTGGGACAAACTGTCTCTCTGCCAGGCAGCCCTCTTCATTCTTTTAGGTGGGTCCATTTTTTAAATGCTGCTACAGTAGTATCAGACTTAACTGATTTGGCTCAAACCAGTTTATGCAACATCTGTCCCAGACCATGGTGGCAGAAGTGGGCAGTCTTCCCTTCCTGAACTAGCTTCCAGCTTGTCACTCTCCTGCTGTCCCTCCCAGCCTGAGGTCGGAGAAAAGAGCTCACTGTGCTACACAGAGGGAGAGGAGTACAACTACACCTCAAGTATTATGGCACTTGTGCCACAGATTGACCACCCCTCCTAGAGAATATCAAATCACTTCAGAGCCAGGGCACGTATGTGGGACATGGGAGACCTGTGGTAAAAATCCGTGCAGTGCCTGGGTTATGTTATGCACTTGAACTTGTCTCGCACATTTCTGGGGAGTATGCCAACAAGTGTGCTTTTGGCTATTCTGTGGGGTGTCTTTTTTCTTATGTTGGAGCTTTTACACTTTGATATCAATAATTTATATATTCTTTGAACCAAGAATGAAATTCACTCTAGTGCCATGGTTAGGGCACTCACCTGGAATATGGAAGACCCAGATTGAAGCTCTTGCTGTGGTGAATACTTAATTATTGATACAAGGTGGAGTGGTTCCAATGAGAGAGAGAGAGAGAGGGAGAGAGAGAGAGAGAGAGCGAGCGAGCGATCCATCCTCACAGTAGCCTGTAGGCTGGTGGTTAGGGCTTGGGATTTTGGAAGAACTGCAGAACAGGATCTTGAAGCTGGCTTTCCCATTTAGGATGATTTCATTTTGTCTTGATGTTGAATGACTTTTTTGGAATTTTGGAAGATTTTTGTGGGGTAGGATACCCACCATCTGTGAGCAACTGGTGAGAAGTGACGGTGTAGTTTGCTTACCACCACCCATATTATCATGCAGCAGTTGGTTTTAAGCCATTTTGTTTCCTTTACAGTGGTTTTGTGTAAACAGATGATGTAACAAGAGCTCTGAAATAGGAAAGTAATAATTCTCCCCGCCCTGAGAAAAACAAATACAAACAATGGGGAAAAAATAAAGCCTGCGCTTATCAAAGTATTTTGGTCATTTTTTCCCTGAAGGGTAGTAAAAGAAGCAGAGTTTGCTCACTTTATGGAGGTTACTAAGAAAAACACAAATACTTTTTACTTTCCTTTTTTTTCCCTGCTCGCTACAGACAAATACTTTATTAAATGTCTGTGATTCAGTGTCTCTTTTTCTCAGAAGTTTCTATTAGAAAATTACAGGAAAGAAGGCAAATCTTGATTTTGATATCTCTTATTTCTCTCTACTTTTAGGACATACTAGAGGCCAAGAGTATTTACAGAAGTCAGCTGTATCCAGAAAGAAAAACAACATCATTTTTTAATAGTTCATGTTCATGCTGCCATATAGTTTCTATTTTTTGTATGTTGTAAATATCTGTAAGTTGTACAAGGTTGCCATTGACAGTATTATTTGATCAGATCATATTGCTGTGTGCATTGCTGTATGAGCCACGTAGGAGGAAAAATTAGGAAAGTATTGGACTTTATGTGGCACTTAGGGTACCACGGACCCTGAAAACAAACACTGAAACTGAATGCTATAGAAAGTATTGGTGATTAGTCATGGTGTTACCTTATGGGAAGAGACCACATTTGAAGAAAACTTTGTGGTCTAATTGGTACAGAAAAAAATGGATGGAAATAATTACTTTTCTGGAAAAAAATAACTGTGAAGGATGGAAATCATTCATAAGAATACAGGAAATCAAAAGTGGATATAGCTTAAATGTAGGAGGGGAACTTAATATGTTGTTGGGTAAAAAGTCAGGGTGGCAAATGAAATGAACTAAATATATTGTGTGAGGAGGGCAACAAAGCTAATAATAGTCTGGTTTATCTTCTGAGAAGGATAACTCTCAAGAAAGCAATTTGTCAAAAGTGAAAGGGATTCCAGATTTACTTAAAATCTGCCTGTAAGGATTTCCCGACCAATTTATATACATGATGATACATAATACAGATCCTAAAGAATTGATGCAATGGTAGTTAGAAAACAATCTGTCAGAAGCAGTTCTAATTAGTTTAGAGGAGTCTGTATCTAACAAAGATGAAAGCAGTTTGAGAAAAACCCAAGACCAGACTGCTATCCAGCAAAAATCTGGCAAGTACTTACTCCTTTAGCATACAGAGGTTCTTCTTATGTTCTAAAGAAAATAGTTCATCCAGAAGACAAGCACCAAGCTACTATCTTGTGGATGATGAATCCTAGAAGTGACTCGTTCTAACCATTCTTGTACATCAGTCTCTTTCAAACGCACAGACTCAGAATTCCAAGTAACAGGAATGGCAACAAGGCTAGAGACTGTAATCAAACAGCTGATGTTTTAAAAACCAAACACACTTTATTTTTGGAAGGCACTTGTGCCGTGTGTCCATTGATTTGTGCCATTCAGTCTGCCTAAAGAACCTATAACTTCTTGTCTCTTGATGCAAAGAGAGCTTCTCACTGAGTTGAGAGGCTGTCTTTACCTATCTGTGGATTTGGTCCTGAATTTAGAAGTAATGGGTGACAGATTATTTAGGTACTTTTTGCTCCACTCCAGCCAGCCACTGCTGAAAACTGAAAGATCCTTTTGAATCAAATTGTCCTTCTCAAATTTCAACTTTGTTCTTGTATCCAGATTGTCATCCCACAGAGAAATTTCTTTCTGTAAAGCTCCATTCTTGCTGTGCACATCCTCCAGAAAGGTGACATCTTTGTGATCATATACATCTCCGGAAGCTGAACTACTCTTTCCTTCTGGCTTTAAGGGCTCCTATACATATTCAGGGAGGCTGCTCCGAATGTGCTGTAAATCCACTTGATCCGATTAATCGAGTCTGCTGTAACACAGAAATTAACACGCTCCCACAGCCTCCAGCATCACTTGTATCAGTGTCCCTACATTTAAAAATGGTGGTGGGGCACTTTGAACTAAAGCTTGCCAAACAAGCTTTAGTTCAAAGTCCCCTGCCACCATTTTTTCAGCGCAGGGATGCTGTTACACGTGATGCTTAGATGCTTTTAATTAGTGCAGCTCACTAATTAATGCGCCTTCCCCGACCTCCCAGAGCATGTCTATAAACGCCCTAGGAGCCCATGCTTGTGACATCAAGAAGAGTGCTTAGCACCTTGCAAGCACCAGCCTTTCAAGGGAAAATATTTAGTAGTGACCATTAAAATCTTTGTATTTGGACACATGAATGTGACCAAGTGCATTATGTTATAGTTTAAGGTTTATTTTACTGTTCCTTATTTGTGTTGCAGTACTGCGTAGACATAATTGCAAACAGGGTTCATATGGGCAGTGTTAATTCTGACATTTTCTGACTTCCTTATGCTCACTTTGCCATTTTAGACATTTCTTTAATGTAGTATTTGCATTATTTGTGTGTGCGCACGTATATTTGTATATATCTATTATACATATTGGATAAATAATATTCAAATATATTAAGAAGAATGCACAAGAGATAATGATGTGATTAAAACCTTAAAAACTTTTATTTAGAATGATAATTTGAAACCTAAGGCAACTTGTTAGTGTCCGTTTAACTAACCCAGGTTCTTCTGACAGCTGTTTTTCATTGATGATGTTAGTGTGTAAAGATATATTCTGCTCTAATTGCAATACATGTATTGACGTTGTTAAACAAAAATAGCCAAGTCAATTTTAGGTCTTTGCAGACTAGGTAAAATGATTAGCACCTGTTAAATGTAAAATCAATAGAGAAGAAAAATATTTACAATCATTTAGGAGGAAAAATTTTTTAAAAAATGTAATTTAAAGTTTCCTCTAAGGAAATGAAAAATAAACAAACTAAATGGCATCAAGTTTCAGAAACTTGAGGTGGTAAAAGTGAATATATTTAGGAATAATTAGGGTGGATAAAATCTACATGCATCGTGAGGAGGAAAATGAGTCCTTAATCACAGCAGGAGTCAAGACTGATAAACACAGACATTGGTAGTATTGTCAGATATAAGATATCATTCGGCTGTGATCTTGTCATTACACAAGAAAAATGTGTATTGTTTTTACCTAGATTTTGTCTGTACTGGGCCTGTAGGACTTCAATAAATATTTTAAAGAATTTTAGTGTATATAATATTGGGTTATCTCTTACTTACAAGTACAAATATGAAATTAAATCCAGTAGCAGAAAAAGACAAAATAGAGCATCTGAATAGGAGATTTTCTCTTCCTTTACAGTGGCTAGGTTTGAACAAATCCTGGTTTTGTTGAGTTCAGTGGGAGGTTTTGTAAAACTTTGCAAATAACTGAAAATTAGAGAGAAAAAAATAATAGGTTACATGGGCAAATATGACTCCATGCCAAATGTAATGCATGCAGCACCAGGAGTAAGTTCCAGAGAAAATCCGTTCAAGCAAGGAGCATCAAAGCATTCAAGCGAGACCTGGAATGAGTTATTAAACAGTAAATGGTCTGGGGATGAAAGTAGAAAAACAGATATGAAAGGGAAAGGAGTGGATGCAATGAGCTTTGTGCAGGACCTATTTTTTCCTCCTCCTGTAATTGGCATTTGAATTTATTCTGCACTGCACGTGCTGTTTAGATCTCTTCTCACCATCTTTTCCTCTGCTTATTTCAGGCTCCTTTGATTTAAATGGAAGCAACATATTAAGCCCTTATCAAGTAAGGGGGTGGTCTTCATGTGTAAACCATTGGCTTTCCTCAGAATTTCAGGGCCTTGGATTGTTTGGGATCAGGCCTGAAGAGACTCAAAGCCCTAAAGGCTACTGTGCAGCTTTTGGATTTTCCCTTAAATGCTTTTCAAAATATCACTGCCTGAAATGAAAGTAACATCATTTCGTCCCAATTAAGCTATTTTTCTTTAGCCATTAATCGAGGTGACAGTACTGCCAGCTGTCTGTTTTGCTGATCAATTTCTCTAGGTTATATAGCAGAGTCTAGTGTTGTGTTTTTTTTCTAGTTCACTGATTTCTGTAGTCATTTAATGTTCAGAAGCAGTTATTTCAGCTGCTTGAGACACTTTTAAAGTAGGGTTCTATTTTAAACACATACACTTTTCACCCTTCAGTTATCATAAATCCAGCCCAGACCCATAGGAAAGTAAAGTTGCTACTCACAAATGTTTGGCAGCTTATGCAAAATTATTGTGGTTTCTATGAAGTGATTAATTTCCCAAAGGACAGGTGTGCCCCGTTGCAAAACCTATCAGCACAATTTGGCCTTAACCCACCTCTTTGTTGGTAAAAGAAGGCAAAAGATGGAATGGATGGGAGCACTTTGCTACCCTCTCACTTCAGAAGGTGTTCCCTAGAGCTGAGGAATATTAGCAGAACCAAGTGACTAAGAACAGCTCAAACAATAGAGGCCAAATCTGTAGGTGTGGAGTTCCCAAGTTTGTTTCCCAGTGAGAACAAGGCACGTTGGATCCATTGCCAAGGGAACTGACAGGGAGTAGGACAAAATCTACTACCGAAGAGGCTCTTTTTCCTTACCGCTCTTCTCCCCCCACCCCAAAGAGCACCTTCTGACTGTGGCACAAGAAGAAATGCATGGGACTTGAAAGTTCATTCTCAGTCATTTCAATACATAGAACTCCTGCTGCTCCTGTGAAGGCTTGAAGTTGCCCCAGCACAAAAATTGGAGTTGGATACTTGGTTGAAGTTATTTTCTCCTAATAAAAGAGAACTAGCTAGGGACAGAGGGGGAAGAGTTAGCAGAGGTACTCACTTTCCATTCAGATTTGCCCTTTTGGTTCCAAAATAGCAACCAAATTCCCTTTGGAATTTCAGAGTTCTTGTCCCTACTTTACGTGCATCTCCAAGATAAGAGTACAAAAATGCTGAATTCACTGCATGAGTCGAAGATTACACAGAAAATCTAAAATTGTGTAATGTGTCCTACTTAAATTTAGATCAATAACAAAATTATTGTTGTTTCTAGAGCAGGATTAGACCTTGATTCATTTTATTAGGTGTGGTGATAAAGAAGCCTGTGATGTTTAAGGAGCTGTTAAGAGGCATTCTGCTGGAAAGCTGATGGCAAAATGATCTGAAGGTAAAGAAATATCAGCCTGGAACCTGAAGGCATGAAAATCTTTGCGTAGATATTGCACAGGTTTCAAAGCCATCCTTACAGTATTTTCAGGAGCAGTTTAAAAATTATATTTTGGGTGATTCTGATAGTACCATCTATTATTAAGATTGTCAGACACTCCTTGTAATTAGACCCTATTTTCAGTTTCTTGTAACTTTGCAAAATGTTAATAATTTGGGCTGAAATTTTCCATGTCAGTTGTCTGTTTCTGACTGATACTTTAAAAAAAAATTCAGCCAGAATGGATTCCCTGCCTTGCTTCCCCCCGCCACCTTATCAGGAGTAACAAAAAATGCCTCAATGCTTTAGAGCAAGGACTTGAAATCTGGCAAGGGGAGGTGGCCTGTGAGATTTGCCTTTTGCCATCACTCCCAAAATACACCCAGATTTGATGAGGTACAAACCTCTGAACTTCTCACTGTTTGCTAAGGCTCAGTGTAAGCTTCAAATGTAAAAGTTTAACTTTACAAAAATTCTGAGCATGCCGTAGCCCACTGGTTTGCAACATTTTCTAGAGGCTGGCCAGAATGGCCCAGGTTGGTTCTGAGGGAGGTCAGTCCTAGGACTTGGGTGCTGCTACTGCCACTGCAGCTCCCTCCCCTACCAAGTCCCCCTGTTGCCCAGCTTCAGTGTGGATGAAGCCCACTGTCCCTGGACTTTGACCAAGACCCCACACTCCATGGGCTGGATCCATTCCTTGATCCTACATAAGCCCAGCCACTTAAAACACCAAATGACATGGCATGCTGTATTCGAGAGATGTGGGGGCTCAGAATTAGTTTCCCTGTAATTGCTGTTCCATGCCATCACAGGACAGGGTACTGCAACTTGGAGCAGGGAACTTTTCTCTTGTTTTCTGTTTCTTGTGTTTTCTTGTTTTCTGTGAGCTCCCTGTTGGCATTTACGCAGTATAGTGGAACAAGCAGTCTATCTGACTTCTATCAATCTCCTTTGAAGCATAGCAGAGGAGAAGAGGTACATTTGGATAAGGAGTCTGGGATTGGAGGTGGTGGAGAACTGAAAACTGTGACTGGATTTAGAAGGGGATTGTTGGGACAGGCCGTGTAAGGAGATTTGGAGCTCCTTGGTAAGGCTGACACAGGTCAGGCAAGGGAACTGGGAGCTATTAGGGGAGATTGGAATGGGAGACCAAGTAAAAAGATGGGATCCAGTTGATTAGGGCTAGAAGAAATTGTGATGGTGGACAGTGACATGACAGGAGGAAGGAAGACTCAGACTAGCTGAACAAGGAGATTAGGGGTAAGATCCACTGGTGGGAACTGGTGACAGTCCCCTAAAAATCTGAAAAGGAACTGGGATGAAGAGAGGGGATGGGAACCAGATAGGCACTAAGATTGGATATAAGAATCCCAGCTAGATACCCTGATGAGAAATCAAAAAGAGAGAACTGGGATTGACTGAGAAAGGAAACTGTGTTGAACAAATTCAGTATGGTCTGCCCTGTGCACAGATGAGGGAGGCATCCTATGGAAAAGAAGTAGTATTTGATCATGTATTTAAAGACTCCTTTACTTGTACATGAGGGAGCTAAGTTAAGGCTGCATAGGCAACCTCAATTGTAGTATGCCTTAACTTGGAGTCTTTGGTTTTGCAACCTTAGAGTGCATCCCCATGTGCAGGGGCATGCAGTTGCTGCAGCAAAAATAGCAGCAGCACAAATTTGTGCCACTGCTTTTTGCCACAGCACACACCCTTGCGTGTAGGGTTGTTGCAGGGCGTGTGGGATTGGTGCATGGGAGGCTGGGACCAGCACCTGTGCTGGCCCCAGCAGCTTTACCTGGGGTTCTGGGGGCATCTCCTGGGGCAGCAGCAGCAGCAATCCAGCCACTTAGAGCCTGGCCAACAGCCAGAGTGTTGCTCTGGCCAGCCAAGCTCTAGTTTCTGCTGGTGCATGCTTCTGCCATGTACACTGTGCTGCTGTTTTTAGTGGTGGGTTTTTTTTAACACTAGGATCTCCTGGTACCAAAAAAACCCATCACACTGCAAATGCTAGCGCATGTACCACATGCAGTTTGCAGTGCCTCAGACAGGTTTGAGTCACCACAAACCTCACATGCGCACTTGTGGGGATGCGCCCTTAGGCTGCATCCAGACGAGCATGGCCACAGACCTGTCTTGCACACACCTTGCAGCATGGGTTTTTCTTGACTCTGGGAGATCCCGGGGTCAGAAAAAACTTGCACAGAAAAAAGTATGGTGGTGCACGTGGAGGCAGCATGTGCCACCCAAAACCAGAGCCTGGATGGCCCAGCTACACTCCAACTGCCAGCCAGGTTCCCAGCTGCAGGAGCAATGTGGCTGCAGCTTCCCCAACCCCCAGGACTCAAGGTAAGGCTGCTGGGGTCAGGTCTAGCCCCAGCCTCCCCCACCCGGGGTAACCTGCCATGCACCAGAGGGGATGTCATGGGCGTTCCCCAGGGACAACTAACAGCAGCACAAGGTGTGCCACTGCTGGTTGTCCCTGGGGAACCAAACATTTGCATTTACTTTGAATCAGAGCCCCTGGCTTCAGTTCAGCCTTGATGGGCACAACCCCACTGGCAAAACACAGCAGTCTGACTCCAAGAAAATAACCATTTGCATGGCAGTTTGAGTGTTTGGAATTCAGAGCCATTAATCCAGCACCCAGCATCAAAACTAATGCTGATTTTGTTGAGAGTACATGAGTGAGAGAGTGTCATCTGAGAAGGATTTAGTGCTGAAATCTGTATGGCATGTCCATTGGCAGCTCTGCCTGACTAATAAACTATAGTATAATCCCAGAAAGATTGAGATCATTTAGTCTGACATCCTGTGCAGCATATAGACCACAGGACTTCCTAGCACTAATTCTTGTTTGACCTAGAACATATAATTTAGAAAATGATCCCTGCTTGATTTAGAATTCCCAGTAATTGGGAACATACGCCAGCCTCAGTGAGTTGTTCCAATGACTAATCATTCTTACTGATAAAAAATTGCACCTTATATTTAAGTGTGAGTTTATCCTGCTCCAATTTCCAGCAATTGAACATTGTTACTGAAGAACCTATTAGTAAGCTTCTGTTCCTTATTTAGCTACTGACAGAGCAGATCACTTCTTCATCTTCTCTTTTTTGGACACTTGAAGTCTTTCACCATCAAGGACGTTTTCCAATTCTCTAGTCATTCTAGCTTTTTCTCCCTGATTTATGAATATTTTTCTGGACTGGCAACATACCTGGACATATTATTCCATAATAGTAGCACCACTGCCAAATGCAGAGCTAATGTAACTGCTGTACTCCTACTTGATATTCTTGTTTATACATCCAAGGAGCCCATTAACCCTTTTGGCCACAACATCTTACTGAGGCATCATGTTCAGGTTAATATTTACTCTGACTACCAAGTTTTCTTCAGAGTCATTGATTCCTATGATAGAGTCCCCCATCCAGTACATATGGCCTGTATTCTTCATTATTAGACATCTAACCTTACATTTCACCATGTTAAATAGCATAGGACTGAGAATTGATCCCTGTAGGACCCCACTGGAAATAAATCCACTTAATGATGATTTCTCATTTACCTGTTCATTAGCAAGATTACTATCTATTTAATGTGTAACGTGAGATTTTTGTAACATGCTAGTTTCTTAAGCAAAGGTTTCTGTGAGGTAAGTCAAATGCCTAACAGAAGTCTAAGTATTACTTTTACCAACTGTTTCTTTTATCAACCAAACTCCTAATCTTGTAAAATAATCAAGTTTGAAAAATCTGTTTTCTATCAAATCATGGTGATTTGACATTAATTATATTACTCTTTATTAAGCAAGTTCCTTTTGGCTGTTTCATTATTGTGACTGGGATCAGTGTTAGGCAGGCTGACAGGCTTTTAATTATCTAAGTTATCCTGTTTACCTTTTTAAAATATGAATATGACATTCACTTTCTTATAGTCCTCTGGATTTCCCTGTGGCCCATATCAACAATAATGATCCAGTGAACTCCTTGACTAGATCTTTTAAAATTCTTATATGCCATGCCTGTTAATTTTAAAAAGGTTTAAGTTTAGTAGCTGATGTGTTAACATCCCCCTGAATTTCTCCTCCTGCTTGTAGCATACTCTCAGTATATGAGTTATATTAAGAGCTCTGAATCTCAAAATCTGAATTGCCAGATAAAAGTTAGGCAAGTAATGTCTCTTTGCTTGGTAATTATCTGAACAAGGAATGGTGGCAGGAATAAAACGGAAAAAAATGTATTGGAAAAAACATGCACTCTAAAAAGTTATTGGTGTTCATGTTATATTTCTTTGCTTACATACAATATTGTGTATACCAGTGGCAAAATACAAACAGCAATGGTAACTGCAACAATATAAATATGTCCATGTATTAAAGTTTCTGCACTACTCATATGAGGGGAAAAAATACCTGCATTAATCATGCACATATGGAAAGAGAGTTATTACATCATTTGCTCTCAGAAATAATCAGACTGAAGGGATGAGAAAACTTTGGGTATGACAAATGATAAAATCAGAGTATATTGATTTGTTGTTTACTGGGAGAAACATACAGAACAAGAAAAATACAGTGGTGTTCACTTTGGGTGCACAAGAGTAAGAGTAATTGGTATGCATAAGCAAATAATAGGAGCCTACTACAGATATGCAGAAAAAAAGCAATAGATATACAGTTTGTATGGAAAACAGTGTTCTGATTGTGGACAATTTTAACATCAGTTTGTTTATTTGGAAAATTTATGAGCCTTGATAGATGAGGACAAAAACATTTATATGTTATTACTTTTGGAACACTTTTCCATTTATCTCTAGCCCATAAGTCGATATTCTTTTTTCTTGTTCAATGATCACAAGTATAAGCAAATTAGAAACATGAAGGAAGTTTTCTGAACTCTTATCAAAAAAATCATGCTTATTTATTAGATTTCACCAAGATATCAAAGTCTAGCTCCAAATTAGTTGTTTTAAAATCTCCGACTGAAATCAAAAAATGTGGTCCAAGTTGTATTTTCTTATAATTAATACATATAGTTGCACCAATAATTTCCTCAGAGCTATCTATTTCCCTTCCTTTCCCGCTCAGCTGAATACTGTGCATCCTCATTAACAAGTTTTTGTGTGATGGAAATGCAATGTACTTGACAAGCATATCAGACCCAATATGTCAGGGCATCATAAAATACCATGTTAGCCTTTTAGGGTCAAAATCATAGCTTCAAGGCTGATCTATTCTGCTACTGATTTCTTCTGACAGTGACACTGGTAACTAATTTGGGCTTCAGTTCTACCAAGTATTTACTCATGTGTTTCACTTTGATTAGTCCCAATGGAATTAATCATTCATGTCAAGCTAAGCACACACTTAAATGCTTTGTTGGCTCCTCAGTTCAAGAGAGAGATCTCCCTGTGCTCCTGGACTTGTTCACAAAGGAAACCCTCTGCTGAACTATTCCTCCTCACCTGTGGAGCCTGGGCTGCAGTCTGGGAAACATGGTGCTGGAAAAGAACTAGGTGAGCAAGGGCCAGGGCCTCAGGGTTGCATATTGTTCCCCTGGCAACTCCCCAAGAAATTAGGATAGAAAGAATAACCCCAGGCCCCACGTACCTCTCCTCTATCTGTGGGTTCTGGGGCAGTCCTATAGTATGACTCCAATGGCTGAGGATACATAGGGAAGAACCTGTGAGGAGACACAGGACTTCCCTACAAATTGGATCTGGATCTCTGTCAGTGTGGTAGCTGAAGACTTTACTGTGGGAGAGAAAAGCCAGCTTTCCTGATGTGATCCCCACAGCATGGTTCTGGTATAGGTTTTGTTCCTCCACACTTTTTTTTCACCCAACAAAGAACGATGATCTTGGCCTTGATTTTCTCCAGAAGAATACTGCATGTGAATAAAGTATCTTTTTACAGGCTTCATGACACTTTAAAAACATTTTCTTCAACTGCAGTGGGTACTTCTGTGCAGGTCTGGAACCCGAAATGTGACCACAGTGTGCCAGTGTATCAGTCTTGCTGTTCGGTTACATGTCATTCTCCTCTTCTGGCTCTTGGCAGTGCAGCTTCATTGGAGCTACACTGCTCCAGGATATGCTACCATTTCTTTCTAAATTTCTGGGTTCCTGCCAGTGTTCTCCCAACCCTTCCAGTATTTTCCATCTTCTTCCTGTGCAGAACCCTGGAGCTGCAGATCAGTCTCAGCTGGTTCTAGATTGGAGGTGGAGGGGGGTGGCTGCTGGTGCAGAAAAAAACTAAAAAGGGAGATTAGGAAGAGGGGGTCCTTCTATGCATAAATGAAGAGAAGCCATTGGGTCTAGAGCAGGGGTGGGCAAAATATGGTTTATGGGCTGGATGCAGCCTGCCAACTAACTGGATCCAGTTCACCAGCAGGTGCCTGCCAGTTGCTTATATCTGGTCCATGGCTCCCACCACAGCGTTCCTCATGGGGCTCAGCCCCACCCATTTCTACTTGGGGCAGCCTGCACCACACTTCCACCTGCACCTGTCATGGCCCGACCCCAGCCCTGGCCACGGCACACAGCTTCCCATGGGGCTGCTCCTGGTGTGGCTGCAGGCACCTGGGTGCTGCTCAACTCCCCCTGCCCTTATGGAAAAGGAAAGGGAAGCCAATTGCTGGGAACCAAAATAACAAGGACTGCAGTCTCTTCCCACAGATAGGTTCTCTTCACAGGGCTCTGCCTCCCCTACACCCTGTCCTTGCCACCTCATATGGTGAATTTAGGATCTTCCACAATACCCTGCCTCAGAGTAATTGGCTCAGGACCAGGTCCTGGCTGCCTGGCCTCGTGCCCTATCAGGCTTTGCCTCTTTCCTCTCAGTTACTGTTCCAGATATTTAGTTGAGTGTGACCCTCTGAGCCATCACTCCTCTTTCTCATAGTTGACCTTGGAAAAGTCCTTTATAGGGATATCTAGGGCCAGATCCCACAGACAGTCTTATCACGAGTGTAGTAACTAGGAGATAGTGTTCTCAGTTCCTTTTCTGGGTAAAAGGAGCCCTTACTCACTTTTAAACAGACCAGCTTCTGTAAGATCCAGTCAACTTTAGCTCCCTTCTCCATGTGACCCCTGGTAGCCAGGAGATCGTCAGACCTGGAACGTCAGTCCAGCTGATCCTAGAGGCCCCCACTTATCCCAGGGAGAGGAACCAGCTATTTGCTGCACCCCAGTAAGTCTCCTGGTGGGATGGTAGGACCTTGGTATGGGTCCCTGGCCCAGAAGGTGATGAGCAAAGGTGGTTGCTGTGATCCCACATGTAACAGGGGCCACGGATTGGCACCCTGTTACACTGCCTCTGCTGTGCTGCTGCAAGGAGCAGGAAGGGCTGGGAAGCAGCAGCAAGCAGTGGGGAAGCTGCAACTGGGCGGCTTCTGCCCCAGCATGTGGTGCTCCAGCCCCAGCTCCCAGCTGCCTTCCAGCTACCCTGCCACCCATTCTCCAGAAAGCAATGAGCAGCCACCTCTGAGCAGCCAAATGGGTGGAAGGTAGTCCTGCTGGGAAGCTGTGTATCCTTGCTGGGGCTTGGGCCAGGGCTGGGGTGGGTACAGGTGGAAACACAGCAAAGGCTGCCCCAGGCAGGAGCAGGTGGGGTTTGGCCCCATGTAGAGTACTGTGGGGGCAGCCAGAGGACAGATAGGGGCAGGGCAGACTGCACCTGCAGTGTACTGCACCACACTGCCCAGGTAAGCT
>NW_017729008.1:16542795-16553321 GCF_001723915.1 Gavialis gangeticus | reverse complement strand
CCTCCCCACCCCCCATTCTCCCACCTCCAGCTGACTCCCAGGATGTAGCACATGGGTAGTACCCCTGCCCACACACACACAGTCACATGCCCTCACACACACCCACACACACACACTCCACACCCCTCCACACATACCCCCATTCTCCCCCCCCCAGCCCTCGTACCTGTTCTCTGGCACAATGTACAAGAATAAGATTTTATTTTGAGCTATTATGCAACTACCTGTATATACACTACTCAAAAAACCATAAATCAGGACAAAAATTTTTTTGGAACTAAAAGTACAATATTTTATAGTAGATGTTTGATTTTTAATATATGATTTTTTATCTATAATTTATTAAAATGATACCTTCTGAAATATTTTGTGTGTGCGGCCCTCGACAGCTCAAACTCATTAAATGGCCCTCCAGATGAAATAATTGCCCACTCCTTGCCTGGAGGAACTAAAGTGTTGTTTAGGAGATGACTGTCCTATTTTAAATTCCTGTGCACATCTGCCTGCTGCTGTTTTCAGCTAATGGTGAGTTTTGTTTATGTTGTAAAGCTTGAAGACAGTTTGTCAAATCGCTTTGCACCTAGAACTGGATTCTGTCACCCTTGCTTCTGCTGACTGGTACCTTCCTTCCTTCTCAAACAGTTGCACTGGTTTCTGGGCATGCCTACATGTGCAATTAGTGCACCTGAATAAACCCCAGCACAGTTCACACTGTAGTTTATTGTTCCTGGCACACTGCTTGCACGTGCACCTGGGACCACAGCACATTGAGCCAGGTGGCACAGTCCCGGCTGGTAGGGGGGCTCCAGGGTTCAGCCTCAACATGCTGCAGGGGGCTGGGACCTGCACTGAAGCACCCTAATGTACCAGCCAGCCCCATCAGCATCTACATGTGCTTTTTGGCAGAGTAAATAACTCTGCTGTAGGTTAGTACTTGCCTCTGGCAATAGTATCCTATGATGAAGTTAACTGACTTACTCAGTCCTAATAGTACCACAAATGTAAATGGTGACATTTTACTGTGGAGCTAATTAGGCAACCCCTCAGTAAACATCTTGTGTAGACACACACCCTGAGTAGTAAGTGTGTCAACCTAGAACTTGGAGGCATTCTGTGACTGTTAATGTATGTATTTTGATTTATACAAGAAAAACTTGCACAGTTCTCTGTGGACTCCAACAGAAGCAAAGTCATACATTTATTAGTGTTAGTTTTAGTGCGAGCATTAAAAGCAGGACATGTTTTAATGGAAAAATAGCTCAGATGCTCAGATTATGAGAAACTCCTGTTTTTAAAGCCCAGCCCTGGGTCTTTATGCTGTGTGAACAGGCTGCTGTCCCCACCCTGACACAGACATGGAAGAGTAATACTATATCTTGTTAGTTAGCTTTTGTGCAAACAAAATCCTAGTATGAAACTAGCGAAAAATCTTCGTGTCATGTTTTAAAAAATCCTGTAATCTGTGCCTGAAGGTATTCTGTTAACTTTGTGGTAGGTAATTTTATTGCCATTGCCTACCTTTATCTGCATGATTCATCTACATTTTTAAGCAAATTTTATTTAACCACAACCTTGAGGAATTTCCTTTGCTCAGAAGAAGGATTTGTCCTCATGATGCTAATTTACAATGTGAGACTGTCATGCTTTTTCATACTCAGTATGGAAGAGCAGATGTTTCTAGACATTTTTATTTGAAAATATTCACTCCTATATAGTAAACAAGTTTTAATTCCTGATGATTTGTTGGGCTTTTTTATATCTTTTACTTATATCAATTATTTTATAAATAACATATGAGTCATGGACAGACTTCTACACAGATGGTGAATCATAGCTGCTTTTGTAGTCGTGTGGTATTATATTCCTATTGCCCACAGTGCCTACATTTTGACTTTGAAATCCAAAGGAGTAAGTAAAATTTGACCACTACCTATCTGCTGAAGTGACATTAACATATTAAAAAGTTTATTACTATAAACTTTTTATCAGCTGTAATAAGACTTATTGTTTCTATTAGATGCAATTTCTTGTTCTTTGTTTCAGGTTTATTTGAATATAACACAGGATTTATTTATTGTGCTGTGTATTGCATTTATATTACAGTAGTACTAGTTGTCCTCAGCACTGCCCAACCTTCTTACCCTATGGATTGGATTGGCAATGCCTGGTCTGCCTGTAGGCCAGATCCAACTGGTGCTCCCAATCCAGCACCTGAATGGACATGTGGACACTGGCCCCATGGAGAGGGTGGGAGGAGGCAGGCAGGGAGAAACGTAGCCCTGCAGGGAGAAAGGAGCTTGACTTGGCCTCATAGAGAGGGAAGGGGGCATGGCCTAGCCCCAGCAGACGGGAAGGAAGTGTGGCCCTGCCCTGTGGGGGGAAGGGGACGTGGCCAGGCCCAACCAGCACCATGGGCGGGAAGGGCATATGGCCCAGCCCTATTGGGAGGGAAGGGGGCGTGGCTTGGTCCTGGAGGGGAATGGGCATGGCCCCACCTCAACCCAGCCCCACAGGGACAGAGGGGGCATGGCTTAACCATGATCCAGAGGTGCAGGGTCTGTGGTCCGGCCTCGCAGGGGAACAGAGTGTAGCTTGGACTCAGCCAGGGAATGAGTCTTAAAGATTTGGCAGGGGGAGAGTGGTCGTATTAATGGCCACCACACCCCCACTGCCAAATTTCCAGACCTATGGGGAGCCCCACAGGCTAGATGGGTGCAAGCCACATTTAGCTCATAGGCTAGAGGTTGAGCATCCCTGTTCTAGACTGTGTATCGATACATGTGAAGACATCGCTTCTCCCATCTGGATCCACTACCTTCCTGACATTACTGGAAGAATTTCTACTGACTTTCAGGATTAAGTCCTATAGTCCCTATTCATTTATGGACCTGGACTAGATAAATAGTAGATACAGGGCATAACCTAGTAAATTTATTTACCTTCATCTGTCATGTAGGGCATGGTTTTTTTCTTAGGATCTTTTGGGCGTACATTAACATCCCGTATTTTCTTACACGCTACTAAATAAAACACACCTTGTTTTTGGAAGGCAGAATGTAGAAAAAAATATTTTTCCAGAGTCACAGCCAAGTGTGTAACAGAGTAAGTCCTCTTGGAAACATAGTATGTCTAGGAAGTGCGCGATCCTCAGGGACAGACTGGCTGAGGCAGCAGGAACTTCCTGTTGTGGGGTACGACAGCGACAGAACTAGGCCCCAGACCCCTACGGGGGCAAAAGGAAGATTGTTACTTCTTTTACTGTAAATAAAGTGTTGTTTCTGTACAAGCCTCATCCAGATACTATAGACTACATGCAGCAAGTCACTCACCCTCAGTCGCTTTTCAGCGGAAAGCTACTGCCTCACTGGCAGCTGTGAGAAGGTTAACATTGGACTCTGTTCCTGCTGTTTGCAGCCAGGAGAAATGGCAGTCCTCTTGTTGGCCATGAATCACAATGTCTGCTTGCTCTGTTCCACCCTGCTTCTTTTCTAATGAAGACAAATATCAGCTTCCCTACTTAGGATATACAACCCAATTTTAGAGGGCTGATTTTGGGGCAAGGGTGTATGTGGCATGCAAGTAAATATGGTCACTTTTCTCTGTTGCTGCAGTAGCAGGGCTTTAGCTGTGCCCTTGTTTTTCCTGCTTTTACCTGTGGCATGTTACAGGGTATTCTTGATGTTTCAAATATTGTTCCTCGTAATTGTGTGAAGTTTCAAAGCAGCAATTTTGGGGGATTTCTTTCATTAACAGTTGCCTGCAAATTACTAGACTCATGGGTCACTGGTGCCTCCTGAGTCCAGAGGTCCCCCAGAAGCTGATTGCCAAGCCTGGAAGTGCCAATGGCAAAACTGAAAGTGCCACCAGCATATCTGCCAGCACCCCCGCTCCCCGGCTAGTGCCAATCTCAGGGTGGGCACCAGCCGGCGTTTCTCTCAGTGCCCTCACTCCCTGAACGGCGAGGGCCAATCTCTGTGGGGTGGTGGCATGTGATCCCCTTATGCGTTGCCTATGACTAGACTTGATGGTTTAGGAGGCTTCTTCCAGTCCTATGTCCCTGTGAAGGCAACTGAAGACATATTTGAGATACGTCGCTCAGAACCTAAATGCCAGACTAGGTCACCTTTTCTCCTGTTGAATACTTTACTCAGCAAGTACTTTTAGCACCTGTAACATTTGTTCAAGTCCATTCTGTTCTTGGCCCTGACTGGGATTGCCAGCAAATCATGTCAGTTATAGAGGTGTTCAGTTAATTGAAATAATATATCCATTTGGGCACTCACTTGCCTTGCAGGAGTGTTGTGATGGTTAATTCCTTTATTTGAACTGTTTTTAAATGGGTAAATATTATTATTTCACATAAGTCACTGATGAGCCATTAGGACACAATCCTGCCTTACTGATATGTATAGTCCTATTGACATGTGGAAGTCAGCCCAAAAATAGTAATGCAGGTTGTTGCCAGGTGTCTTTCATCCCATTCATATTAAAAGCAGGGCAGAGGAACTCCTTAACTTTGAAAAATATTTTTTTAAGATTTCAAAGTTTGCACAGCTAATGGAGGGCTCTTTAGCAGGAAGCGTCCTCTGTATAATTCCCCGTCTCATTTCTGTCCTTATCAAAACTTACCACCAGTTATACTGCCGCAGCTGCGTAATCCCATGCAATGTCTAATGTAATCATAGTTTGTTTATAGAGAAATATGCATATGTGATGTTCAATATAGGGATTGATCACTTCAGTCCAAGAAAAAGATATCAAACCATTTTTTTCTTGAGAGATTTAGTTGATGTAAAGTAGTCTTGTCTGGTGCTGTAAACTGTGGAACCAAATCCTGACCATTTTACACAAATGAGGAATGCTGATGATTCCAGTGAGATTCCTCCTGTGACTAAGGGCATGATTTGGCTCTATATATTGCTGAGAACTGCTATGATGTTATAGCTTGGAGTAGCTTCAACACATGTTCTTCTATTTAGCTTAGTTCAGTCTGACCACTTCCCCACTTAACCCTGGGGTGTTCAGGATGGAAGGTATCAGTCTCTCCCTTTGGTTCTCTGCATTACAGCACTAGTTTTCTTTGGTCAGTTAAAGATTAACATTGGGAATTTCCAGGTAAAATCTGAGAGGATGCCTTTGGGAGCAGTGCTTGGCTAACAATATCCTCCAGATTCTAATGCCTCACAAAGACATTGAAATCAATTAGCTCACAAGCTTGTGTCAGTGCTCCCCCAGTGAGAAAATGGGGCTCATAATCTACTCATAACCGTTTTTAGAGATTCTGCTCCTGTATTGCTGAGAAATAAAAGTGAAACATTAGTTAATAAATCATTCATTATCTATTTGGTACAAACTTCTGAAACAGCTGCTTAACTAATTCCCCTTTGGGACTGATTGTGCAGGGCAGCTTTAGATTTCACTGGTGTAAGACTGGGCCCACTGTGCCATAACTGGGCGTATTTCTGTTGATATCATAGACAACATTACTGCAGAGGAAAGGAAACAAAAGAATGCTTGTGCTAGCATTAGCTTTTTTAGGAGTGGAAATCAGTATTTCTCAAATGGAGGGGAACAGTATTGTTGGGGAAAATACATTTAATTTTTCAACTTCTTCAAACACTGTAGAACAGAAAAAAATTGACAGCAGTTTATTATCATAATGCAGCATAGTGATACGATGGGCTTTGATGGATGCTTGATAATTCTGCTGGGAAAACAGGATTTCATGCACAGGCAGCACCATTGCTCACCCATTGCAGGCACACAAGCTGGAGACACTGTACTACTCCTCTCCCCACCCCTGAGCTAAGTACAGACAGCCAAAAAGTCCAGTGCTGAATCGATTCAATCTTTGCAGGTTAATCTAATCTGTGTAAATTGAACCAATAAGTAAGGGAACAGACATTCACTTTTGATTCCAGAAATGGAGCCACATGCCTGCAGTGGCCCAGGCCAGAAGCCAGGGGGCTCTAGAGCATGCCTCCTTGCTCAGATAAAGCAAACAGCTTGGGCCAAGGTTAGTTTGCCTCCCTGCGGTAGGGGGTGGGGGTTTGCAGGGGAGGTGCAAAGCATCCTGGTATGCTGGGGGACTGTGAGTTAACTTGAATCTGAAGGGACTCTGGGACAGAAGTCCAATAAACTGATTTAACCTAAATCAGTTAAATCTGATGCTACATCCATCCAGGTTTATCTTAAATAGGTTCTGGACATTTTGAAAGCAGTTTATGTGCATTGAATTTTGTTGTGTTACAGGTTTGAACTAGTTTTTGGTCACTCATATCAGTTTTTGTGTAATTTCTGTCTCTAGCCCTGTTGCATTACAGAGCTGAACCGGTTTCTGATAACTTCTACCAGTTTATGTATAATTTCTGTCCCTTCTGGCATCCTAGCATGGTGAGTAGGCATGCTGTTGCTGAAGAGCTGCTGTCCTTGCTGCTGCAAACAGCAGAGCTTGCCTCCAAAGGCAAGAGGGAGGATTAGGGTTGAAGGTTGCGCTGCGGGTGTTCCAGTGAAATTGACAGGGATGGTGAAACTGCCACTGCAGAGTTTAAACCCAAAAGAAGCTAGGGACAGACATTCAAAAAGCCAGAACCTGAATTGAATCAATCTTTACAGGCTAGTCTAACCTGCCTAGTTTGAACCAATTTGCAAGTGAATAGATCAGGGGTGGGCAAAATGCGGCCTGGGGGCCAGATGCGGCCTGCCAGGACATTCTATCTGGCCCCTGGGGCCCCTAAAAAAGTTAGAAAATTAATATTTATCTGCCCCTGGCTGCCTGTCATGTGGCCCTCGATGGCTTGCCAAAATTCAGTAAGTGGCCCTCTGCCCAAAATAATTGCCCACCCCTGGAATAGACATTCATGAAATGCAGGCACGTGCCTGCAGTGGCTCAGGCCAGGAGCTGGGGGCCACTAGAGCGCACCCTTGGCTGTAGGGAAGCTGTGCTGGGGGTGGGGGGCGTGGCCAGCCCTGTCAGTAACTTGGAGTGAACTGGCCAGGGAGGGGATTTAATTCCCCACCTCCCTGTCCCACCAGCATAGACCCAAGCCGGGGTCCTCTTGATGCTCTCCTCTTGCTGCTGCAGTGGCGGGTACAACCAGATGCCAGCTGGCATAGCCCTTGATGCAGAGGCAGCAGAGAGGGGGTTATTGCCCCCTCTACTTGCACTGTCCCTGGAAGACTGCAGCCAGGGTCTGCCCATCCCAACCATCGCCACCACCACTTGCTCTCTGCATGGGGCAAGCAGTGGAATAAGCCCCCTTTTGCCCCTTCTGCCAGATGCTGGACAGAGGGGGAATAATTCCTCTCCCTGTCCCCTGCTACTGGTGTGGTGAGGGGGCAGGGCCCTGACAGGGCAGAAGCTCCTGTTCTGGTGTCCGGAAGCACAAGCCTCTTCCCAGCAGGTGGGACGCAAACAGGGGTGAGAGCTGCCATGGCCTGTGGGAGGTGGGTGGCGGCACCAGGGCTCAGAGGTGGGGCGTAGCCTCCCAAGCCCTCCTAACACCACCACTGCTTGCCCCGCACAGTCTGTGGCAGCTCTCCCTGCCCCCCGCTGGTCCCCTACCAGGAAAAGGCTCGTACTCCAGAACACTGTGACAGGGGCTGCAGCCCACATCAAGGTCACTCCCCACTTGCCACTGCAGTGGCAGGGGTGGAGTTAGAGGCCAGGCAGTGGGCCCCCTGAGGCAGGGAATAGGGAAAGGGATTATTTATCCCTCTGGCATCTGGCAGAGGGGGCAGGAGGGGGTGTATTTTTCTGCTCCCTCCTTGCAGGGAGCGAGCAGCAGTGGTATCAGTCAGGCGCACAGACCCCACTGTGGTCCTCTAGAGGCAGAGGGGGGAATAACCCCCCTCCTTGCCCGCCACCTAAGAGGGGCTTGCCAGCTGATCTCTAACCATGTCCCCACCACTGGAGCAGTGAAAGGAGAAGGAACTTGATGGGAACAGGAGCCCCTTTCATGGTGTCCCAGAGTGCGAGCCTCTTCCTGGTGGCGGGGCCGCACTGTGGGGTGGGGAGAGCTGCTACAGACTACGTGGCATAAGTGGTGGTGGCACTAGAGGGGCTTGGGGAGCTATGCCCCCTCTGAGCCCTGGTGCTCACACCTGGCTTTCACAGTCCATGGCAGGTCTAACCTCAACTCGCAGACCCCCACCAGGAAAAGGTTCATGCTCTCCGGACACCTGGACAGGGGCTGCTTCCCTGTCAGAGCCCCGCTCCCTCGCCACTCCAGTGGCAGGGTCAGGGTTCTGGCCAGAGGCTGGTTGACAGGGCCCCTTAGCCAAGGGGGCAGAGAGGGGGGTTATTCCCCCCTCTCCCTGGCATCTGGTGGAGGGGCAGGAGGGGACTTATCCAGCTGCTTGCCCCATGCAGGGTGTGAGCGGTGGTGGTCAGGGTGGGTAGACCCTGCTGCAATCCTCTGGGGGTATAGAGGGGGGAACAGCCCTACCTCCATGCCCCTTCTGTGTCAGGGGCCATGCCAGCTGGCGTTTGGCTGTGACCCTGGCCCCACTGCTGCAGCAGTGAGGGGAGAACCCCACAGACCCCAGCTCGGGTCCATGACGGTAGGACAGAGAGGGGGAATTAAAATCTGGCCAGTTCATTCCAAGCTACTGCTGGGGCTGGCCATGCCCCCACTGCTGGAGCAGCCAGTGGAAACATGCAGGTCCTTGCTGGTGGGATTGGCAGGGGGGGCAGAATAAAGCTCTTCCCTGCTTCCTTCTGGGGGCCAGCCTCTGGCCAAGCCCCCACCCCCTCCTGTCCCTGTTCTGGCTAGGGAGCAGAGGGGCAGGGCCAACTCTGCTCTGCTAGAGCCGAGAGCCCAGCCCAGAGAGCATGCTGGGATGCTGGGGGTTTCTGGTTTATCTTAAACCAGGAAGGGGTGTGGAACAGAAGTTGCATAAACTGATTTGAGCTCAGTCAGTTAAGTCTGATACTATATTTAACCAGGTTTATCTCAAACCAGTTTCAGCTACTTTGAAACTGGTTTATGTGTACTGAGCTTACGTTCTGTTACAGATTGAAGCCTGTTTCTGATCAATTAAACTGGTTTATGTGTAACTTCTGTCCCTAGCCAGGGAGTCATGAGTAGGATCTAGGAAGAATCTGTAGCTTTCCTCTCCACTCCTACACCTGCCCAATGCACAGCTGTGCCTTTGAGGTAAAATATAGAGCCTGGCCTGAGCACCCACATCAAGTGCTGAGTGGGGGCACAGGTGGGTGAGCTGAAGGAGTCCTGCACAAGGTCACGAAGCTGCTCCATTGCAGCTGCTTGCGCATTGGAACAGTTAGTTCTTCCAGCCATGCAATGTGAAGCTCCTAGCCTTGCACGATGGGACCCCATGGCTCCACTTTTGGGAAGACTTCCACAGTCAAGCAGGGGAGGCTCAGGTTTGGCCTCAGGGCATAATCTAGCCCCCAGTTGCATGCATGATTTTTAATTTTCCTTTGTTATTTGAAAGTCTACCTGCCATCAAGTTTGATTTGTTGCTTGTTCCACTTATATTCTCTTGTTTTCCTTTTTGCTCTTTTCTCTTTAACCTTCTCTCTCATTTGACATATTTTATGCATGTCAACTAATAGACTTCCCAGATTTGTCTGCTCCATTTTATGTTTGTTCACTCAGTGATCACTTTAGTTCAAAGAATGAAGTTTTTGTCCTTGTGAGCTTCTGCCTAGAGATTCTTTTGGTTTCTCAATGAAGTTCTGTCTGATTCTGTTTTGATACCTGCTTTTGACTGAGGTTTTTTGTTCTGTATTTTGAAATTGTGTTCTTTGGCTGATATGGAGTGTCTGCCTGAGGCTGAAATCCCCTTAGCTTTAGTCAGATGTGTACTCCTGTTGAAGTTTGGTTGGAGTGACTGCATGAACAAGGTGAGTGGAAATTTTTCATGTCCTAAATACCAAGGAAAACAAAGAATTTATCAGTGAATAGGGTCCCAGCATCATAATGTGGAGTTTTGGAATCCTATGCTTGTTTAGAGAAATAATTCTGTAATTTGATTTTTATTTTTTGGGGGGATTTTTAAATACATTGACAGCATGTGGTTCAGGGTTAGAGCCATTTGGAAAAAGGCCAGGCTTGGGCCCTGTTTACTGTTCCTTGTTTGAAAAAAATCCAGTTCTGTTCTTTTCTCAACTAGGGTAGTGAATTTTAGTTGCTCCCGTGGAATCTGTTGCTTCCTGGTGGAACAACAACATTCTGAATTGAAACATTTCTGCTTTTTTTAAAAAACTTCCCAGGCAACTTTAACATCTCAGTCTCCAACATCACCTAAATTCACAATTTCAACAGAGGCTTTAACCTATAAAGAAACCCAACACAGCAGGGGGAAAACATATCACCTTTTTATGTTTCATCACAGAGGCCAGTGGAACACTGGCTTTTGCAGAAGACTTCTCTTCCTCTGGACTTCCTCAGGAATTCTGTTGCCTAGCTCATTGTTTCATAGTTTCATAGTTGGTAGGGGCGGAAGGGACCTGAGGAGATCATCAAGTCCAACCCCCTGCCATGGCAGGAAAAAGTACT
>NW_017729008.1:16501265-16537795 GCF_001723915.1 Gavialis gangeticus | reverse complement strand
TGTAACTTGTCTAGGTCTGATTGTAACCTACTCCTCCCATATAACGTGCCCACATCCCCCCACATCTTAGTTTGAACAGGGTGCTTTTTACCCTCTTGTCCAAGTCACTGATGAAGAGGTTGAACAGTGCGGGCCCGAGGACCGAGCCCTGGGGGACCCCACTGCCCACATCCCTCCAGGTCGAAAATGACCCACCCACCACCACTCACGGTGTGGCCCTCCAGCCAGTTAGCGACCCATTTGACTGTGTGTGTGTCGACACCACAGTCCCCCAGTTTTTTAATGAGAATGGGGTAAGAGACACTGTCGAAGACCTTCCAGAAAGACTATGTCCACTGCTACCCCTGCATCTGAGGATTTTGTGACCTGGTCGTAGAAGGCCACCAGGTTGGTCTGACAGGACCTGCCTCTAATGAACCTGTGTGGGTTGCCTCTAAGCATAATCTCTTCTGCTGGCCCCTCGTGGACATGCACCAAGATAATTCTCTCAAAAAGCTTCCACAGGATCGAGGTAAGACTAACTGGCCTATAGTTCCCTGGGTCCTCCTTCCTCCCTTTTTTGAAAATGGAAACCACATTGGCCCTTTTCCAGTCCTCTGGCACCACACCAGAGCACCACGAGTGCTCACAAAGCCAAGCCAGGGGTCCCGGAATGACCTCAGAAAATTCCCTCAGCACTCTGGGGTGGAGATTGTCTGGACCAGCTGATTTAAATATGTCCAGTCCCTCCAGAAGTTCCCTGACTAGATCCTTACTGACCCTTGGCCTGGGTGCGCCTCCTCTGGGCCTGAGGGTGACCCAGTGGGGGGGCTGATTCGGTCCCTGCTCAGGAAAATGGAGGCAAAGAAATTGTTAAATGGGTTAGATTTGTCATCTGCTGTGACGACCAGATTTCCTAGCATGTCTTGCAGGGGCCCCATGTTACCCAGTACCTTCTTTTTGCCCCCTATGTATTTAAAAAAGGACTTCTTTCCAGATGCCATGTTCCTGGAGCTCTTTTTGGCCCACTGCATCCGTTGCAGGCAGTTTCTTAACTTCATGCAGGCTTCCTATCTGTGGTGCATGTCTCAGATGTTTTGAGCTATGGCAAACAATATCCTAATACAAGCAGATCCCGTAAGAGTAAATGGGACTGGATTTCCCTTGTAGAAAACCATATGTTTCACTCATGGAGCAGGTATCTTGATAGCATAGCAACAGCTTTTATTTCTCAGGCAGGTTCACCTACGCACTTCTCCTCTAATTCCTCTTGCCAGCATGTCTGAATCCTGAACAGTAGCATGGAAGTGGAAGCAGGGTGGGGTGGGGAGGCAAATTACATATTATTTTGCAGCTCCCCCCCGCCCAAGTTGTTTCAGTACAAATTGATTCTATGCAGTTCATCTCAGCTAGGAGACTGAACAAGCATTGCAGGAGCTGGGTGTAAGCCTTGTAGAAGCTGTACACTGGAAGTTAGCAGGAGGTATTTGTAGAGGTACTTTGTACATCAAATTTGATGGTTCTGGTACAGATATGGGAGTTTGGGTGACTGGTTGCAGATGAGGGTGAGGCGTGTGATTCAGGGATGGTGTAGATGTGGATTGAGGTGATAGGAATTATACTTGAGCCACTTCATTTTAAGGTTACATAGCTCTGCTACTGTCCATAAAACATCATTGTATAGAGCACATGTATAGATAGTGCAGAGCTGGAGAACACCATGTACACAATTAGTGTTATTTTTTAACTTCTGTTTCACCTTCCTCCCGCTTTGCTCATAACTCTTTCTGCCAATAGATCTAATTTAATGGAAACCTGTGATGGAAATTAAACATTCAAAACACATGCTTGCCATTACAAAGTAACTGTTACCCTTAATGGCAACTTTATGCATGACCGCTGGGAGTGAGGAATTCACCCCTTTGCTTTTAATTCCATATCATTAAGAATTACCAAATTAATTGGTGGATACGTAGGTTTGTTTTCATCATCCTGCAGTAGAAAAGATCAAGTTATAATTAAGAAGAAATAATTATCAATCAATCCTTCTTGCTGTTCTTCTCCCTTTTGTGTTCCAGCAAACGGTTACATGCACGTCACAATGGCAGAGTTAGAGATAAGCAGCATTTTGTGGCCAAGCTCTTATGTTTAATCTTGCAGCAGGTCCATCTAGCTCTCTGGCAGGCTCACAAAGTAGTTGATATGATGACTCTATAATTACCCCATTTTGTAAACATGCACTATTTAGCCGATAGTGCAAAACACTCCTTCAGAACTGTTACAGTTCATCAAGTAAATACTTATTTGGGCATATCGTCTGAAAAATGTGTATTATTTGCCTAATAGACTGAGATTTCATGTCAAACCGCAGTATGGAGCTAATTCACTGCTGTTATGGGGCGAGATTGTGGCTTCGAGCCACTGCCTGTATCGATTGAAAAAATTGGATGCATGACGCTTACTGGACCTCTGAGGAAGCATAGGCAGGCACAGCATCTGCTATATCTAGCAGGGTACGGTGTATGCTCTCTCAATGCTAGCCAACTTTCACTGTCTGGTGGACAGGACCATGGTCCTCCCCATATTTAAAGCTATGGTGTTCCTAGTGTCTTGGCCTGCACTAGAATTCTGGTTCTAGTATATAGATAACAGAAGGACAACACCTATGCCTGGCCCTGGCACAGGGTGAAAGGAAGAAGCCTCCTTGGATGCTTCCTTTTCCTGCCTCCTGTGTGCCATATAGCTAAACACAATGTAGCCCATGATGTGTGTATTAAACTATTATGAAAACCATCTCTGCATCTGATTTTGCCCCTATTTGCATGTGAGCAGCCTCATTAACCTCAGCTGGATTGCATGGGTCGCACTGAGGGACTCATCTGTCCCACTCTGTCTGTGTGTATAACATACTTGAAGTAGTGATGATATACTACAGCTCTTTTATTATTTTTAGCAGCTCGGAAAGGGCCCGAGTCTTAGGAATTGTAACACCCTGCAGAATTTCATTTGAACAAAGACCAGTTTTGATTAATACTGCAAAAAGTGTCCAAACCCATTAAGCTTCTATTTTCAGTCACAGTCCTGAAAAATGTCCAAATTATTTTGAAAACTAGTAAAAAATTGGACCTTCACTGAGAGTTTTGTATGGCAATTTGAAGCCCAGCACACATTTTTATGATTAAGTTGTAAAGGATTTGCAAGGAGATGTGTATAATAAAAGCACTGAAACGTCTGTAATGCAGTAGCCCTCGTGTGGGTGCCCCTTAATGCAGCAGGAATTACAAATATGACTGCATTCCAGTTTGGAATAAGACATTGACATTTCTTTTATAGGAGGGAAATCTTTTATTGTTTTAAGAGAAATGATTGTTTGGAGTTTTATTATCCTATGAAATGAATGCCAAAGAGGAGAATTCAAAAAGCATAAAGCTGTGCTCGCATTGAGTTTTTTAGGCATGTATCATCTCAGGATATCAAACACTCTCAGACCAGTTGATATGGTGATATGCATTTGGAGCATTCACAGTGACCTGGAACATAACTAATCCAGGAGAAGTGGAGACAAATTTTGTGCTGCTGTTTCAGGTATTCAGTGTGAAGATGCCTGTGGGGGGATGGTATCTAGATTGACTTCCAGGTCCCAGTTTGAATTTGCCAAGCTGGCAGTTATAAAAACGTGTATGTCACTTTAATTTGTAAACTGGGTGCTTTTGATAGGGAAATGATTGAAAAGCAAATATGAAACCTCACAATACAATTTTTCAAAGTCATTTTTAGGGCAGAATTGAACATTAAAATATGGTGCAACCTTGGGATCATTCTGCAGTCCTCCTGGACCCTGAAAACTCCCACCTCAGCGATAGTCATAAGCATTTTCTTCCTTCTCTCAGCTAGCAAGGAGATTTTATCTCAGTTAACCACCTGGCCACAGAAGTTTATTGCTTGCAGCCTAGATTATTTTTATTTCCCTGATCTGGGCCTGTGTAAGAAATTGCAAGGAAGTTACAGCTAGGACCCTGGTATTCAGTTAGTCAGACAAGTAAAAAAAACAGAGTACACCAATATTCTGCAAACTGCTCAGCTTCCCATTCGCTGTTACAGTGGGACTAGTCTACAAGACCTTGATAGGATAGACCCATGTCATCTCATTTTCTTACAGAGATCATCACAGAAGCTACCATTATCTGGGAAGCGATAAGTAAGAGCTTACTATAAAATAAAATAACTTGAAGAAGGTGGTGATAGAACTTTCTCTACACTACAGCAAGGACAAAATTCTGTATTCCTTCCCAGTCCAGCCCTTGTCTTCACATAGCAAGACACCTTTTCGCCATAGTGTTCCTCAGAGAAGAAAACTCAGCAGCATGTTCAAAGGACGCAGTCCATGCTGTAAAACAAGAGAGATGGCTACCTACTTAGAAATTCTCTGTATCAAAGGGTGCTGGCAGACATTGCATTTAGGACACTATAAATGTGTTAATTGTGCCATAAATTGCAACATGCCACACATCCAGTTAATTTATGGTGCCATAAAATGGCAAACAAGCCACAAAGCTATTCCACAAGTAATGCAGAACATTGTTGTGGCTGGTTTGCTTGGTGCCTTAAATTGAATGTGTGGCATATGCCCCAGACTGGGGCTGTCCCAGTCCAGATTCCACCAGTTAGCTGTATGGAGAGGACAGCTTTCTGAGTAACTAATTGGAACTGCATCAGTGCTTCAGGTGCCTAACCTCAAGGCAGGACTGCCCATGGCCTGGCTTTTAACAGGTGGAACAGATGGGCCCTGCTGCCTGTGGCCTCAAGGGACTGGATGCCCAGATTGTTTCACTCAGCCCAGCTGTGACCAGAGCACAAGTGATACCTGTTTTAGAGATGACTTACCCTTCTCTCCTGATTGGGTCCAGCTGGGTGCAGGGTTCTGGTCTGTTCTCATTACTTCCCCTGTTCAAACCCTGGAAATGGACTGGGGGCAGCCCAGGGGTATGGGACACAGGTGCCTGCTACCCAGTCCAGGGGATCTGGTCAGTGGCAGCCCTGATCCTGGTGTGGCCCTGGAGTGGTGCACCTGGGATCTGAGGAATTTTATGCCCCATCCCAAATATCACACCTTCTGCCATGCATGGGTGGCATAGTAGAACATCATTTTTGAGATGGGAGATAAAATTCCTCAGATCCAAATCATATCATTATTTTAACATCTGCCAGGGGCCTAAAACAATAGACTGTTGCTATCAGAGTACACAGGGGTGTTGGGAAGATAAATGGATATTATGAGGTACTCCATAAACGTTGAAGGAGGTTCAGCTTAGAATTCTTGGTGCCAAAATGTTGGGTTCTGACTTTGTGATTATTGTTTTTCCTGTCACACTGGAGTGGGTTATCAGAGATGCAGAATGGTGGTATGGATTCTTCTCTTCAACCCTTGCTTAATTTACTTTAAATCAAAGCAACGACAGCTAGGCTATCAGAATTCCTGCCCTGTGTCACCTCATCAGAGACTAGAATGAATGATATGCCTATGACAAATAGCCCTATCATCTTCTTGTAAATTATACTCCTTAGTAACTCTCATAGCAACACATGATGCTGATGCCTTTTTGAATATGACAATTTAATGTCCATTAGGCAGTTTTAGTTTGCAATACAAAGGTAGTAAGGGTAGGAAGGCACATGCATGATATCCTGTTGAGCTTAAGGCTGAAGTCTGTTTCATAAAAATCAGTAAGTCTGTTCATTTATTATAATAATTGGAAGATTGCTTCTCTGGCACCAGGGCTGCCCAAGCTCAGACTGCAGCCTTGTTTCTATTTCCTTATCATAGATACTGAGGGCCTTGCAAAGGGACCTTTCATAACCTGATCTGATTATGAACCATTGACCTCAGTAATCTAGGGTTGGAGTGAAAAGTTTTGCCAACTTGAATTTCTGTATGAACTCTTTTCTTTGATGCTGTTGCTTCAGCTCTTCTCCAGAGGGAGGGCTAAGCACCTCCTTTCATAGTCCCATTAAGGCTGCTTCTAGCAGACGTGTTGGAATCCCTCCTATGTAGCTGGAACTACCCCAGTGGGCTATTGCTGGCAACAAGGGGAAAAAGACAAAGCCTAGGATTGAAATACATGGTGTTTCCTTTAAACTCTTTTATTAGAGGATTATTACCCTGACTCAAATAAGGCTGAAGCTTCTACTCACTAACCCCATTGTCTGGAGCAGCAAGTGTTGTGGGAAGGTGTGGAGTTAGAGGGTTACCCTTCAAATTGGAAAAGTGGATGGCATTTTGCAAGTTGTCTGTGGGGCTTAATGGATCCAGAAATATGAATATAAAGACTGGAAGGGACCCTGTGGGTCAAGCCGAGTCCCCTGCTGTGACAGGTAAAGATAATCCTTTCAATAAAACTCTATTTTAAGAGTAATTAGGTTTCTTCGTCTCACTACACCCATTGGAAATTGTTTCAAAACTTCATTCCTCTGTTTACAAAACTGCTTCCTATTTTGCAACATAAATGTATTCATGGCCAGCCTGTATCCATTTGTTCTGGTGTCAGCATTGTCCTTTAGATTAAATAGTTGCTTCTCTTCCTCTGGCTTTTACCCCTCTAAGTAGCTTGCTTTCCATTTGATGGGATGGGAATACTTCCTGCTCAATGAGGGGAAACTACCCAAGTTGCTGCGCACACTGCCATTATAGTGTTAACTTGCCTGATTTTGCCATGTCAGTTCTGTAAGAACAGACTGACAACCCCCATCTTACCTCCCTTGCCCTCTTTTTATGGTCCATGAAGCCAGAACTCATTAAATGAGGACGTGGGGAGCAGTATGCTTCACCCCCATCTATACATCCCCACCCAGGATACACCAGTACTTGCTTCTCTCCTATATGTTCTGCTCTAATCAATGTGCCTGTAATTTATTATTCCTTTCGATAAATACATTTGCTCTGTATAGTAATTGTAATTCACTGTAAATATCAAGACTGACTTAAAGTCAACACATTTTACTATAAATAGGATACATTTTATGACAAGTGCATAATTAACTTTTTTTTAATTAGCTATTGGCTGCTGGCCAAATTAATTTAGTCACAATATGCATTGTTATTTAGGAGGATACCAAGGAAATTAGTGGTGTGTCAACTAATTGAAAATGCTCAAATGTCAAAACTTTGGCAATGTACAGTTACCATCTTAGGGATGGGATGATGTTTTGCTGCAGTCAATTAAAAAATAAGAAAGCTTTTTTGTAACTTTAGCTTACCATGTAGGATGCGTATTACCCTCAGGAGCTAGTATCTGAAGCTGTATAAATATTACAGAACAGGGCCAGGCGCAATCCTGGTTTAACTCCATTGATTTTAGAATGAATTAAGCCCTCTAGTAAGGCCATTATTTTTGTGTAGTCAGCAACATCATTACCAGGCAGCAAATGCTTAACTTTTTAATTATTCAAAAATATGAACTGAGTTGGTGCATATTGCCGTTCCATTTCTTAAAAGTAATTTGAGCTGACTTGGAACGAACTCTGTTAAAAGCTCTACCAGAAAATATATGGTTTTCCCCTTTTGTTAGTTTTCTGCTCCGTTAGGAATCCTGCTGATCAAATGTTGCTCTTAGCTGCACCCAGACAACCCCCTGCATTTCACTGGCATGGATTGTGCAAGCATAAACTGGGTGGGAAATTGACCCAGTGAACAGAATATATTAAACTGTAGCCCTGAAAGCAGGATCGAGACATCTGCTTACTGGTGTTCTCATAATGGTGTTCATCTGGGGTAGGAAGTATCTCAATAACTTCAGAGTGGGGGCACGTTGAGGTCCATGGTCTCTCATAAAGCCAAGTGCCCTCCTCCATGTGCACATCCTTCATGGGAACCCAGTGAGGTTTGAGAAACTGGCTGAAGAAGGGGAGGTGGTGGCAGATGGACCAGGACCTTGTGTGTCCCATGATGAGAGAGGAAAGCATCCGAGCTGTCACCAGCCCTCTGGTAAATGAACTGAAATATCCTATTTTAAATGGAACATAATCCAGAGCCCCCCTCCAGGATGAGGAACACAAGGCTTGGAAAGCCTTTGGGGCTGATTGTGTACTTCACCAACAACAAAGGGTGGCTTGGTGCAATGAATTATCCCTATCCCCTTCTCAGTAATGAATTTAGCTGGAGGTTATAAGCTGTTGTTCATGAGTTTTCTACCCTTCACTGTCTGGTTTGCTCATGCTTTATAGTGGTCTTGAATGTGCCCATTAAACTCTCCATGAAGGGTGAGCCTGAAGCAGAAGGCTGAATTTGATGAACTTCTAAGCCAGCAGGAAATTTGAAGTTTAGTGACAGCGTGATCCAGCGGCTGTTCAGCCTCAGCTCTTTTCAAATGTGACTCTTTTCTGGGGAGGGGGCCAGAGTAGGCTGGAGACTTTGTTGATAATTGGATCAGAGAGAGGATAAGAGAGAACTGGGGGGTGCGAATGAATGTCGAAAGCTGCAAGACAGCCTTGAGGAGGTGTGCAAGGACAGAGTGACAGCAGGAAAAGGGCAAGGAAGGCTCAAAACCCCAGCAAAACAGTGCTTTCTTCCCTCCCCCAGTCCTACTAATGGATTCTAGGGTAGAATGACCTCGCTTCCTTGTTAGAAAAAAAAGCTCTGTGTGCTGTTTTGTTTTCTCTGACTCTGATTAGTGTAGATTTTTTTTCAGGCACGCTCCATGCTGTCTTTCTAGGTGAGTTCACTGTCATTTCACATATTGTTCAGATAGAGCTATAGGACCTTACAGAAGGAGGCTGTGTTTTATATGTCTGTCCTGGCTGTTGTCCCTGGGTTTGTTCTGTTTCACACAAGGGGCTTGACAGCACCCGGGTAAAGTGCCCAAAGGCAGCCACTATGGATGCAATCCCACTGAAGCCAACTTTAAAATGTTGAATGTGGACCATCCTTCAAGGAAAGGGTTTTAAGACTGAGTTCTTTCACATGCCTTAGAGTAGCCCCCCATTCTTTAAATATCCTCTTCATCCCTGAGCATTAAAAAAGTTGTGATGGAGGGGTTACATTAATACAGAACAGTCTGACCATAAATATTGATGGGGCAGGTAATATTTTGACTTCTGAACATGTTGCTCTGGAGGGAACTAGACAAGGAAGGTTATATGTGCGCAAGTTCTTTGGAAACCCATATTTTCCATGCAAGTCCCTCATTTCCTTCTCCCCACCTCCTTCCACCTCGCCAATGTGGGTCACATTGATGTTGCCACTGAATGATCTGGCAAAACTGCTGGCAACCACATGCATTTCCTTCTGTAAACCTCCAATTTCCTGAAGCCTCTAGAGTTTGAGGGGCTTTTGGTAAGCTTACAGTTCTGACATTTTCTGCTGCCCACTTACCAAGAGGAGCAGAAGTATTTTTTGCTTGAGGCAGAGCTTCCATATAACAAGTCAGACACTACTCATCTGTTGGTTATGATCATAACCAAAGACAAGTTCATCCAGCCTTCACCTTAACCAAGAAAGGGAGGGAGAGGCTGCCAAACACAAATATGCTGCTAGACCCTTAAAAAGCACTTTATTTGCCATTTAACTACAAGGGCTAATAAAATCTGAGCAATGCTTTGATGGAAGTGGGTCAAAGGCCCCTATAATATTAGATAAAAAGTTTTTTGTATATGTTTAATGCACCAGTTCCTGAGTCCTGAATTGGGCTGTGGCACCATAGCAGCCTTTCAAAGGTGGAGCTCTGTGTCTCAGGGCTTTATCTGTATCACATCAAAAACCTGTCAAAAGTTGTGATGCCATAAAATTATGGTGTTTTTAGAGCACTCTTAGATGACAGCTTCATGTCACTTCAGACCTGCATGACTGTGACTTTCCACGAGAGGAATGATTAGCCAGGGCATGGACAGGAGCCACGGCTATTCCTCCCCTAGTGGGAGAGGAGAGGGGAGGTGATATGTAGCTCTGAGACAGAGAAACCAACTTGTGGTCAGTGGCTTCCCTCCCTCCACAGCCAGCAGGAGCCCAGCCAGAGCAGAGGGTGGGAGGGGAGAAATCTTGAAAAACTGTTTGAAGTGAGGTAAAGGGGAATAAAGAGAAAGAAGTGGAAAACAAAGATTACAAAAATTAAAGGATTAAAATCTTGCATGTGTCTCTCTGAATTGGGATTGGGTTGGGGAGAATTAGGTTAGGGGCAACAGGGGTAAGGGCACAAGGCTGAGAACCAACATGCTTGCTGCATGGGACAGAGCATATACGAGGGCAGAGCTGAAAAACGGGATTTGCAGGATCAGGGGAACTGAGTCACAATAAAGTTTCCCCTGTTGTGTGCCCTCTGGTTAACTGAATAAAGGACAGAGTCCTGGGCAGGGAGACCACATGGCTGGGGAAAGCAAGCTTCCCCTCTGCTGCATCACCTGTCCTGAATAGAGCCCCCAGGTAGTGAGACCATGCAACTGAGCTACATGGTCTCTGCAGTTCATAGATTCATAGATTGCCAGGCCAGAAGGGACCTTGGAAGATCATCGGGTCCAGCCCCCTGCACCAAGCAGGAAAGATAACTGGGGGTCAGGTGACCCCAGCAAGGTGACTGTTTAGTCTCCTCTTGAAGATTTCCAGGGTAGGTGATCGCACCACCTCTGGAGGGAGTTTATTCCACAGTCTGGACACCCTGACTGTGATGAAGTTTTTCTTAATGTTGAGCCTGAATCGGTCTTCCAGAAGTTTGTGGCCATTACTCCTAGTTTTCTCCTCAGGTGCCCTGGTGAACCATTGCTCACTGAGCCCTTGATGTACTCCCCTAGTGTAATGGTAAGCTGTTACCAGGCTCCTCTCAGCTTTCTTTTCTTCAGGCTGAAGAGTCCCAGGTCCCTCAGCCTTCCCTCGTACGGCTTGTCATGTAAGACTCTGATCATACAGGTGGCTCTTCTTTGGATTCTCTCAAGCTTGTACATGTCCTTGTTAAAGTGCAGTGTCCAGAACTGGACCCAGTACTCCAGCTGCAGTTTCACCAGTGCTGAGTAGAGTGGAAGAATCACCTTGGTTTTGCTGGAGATGCATCGATTGATTATTTGCCCTACTGGCTACAGCATCACACTGCTGGCTCATAGTCGTACTGTGGTCTATTATTACCCTCAGGTCCCTTTTATTGTTGGTGCTAGTCAGTTTGGTGCCACCAAGCCCGTAGGTGTGTTGGGGTAGCTCTTCCTGAGGTGGAGCACTTTACATTTCTTGATGTTGAACTTCATCAGATTCCAATCTGCCCAACTTGCCAGCCTGTCTAGGTCTGCGTGTAACTATAACCTATCTTCAAGCGTGACCACACTTCCCCATAACTTGGTGTCATCTGCAAATTTGGCCAGTGAGCTCTTCATGCTCATATCCAAGTCGTTAATAAAGATGCTCAAAAGTACTGGACCAAACACTGACTCCTGCGGGACACTGCTGCCCACTTCTCACCAGAATGACAAAGATCCATTCACTACAGCTCTCTGGGTCCAACCCCACAGCCAGCTTCGTACCCACCTAACTGTCTTGCAGTTAAGCTCACAATCCTCCAATTTGCTCGTGAGAACGTTGTGGGATATTAGATCAAAGGCCTTTTGGAAGTCTTCATAGAGTCTTCCAAGGTCCCTTCCATTAGGGCTGGAAGGGACCTTGGAAGATCATCGAGTCCAGCCCCCAGCCCAAAGGGCAGGAAGTCAGCTGGGGTCATAGGATCCCAGCAAGATAAGCATCCAATTTGCTCTTGAAGGTGCTCAGTGTGGGTGCTTGAACCACCTCCGATGGCAGGCTGTTCCAGACCTTGGGGGCTCGGACAGTAAAGAAATTCTTCCTTATGCCCAGCCTGAAATGGTCTTGTAGTAGTTTATGACCGTTCGCCCTCGTCATCCCTTGGGGTGCTCTGGTGAACAAATGTTCCCCCAGATACTGGTGATCACCCCTGATAAACTTATAGGTGGCCATCAGATCACCCCTGAGCCTGCATTTTTCCAGGCTAAAGAGCCCCATGGCTCTCAGCCTGTCATCGTAAGGTCTGTTTTCCTGACCTCTGATCATGCTCATGGCTCTTCTCTGGTATAAGTCAAGGTATACAATATCAACCTGGTCTCTCATGTCCAGGTGGCGAGTTACCTGGTCATGAAAGGAGATGAGGTTGGTAAGGCAAGAACTGCCTGCGACAAAGTTATGCTGGCTGCCATTCAGAATCTTACCTTCTGCAAGCTTACAGCAGATAGACTTGCTGATTTAATTTAAACCAGACTCGGTTTAACCTGGCATGCTCTCTTGGCTGGGCTGGGCTGGGCAGGGCTCTCTGCTCCACAGCAGGCCTGGTCCCTCCCCTCTGCTCCCTGGCTGGAGCTCCAGCAGAGACTTGCAGGCACAGCAGGGTCTGCTTGGCTTCCCTGTGCCCCCTGCCCCTGCCCTTCCCCCTCCCCCATCACTTGCTGCTTAAGTAGAGATCCCTTCCTCCTCTGTCCCACAGCACAGACCGTAGCCAGCATGTTGTATGTTAGCCAATGCTGTGTAAGGCTGATAGGACAGTGTGTGCTTAGGGCTTTTTGGAGCTAATCAACAGCTCAGCTGGTAACGTCCCTGCATTCCTTCTTTTAGAAAAAGCTGTTTAAGAAGAGATTGAACTAATGAGAGAGGCTTGGTTTTCTGATGGGGTGCTATATGCTGATAACAGAGCTGATAAATATTCTGTTATCAACGATGGGGTGGCAGGGGTGGGGGGGGGCTTCCTAATCAGAGCATCCTGCCAGGGTCTGGCCATGCCCTGCTCCACTCAGCACTGTAGAAGGGAAGGGAGGGCTGCTCTAGTGCCCCCCAACTTCTAAGCTGAGCCACTGCAGGCATGTGCTAGCATTTTTTCAGTCCAGAGTGGATGTCTGTTCAGTTACAAAGTGATTTAGATTAGCGAGGTTAGACTAACCTGCAAAGATTGTATCAATGCAGGCTCAGGCTTTTTGAATGTCTGTCTCTAGCCAAGAGGTCCTCAGGACAAGGGCTGGACACAGGCATGGGTGAACCGAGTGGCTGCCCAGGGCCTGGACAGAAAGGGGACCCAAAAATGGTAATTTTTTGTCCAATTATCATTATTATTATCATTATCTCTGCTGAAGGAGGACCCGATACTAAAAGTTTGCCTGGGGCCACCAGGAGTCTAGGTATGGTGCTGCTCAGGACCTCAGGTAAGGTGGCTTAGGCATCCCAGGTGCTGGCCCCAGCCTCCTCTACACCACCAGGGGCAATGTACTGCATGCCAAAGTGGGTAGGCATGGGCATTTCCTGGGGACAAGCAGAGGCAGCAGATATTGTTTTGCTACTGTTTGTCCTCAGGGAAATGCGCATTCCCGCTTGAGAAACATGGCCACAGTCTCTATTGCTCTTGTCTCACTGGCTGCAATTATACCCTGGAGTAAGTCCACTGCACTCAGTACAGTTATTCTTGCTTTGTGCTGGAGCAAGTGAGATTGAAGTCCTTGCTTCTGAGCATAATGACCAGAACTGTGCATGGAGCCTTGCTGAGAGAGAGAAAAGCACAGTCTTTCCTTTGCACCACCTCATAACCAGGTCCAGTGGAAAAGATGTCACTCCTAAGGCTCTGGACCAGCATTTTAGAGCTGGGTTCACATCCCAGCTTTGACACAAGCTTTCTGTGCCCCATTAGGTTGGTCACTTGATCTCTCAGTATCTCTCAGCCTTCCACTTGTGTCATGGAAATAACACTTTTTCACATCTCTTGCTTATTTTTTTTAAATTTGAATACTAAGTACTTCAGGACAAAGACAGCCTCTTAATATGTATATGCAAATGGACCTAGCACACTGGAGTCCAAACCTATTTAGGGTCTCTTGGGACTACTGCAGTTCAGTTGAATCTAATTCAGGTTCATGCAGAGCTTGATGTTGTGGTAATATGTTCTGTATGGGCTGACATAATATATGTTTGGATTACCTTAATGCAGGGGGTACTTGGAAAGGGGCTAGGGGGTACACATGCGCAGGTGGGGACAGAGTACCGCCACCCACAACCCTGCACTGCCAGCTCCCAGGACCAAGGCCAGGTGAGGGCAGCAGCTCCCCTCTGTAGGCCACACAGGTGCTGCCCAACCAGCCAGATGCAGTAGGGGGGAGCTCACATGCAGCAGCCACTGCCATCCACCATCCTACGCCACTGCCACATGCAAGCCCCCCCAGCTCTGTGTCTGGCTGCTGCCACCCTGCCTCCCCCTGCTCCACCAGAAGTGTATCCAGAAGGGGTACACTCCTATAAGAAAGGTTGAAAACCCCTGCTTTAATGAATACATGGCAGCCTTTACAAATAAAGAAGTTTAGCTATGTAATGTTCAGCAATTATTTTTCGTCTAATGTGTTGCCACAGTCCCTTTTAAGTTAGCCAGCATAGTATATACATTAAATATTGAAGTGATCTATACTAAGCAAGACAATATGTCAACACTTTACAGAAGCTGAATGCTAGATGCATTTTAGACATCCAGTGAAAGAGGAGAGATGCTGCATCTTTGGGAACTCTGCCTGATTCAATCAAATAGCTGATCTGGAATGCCAAACACAAACTTCATTTAATTTAAAAACGCTGCTAGCTAGTCCCTGATTGAACACTTTGAACCTGATCAGAATATAATTTGGTTTTGTATTACAAGAACCACTTATATTAGCACCTCTAGGAGATCAATAACAGATTTTAATGCATACTAATAAAAGAGATCCTAATTCCAAATACAGCCTTAATTTTCACAAGTGCAGCACAGTTCTTGCTAATCAAATATCTTTGTTGAACAAGAAGCAGTGAAATGGAGTAGTGTTTTAAGACAAATGACTCTGAATTATACTAACACATTTTGCAAAATAAAACCATACTGATATGTTTTTCACAGTTTCGAGCACAATTAAATGGAGTGTCTGCGGGGAAAATGCTTCTCCTGGCTCTTGCTGAATTTTGTTGTTGTTGCTATTCAGTGTTTACTGCAACAAGCCTTTTCCTTAATGACAATAAACATCTTTATGAATAACATATCATATTGGTTTGTTTCCTGAATACATTGGTGTTTTTTGTGAAATTATAACACATCCATCCTAGATAAGATGACTGTAAATTGGATAGCTTAGTGTGTACGGCAGGTATGATCAAAGAACATCAATGAGTAGAGTAATTTTTATCAAAGGATTTACCACTGTTACTGAAGTACCATATGCAGCAACTTGGGAATTCTCAAGCCTTGCCTTTGCCCAAGGCAGGCTTGTGGGGCCCTGATCCTACATGGGGGTCAGGGGTGCTCCCTCAATATACTTCCTTTAATAATGATGTTCCTGTTTGAAAAGGTACCTATTTTATTACTGAATTACATTTGTGAGAGAGGTAGTTAGCTGTGTTATTGTGAAGTCAGGCAGAAGGCTGGGCAAAATGGCACCTTATAGACACTCTGACCTGCCTTCTGCCTAAATTGCATTTTCTTTGCTTTCGGGGTTTATTCTTAATTTTCACCAGCTTTCTGTTAACATGGAGCCATGTTCATTCAGTGGCATTTCAGTTTGCCTTCCAGACTTTGGGGGAGATGAGGGTAGGGAAATCCTGAGAAGTTGGTCTTCTGGGTACAAACAACACTGCAGGTGGTTTAAGAATGTGGAAGCTGGAAGGAAAGTTTATTGATCCTATGGTATCATTCCCCAAGACTGTCTTTCTGCTGCACTTACCATTTCCACTACAGAACTGTCAGCCCTCTACCTGAAGGCATGTGACTTGTGAAGATAATTCTCTGTAAAATAACATGAAACTCCTCAAGCAAAAATTTGTGTGGGCCGTCTAAAGCTTAGTGACCGTTACGTGTTCTAACTACATTGTCTGCTTGGTTTATTGTCATGTTCAAAGCACCTGAGATGATTTTTCTGTAGAAGCTCTGAAAGCCTGTCCAGATGAGGTGCTAAAAAGATTTACACTTTTACCCTTTATCTGAAAAACTGTCATTGGTGTCTTTATTCTACATCTGTTTACCAAAGTAAATGATACATCTGAGTGGTCTGCTTCCTCTTCAGACAGTTGGCTTGCTCTGTGAATGTAAATCAATATTCATAATGGTACTTCATAATAGAGCTCTGATTTTTAGAGCTCAGTCTTCTTAATGTGCAGAAACCATTAACACTCTTGTTATTGTGCCTTTCAACTAGGAAGCCAAAAATATTTTTACAAATATATACCATATTTGCTTGCATCGCATTTGCACCTTTCACCCCAAAATTAGCCTTCCAAATTGGGGTACATGTCTTAAGCAGGGAAGCTGGTTTCTATGCCATCATAGAAGTATGGAGACATGTTAATGACTGCCAAGGCCTCTGCTTCTCTTCCCTCTGTCCAGCCAGCATTCAGCAGGGGAGGAGTTCAGTTTTAACCCTTTCTTACCTGCTGAATTGGCAGTAGCTTTTGTCTGAGTAGCCAAAAGTTGCTGCCAATTCGGCAATGGCTGTGAAAGGAGTTAAACTAGCTTTTATATGAAGCAGTCAGTGAGGACTGAGACTGTGAGAACTATTCTGTGTGGTCAGCTTTCAGCCATGACTCTGGGAAAAAAAATTGCTTTCTTCATTCTGCCTTCCCAAAACAAGATATGTATCTTGCGGGGGGGTGGTATGCAGAAAAATATGATAATAAAGCCTCATAGCAGTGACACTTATCTTTGTATGCTGTACCCTGAGTATAGAGTTTTCTATTGCTATCTGTTGGTGAACTCCTGATGACATTCAGTACAGAAAAATGCAAGGTACTCCACCTCAGGGAAAAAACTCTGCATCACGCTTATAGGCTAGGCAGTGCTATGCTCACTAGCACCATGACCAAAAGGGACTTGGGGGGTCATGACTGACCGCAAGATGAACATGAGCCACCAATGTGATGTTGCAGCTGGTAAGATGAACAAAACTCTGGCTTGCATCCATAGATGCTTCTCAAGCAAATCTCAGGATGTCATCCTCGCGCTGTACTAGTCCTTGGTAAAGCCACAGCTGGAGTACTGCATCCAATTCTGGGCTCCACAATTCAAGAAGGATGTGAAGAAACTTGAGAGAGTCCAGAGGAGAGCCACATGCATGATAAGAGGGCAAGAGAACAGGCCTTATGCAAAGAGGCTGAGAGCCATGGGACTCTTCAGCCTGGAAAAGTGCAGGCCCAGGGGTGACCTGGTGGTTACCTATCAGTACATAAGGGGTGTGCATCAGGATCTGGGGGAATGTCTGTTCACCGGAGCATCCCGAGGGATGGCAAGGTCCAACGGTTACAAAGTCCTCCAAGACCATTTTAGGCTGGACATAAGGAAGAATCTCTTTACTGTCCAAACCCCAAGGCCTGGAATAGATTCCCTCCAGAAATGGTGCAGGCACCTACTCTGGACTCTTAAAAAATGTTTGGATGCTTATCTTGCTGGGATCCTTTGACCCCAGCTGACTTCCTGCCCCTGGGGCAGAGGGCTGGACTCAATGATGTTCCAAGGTCCCTTCCAGCTCTGATGTCTATGAAATCTATGAACTGGAGAAGAGCAGTCCAGAGTTGCTTCAAAATCCCATTGGGAGCCTCTTTCCAAATGTTTCCCTGTGCAACAGCTATCCAGCAGATGCTTTCCGTTGGTGTCTGTTGATGAGCAAAAGAAAATGACCAAATGGTCTTATGTTCATTTGAATTTCTATTATGTGACAGGTTACAGTACTTCAGTCACAGGGCAGTGAAGCTAATAAATTGTTCTTTTCCTTGTCAGGAAAGAACAAATAAATTGTTCTTTTCTTTACACATACCTGCAGGCTAGCCTGGCTAGTAGCAAAGCCTGGACAGAACCAAAGACAAGAGACTTTCTTCTGGGAAAACACTGCAGAGAGTGTGGACTCCGCTCAGGGTCCAGTGTGGCACTGATTCCCCTTTAAAGAACTGGCAAAGAGACCAGGCAGGAACAGCTTTTGTGACTGAGCAACAAATGATGCAGAGTAGGGCTGAGACAGTTTGTGCTGAAGCTGTAAAAGGCAGGCACAGCTGTGGAACTCCAGGGATGGCTGCCCTCTGCCCACAAATAAGACTATTCCTGGGTGAGTGGGAAGAGCCTGTGGAGCAGACCAGGATCCCTTCAGAGGTGTAGACAGGTCTTCACCGACCTCAACAACAAACAGGGAGTTGAAGTGCAATAGAAGATGTACATGTCTATGTCGTTAAGCCGTTACCTTGCCAGATGTTCACATAGATATGGACAATATGTTATGCAGTAAAAGGGATAAGTGGAAGTTAAACTGCTGCATATTAGCCCTTACTGGAAAAGGGCCAATTGCTGTGTTTCAGCTTCTACTTACCAAGTGTGTGTACATACCCAGTTACTTTGGTGCAGCTGACATACAAAGCTCCACTCACTGTAGCTATGTGGTAAGCTGTATGTTCAGACCATAGCAAGTAGAGGACATAGTTTAGGACATTTCCCAGGAGGACAGCCTAACGACTGGTGAGAGTCGTATTTCATAGCAATCTACAGATCTGGGGGGAGGGGGCAAAGGAGTGTATTTATACTTATATGTGTAGATATGTTTGTGTATGTATGTATATAGCTGGCTTTCCCAAGTTCATTAAGCGGAAAAAGGAGACACAGAATAGAGTTCTCTTTGTTTTATTGCCCCTGGACTCAGTACTTGTGTGTGGAAAAGTCCTGCCTGTAAGTGCACCCACCTGGCCCTCTCTGCTGCCAGCAGTACCTTATAGAAGGCTTATAGTACCCATTGTTTCAGATAACCGAAATACACAAATCAAGGCCCAGATCCACCCAATATCTTGGCATCTACAGTGGGATTTCATTAGAATTTAGGTGCTGAAGCCGAATGGTGAGATGCACAAAAGCCTCAGCTAACTGCCTGAGAGTCTGTAAGCCCTTAAGTTTTCACCAGCAAAGTTCCCCAAGTACCTACAGTTTTACTGCTGTGCATGCCCAGAAGCTCTGCCTCTTGGCAGGGCTCAGTATCTTAGCGATGCATCATAATATATAAACAGTAGAGAAAGCAAAGACGGCAGCCCAGGACTTCTTCCCACCAGTTTAGTACTCTCATCACAAGGCTACAGGGTTATGCTCTCTCTTTCTGGCACCATAAACCTTGTATTTCTTTTCAAATGGTCAGGACATAGGTGGTCAGAGCTTGACTGTAAGAGGTCATAATCCAGAGGGTCAGGAAAGCAAGCATCCCAGCTAGAGTCTGGGGATACAGAGTAGGTGGGCCAGGAGGCTGAGGTTGATAAGGGACTAGGTTGAAGGCAATCAGCCTGGGTAGATCCATGAACTGGGGGCAGGGAGGAATAGTTTAGGAACAGGAGGCAGGGAACCAGACTGAAGGCACTAGCCAGGGCCTATCAGAGGACAGGGATCTAAGCTGGCATCTGGAGCAGAAGGGTTCAGGAAGCCAGCACAGCAGCATGGAGCACAGGAGAACTGAGCCTGGAGCCTGGAACAAGGAGGCAGCAAACAAGAGCAAGGATGAAGCCAGGAAGCCAACAAGCAGGACCCAGGAAACAGAAAACCAGAATCAAACAAGCAGGACCTAGGGCACTAGAAACAAAACAGGTAAGATCTGGGGGAACTGTAAAAGTAGGAAACTGAGGTAGGATCCATGAAACTAAGAACAATGAGTCAGAAGCCTGAGGCTAGCTAGAAAGGCATCTGTCCTGATGAGTAGCCTCTTGGGCTTTGATAGAGCTGCTGCATGTAGGCAGCCATACCTATATAGGCAACTGAGAGAAGCTGGAGCTAGTTAGGCCATAGCAGCCAGGCCCTTGGGCAGTCAGGGCTAGCTGGGGACAATTTAGTCTACTTGCCGTCCTGACTCTAAACATACAGTCACTGAGCTTGAGCAGGAAATGTAGAGATTTTCCTCCAATCCCAGCCCTGGCACTAGCATAGTGGTTAGGACACTGTCTCCCAGGAGGCAAAAGATGTGGATTTGAAACCCCCTCAGGCTAAGGGAAGTATTGAACTTTCATCTCCTATTTTTAGAGCGAGTGTTCTAGCTGCTAGACTATTATGTGAAAAAGAGGAGCATCAGCACTGTAGCCTCCATCATGCCTGATCATGCGTACACAGAGGGATCACTGGGACATCTGAGTGCAAGAGGAAGTTTTGGGCACCTACCTGCAGCTCTCAGTTAGGTGCCTAACTGTAAGAGAGAGGGGCAATTTCAAATACAGCCCTCTGCAGCATCTCCCATGGGTTGGGTCTAGGCACGGCCTTATTCAATGTGCCAGCTGCTGTGTACCCCCTTCTGAGGCATTCCACTCTATCCATTTGCTGCTGAGAGACTTAGGTGCTATACACAGGGTGCGAGTTCCTTTCCAGGAGCCATGCACTTAAATTGGCTGTAGATACGCTCAGTGCTGCCATACCTGACTTTTTGTCAGCTGGGCCCTCTTACAACTAGACCAGTAGTACTCAGCCTCTGGCCCACAGGTCAGATCTGGGAAGCCATATCATCCAGCCCCTGGGGCTCCCCATGAGTCTGGAAATTTTGTGTTGGTGGAATGGTGATGGCATTAATTGGCAGTGATCGCTGCCACCACTCCCTGCTGTGCTGTGTCCTGTACACTGGATTGGTCTGTGGCTGGATCTGGCTTTCAGAGTTAAGCTGGTACACAGAGTCTTTCTGCAGCTGGATCTGGCACATGGAGCCTGTCTTTAGCCATATCCAGAACACAGGGTTGGACCAACATGCAAAGTCTCTCTGTGGCTGGATCTGGCATGTGGAGCCAGCCCCGTATACTGGATCATGCTGGATTGTGCCCACAGACCAACCCCAATGCATTGACTGCATGCTGGATCCTGTGTCCACAAATCAACCCCACACCAAGTGTCTGACCCACTGAACTAGACCGATTAATGCTCCCCTCTCCTGCATATCACCAGTAGAATTTGCATTAGTACTGGTTTTGGATTACTAGCTTTTTGTATCACCAGTCAAATCATTTTTTACATGCAAGCTCCTGCAGTCAGCTGACCAGGCCTCCAACTTTTAATAAGGCATGTCTAATTCTCATCGCAACCAAAGGCACCAAATAACAGAAGTCAATGAGCATGGCACAGTTATTCAGCACACAAGGAAGAGTTAACATAAGCTCCTTAACACTAAAAAAAAGAAAAGGTAGCTGGAAATGGTTTGTACAGAGTTAGTGCCTCAGTGCTACCTGCCACTTGCCTTCTCTCTCACCTGCAGCTGTCCTGAGCCAAATCATTGGCTCTGATCCACTCAGCCAGGGGGAGGGATCAGTCCCTTTAATTTTAATTTTCCATTAAAATGCCACAACGCTTTAAGAACATATGCAGGCCTGTTTTGCCTCTTAGGGATAGGCACCAGGTCACCACCCTGCAGATGCAGTTTCCCAAACTGATGGTGCACCTCACAAATACGAATTATTTCTGACACAGGAGTTAATCCATGCGCCAAGTGCAGATACCCCCATGGATGTAGGGGAGGGTGGAAATTATAATTTGTGTATGCAGACAGTAGTTGAAATTAACTTTCACTCCTACCCTGCCCGAACACTATTTTGATTCCTCTTCCTAACACCTAGCAGTGGGGAGTCCCAGAAAGTATTTGAGGCCTGGATGGCTCATAGATTTGCAGTCATGTTATGTTTCAGTTTTGAGATAGCTGAAATGTTGTCTGATTTCACAACCTACTATATATTATGGGAAGATACAGGGACAGATGGGTTTTCTAAACCCCCAAATATTGGCAAAGCTATATTAAGGGCTAATCGATCTTCTGTTGAAGTCAGTAGGGTCCCTTCCATTGATCTCAATGGAACTTTTCTTGGTGAATCATTCATAATCTTTGGTAGAAGGTAGTATCTCTCTTACATCCTCCAAGCAGACAACTGAACTATTTGCTGATATCACCCTACTGGATTTTTTTAAATTAAGAAACTTAAATGGAATATACTATGTTAATTCAACTTAACGGTTAGAATTTTGTTCACACAGAGGTCTGGAAAGTTGCAGTTCATGCAGCAATTTCCTATGAAGTAATATGAAGTATTACCTATGGCCAAGTCACAGTTGCTATAGAAGGATCATTTTAAAATTTCTGGACTTGTAAAATTTCTTGAATTGTAAAGTCTTTGCCAGTTTAATATGATCTGCTTTCCTTACATCTTCAAGAGCTCATTTTTTTTGTGTACACATGTATTTCATAGCAATCCAAACTTCTAGTTCCCTCTACTATTTCCCTCCTTGTCATTTGCACGTGTTAGAAACACAATTCTTTTAAAATAGTAGTTTCACTTTTTGTTCTTTATCTTCAAATACAAGCTTAATAATGCAAAAAAAAATTAGATGCAGTCCAAAAGTTTTATTAACATTTTATTTGCTAATGACTTGAAATCTAGAAAGGTTATATCAAGTTTAAACTACATTAGCATTTCTATGGAGCAGTAACCATTCCCTAATGACTTAAGAATTACAGTTTACCGCCCCTGAATGTTTCATCTTGCTTAATAGCTTTTAAATTAGTAGAATAAATGCCACTAATAAGAAAAAATAATTAAAGTTGCATACAGCATTGGCTTATTACATAGTAGAGGTTTTTCAGAAATATACTTTATGCTTAAGCCTACCATAGTATTTGGAGTTGATATAGAATACAAGGGACACATTTAATATGCACAGAGTATATGTAAAATATAAATAATTCCAAATAAAATTGTCAAAAACAAGGCCTATAAGCTTAGGAAGGCTTAACTTAAATGGACATCTCTTACACGTAGATGTTACAAAAAAAATCAGTGGGAAATAACTTTTCTTAATGGTTAGTATTGCAGGTCTGTGTACATGATGATGCCCAGCACTTTGATATCTAGGTTACCTACAAGATGTCATTTGAGATATGTAAGATCTAAATTAGAAAAAAACAGGCCATGGTGGGCAGTGTTTGCCACGGAAAGAACTAAGCTACAAGAGAAGATAGGAACCCAAAACCCCAGACTCCCCAGCAGGTCTAGTAGATATGTATAGTTTGGCAAGCTCCTCTGAAGCTCAGAGGAGCCCAGGCTCCCTGGCATGGTAAGAGGTGCCTTTATAGTATGAATGTAAGTGGGGGAATTTGGAGTACATATTTCACTCTTCTGTGAGTTGGTCATCAATAAGGCAACATATCACTATATTTTAGTTTATATAGGATTAATACAATTCATGATAAATTTATTTATTACTTTTTTGTTTTTCTTTTATTACAACTAACTGTACTGTTTGTCTTAAGTTCAGGATCACAGAAACTGAATAGTTTTAAAACTTTCTTTCCAAAAAGTCCTCCTTGCAATGCTTATCAGCTGATAAGAAATTATACATATTATAGAATGCGAGACACCTATCTAATTTTATCGGTGTTCATTATACAATGTCTTTTCTGGGGTAGGACTTCCAATGCCTTAAGGACATAGCAAGGAAGGTGTGGGGAATCAGACTGCATTTTCACATGTTATGCTGTTTTACTCCCTCTTGCATCTCTTTCTTCCCCCTTTCCTCCATAATTTGCTAATGAAGCACATAGGCAACGTATCTGAAGCATCCAGAATATACTTTATTGCAATTTCATCTTGAAATTTCACTTCCATCTGAGTGACATATGGCAGGATGAACTTACCATCCAGACATTGTTTATACTTCCCAGCAACCTTTGAAGATCACATACAAGGAAGGTGACTCTGAAATGCTAGTTCTCGGCATTGTGATTTCAAACCAGGAAATGAGAGAGAAAATAATTAGACTATCTTTTTCATATTCAGTAGTCTTGTATTTGATTTGCATTTTTTGCAACTGAAACATTGAAAATTAGCTATACAACATTATCAATATACAAGAGCACCCAAAAGACATATGGGTGATGATAATTTTGTATTGTATTCTCCAAGAGACCTTGTTTCTTAGGTTTTGCATGAAGTTGTGTTTTTTTATGGAAAACAGATGAACTGATGCTCACTGAAACCATATCCTTTAGTAAATCAGAAGAGGAATTTTCTACCCAATAAGCCTCAACCATAGCTTGGGGAGGGTCTGAAACCACTTAGTTCAGTGAGAATTGGAGGTTGGACAGTACGTTTCTTAAACCATCATGACACAGGATTGGCACATTTTCAGTTGTGTTGCAATTTCTGGCCATTAGGGGATAGAATAGTGCCTTTGGGCACAGACAGACATGCAGCTCCCTGGTCTAATTCATGGTGCTTCACAGAAAGCATCATGAGTTAGACCAACCCTCCCAATCCAACAGATATTTGCTGTTGGATCAGAAAGGTGGATAAAGCTCCACTTTGGAGCTGATCTGGGGAGAAAGGCTGAATGTCTGTCCCCTAGTCCTGCCCCCCTCACCAAGTTCCCATGCTCTCTTAGGATGGGAATTGGCAGGGGGAAAAGCAGGGGAGGGAAGACTGTTCTGGGATTTGCCTAGTTTGCTCTGGAGTGAGGGAGGCAGCTGGAATGGAGCCCCCAACCCTGGGGACGAGGGGGCCTCCAATCCACGCACCCCACCCTCCAGGTCTGTTTGGGCAGCCCCTAGAATGAACTCACTCTCCCCCTTTCTCCACCTCCCATTTTGAAGACAGTTCCCAGAGCAGGGCTACACTGTCAGCCCAGCTCTGTTCCTGGCACGTGCTGACAGCCATTAATGAAGGCACTCCACTTTGGAGCATCTTCATCTGAAACCCTCATGCAATGAGGGTTCAGGTTGTCATGTGTTCATGCACTTTGAAAGCACTCTGTAGCCATGCACTTCTGTCAGTATAATGATTATCAGACTTGCAAAGCTCAAGCACTCTTTATTAATTTTCCCTTCCATGTTCTTGAATAGGTGGGGGAAAGTGGGAGTTAAGCTTAACTTTAGCTTGGATTTTCATGCCTGTCAACTAACTGAGTTTTTAAAAGGCTGCAGTTTAGTGATAGGTTCTTTTTCTATTACTGATGCCCTCAGTCCTAACTTTTACTTAGACTTGTCTTTGTTAAGTAATAATGTATAATAGGTGCTGCGAACTATTACCCTAAATGTTTATGATGTGTGTTTTGGTGGCTGTTTCACTTAGTGCTATTTTGCTATAATGCTCATTTGAAATTGACACCTGATTTCACTTAGCGCTCAGCGAGTTTCATTATAATGCTCCTAGTCGCCATCTTGGGTCATTAAAAACAATTGCGGTCACCATCTTGGGTTATCAAATACTTTTGGTTTCACTTAATGCTCTTTTTTTCAGGAACCAATTAAGAGCGCTAAGCAGGGGTTGCCTGCATGTCCCATTCCCAAAATTGTGTGACTTGCCGTGCATATCTGGTATGGCAGGTCACATAATTTGGTGATTAGGACATACAATTCCTTAGACCGGGCACGGCTGGTGAACTCAGACCTGTGGGGCAGTGGAACGGGGTTGCAGTCAGCCAGGCGCTGCGGCCAGTAGCAGGGAGGCTGCAAACCCTCCCTCCGCCCCGCAACTACTGCTGGCTGGCTGCAACCTCCCCCTGCCCTGCACTCCCATGGGCTCCACCACCCCACCAGTCTGAGTTCACCAGCCGCACCTGCCTCAGACTCCAGTAGATGCTTAAGTCAGTCACTGGGAGGTGCCTCTGTCAGGTGGAGATTCACAGCCCAGAACCCACACCTGGTCTTATATGCCTAAGATATTTCTTTTAAAATCAGATATGGGAATGTGGTGATATTGCTGTCTCGCTACTGAACAAAAGAGCCATGCCATTGAGTGGGATGCGGGAGACCTGGATTTCATGGCCTCCTCTGTCTAAGAGGAATCAAGGCCAATCGAATGCCTGAATCATCAGGCTACAGACTTTTCTGGGGTAAAGAGGGCCCCAACCAAAGAGTTAAATGCATAAAAGAGGGTGCAGTACCACAGTCGCTGGATGTGTTTTTTGAATGAAAGTGATGGGGCCTTTGTGTCTTATGCAAAGCTCTGAGCAGGTCTGCTGGGTCTGGTCATTCAGGGGGCAGGCGCAGAAGAAGTAGAAGTTTGAGGAGCCCCATAGACAGGCATGAGATGGCAAAATATTTGTGTGGCTAAGATGGCAGCAGTTCTCAGCATCCCCAGAAGCAGAACTTTATGAACCCAGAGATTTTTCCTGACAGAAAGAGTCATGCAAAACTTTAGGTGGAGATTTAGGATTGCTGTCCAAGTCTTAGGTACTTAAATTCAGTCAAGGCCTAGGCCCCTTAACCATTCTGTGGATCTAGTCTCTCAGTGCCTTAGTTCCCCATCAGTAAAACAAGGATAATAGTGCTTTCCTACCCATAGGTGGATTGTGAGGCTAGAGGCATTCAGGGCTGTGAGGGGTTGCAGTAGTGGGGGCCATGCAAGTACCAAAGTAGATAGATCTTCAAGCTTCTTTGTGCAAAAAAAGTTACCTCATATAGATGTTTGTGGAAAGCAAATGAAAGAGGGGGAAAAAAGATGAAAAATGTTCGGGAATACACTGTTATTCTTCTTCTAGCTCCAGTTGGACTGTACCTGATCCAACGTGCAAAGTGGCAGTCAGCAGGCTAATCAACACTTTATTCATATGTCATTGTAAAATATGAAACAACTCCCTGAGGTTCCCCCATTTACACGTCGTAATTTTAGTAGGTCAGTGTTCTTTTTTTGGTTTAACATGTACATTTATTTTTGTGCTGTTTCTTTTACTGGCACATGCAGGGATTCTGTAGGAGGGTAACCATAGTAACAGCAGAACAAGGAAGATGCGGTTTCACCCCCAAAAATGCATATTGCAGGGTCCCTGTTTGCTCAAAGTGGAACTGCTTGAACAATAAGAAGGAATGAGCAGAACCTGTTTACGTCATGGTGATTAAGAGAAGCTCAGATTGGTTTCATGGTATAAGAGAAACATTTGTTGTAAAGTAATGGTCTAGTATGGTCTCAGCCTAGAAAAGAGATGACTTCAGGGGGATTTGGTGGCAGCTTACAAATATATCAGAGGCAAGCATCAGGGGGAACAGCTATTCACCAAAGCGCCCCAGGGGAAAACCAGGAGCAATAGCCATAAGCTCCTAGAAGAAGGTTTCATACTGGATAAAAGGAAAAACCTTCTTCACTGTTCATGTAACCAGACTCTGGAATAGACTCCCAGTGGGGGTGGTGCAGGCACCTACTCCGGAGATCTTCAAAAGATGCACATCTTGCTGGGGTTATTTGACCCCAGCTGTCTTTCCTGCCTAGAGCAGGGGGCTGGACCTGATGATCTCATGAGGTCCCTTCCAGCCGTAAGCTTCTGTGAATACCTAGTTGAAGCCAGGTTTACACGATTAAAATAAACTGGAAATCTATATGGTTATGTTCTGATAATATGTATTAATAGTGAGACAGTTCAGCCTCTGATTTTCTTACCAGCATTGGGCATTCTGTCGTATTAATAAATTATACCAAGAGTCTATTGCAAGGGGAATTGGTGATGGAATCTTGGCCTCATGGTCCTAAAATGCATGTAGCGTACAAGATTGCACACTGGAAGTACCACTGTGGGATTACATTTATGTACTGTGCAGCAAGACTGACCTCTCCAATTCTGTGTGCCTGTCTTTGAACATGTCCTCAGCCTTGTTTGGCTTCACTTTGTTAGAACAATTCCTGCCCCCTGCCCCCCCCCCCCGAAACTTAAGACTCAAGTTGAGGCCCCAAAATGGAAACAGCTAGCATTGTTTCATAGCTTTCACATTTTAAATCAATTTTAAGAAGAGGGCATAACTGCCCTCAAGAAACTATTTACCTGACATGATACAATCTATTGGAAAAGCTTCTATGTGCTGATTTTGTTTTATAATGATTTCTCTAGCAAAAGGTCGATTGGTCCATTCTGTGACTGTCTGGATATTAACTCTCTGGCTATAGGCCACAATCTGATGCACAATGTATTACATTACTGAAGAACTTGAAACAATTGGACATACTCTTCTCCCCTTCCTCACTATAGATGGCTGTATTCCTTTCTGTGGAGAAGTCTTCCAAACTAAACAGTTGGAACTCTGTTAATACAGTCATTTAATGTTATACTGGGTAACATCTCCAGTCTGGGAGCCTCTTCCATATTTATTTGTCTTAATAACATTCAGATGAATTGTTGCATTTATGAATGAACAAAATTACTTAGTGCCCCTCAACACCAAAAGCTTTGGGAGTGTTTACTAGTGTGCATTAGAAATTAACTCTTTGACGAACAGTAATGGACCTCAAGGAGCATGTACTGCAAAATTAAATACTCCCCATATTGTTTGAATCATAGACAGTAGAGAAGCAGACCATTTTCCTAGCAGTACTGCTCTGGATGTGGTTTGCTAACCTCAAGCATTCAGAAATCATGAAGTGAGCCCCAAAATCTTAGGGGACTAGTTTTAAACAATGAGATTGATTTTAAAAGTATGTCGGTTTTAGTAATTAGATTAAAAATACATTTCCTTTAATTTGCCTTTTGAGCCTGTAGTGTTCAAGGTTTTTTTAAGCATTTCCTCAAGAAACTTTAATTTAAAAAAAATGGAAGCTGAATTTCTCATTTAATGACGTGACTCCACAAACTGAAGTTAAGAGAAAACACCCAATATAGTAAGACTGATGACAAAAAACCCAGAGCTCTGGTAATATAGCTTTTACAATAGGTTGGGGGTCGCTAACCATCTCAGTTGTGAGACTTCATTTCTATAGGTATCTTGTCCCAGCATGCCTTTCAGGGTGCTGGCTCTAAATCTGGCACCAGACAGTTTCAGCCCTAGCATGACCATTTTGTAAGTAGCTCCACTGTTTGCTGCCTCCTTCAGCTGACAGCTAATCATTCTTAGCTCCTTTTCCATTTTCCGTTTTTATATAATATGGAGAGGAAAGATTTTCTTAAAGCAGTCATGAATGACTTCATAAGAACTACTTCACAGTCAGGGCAGCTAGGATCTGGAACCAACTTCCAAGGGAAGTGGTGCTGGCTCCTACCCTGGAGGTCTTTAAGAGGAGGCTTGATGCCTACCTAGCTGGGATCATTTGAGCCCAGTTTTTTATTCCTGTCCAGGCAGGGGGTCGGACTTGAAGATCTACAAGGTCCCTTCTGACCCAACTTCTATGATTCTATGAGATGGTCTTTACAACAACGGAGATGAAGAACAAAGTAGAAACAATTTATATAAGGAGAGGCCAGAATCTAAATTATTTCTTTCCCTCTTGTCACCTTCCATGTGGACAAGGAAGGTCTAAGTGAATCCTATATCTTGGTTCTACTGCCTGGAAGGTGCAGGATAATGAGATGTGCAGACTTCTATAGGTACTGGTATGTTTTTTTGGCCTGGCACTTCTTATGGCACCTGGAAGGAGTATTGCTCAGGAGTGGGGGAAATGCAAACTGCAAGGGTCCATTGACCAAGACCCCAAAACAAACAAGCAACAGTTAATACACTTTGGCATGTTTGATCTCCACTCTACCTAGTTTCCTATGCAAAGCTCTATTCTTGCATGGGCTTTGTTCATTGGCATAAGCATTTGGGCTAAGATAGCATGTGGTCCTCTTATCCAAGAGGCAGGAACAAAGGAAAAGGAGGAGGATGCAAAGACACCAACATAACAGCACTAACAGTGAAACAATTGGCTGTTTATTTCATAAAGAGATAACCTTGACAGCATGCAAGTGAACTGTTTGGCTTGAGAAATAGATCAAGCCTTCTTAGGAGAAGGTTTAGCATGCAGCTCAAGGTAAAAAATACAACAGATCTACTTAAGGGAGATAAGCAGGGGGTGATGAATGAATGATTTAATAGAAGAAAAATCATGCTTTAAAAGATTCATGAAAGTGCAGTTAACTGAATCAGTCACTGTCACAATTAGTAAACCATGTCAATATGAAAATACTTATTGTCGATTAAGGGTTTTGTCAGAGAACTCTGTAAAAGGAACTGGCTCTTGAACAAAATTCAGAGGATTAATTGGTATTTTAATGGAACTAAGAAATTCACTTTGTTCACTGAAAGAGTTTGTTTCTGCAACTTGGAGTTTTGCAGCCACAGTGCTCCAAAGGTCTTCGAAATATTTGTTCATGAAAGCAAGGGTGCATCTCTCTGCCCTTCATGTAGCTTAAAATAGCAGCAGTGTTTTAAGTTCAGACTTTCCAAAAATACTCACCTTGGAGTTGAGATCTATCATAGAAAGTCTGTTTGAAATAATTCTTTCCCCTTGAAAATTAAAGATGGTAGAAGTGGTTGTAGGGAGTTTAATGGGCAAGTGCCATAAGATGTCATGCTGGTTGCAAGCCAGCTGCCAAGGAGACTCCTAGAACACAGATTGTAGGCATCGTCAGACCAGGAGAGGAATGTCAGCTACGAGGATTGTGCTGGTCTTGGACAGGAGTAAAGCCCTGGATTCTTCTGGTGGACAGACCAGGAGAGTATTGTATTCCTCATCCCGATTGCCCTCCTAATGGGAAACTGGCAGGTTGGGCTACAAAGATGACTGCTGGGTTGTCGGTCAGTAGACTCTCCAATCCTGAAAGCTGTGCTTGGCAGTTGAGAAGTCCAGTTAGGACTGTAGCTAGGGTCACAGCTGCTGTTTACGATGCCATATAATTTTTATTAGTGGCTCCTGCTCTTACCCAAGTGCTGGTTCTCCCAGAAATGTCTCTAATTCTAGCCATGTTCCGTTCTCTTTTAGTATCTGTGTATATTTAGACCCAGCCCATTCTTACTATTAGATTTTGTAAAGATTGTCCTCTTTTCCATTTCCCCTGCCTTATGGAAGTCACTTTGTTTAAAGGAACAACAATAAACTACAGAACAGCATGGAAAACCACCAGTTTACCTCAGCTGAGTACCCAGATCCTTATTTGTAGGAGAGTGTGTAGAGATGATTTTTCTTCCCAGCTAAACTGAAAGATTTAATAGAAGAGCTCAGCTCCTGGCAATTAAAGCCTAACCTGCTATTTTCACTCTAGTCAAAGGCCTACCAACCTGCCTTCAGCTGTTGTCTGTTTGGATAGGAAGTTGCCATACAAAGTTAAAATGGGAACTTCTACTCAACCTTAACACTTGCATGTTGTGAGCAAGAAACAATGGTCCATATTCAGCAGTTTACACCTTGCATGAGCCCATTGACTTCCATGGCTTAGAGAGAGAGTATGGAAAGAAAAAATGGCCCAATATATATGGTTTTCTTTTCTCTGCAACTCCCATATAGACACATTAGTTCATGTCAGCAAATATGCACTCACCACGTTCACAGTTTTGAACTGACAGCTTCCAGATCTCTCTTGATGTAACTGATAGGCAGGGTTGCCAACCCTGCCTTTCACATTTTTCAGGGACTTCAGAACAGTAGTATTAGCTGGGTCACTTGTCTGATCGGGACCAAATGCCAATGGTGTTTAACACATCAGAAACACTGTCACTGACCAGGTGCAACTGGACACCTATAGCCATTTTGCACTTTTATTAATAACATTCCATGTTTGCCAAATATATATGTTAAGTATGAGGCAAAACAAGGATGAATTATTAAAGTATATTTTAATAGTAATGTTAACATGGAAGAGCCTTACTTTTGTGGTCTTGTCAAGCTCATCATGTTCATTTATAACCATGTTTGTATTTTATTTCTCTTGGTCCAGCAGTACAGTAGTATAATATGTGCTGACATTGTTTTATTGTCATCACAACTTGGCTGTATGAGATTTGGTGACAGCAGTGAGTGACAAGCAAGTAAATAGGGGATTGTAGTTGGCATAAATAAATGATGAAATGTAACCTAATGTGCACACTGAAGCTAATTTTCTAGCCTAATTACATCTGCTGTTTATTAACATTGTTTCTGTGAAATCCCTAACGGAGCTAATTTTACCACAAGTAGTGTGATAAAAATTACTTTTTTCTTTTTTTAAAAACACATTTTTTTGTTTTGTGGCTGGTACCTGGTGCACCCAAAAGTCTGTAAATGGGTCCAAGTTATGGACTTGATGCTGCAGCACTTATTCATTTGAGGAATTGCTTTCAACACAAGCTGGCCCATTAAAACACAGATTCAAGGAACACATCCCATCTCCACTAACAGTGTTAATCATACAGTGTAGGACTCGAATCCTAGATGCCATCTCTTTTACATTCCAAATGGATATTAAATTGATAGGAGGAGTGCTGTTTACCACAAATGTAGATGGCAGGCCCAAAGTGAAGACAGGTTCTAATATCTTATTTCTTCTGCGTAGTTTGTGGTTCCCTCCAAGTTATTTATGGGACTGAGAATTGTATGTTGTGCCACTGAATGCTAAGTTTAAGGAATGTTAGGTAGTATTAAGGTTAGCATGTGCCGTGCCGCGAATAGTCACATGTTAACAGTTAATATCCCCTCCCTCCAACATGCACAGCTCTGACCTGCTGCTAGAAGGCTGGTGAGCAGGGGCATGGCTAGGAGCTATCAAGTCTGCCCGGCTTGCCAGCTCCTTCTGCTGATCAGAAGCTTCTCTGCCAGGCCCTACACTCCAGGATCAAGCCCATACAGCCCCCACAGGCTTGTGCCACTCCTACATCACCTGGATCAGGCCAGATCAAGCCTACACTGCCCCTACCTACTCAGACTCAGGCCCCCACTCATCCTATCTCCCTGCTCACTCCTTAACCCCTGCCCCTGCTCCATGAGTCGTCACTCACCTGGGCTGTCCCACTCCAGGTGCTACACTCATCTCAGAAAGTAGCAATGGTAGCAACAGTGGCCCCTGGGGGCAGGTTTCCCCTTCTTTCCTGCTCCCAGGCTTCCTGGGAACACCAAGGAGAGCAAGCTGTCGCTGCCACTACTGCTGCTGCTCTCAGGAGTGAGCGAAACTCCTGTGAAGCTCCCAGAGTAGGGCAGGAGCTTTCCTTGCCTCTGGGATAGCACTTGCTGCTGCAGGCAAGTGGGGAGCCAGAAGCTGGGGGCAGGGGTAGGCCTGGAATGGGAGGAAAGGACGGGGTGTGCCTCTGAGCATGGAGGGGAAGGGGAGCATCCTGGGATTCTGGAGGACTGCTCCCAATCTGTATTGGCCCTGTGGAGCAGTCTAACTGGACTGCAACATAAGCTGCCCAAGGAGCCAGAGATAATCCTTGTCCAAAGAAGTTTCCACGCGCCATTCCCTGGCTGGCTGGGGCACAGCATGTCTCAGGGTGGGGGCTGCTCACTGGCTAGCCCCATGCCCCAGCCAGCCCCTCCTGCAGTACATGGAGTAGTGGGACAGTGTGTCCCATTGCAAAGTGCATGGGCAAGGGCATGCACTGCAGCACAAATTTGTGCCACTATTTTTGCGGCTTCAAGCACACACCGTCATTTATGTGGACACAGCTGGTGAGGCAATTGAACCACTTAAATGTTCAGGGAAAAGGGAAGATTCTGTAAATGCAGAAGCTAAAGAGCAAGATCAGAGAGGGAACAGTGCATCTTAAGTGAAGCAGCATCCACATCAGTTGGCTGCTTGGTTGCCAGAGGTCTCATGCTTTACAGTGACTACACTCCAGTCACTCCTGCCAAGCTTGTCAGGTCCCAGGTACACAGTACGCATCTGGCAGGGACTCTTTGAGCTTCCTGGAAAGAAGGGGAGAGGCTGGCAGAGTACTGCTTTCATCCCTTCCAGTACACTGAAGGCATTCCCCTCTGTCTTGTCCCTTTCTATATTCAGCAGTGGGAAAGGAGAATCTGATATCTACCATGGAGAGTGTGATTTGTTCAGAGGACTGCCAATAATTTGTATTGTTTGGTGGCACGAAGGCCAGTTGGTAGACAAATTTCATAGACTCTCCAAAGCATTATCCTGAATTACATAAAACAGCACATCTCTACACAGTAGCTTTATTTCTGCAGCTTATGGAGTTCAGCCAAATCTGCTAGCAAAACTTAATAGATCAAATTGCACTTGCGACACACAAAAAAAGTTGCGTCTGCTAAGAAAACTGGAGATAGAAGTTTGGGTCTTGTAAAAGCTGACATTTGATGCAGCAGTTGTACTAAACTTTTTTTTTCCTAGACTGTGCCAAAACTCCACTAAAAGTGCTTATAATGCCGTCCCTACTGCACTCACCTTTTCCCTCTCTCCATAATGAGGAAGTACTATTTTTCCTACTTATAGCTTGGCCTACAGAGCTCAGCACATCGACATTTTCCTTCCTTGCTATCCATTCAAAACAGTCTGCCTGAGATATTGCACGCCGCATAGGAACTGACCGAGATATTGATTTGAAGCAAGTGAGACAGCTGATTGAGACGGATGGCACTGAATAACTATCAGCTGACTATCACTCAGTGAGCATAGATGGAGAGTGCATAGTGAAGGGATGAGGAGACACAAATGAAGGCAAATTTCACCTTGGGTGGGGAGGGAGAGAGAGTAGAGGATTGTCAGGCAGAGAAAACAGGTTAAAAGCTAGTCACGTGGGAAACACAAGTGAAAAGGACAATTTAGAGAGAGATGAAGACTGAGAATGGAGAAATAACATCAAAAGATGACTTGGAAGGAACAAAAGACAATTGCAAAACCATCCACAAAAACAAAGGAAAGGATGAGTGCAAATAAAAAACTGAAGTGATGAGAAATAATAAAAGTAGTTTTTGCAAGAGCTCAGAAAAAACAAGGCCTAGTCCTTGTCAGTTGCACAGTAAATTGATATACAGGTTTCCCTCACCAGCTGTGGGGGTTAGGTTCCTGAAAGCTCCCATGGTTGGCAAAAGCAGCAGGGCTGGGGGTAGCAGGGGAGCTAGAGGCATGAACAGGGCCAGGTGGGCCATGGGGGCTGTTTTCCAATTGTACCCCTCCGCTTCTCTGAAGTGTGGATACTTAAAACCATGGTTGGAGAGGGAAACCTGTACATTTAGGATAAAAAGAGTTTAAGTATGCCCACAACCAGACAGTTTAATTAAAGCAGTTTGAACACATACCTTTAACTAAACTTGTTTTTCACATAACCTAGGCCAAAGACAAAGAGGAGAAGCCTTCCTTAAGCCAAATCTGATGTTGTGTGCTATGACACCGAACCATAGTTTCATAGTTGGTAGGGTCAGAAGAGACCTGAGCAGATCATCAAGTTCGACGCCCTGCCATGGCAGGAAAGAGTACTGGGGTCAAATGACCCCAGCAAGGTAATTATCCAGCCTCCTTTTGAAGACCCCAAGGGTAGGAGCAGGCACCACTTCCCTTGGAAGTTGGTTCCAGATCCTAGCCGCCCTGACCGTGAAGTAGTGCCTTCTAATGTCCAGCCTGAACCTACTTTCAGTCAACTTATAGCCATTATTCCTAGTTACTCCTGGTAGTGCTTGGGGGAACAGGGTCTCTCCCATTCCCTGCTGCTCCCCGTTGGTAAATTTATAGATGGCCACCAGATCTCCTCTCAGCCTTCTCTTGTGAAGGCTGAACAGGTTCGGGTCCCGTAGCCTCTCCTCATAGGGCCTGCTCTGCTGCCCCCTGATCATGCGGGTGGCCCTCCGCTGGACCCTCTTGATGCTGGCCACATACCTCCTGAAGTGCGGCGCCCAGAACTGGACACAGTACTCCAACTGCAGCCTGACCAATGTCACATAGAGGGGGAGGATCACCTCCTTGGATCTGCTCATGATGCATCTGTGGATGCATGACAAGGTGCAGTTGGCCCTAATGACCATGTCCTTACATTGGTGGTCCATATTCATCTTGGCATCAATAATGACTCCAAGATCCTTTTCTGCCTCTGCACTGACGAGAAGGGAGTTCCCCAGCCTGTAGGTATGCTGCTGGTTCTTCCTCCCCAGGTGCAGCACCTTGCACTTATCAGTATTGAAACCCATCCTGTTCTCATCCGCCCACCCCTGTAACCTGTCCAGGTCTAGCTGTAGCTTGTCCCTCCCTTCTAACATGCCCACATCCCCCCACATCTTAGTGTCATCCATGAACTTGAACAAGGTGCTTTTGACCCCCTCGTCCAAGTCGCTGATGAAGATGTTGAACAGTGCAGGCCCAAGAACCGAGCCCTGGGGGACCCCACTGCCCATATCCCTCCAGGTCGAAAATGACCCTTCCACTACCACTCTCTGGGTGCGGCCCTCCAGCCAATTGGTGACCCATCTGACTGTGTAGGCATCAATGCCACAGTCGCCTAATTTTTTTATGAGAATGGGGTGAGAGACATTTTCAAAGACCTTCCTAAAGTCCAGAAAGATCATGTCCACCACGACACCTGAGTCCAAGGATTTTGTGACCTGGTCGTAGAAGGCCACCAGGTTGGTCTGACAGGACCTGCCTCTAATGAACCAGTTCATGCAGAAGTGCAGTGGGACTCATTTGTATCATAAAATAAGCTCCCTAACAGAGTAGTTAATTTTAAAACATTCATTTTCAAGTAATATGTTAAAATCACTTTGTTTCAATGTAGTTCAATTCCAACTTAGCACAATATGGAGTAGAGAATAGGAAAGGTTTTCAGCAGAACCCCACAAGAGTTGAGTTCAGATATGAGATTTTCAATGCCCTGTGTTTCCCAATCTGTAACAGGTGGGGTACTATGGATTGTCATAACACCCCTAGTGGCCACCTTGACCCTACCTGGCTCTTGCCCTCCCC
>NW_017729008.1:16488820-16496265 GCF_001723915.1 Gavialis gangeticus | reverse complement strand
CAGAACCCCACAAGAGTTGAGTTCAGATATGAGATTTTCAATGCCCTGTGTTTCCCAATCTGTAACAGGTGGGGTACTATGGATTGTCATAACACCCCTAGTGGCCACCTTGACCCTACCTGGCTCTTGCCCTCACCTCCCAGGGTTCCACCTTGTTTCCTTGCCTGCCACTCCTTGTAAAACTTAATGAAGGGAAGCTGTCCTCTGAGGCTGGTGAGCCTAGATGCTCTCTCGCTCCTTTTCACTGTCTACTCCCACTGTACCCTATGAGCCTTGAGGGCTCAATTCATTGCCTCCTTCCACCCCTACAGCCACACCCATGCCTTGCAGAAGTTACTCTGTACACTGCTCTGTCCCCTGTGAGGCCTCAGTCCCCTAGGCATTATCCTCCCTTTCCTCTGGCTGCAGATCTCCAGCCCTGGCCCACTGATTTAGGCCCAGCTCCAAGTCTCAGCCCTGTTGGTTCTCTGTCTCTGGGCACCAGGCCCCTGTCTCTCACTCTGGCCAAGCCCTTAGCCCTCAGGGTACTGGACCCCAGCCTGGGCCACCCTTCCTGTCTCTGCCCTCAGGTCCCTTACCATAGGCTGTGTTGCTTGCTTCTCTAGCCCTTAGCCATCTGGTCCTCAACCCAGGCTAGGCTGCCTAATGCTGAGTGCTCTACCAGGCATGCCTCCGCAGCCTCCAGACTTCCCCCATAGGCTTTATACTGGAGGACTGGATGGTGGCTAATTCAGCACATAAACAAAAGCCCCTGCTTCACAGCAGCAACAAAAAATGTACCCAGCTCTGGGTCATAACCTCTCTACAGAGCCATCAGCTCCCTGTGGGCAACTCCAGTGACCAGGTCAAGTACTTACTAGTCCATCTGCTACTGGCATCTCCTCCAGGACCTCCTCACCTTTCAACACACAGGGCTAGACTGACTACTCTGGCTCAGGCCCTAGGTTTATAGACCTGGAAGCCACGCTCCCTTTTGTTACATGCCCTTTCCAGATCTGCACAGGGTTTCCCCTGTCAATCAAGGGCCAGCCTGATCTCCTGCAGCTTTGGCCTCACACAGCCAGCTGAGCCTGCTGCATCTTCTTAATGAGGCAGGAGCCTCCTGGTTCTCTACCACAGTTCCCTTTCCTCCCCATCCCTTATACCCAAGTAACAGGGTCTGGGACCCTTGTTACACAGTCCCTAATGGGAAGTTACAGTGGTAATAACAGTGGCTATGTCAAGCATTATCCACATCAAATAAATGTGATTTAATTCTAAAACAGAGGTTTGGTATAAAATGGTTACTTGAATAATAATATCCCAAGTACAATGGAAGTAATGCTAATCTTTGTTTTGCAAATATTCCCCAGGGCCTTTTTCAATAGTGAAGCTAAATGCTCTTTAGCAAACATCAGCTCTCCTTTTATTTCTTCCTTGGTCATCCCCTCTCTTTTTATAATTATAGTCTGCTTTTCCTTTTTTAACCAGATACTCAAAACAGCACAATTTATTTGAATTCTACTTTATTCTGGATTTCCAGGGTTAAAGTCACCTCTTGATTTTACTAGTGCAACCCCTGTCACATCGGTGACTATGTTATATGAATATAGTCTGAAAACAGATCTTTAGCAATTTGAGTTGAAAAGATCAGAACTTTGGGCGAAGGGGAAGCACTTCTTTCTGTCTATTCAATGATTAATGGAGAAATGTCATGAGTCAGACTGTCAGACTCTTATGAAGATACAATCAGGCTTCATCCCTGCTTCCCTGAGGAATATAAAGTGCCCCTGAGGAGTCAGGGAAGAGGTCAGGCCAGGTCTACAGTTCCCTTCTGCACCAGTGCAATGAACGTGACTGATATAGGCATAATGGGAATATACTGAACCCATCAAGGTGCTTGCACTATCTGCACGTGCTGGAGAATTCAGGACAGCCTGTGAAATCGTGAGGCTTTGTACTGCCTGAAATTTGGGGCTGTGCCTAGCAGGCATGGCCTAGCCCTGAGAGACTCTAGGCCAGGTCAGTTGCCAGAGTCAGTATCTGTGAGCATTGTGTGAGGATGCATGGGCTGGTAACAAATAAGCAATGAATATTGTAATCCAGAAAAGGAGACTATGGTATTTTTGGTATTGCAATTAGTATTCAGATAGAGTAGATGTTCTTACTTGATCATAAAGTCACAAATCAAAGTTTATGCATGGTTGCCTTTTGGGATATTGATCTGTGTCCATGCAGACAGCTTGGCAAAGCCTCTTTTAAATTAATACAGCTCTCAAGAGTGACTGAGCAAAGGATTAGTGTAGAAGACTGTTAATCAAATTAAGTGTTTCCTAAAATACATTTTCTCCACAAAGGAAGCATTGGTAAGAAGTGGTTATTACATCAGGAATTATGTATTCTATTATATTTCATAATTCCAAATGGAAATGTGCTCTCCTTTTCATGAAAGGGGTGTCTGAATATTATAGCACAAAACTGGACAGCAAAACTGTTAGTTCTGAGCAAGGAAAGACTGTTTTTAGTTTGAGTGGAAGATGTGATAAAGGTTTAGATCTGGCCACTCAGAAATCCCATGGGGGAAATTCATGGATACCTGCCCATTTTGTATCTCATAAAGGTGTCCACCATAATATCTCTGCACCTGTATTAACTTCAGTGGCAGCTAGACCAGGGCCATCCAAAATGTCAACATGAAGGCAGATAGGGCCTGATTTGAAGCTGTTCATTTGAGAAAAGACTGCTGAGCTAAGCCTGCTAAGTCATCATTGTGGCGGGTGCAGAGATCCCACCTCAGGAACACAGCTGGGTATTCATATCCCTCCGCTGTTTCCACCACGTGAGGTGGGCCAGCAGGGGGTGCTCCTGCGTTGAGCCACCCACCTCCCTGCGCCCGACCACCTTCCAGGCTCCGAATGCCTCCCTAGGGGCGCCTTATGTCCGGCTGACCCCTCTCCCAGAGCACACTCGCTAGTCTGGGGGTAACGTGCCGCCACCACCCCAAGAATGGACTGTCTCGCAGCCCTGTGTCCTTGGGGTAACACAGGCCTAAAGTCCCACGGGTACTCAACCCAGTACAGGCACTTGGGGTACTTCCCCAAGTCCGGGGGCAAAAAGGTATAGTCTCCCTTAGTCCACAGACCTAAGGGGTCTCTTAGGCATAATTTAGACCCACCCCTCAATAAGTCTCCCACACCAGTCAAAAAGGAGAACTTTATTGATTACAGGGGGTAGGGCAAACTAGGGTACAGGATAGAGCAATATCTAGAAATCCTAAAGAGCAAACAGTCTGGCTGTGGTAGCCTTTTGATTACGCATCTGTGATACTTCCAGCTAAATATCTAATCAGATTGAGTAGCTTACTCACAAGCATCTTCCAAAGGCAGGTGAAGTTTCCCTTTGGAGGCAGGCGGTTCCTAGCTCGTGAGTTTGGGGGGAGAGAGCCAGTTTCAGATGTTAAGGCTTCTCTGTCCCCTGCCTGGCTGCTGCGTCACCTCATGGCCGGAGAGAACAGACCGCCTCCTTCCCCGTCCTAACTTATATAGCCCCTGTGACCTCATTCACCTGGGCCAGCGGAGGTCAGCCCCAGTTGGCTGTCAGCCAACCAATCTGAAATGCATCACCTGTTACCGGGCAGATTCCAGCTCCCCAGGTAGATACCCCTTACCCAGGTAAGTGATGCAAGTCACGTAAGCAGAGGGAGCAGGTTTCCCCCTCCCTCAGGAATGCAGCCAGCTCCAGTTCCCTAAAGAGACAGGCTGAGGGTGTGGTCCCCTGTGTGCTGGGCCCATCCTAATTGAATGGTCACAGCACAGAGATTTAAATCACAGTGTCACAGGGCAGAGATTTTTGGGGAGAAACCAAGGTAGCTTTCTGCCACAATCATCATCTTGCATTTGTGGTCGCACAGTGAGCACTAGGAAATAAGAATTGCCCAGCACTGGCCCTGTGACTGCGGAGCAGGCCATGGGAGATAAAGAGATAAGAATCTCCCAGTCCAAGCCCCATGGCTGCAGAGATCAGGCTGGGAAATAAGGATCTCCCAGCACTGGCCCCATGACCACAGAGCTGGCACTGGGAGATAAGGATCTCCCAGCCTGCACCCTGAGACTGTGGAGCTCAGGCTGGGGGATAAGGATCTTCCAGCCCCAACTCCCCAGTCATGGAGTGGGGGCTGGGAGCTCCCTGCTGGCAGAGGCTGGGGAACCTGTTCCCTGCCCAGCTCTGTGATCGCAGAGCTTTGTGGGGAACAGGTGTGGAGCTGGAAGCGGAACAGGTTTCCCTGCCTGTTCCCCACCTAGCTCCATAATCACAGAGCTGGGCAGGGAACAGGCTCTCTAGCCTCCACCGTGCAATCATGGAGAGAAGGATAGGAACTGTATCACAGCTGGAGCAGAAGGCAAGGGGGAAAGAGAGCATCTGGGGGAGTAGGCAGGTGATCGAGGCGTGGGGCTTGAAAAGCGCTGTAGGGGTGGGGCCTGATCCACCAGTGCGTTAGCTAGCAGCCCAGCCCCAGCCAGGTGGGAATCACTGCCCAGCCCCACCAGAGGATCGGGGCAGGGGGCTGGGACCTGCCTCTTCACTGCAGCTCTTTCCAAGTCCCCTGTCCCTGATTGGAGAGCCAGGGCCAGGAGCTCCCTGCTGCCAAGGCAGGGGGACATTGTCCGCTCTCAGGCCCTGGGGGTGGAGCCCAACCTGGCAGCAGACAGCCCCCCAGGGGTAAGGAACAATGTCCCAGCCCCTGCCAGGAGACAGGAGACTTGGTCTAGGGCTCCTCCAGCTGCTGCAGGGGGGCCAGTGCAGGGCCAGCAGAGGCAGGAGCAGATTGCTGCCATGAGCAGCAAATCTGCTCCCGAGTCCTTGCATGTGTAGATGCCTGTCTGACAGCACTTACTCATGAGTAGTTTACTTCTGAGTAAACTGTCCTTAGATCAAATGCATGTGTAGACACACTCAGCGAGTAGGAAATTAGAGAATCCTTGCTGTGTCCTCTAGCCCCAAGCCACCCTCTTTTCCCCACTCTGTCCACGCTGCTATGCAGTACAGAAGGCCTACATTGTCACCATCCCCTATTTTGTGGAGGGGAACTTCACTTCTTCTCCAAAAGAGTTTAGAAGATTATATAAATAAAGAGTAGTAGTTCTATTATTTACCATTAATGGCAAAGGGGATTAGTTGTATAACTCTGTGATGGGGTTTACAAACCTCTCACAGGGCAAAGGAGAAATAGGACATATAATGACAAAAAAGCAGAGAGATGCCTTTAAGCTTCAGCTGACCACTTCCTCCTCCATCTATTCCAATGGCTATAAAGACTGAGAGCCATGAAAGGAGAATCAGTCTAGACTGGGAAGTTGAAAGGTTATGAACTCCTTAGATGTAGATTTGGCTGGACAGCTCCCATGGTGTGAGTCTTCCAGACAGGTCCTGTGCTGGGGCACAGATGGCAGAGAGGCAGGCACTGCAGATAGCGCAGAAGGATCCAGAACAGCCTGATGGAGTGCGAGAGCTCATGCTACCTGTGGGCAGAAGCAAGAAGTGGTCCTGGAGTACAGTGCGAGTGTCAAGTACGACTTATTGGACCATCCATCTTAGCTGAGTAAGGCCTTCATGATCTCTTAAACAAGGCACACATACATTTGTATATACTGTATAATTTTAGAATAGTGAACAAAATTAAAAGGGACAAACAGTAATTCCCCATGTAGACTGTATTATAAAAGTGCATGCGACTGGGCATTTAGAAATATTTTTTTTGGCAAAGGAAGTTATAGGTCAGGCTTGTCCAACATATGGCCCATGGGCCACCATGCAGCCCTCTAAGCTGTTTTCTGAGGCCAGAGGTGCTGTGACGGGAAACGAAAGTAAACACTGTACTTTCGTTTCATGGGGGTGATACGATACCTATTCCTGTGAGGTCTTCGAATACGGCTCGCCGGCCCACTGGGTGATAAAATGTTCATGATCCAGCCCCACATTTGAAAAGGTTGGACCCACCTGTTATAGGTCATTGTTACAGAGGCACAGAGGTGATCTAGGTAGAGACTATACTGATTCTAAGAAAAACAGTAGAAGGAAATTAATTTGAATAAGAGAAATTATTAGAAATTGGTGCTGAATGGGTGTATAGCACTTCAGAATATACTTTTATCTATTTCAAAGAATGTTGTTGCCTGTGTTGATTTAAAGATGGTATATGTATTTATACATCAGTATATACTACATAGTTGGAGCAATCTGAACTGGCAGCGCTGTGCTTCGATTTCCTTTTATCAAGTGCCTTTCACCACCTCATCTGCACTTTGCCCAGGGCTTAGGATAACATTCATAGAGTTCATCTTTAAGATGCTGCCATTTCTATAAAATCAAGTACCAGAAAGTGTTCTTTTTTCTAAATCTACATGGATCTTAAATCTATGATACATGATAGTCTGTCCTAAACCGATAAGTGTAAATTGTTATCAATGGAAAAAGCAGCTGTTTCTCCCATCTGAGAAGTCCTCAGATACCAGGCTTCTAAACTGTGATAATTTAAAAGGACAAAAAAAGAAAAAGATTAATTTTCAAGGTGGTTCAGGTCAAGTTTTTTTTCCTTCTAAACCCTGCCCAAATGAACTTTTAGTAACTACGGTCCTTCATTTTATAGAAGGATAGATATATATGTATGTTTATATATATCATATATTTTTTTATATATGTCTTTTTAAAAGTTGTCTAACCAGTCCTAAAACACCATCATTACCCAAAGGACGCATGCAAAATGTGATCCTGCAAGCTTTTGAATGTGGACAAGCCCCGGCACTAGTAGGGCGCTACACTGAACTTCAAGTGATAATGACAGAGTCAAAGAGAAGTCAGGCTGGAAGGGCATGGAGTCGGACTGGAAGGGACCTTCAGAGGTCATCTAATCCAACTGCATGCCTGATGCAGGATCATCCCTATCTGAACCATCCTATACAATCCATTATCTAACACTGCATAACACTACAATCCAACACAACACAGGCTTAACACCCTAACCTGCCACAGGTAAAGCAGGGGAGCCATGGCAGCTAATGCCCTTCTTTTACAAAGGGTTGTCAATATATGTTCTAGAGATCCCAGGTAGAGAGTCATACCCCTGCTACAGAGGAAGACAAAAATCCCCACAGTCTGTATCAATCTGACAACAGAATAAATTTCCTTTCTGACCCCAAAAAAGGTAATTGGTCTGGCCCAGAGCAGATAAGGTGGACCCTTCAGCTAGGAACCTCCAGCTTTGGTCCCAGCAGGAGCACTGGCACACCTCAGTTCTGGGCGCCGCACTTTAAAAGAGATGTGGACAGCATCGAGAGGGTCCAGAGGAGGGCCACTCGTATGATCAAGGGACAGCAGGGTAGGTGCTATGAGGAAAGGTTGCGGGACCTGAACCTGTTCAGCCTTCAAAAGAGAAGGCTGAGGGGGGATCTTGTGGCCTGTTATAAACT
>NW_017729008.1:16485571-16488708 GCF_001723915.1 Gavialis gangeticus | reverse complement strand
GGTCAGGGCGGCTAGAGTCTGGAACCAGCTTCCAAGTGAGGTGGTGCAGGCTCCCACCCTGGGGGTTTTTAAGAGGAGGTTGGATGACCACCTTACTGGGGTCGTTTGACCCCAGTGCTCTTCCTGCCATGGCAGGGGGTCAGACTAGACGATCTGCTCAGGTCCCTTCCGACCCTAGAAACTATGAAACTATGAAAATTCCCAGCTTTGGCTGCTGTTGACATGCATGCTTCTGAGGGAGGCTTAAAAACCCCAACACATGTAGCAGGAAGCAGGGCTGGGGGCAACCAGCAAAACCCAGAAAAATGGGAAATACCCACAGAACATAAGCAGTGCTACACCTAGATCAGCCCTTGGTGACTTGCCCATTTTTCCATTGCCTGTATACTTTTTCTTCAAATTTGAGGCATTGTAGAACATCCTTGTGCTGTCACATTTGTCTCTTCCCATTCTTCTTTGCTTCCATCGTGTCGGGACAGTTTCTAGTTGGTCTTTCAATACTGTGCTCTTTTAAAGCTCCCAGCCCTCCTGGGTGCCCTTATCCTTCAGTCTGTCTTCCCATGGCACCATGCCTACTAACTCCTTAAGGTGGATGAAATCCACTTTTTTGGAATCTAGCATCCTATTTTGCTGACCACATGCTTTCCCTGGCTCAGGGTCTGGAATTCTATCATATTGTGCTTCAATCCTCCCAAGTTACCCATCGCCTTCACATCCTCTGCCAGTTCTTCCTTATTGGTCAGGGCAAGTTCCAAGATAAATGATCCCATCCACCTTCTGGAAGAGAAAGTTGTCCTTTACACAACTTGACATTTTATGTTTGGCTGTGTTGTTCTTCCATCAGATGTCTGGAAAACTGAAGTCTACCACTAATACCATCTCATATCTTGGATAGAATTGTTACCTGCTTGAAGAGTGCTTCATCCACCTCCTCTTCCTTATTAGGTGGCCTATAATAAAACTCCACCATTATCTTTCACTTTTCATTTCTACCCAGATGCATTCTGCTTTGCTGTCTTCCTCCTCCTGAACCAGGGAACAAGTGTATGTGTTTTTGCCATATAAGGTGATAGCACAACCTTTTCTCCCAACCCTGTCTTTCTGAAATGAAGTGTAATGCTCAATGTTGACATTCCAGTCATAAGAGCTATCCCACCAAGTCTCTGTGATGTCAGTCAGATCAGAGTTCTTTTCACAAACTGCAGCTTCCAGCTCATTTTGTTTAATCCTCATAGTTCTCGCATTTGTATACATGTATCGGATGCATCTTGCATTTTGATCTACACAGTTCCCTTTTGTATCACTTATTGCAGTCATGTAGCTCTCTGGCCCTTTCCCAGGTTTAAGCGCTCTGGGATTTTCCTCTCTGGACTGTGCGTTCTGTTGCTTGAGGGTTTTGATCACCATCCCCTATGGAACCTAGTTTAAAGCCCTCCCTAGGTTGGCCAGGTGACACCCAAAGATGCTCTTCCCTTTTCTTGATAGCAGTCCTCCCAGGAACATCTTCCTGTTGTCGAAGAAGCCAAAGCTTTCACATTGACACCACCATCATAGCCTCACGTTCACTTCTAGGATATGAGCGTCTCTGCTGGGGCCCTTGCCTTCCAAGGGAAGAATCAATGAGAAAACCACTTGTACTCCAAGCTCCTTAATCCTCCTGCCAAGACCCTCATAGTCACCTCTGATTTGGTCAGTGTCATTCCTGGCAGTATCGTTGGTAACTACATGGACAAGCAGGAACGGGTAGTTGTCCAAAGGATGGATGAGTTCTGGTATTCTCTTTGCGATGTCCTGAATTGAGGCTTCAGGCAGTCAACACACCTACTGGGCCCTCAAATCTGGATGACAGATTGGTGCAGAAGGAAGTCACCAATCCCCACCACTTTTCTCTTCTTTCTTGGTTTACTGGTCTTAATAAGACTTGTGATGAGGTCTTATTAATGTCACTAGGGCTGCTTGAGGACTAGCTTACTACCCATCATGCATCAGTGTCTTAGCATATGGTCCTGGGAAATTATTAAGTCCCAGTTTCTTTCACTCCAGGCTTTCACTGCTGGATATCTCCTAGGCACGTATTTTGGCCGTTGCTGACAGTTTTTTTTAGCTGTTTTCAAATGGCATTATTGAGGCTTGAAGTAGGTGGGGTGCTCATGAAGGATGAGGGGATTATATAGTAGTATGGACCAGGCTGGACCCCTCATTCTTTGTCACCTGAGCTAAAAAAGTGGGTTCCCCAACCAACCTTTGGTAGCTTCACACTGAGTCTGTTCTCCACTCCAAGTGGAGGGACCTTTGGCTTCAATGATTATCTCATTTCTGCTCAAGAGGACATAGGTCCAATCCCCATATGAGCCCCCTTTTGTAATGACAGCTCTGAGTCATCTTCAAAATCTGAGATAGTGCTTTCTGGGTCTAAAAACAATTACTTTTTTAAGCTGGACTCCTTTAAAACAGACTTTCAGCCTTACCTTTTCAAAGTTTTTTGCTTTTTTTGTTTATGAGTAGTATGTATAATTATACCCCATGATCAATGAGGCTAATAATACTCATCAGGCCTGGGGAGTGGATTAATTAGATCATGTTTGTAACAAGCATAGAACATGAAAGCACTACAGAAATACCAGGTATCATTAATGGTTTTGCGATACTAGTTCTGTGTATGTTCAAGAGGATTGTGTTCTTTGGACAGAGAGAGTTGGTGACTCAGACAATATAGGGCATAGACAGTTGAGTAATTACACCATTGTGAGCTGGGTTGGACTTTCTGCTTGTTAGTGTTAATGTGTGTCAACTGAAGTCATTTTATCTGTCTGTTCCTGTCCCACAAGTTGGGAATAGATGTTGCATTTGTCCCTGAATAAGTTGTACCTATATTTGTTCCAGAACAAATATCCCAGGATTGTCATGTACACACATTGTTTTTCTAATCAGGGTTTAGTGAGCAGCTGAATGTGGTGCTGCTTTCCTGCCACTGGTTCAATAATGCAGACCCAGGATAACCATACAGATGTACTTTACAATGTCCTGAAATAAACTGTTACTACCTCTTATCTAGGAAACTTTTTAGGATGCATCTCAGGACCACAGATGAGATAAAATGGTTTATCCTGGAATAAATGTGATGTCTGTTTACAGTC
>NW_017729008.1:16454415-16480571 GCF_001723915.1 Gavialis gangeticus | reverse complement strand
GATGTCCAACTTAAACCTTCCCTCCGCCAGCTTGTGACCACAGATGAGATAAAATGGTTTATCCTGGAATAAATGTGATGTCTGTTTACAGTCACAATAAGGGAAATTAAGCCATGGCCCCTGCTTAAGCTGTGCCTGTTTAACTTCTTCTTTCTGCAGGTTAGGAGTAGACTCAACTGAATTGCAGTAAATCCCCCTCCCCACTTCCCACACACACACTTTTATTAAAATGGTATAATGGTTTGTCCAGCCACACCCTTAGCCATATATGAACCAAGTGTGGGACCTGCAGTGATTGCATGAGCAAGCTCTTAATAACCATAGGTTGATATATCCCAATAATTATATTTTTCTCTCTGTCATCTTAATTCTCAAAGTTCAGGCCCCATTCAAATCCTTATCTCTATAGAAAATAGTTAATATGCCACACTGCATCACAGGGAACATTTGGATACACAGAATAAGCCCATACATAGGAAAACACTTGTTCATTTGAAATTCACTTTTTTCAGTACACGTATGGGATTCATAATACCCATGTAGTTTACATAATTTAACAGTTACATGTGTCTGAATCTGTAACTGACAAGCCTAACTTATTTGGGCTGATAAATTAGAGGCTGTATTAAGTCAGGGGATGATTTAAGAGTATTCTTCAGAAATGCAGCTGACGCACTACAATGGCCTTTTTATTTTTAAAGGGTTTATTTTAGGAGCTTAGATTGCCACCATAAACATTCTTTTAAACTTTAACCATACAAGCAAGTCCATTTTCAAAGACAGTCATTTATTTGTCTAGCAATAAACAATAATTTTTGATACTCAGTATTGGTTCACATTTACTCTCTCCAACTCTTTGGCAGTGACATAATGCTGTTTAGTTGCTTTTACTAAAAAGACGACATAATTATCATCTGTATTATTATGCGAGACAAAAATACTTCCTGTGTTTAAGAAAATAATGGTTGGAGAGTTGGAGTGCAGCCTGGAATTTATTTTGGTTTGAAAGTCTGTCAGTGATGGAACAGACACCTATTCAGAAGCTTCTCGTCTCCCAGCCCATGAAAAACTTGCAGGAAAGGAAAATTGTAGCTTACAGGTCACTGAAAACTTGATAGATCTTTTCTCCTGGACAGAAGCCATTGGTCCTTGGAGGGCCCGTGGGCATGGCTGTTATTTTTCATGTCCTGAAAATCCACAGGGAAATCTAGCTCCAGTTCTTCTTGTCTCAGTGCATGTGCGTGAAATCTGGCCTTTTTACGCTGCTTCCTGCTATGCCTGAGCACCATATCTCAATTCAGAACCACGGGACTTTGTGCCCCTGCCTAGCTCTGCCCATTTCCATTTGTGACTGTTTCCAACTGGACCATCATGAACCATTAGTTGACAGCTGTGGCACATTCTCATCATCTTTTATGAACCAGGCAAATGTGACAAAGACCCATTCTCCATTAGGCCCAGAGCAAGTGGAGGAAATGTCCATGCAGTTCTGATCAACTTTTGCCCCTCTCTGTCCCACGAGAAAGGAGCCTAAATATAATTGAAAATCTGGGCCTTAGCCCATGTGTAGATGAAACAAGGGGCATGTGTGCACGACACTTTAAAGCAGGTTAAATGCTTTTCCACCACTTTAATGGTGTTGGTGTTTGCACGCATTGGCAGCGTATTGTGCAGTAATTCCAGCCGCTGTAGCAAATTTGGTGGTGTAATGTACCTTAAATGACTTGGGGCACAGCAAACAAACTCCACTGAGGAGTTTTAGTTTGCTGCCCTACAGCTGCAGAAGGAAGCACTGGGCTCTGTAGGATGCCCTGCAGGCATCCTGGCAGCAGCCTGGGAAGGCAGGCTCCACCCAAGAAAAGTGGCAAGCCTGGTCTTTAATTTTATTTGTTTTTCTCTGGAGCCTGCCTGAGCTTCATGGGGGCCCAGTGCTCCCCTCCACAGCAGTGGTGCCCCCCCAGGACCACCCAAGCCATGTGCCTGCAGGCAGGTACCGCCTAGGGGAAGCCATCTCTGCTGCAGAGGGAAGCACCATCCCCCCTCCACAGCCTGCCAGCAGCTCACCCTCCTCTCCTTGCCACCACAGTGGCAGGTAAGTGTGCGCGGGTGTGTGCACAACATGGGGGTTTAAAGTGCTTTAAACTGAAGCGGTGTTTTTAAAAACCCACCACTTTAATTTAGGGCCCCCGTTTCGTTTACACATGTTAGTCTCCTACAGACTCCTTACTCACATCCAGGGGAAGAGATTGACCCATGGCTTGCTGGTACTGTTTTCATATCTAAATGCTTTCTGGAGAAATATATTTTGTCACATAGAAGCTCCCCAGACTAACAAGCAGGAAGCAAAATCTAGGACAGTCAACAGATCTCCAGAACCAGAAGTAGCTCACCCCAGTCCCAGTTGGTGTAGCTGCCATAATGCGATACTGCGGACAGGGGAATGAACTCTGCCTCTCAGCTTAGTTAATTGGCCATGTTCATGCAGCACTGGGAGACCGAGCTGATTAGCTGTCCTAGATGCAGCACTGTGTGAATAAAGCAATGCTGCTCCTATTCAGATGTCCTACAGCTGCCCTCAAACCATGGGAAGCAGAGCTTCTGTCTCTGAGCACCAGGCCCTGTCACCCTGCTTCTTCTCCAGGATGGTGCTGATCAGAACTAACTTTTAAATTTCGGACAGTAGTCCCATTCTGGGGAGCCCTGTGTTCACTTAGACTAAGCCCTAAAATTCAAGACTGTCTTGGAAAATCCAGGACAGTTGGTACCTTTACATATGGACTGTATGCAAACTCTCTTAAAGTCAAGTTATTTCAGTATTTACAAAGTACAACTGGTAATCATTACAGGCATGACAGCATAAGGTGTCATGTGTACTGCAACTTTTTTATATGAGTAAGAATGCTGGCTACTAGTTTCAGTATCAATTAATCTCTCCTGGGTTCTGCAAAGGATACCATAAAATATGTTGCTACATTAATCAGGTCTTAAAGTATCCAAGTCATGAGTTATCATTGTATAATAAATGCTTAAAAAGAAATGCAACATCTTATTTTTAGCTTTGCTGAAAAGGTATACCATTTACAATTATGACAGCTGAGAGAGATGAGATCTTGTAGAAATGCTTGTTAAATCCATCTCAGTGCATCTTACTATACCGTATATTATTGTATGCTACAAATACTTGAGTAAATTTTCAACAGGGTGTAGGGGGGATTTCAGTTTCAAGACTCCCAGCAATTCTGGAGCCAAAACAGCACTCACCATTTGGAAAAGATTCCCTTATATTTCTGTGCGAGTGTCAGGCCTCACAAATTTAAACTCACCAGTTGACTTAATTTGAGAAAAATGTTAATCGAATGGAACTCATGCACATAACAACTACGTTAACCATATAAATATTAAGGATTAGAGAGGTGCAAGTTAATTATGCATCAGTGCACATATATTATTATGAATTGTGAATAAATTGCTTTGGGAAGTAGGTAGGAAAAATATATAATTAATTTGTTTATAAAGTACTCAGAAGTTCACTAGGTATCTCACAGGTATAGAGAAACACAGCTCACTTCCCCAAGTAACTTGTAGTAGGGTTGGAGTGTTGTTATACCCATAACAACCCCAGAAAACTCCTTACTGAATAACCTGAATTCTAAATGTTGCCAGTGATTTTACTAGGAATCCTGTAATATTTTTTATACACGGTGCAGTACAGGTGGTTACTTCGCTGTACAGCAATGTGTAGGTGTGCCCAATCAGGTGTACTTTGAGCTTTTCAAAGCATTTATAGCTAAGCCTACATTTGCAAATACATAATAACATTTACCCAGGGTTCCTGAAACACGTTAATTAACATTATTCAGTTAAGCCCCACAGTTAGAGTTGACACTGTCCTTAACTGAGCTTATGACACTTTGGTGACATTTAAGTCTTTCTACTGTATGTACTGCAGTGAGGAAAAATATTTATGTTGGTAAGTGAAGTGTTTGCAAAGTCTAGATTTTCATGCACATGTCAGAATAGACTTCCATGGGAACTTTTAGATGTTGAGTTGTTAACTGAGCATAAGTGAGCTCAGATTGCAAAGCACACACGTTAAAGCTACACATGTCCTCTTGTTCCTCCTTGATTCACCATTTGTCCAGCAGGGTCTAGAATGCCATTTTGAGAGCTGTTCCTAGACAGACCCCTGGAGTTTCCCTACCAACTCTCAAAACCCTATGTAGCCTGCCTTTCCTTCTGCTCCTTAATGGTTAGTGGCAGTGACACATTTTCTATAATCATAGAAAATTAGGGTTGAAAGGGACCTCCGGAGGTCATCTAGTCCAATCCCATGCTTAAAGCAGGACCATTCCCAACTAGATATCCCAGCCAAAGCTTTGTATAGCTGTGTCATGAAAACCTCCAAGGATGGAGATTCCACAACCTCTCCGGTAGGGCTGTGTGAAGCTTTGGTTGCTGATTCGATTTGGCAGAGATTTGACCTGATTCAATGGCTAAATCTCCAAATCCAAATTGAATCAGGAGACCCTTTAATCTCTCTGAATCGAATCAGAACCCTCCAAATCAATTTGCAGAGATTCAAGGATTCGGACATAGACACAGCTTTATGTTTTTTCTACATACCTCAACGTACCAGGTGGTTCATGATCACTTAGATGGTGGGGCGAATGGAACATCCCACAGGAGTGCAGAAGTGTCCCCAGTGCGCTCGGCGGCAGACCCGGAAATGGACCAGAAGCACTTCTGGTCCACTTCAGGGTCACTGTGGAGCACATGGGGGACCCCCACCCTCCAGTTCAGCGACTGGTGCCTCCTGGGTCTGGGGGAGGGGGCAAATGGGGTCCCCCTGCAGCCAGTCACTGGGCCGGGGAGAAGGCGGGGGGTCCACTGCTGAGCATGCGGGGACCTCCCCCCACGCTCCTGTGGCATGCTCTATCTGCCCCACCATCTCAGTGTTCATGAGATGCACCTGGTACCTCGAGGTATGTAGAAAAAACATTTAAAACTGTGTCTATGGCCGAATCGCTGATTCTCTGTATCAGACTCTCATCTTCAGATTCAGTGAAATTGAATTGGGACAGTGATCCAAATCAACGAATTGGATCACTGTCCTTCGAATCAGGCCAAATCTGAATTGAATATGGCCCGCTCGGCACACCCCTACTCTCTGTGTAACCTATTCCAGTGTTTTCCTACCCTCCTAATGAGAAAATTCTTCCTAATATCCAACCTAAATTTCCCTTGCTGCAACTTGAGAATGTTGCTCCTTGTTCTGTCATCTGCCACCATGGAGAACAGTTTATCTCCATCCTCTTTTGAACCCCACTTCAAATAGTTGAAGGCTGCTATTAAATCCCCTCTCAGTCTTCTCTTCTCCAAACTAAATAAGTCCAGTTTCCTCAGCCTCTCCTCAGAAGTCATGTGCCCCAGCCACCTCACCATTTGTGTAGCTCTCTGCTGGACTCTCCAATTTGTCCACATCCTTTCTATAATAGTGGGGAGAGGGGTTGGGGGGCAAAACTGCACATAGTACTCCAGATGTGGTCTCACCAGTGCTGAATAGAGGGGAATAATCACTTCCCTTCACCTGCTGGCAACACACCTACCATTGCAGCCCAGTGTTATGCTCCTTCCTGCAGTGTTGGGGAGTGTTGGGGAGAGAGAAGAGCCACCTGTTACCCCAAAGACCATGCTGAACTGTCGCTTCTGCCCCAAATACCTTTTCCTACCATTATCAGAGTACACCAGAGGAGTGAGCCAACCTGTCACCCCATACAGCTAGTTGATTAATTCAGAGAACCTTGTGTAACCTACTTAGTGCAATGCTTTGTCCCTTTTAACCCAGAGATAGAAATTAATTAGAATTAGAGGTTCATGTGGTTTAGTTCTATGGGTTCTAAGTTCAATTCCTCTTATTAACAGCCCACTTCAGAACATGGGGTTACATAGTGGTAGCAGAGAACTCTTTTCATCTGCCAGTTTCTGGGATTGTGCGCCCAACGTACTTCTGTGTGGATGATAGTCACAACCTGGCCAGCTACCTGTGATGCTCTTGTCCTCCATACCCAATTAGGGAACCCCAGACAGGCTGTGGGAACTAGCAGGAGAGAGTCTGTCCATTATAACTTTAAAATTGATTTATTGCATGCTTTTATGTATAATGGTGTCAAGTAGGCTTTTGCAATAGAGAGACTGAGGTTTGTATGTTTTGTTTTTTAGTTCTTTCCCTTGAGTTCCCAAAGGCAGGATGAGAATTTTTGTATTTGTTTGGGACTCTCACTTCTTCAGGGTAAAATTGTGGCTAGCACTAATACAAATAGGTAGGACATGTAACCTCAATGTGTCTCTGTGACCATCAGGCTTCTATTAACCGCTCTCGAGCGGTTTTTGCTTTGCAGGTAGATGTCAAACACCTGTTGGGATCTTGCCAGTGCCAGAGTAGCTATCTTCTCTCCGTGTCCTCAACCCCATTCTCGCCCACCATGACTTGATGTTCCTCAGTGTGAGGGGTCGGTTGATGGGATACCCTGTGGCCCAGGATCCCCCGGCGGTCACTCACGGGGCTCCGCCACCCCTACACCCCGGCCTCATGCCACCTTTGGTGCATCCCTCACCTGTTGCTTTTGTTCCCAGCTGTGGGGTGATGCCACCTGGCCTGCCTCTAAGTGACCGCGGCTCCCAGCCATGGTGCTCACCATCAGGCTCAGCCCCACGGCCATCCTCGCCTGCACCCCTTCCTTCAGGGAAAGGAAAATCAAAGGAAACTATGGCCTCACAGAGGCTTCCCTTCAGCCTCAATCTGTGGGCACACTCCCCAAGCGCTCTACCCCTTAAGCCAGGGTTGCCTAGAAGAATGAAACAACCCAAAATGCTGACCACCCGGTGTCTCCCTATCCTCTAATCGGTCTACTCCAAGCCCTCCCCGGCTCCCTTCTAGCCCGACCCAGACCGATCACCTCCGGCATTCCTCCCTCTTGCTCGATACTCTATCTGCGCCTGGCGGCAATGCCCGCCCCGATTGTACCCCCTTGGGGCTCTCCTAGGGTGTCTCCTCCCTGGCAAGACTGTCTCCATGCCCCATCATCCCGGCACCCCACCTGTGGGTCGCTTCACCCCCTGGTGCTCTTCCAGCTGCGTCCTCAGGTGCTGTGCCTCCAGCTCCAGCATTGTCTGGTGCAGTCTCCAGTCGGGAGGTTTGGCCCTGCTCCATCCATGTCCCAGCCGGCTCTTCTGGCTCCATGATTCTTGCAGCAGAAGTTCCTCTTGCCAATGGTGACGGCTGCTGCTCCTCACCTAGGCTATCCACCCCCTCCACGGCTGCAGCCGCCATTTTTATCGCTGCCAGCCGGTGTCCGTCAATGACGTCACCAGCTGGCTGCAATTGAACGAAAAGGCGGCTAACGAGCCGCACGGGCTCCTCCCTCCGCCTCGTGCGCATCCCATCCTGAGCTGCAGGCGAGTCCTGCTCATTACTTTGCCTCCCGAGACAGTCACAAATGTGTACTTGGAGTGGATGATCAATGAACTGTTATGGTTATGAGGGTATAAAACAAGCATAAGTGAGCTCTAACTCATATCCAGAAAGCCTAGCATTTCAGTCACCAGGTAGATCATATGCCAAAAAAAGCATCAAGAAGAATGGGACATGATAAGAGAGATGGCTTGAAAGTCAAAGTGGAAGTGGAGGAAAAAAGTGCTCTTCCAATGCTGTCATTGGCAATCCTTCAACATGAGGATGACAATTTTTCAGTAAATAGGAAAGTCATGAGTTAGTCCATAGATGACTAAGGAAGCCAATCCAAGATCCACACATTTAGCTACAGATGTGGCAAATAGTTTCAAGAAGGAGTAGATCCTGGTGAAGTCAGTTTACAACTCTTTGCCTGTGTATCTTGGTTTTTGTGAAGTTACCAGGGCATGCATCTACACGAGATGCTAATGGCACAGTAGCAATCAGCTACTGCACAGTAGCTCTGTCAGGCACTAACCATGGGGTGACAATATTGCATAGTAGATCAGTGCTACTGCGCAGTAGCATTGGGCAAAAACCATGCAGCAACGGTACCGTGCAGTAATGCCGATTACTGCAGTCATTTAGTACTTGCTTGCTGCACTGTCTGCCACACGTGTAGGTGTGGCCAGTGAGTCCAAGCATTTCATATATTCCCTGTGTATACAAGCATCACCTAGGCATTACTCTTGTGAAAGAATAATAGCTCATAGGTGATCCTGTGAAAGCAAGCTGGAAGCTGAACAGAGAAACATGAAAGAGCCTGCTACAAAGTAGAATCAAGATTACAGAGTTGGAAACTGAGAAGAAAGTGCTTGAATAAAAACTCAGGAAGATGCAGGCAAAATGCAAGGTACCTACAAAAGGAGAAGAGTGTAGTGATGTTTAAAAGAGGTAGAGACTGAAAGCTCAAATGAAGATACAGCAGCCAACAAACTGCTGTTGAAAGAATTATAGGCAACTGTTACCACTACAACTGAGACGAGATTGAGCCAAGAAAGCAGATATACCTTGCCTTTGATTCAGGGTTATTCTGCAAATTCTTTAAAAAATAAAAATAGTGCACTAAACCACACCAAAATCCTGGAAAACTGTTAATACTAAAATGTTTCCAAAACATAACTGCCTTGTAGAAACCTTTGGAAAGACCTTCAGTATTGTCTCTGGAGATAAAAAGAAGTTCTGGAACTCCTCTGAATGTGATGCCAACAATCTAGATATTTTGACTTTTATACAGCACCCATCACAACTACAAGCATCAGGGAAAGAAAGGCACTAAATGAGATCTTTTTCATGACAAATGAACACAGTCCTTGTTTGAAAATTAAACTACAAGCACATGAATGCTTTGAGAGGGGTAATGAGTGTATCTCTTTAAAAATTTAGTTTTGTATTCTGAGAACCTTAGCATTTCTGGTAATGGAGTTTGGTGCAAGAGCTGGTGAAATATGAGGAAGGATCTTACAGCTTTGCTAGTAAAACAGCATCAAACCTGTACTTGTGTGTATATCTAGACTGATCTGTCAGACTACAGGACAATTTCCTAAGGTGAACTCTTGGCCCCGTTACAATCAATAGCAACATTTCCATTGACGTCAGAGGAGTCAGGATCTCACCTTCTGATCTTTTCATGTTGACTGACAGCTCCAAAATGGAGTTGTCAGCCAATAGATCCATCTCAGGCCATACATCCTGGAGCGATAGGGGCTTTTTAGGATCTTTCTAGCTGACAAGGCAAGCTAAGCTACTATGTGTATTCTGTGCCTTTCCTCCTCTTATTTATAGAGTTCAGATTGAATGCAGTCTGCAACTCCACAGATGCAGGAAAAAGCAGGCCCATTGATTTATGACCACCTCAGGTTGGATCCTGCTTCAGACTTGGAAGAAACCTTTGCAGCTGTAGATCCTGGTTCCAGCAATGTGCTGCTATGGGCTCCCGCTGTAAAATTTAAGTTAATGGTTGTAGGTCTAGGATTCATCCCACACCAAGCTTGATTTAGTTTTAGCCATTTCATTTATTTTAAAAGCTGCTTCCTCACTTATTCTTTTTAAACTTCTTTATCTTTCAAGCATCCTTCAGATCAATTCAATGCAGAACATGCCATTAGTGATACATGCCATTAGTACTAATAGTAAAATAGTGAACTAATTCATGTATGGCATGTAATAGCAATGAGACCCAGTTGAGAACGTATTACTAGGGATTGCAGCTCACTCTGGCATTCACATCAAGCCTATTTCTCACAAAACTAGTCGGCAACCCTTGCTAAATCCCAGGAATTTTTCAGCTTAATTATGGTGCTGAAAAAAAGTGGTAAAATAGAAAATGCAAATAACATTTTAAAGCTCAGCAGTAACTAATTGACTATGAGAAGTGCAAAAAATGGAAGGCCCAGAAAAGTACCATTTGAGAGAAGAATTCTATGTATGCATACACAAACATGAAACTTTATATCAGGGCCAGTATTCTTTCATTCTCATATTTAAAATTTGAGGTGTGATAGGTGATAATGGCAGAGAAATAACCTCAAGAAGTTTACTCTACACAGCATGCATATTGCATGAGGTCCATTTGAGGAATTACTTTACCTAGAAAAGTGTGCTAGAGAGTTATTTTGGGTTAATGTGGAATTTTGCTCCGAACTGAGCACAGCAAGATGTAATTGAAGCTCCTTATTTACAAGTGCTGCTCATATCATTTAACAGTTCTTCACAGGGCTTATGACAGTCATTTCCAGGTGATAAGATTAGGTTTCAGCTTCAGTGCCCGGTCATTTTATAGTACAATTACCATTCTGACAAGACATTTGCAGCCTATGAAGTAGAAATTATCACTGGTCACCTGATCAGGATAGTCCCTTCTCTCTCTCAGTTTTTTACTCCAACTTGTCAGTTCTCCCTTTGTGAAGGCATGGGAGTTTTGTTTTTGTTTTTGTGGAGGGGTCTGTTTTGTTTTACTTTTTAAGAAACTCTTTGAAAGGACTCAGTTTCTGCAGTGATGTGCGTTATGAATGGAGTTGGTCATAGGCCCTGCATCTGTATCTGTTTTCAGTAAATATCATCTAGGGCAGCAGTTCCCAGCTCAGTGCTTATGGGCACCATGGTGCCCCCTGATGTTTATTCAGGTTCCCGCGCACATTTTCACAATCAGTAAAAATCATTATTCCAACAAAAAAAATGCTGTCATATTGGTGCCTGCTGCTTTTTCTTTTAAATTCAAATGTGCCCTTGAGCATCTAAATGTTGGGAACCCCTGATCTAGGTATTTCCAGTTTCAAAAAGAGGACACCTATTGGGGCAGGGGGAGGGGGGTGTAATATGATTGTGGGAGGTCAGTGATGTGCCGGTGCCCTGGTCCTGCCACTGACTCCTCACCTGCAGCCCGCTGCTCCCCGAGCCCTGCAAGCATCTCCCGGATGCCCCTCCTCTGTGAGCATGGGTGCTGGCGCAGCCTGGCCATGCAACTCCCTGCTGCCCCTCCCCCACTCCTTTCCCCCACTGGAGGAGGAGGCACCTCCCTCACCCCGCTGCAGCCCAGTGCCAGGAAAAACATTGATGCTGAGCAAAGCAAAATCCCAAATCCTGGACATTTGTTGATATTTTTTAAAAAACCTACCTGGATGGAAAAGGGAGGACCCAAGAAGGACATGTCTGAGAAAACCCGGATATATGATAATCCTAGGTAACACACTTACTTTGTAAGAGGCTGGACCCTAGAATGAGCTGCGTATCTGGAGAACAAAGTTGCAACTGGAAAGAGGTATTGGCGTGCCATGCCATGCTACCATGAACCTGTCCCCACTGCCCAAAGACCATAAATGCAGCTCAGTTGACTTCAACTGTCTTTATGGGGGCAGGGTATATCATGATTAAAGGGCTTTAGAGATGGATGAAAAGAAAGATTGTAGACATAAAAAGTCTTACATGAAAAGAGTTCTAAAGCAGTAGATTATACTTTAGAAAGGAGAAGAGTAAGAGGAGACATAAGAAAAATACATAGAAGAAAAGTGGCATAGAGAAAGTAAGGTGTGAGATGGGGAAATATTCAATTAAAGTGAAGGGTAGTGAATTTTAATCTTCAAATAGGAAGTCCTTTCCTCCATTCTGAGTAATGCGTGTATGGAACTCCTGGCCACTAGGTTTTTATTGCAGCCCCAAACTTAGCAGGGTTCAAAAAACAGGGCATGCCTTTATGTGATAATACCTAGAGTTACAAGCCCTAACAGTGAATTCCAAAGCACTTATTTGCAAAGCTTATATCTTTATTCTTCAAAGTTTACCTCAAGCTGTAAGTACTGAAGGTTTGAAGAAACCTTTTCCAGAGAAGCAGATCATGTTGTTCCTGTCTGTTGCAAGGTTTCTTACACCTCCTCTAAAGCATCCATTACTAGGCAGTGTTGACAACAGGATTTTCATGTAGATGGCCAGTGGTCTGATCCTGGGTAGGAATTCCCATGTTTATAGTTGAGGACAGTGAGTTCCATTATGGATGTCTCTACTATATACAATTCTATTCCCAAGGTCATAAGTATCCCTGAATTTGGTTTGGTTGGCCATGTTGATGAAGCCAAGCTTCATGTTTTAAAAATAGTTTGAAGTCTTAAGACATGCCCCAGATATTCAGCCGCCTAGCTTCATTTCTAAAAAAAAAAAACAAAACAAAACAAAAAAACCCCACTTTTCAGTCTGGTGTACCCTCACTAACTTTATTGGCCAAAGTGTTTATAAGAAGCAGCAGTATTTCAGCCAGGCTCAGAACTGAGCTAGAGACAGGAGAAATATTTCTTAAGAAATTTCTTTTGCTACTTATAGATGCATCTGTATTAAATAGTGGGTGAATCTACACATGCAATTAATTCAAAGTTGGCTTACCGCACAGTAAAAATACAGCGCAGTAAGCCTACTGAGGAGCAAATTTGCTCCCACCCTGCTCTGCCCCCTGCAGCAGCCAGAGGGAGCTCCAGGTGTTTCCTGGCCCCATACACATCCGGAGGGGTCCCGATGTGCACAGGGCAGGAGAGCTGCTGCTGTGCATATGGGGACAATCTCTGTGCCCAGCAGGGCTTCCCCATGGCTGGCCAGGACCTGTCCCTGTCTGGGGCAGCTCCCAGCTAGCTCCAAGCTGTGCCCCTCCCCTGCAGCTGTTTCCCAGCCCCATGGCTCGATCAGGTGATCAAGGCAGGGGGCTGAGAAGAGTCCCTTCCCCCACAGCTGCTTCCCAGCCCCATGCCCCAATCAAGCTATCGCGGGACACAGGGCTGGGAAAGAGATATGGGGGAGGGGTTTCTTCCCAGCTCCCTGCCCTAATCACCCAACTGTGGGACACAGCTGAGAAATAGTTGCGGGGAAGAGACAGATCCCAGCCTCCTGCCCTGATCCACTGGTGGGGCAGCTCGCAGCGAGCCCCTGCTACTTGCCTCACCAATAGTTCCCTAGTCCCAGTGCTGCTCAGCTCCCCATTCCTGTGGGAAGCCAGGAGCCCCACAGTGCTGGGATGGTGGGGGCCGGGGCAGAGAGGGGGCCAGTCCCTGCATGGATTGGCTCCCTGCTCTGATTGCAGAGCTGGTGCTGGGTGCTGCCTGCTGCTGGGGCAGGAGCCTGCTCAGAGCCTGCCCTGGCAGTAGGCAGCTCCTGGGGGCAGAGAGCAATCTCCCAACCCACACTCTGATCATGCAGCCAGGGTTGGGAGCTGCCAGCTATCAGGGCTGGGGGACATTGTCCTGGCCTGGACTCCAAGCCCAAAGCCCACCCTAGCAGCAGGCAGCTCCCAGGGGAGGATATCATTCTCTTACCCTTTGCTGCTCGGGCTGACTGGGAGCAAATTTGTTCCTGGTCATCTGTCTATCTGTGGGCTTCTGCGCAGTTACTACCATGTGGTTGACTAATTGACTGTGCAGTAAGTGTCAGCATGTGTAGACGGTGATGCTTTACCATGTAGTCAATTGTGTGATAAAGTGTCTTGTGTAGTTATGCCCACTGAGAAATATAATGCGTCTGATATGGTTTCATTTGAGTTTTGTCTCACTCCAATCATGATAATAGTTTTTACCCTGAGGCATATCACACAGCCCTGGTAAAGTCCAACCTGCTAGGCATTCTCCAGGCTTTTGTGCTCAAGTCCCAGCCACTGGACCCATGTACTTCTCAAGTTTTACTTGGTATGAATAGGTTCCAACACTTCCCCTCCCCCGTCAGGCTCTCTGATGTAGACTGTCATTTTGTTGAACCTTCATGGGCATGGGACCTTGCCACCAAGTTGTCTTCTGCACCAGGAATAGTGCTGACCCCTCAGGCTCTCAGTATTTTAAGAATGCCTTTTCCCAGTCCTCCAACTGTGTGGGTTTACAACTCATCTCTTCAACACATGCCCTTGTTGAAACACAATCACACAGACTTAATAACAGTTCAGAGATCAACCACTTCAGCTAGCACAAGTAATATACAGATGTAGTTATAAGAGAACATATATATACACACGCATCTGATTTGGTTTCTTCACCACTCTAGCATTTTCTGGGCTTATATCAGAGTTCTTAATGGAGCCAGGATCCCATTTCTTCAACGTACGGGTTTCTCCTCTGTATCATGGAGCCTCTCACTCCTGCAGCCAGCTTTCCACTTATTCTCTCTCTGCCCACTAATAAGCACCTTTTGTCTCTCTTGTTGTGAACCCCTGAAATTTATAAGTCCTTAAGCCTGTTGCTGGATCGGCACCTAGGTACCTAAAATAAGATTTATGCATCCAAGTACAAAACTGAAGTCCTAAAAATCAGTGCCTGAATTCTTAGCTGCCTAAATTCTACAGATGTCAAAGGTTTTTTTGCTAGTCAGATTCCTTAGGCACCAAAACTGCTGCTCTTGCACATGCCCAGAAATGCTGCCATTTAAGCAGGGCAGTAGTTCAACATCTAAATTAGTTCAGATCCTCAAATGGGTTCCCTTAAGGGGAGCATGCCTAGCACAAACCTCCAAGATTGATTTCTGTGCAAAATACAATGGCTATAGTCACTCTCATTCAACAAGAAGGTGTTGTTTCATTATCCAATAATTCAGTGGAATTGTTTTGTGAATAACTTTTGTGAATTGTCTGGTACACTATTTCAAAAACTACCATATCTATTTCTGTGCTTACCATGCAGAGGGAACAGACAGCGAGGTGGGGAAGTGGCCATGGCAGGAATGAGCCTAAGCCTGCACTTATCAGTGGGGACCAATTTAATTTAGTTTTACAGATTTCACAGAAACTGCGACATCCAGGATTACCTGTGAAATCTGCAAAATCAACAACAACAAAAGACTTAATAAAATGCTGACTCCCCAGTGGGAGCCAGCTCCTCCCTACCAGGAGGAGAAGGCACCAGCTGGCAGGATGGCACAAAGGGCAGTGGACAAGATAGCAGCTGCCCCCTTATCCCTCCTCCCCCTGCCAGGACCTCTCTGCCAATCAGCACCAAGGGGCAGGGCCATACAAAGGGCAGCCAGCAATCAAGATAGTGGCTGCCCCCTTGTCCCCCCCCCACCCCAGAGCTATTTTACCAATCCGCACTGAGCGGTGGTGCCGCTGTGAAATGACTGTGGAATTAGAACTTTATGCTGCAATCAACCCATGAATATTGGTAAATCTCCCCATGATTTAGGTAGACCCCTACTTATCAATTTATCTCCTCACACGTCACTTATTTCCTCACATCTCATGCCACCCTTCAAAGGATCACACCTCAGTCCAGGATGCCATAGCACCCTGATTCAGAATCACTTCTGTACACACCAGGATTTTCTGTTCCTCCTGAACCTATGCTACTGTGCAAAAAGAAGAACTGAAGATTCATTGGGTTGAAATGAACTAACAGAAAAACCCATTACTTTTTAGCCCAGAGGTTTGGGCACTCACCTTTGATAGTGGAGACCTGGGATCTGATCCCTGCTCTAAGGATGACTTGTGCAGTCCTTGGATAAAATGCTGACTTCAGCTCTCCCATTCTTCCTTATGGACTAGGTGTTTTCAGTAGTTGATAGGTTTTAATGGCTCTCTCTTTCAAAGGCAGACTTGCTGGCACCACTCCCCTGCTCCTTGGCTCCATAGCATAAGAGCGCACAGTGAAAAAAAACTTCGTAAGAATATAGACAGCTCATAAAATTAAGCAGAAATTCATAAGCTGTCCATAGAGAAATTTTCCAAAATCTTCACAGCATTATCTGGGGCCTTATATTAGCACAGAAATTGCCCTATGAAGAAGACAATGGCACTTGTTTTAACATCTAATTTTATTTTAGGCATTTAATTGTATATTTTCAGCACAATGGAAATACGTGCCTATACGACTGATAACAGAAAATTGAATCTAGCACCCTTTACACAGGAGAATAAATTATCTCTGAAATTTCCTAGATTGCTTGCCAAAACTCTTTGCCTGCCACTTATTAATTACACTTCTAACTTGAAAGAAGAGCATGTGGCAGTAGGGTGATAAACATTGCGACTCCATGAAGGCTAAACTTTTACAAGTGATAAATCTTAATATTGGAAGAACCTTTCTGTTAATGGACGGGGGGAAAAAAAAACCTTGAAATGGAGGATTTGTCCTTAATGATTTATCAGATTTCTTAAGAAATGACTTCCAGTTAATCAGATATTTAGTGACATGCTTTTAAAAGGGTACAAAGTGCATTCAAAGAAATTCTCATATCTGTCCAGCGATAAGGTTCTCTTTAGGGAATGGATATTGCTATGGATAAAAGCATAGGTGTGAGAGTGTAGAGATTGAGATTCTTGTTCTGGTCTTGGCATAGTATTCTTTGTCCTAGGGGAGTGCTGTATCCACTGGGATAGTGGATAAAAACAGAGTGAAAGAGAGGACCTGCACCTTCCACTGTATGAGAAAGGGATAGCTCTGTCCCTAACTCCAGGAGTGGTTTCAGGGTTGAATCCTTAGTGGGGGAGAGTGCTTAAATTCCACTGAAGGATGGGGCTTAGGAGACACCCTTGTGAGCTACCTTGGACAGTTCCCCACTCAAGGTACTGGCCTTTGTGGATCCCAGTCTTAAATACCTAATTCTCCCTATGGATTGAACAGATGGGCAAGGCAAGTGGAATGCACTTTCCAGGTCAGAGTAGGAAGTTGGTGCCCAGATTGGGGAATGTAAGGCTGCACATCAGGCAGTCAGGAGAGGTTTTTATTTTGTGACTATGTTTCTGACACCAAAGGGAAATATTTTCTATTTGGATTTTCCTTGTTCTTCAGGGGAAAGAGTGGGAAAACTGGGCTGGGCAACAGGACAATCCAACCCTTTGAAGGATTCAAATCAGGGAGTAGAAGGAGCCACTTGCTCTCAAATCTAAGAAGTTATTTTGGTTTGTCTTTTAATTCCTTATGAGATGCTGTCATCAGAAACTCATGTGAGGAACCAGTTCTTTCCTTAATTTGTGAGGCGGTCTGCATGCAGAGAGTACGCTTAAGTTCAGATCCATCTAACAGCTGAACAAACAAGGAGAAATTGTTGAGAAAGATTTGAGAGCTCTCCCCCTTGCTGGCACTGCCAGTGGTTATGTCATCTGAATTGGTTACTAGTCCTCTCAGTATTAAGAAATGTTACCTTCTGTCACATTTTATTTTGTTGGGTTTAACTAGAACAAAATTTAGCCCATTGTAAGCAACATGAAATGTGCTCTTCTGTGCAACAGACTTCTTAACTCCCTGTAGAATTATGGTGAGGTGAGCAGATGGAGCTGCAAGCAGGATGAAAGGGGGAGAAAAGGATAAAACACAGGAAGGAAAACATGAGGGAGATAACAGGGAATAGATAAGATTGAAGAGGAACTTGACAAAATGCATTACCTAGCAAAGACTCGTTTCAAGCCCACATATGTTCCCGTCACTGAACTACAAGACTAAGATGAAGGTTTCACCTGTCTTCCATCTCTCTCTCTGTCCATAAGATGTTATGCAGACCTGTATGATCAATTGGTATTGGCTGGGAGCTCATGGCTGTATGTTTCCCTTAACCATTCTGCTGACTACTCCAACCCTGATGCTGTTGCCAAGAACAAACCTGAAATGTATTTCCAGAATAAATAAAAGGATTACATATTTTTTCTGTTAATCATAGATTCATAGACCTATAGCAAGCAGAGTGCAAAGTACCTCAGCCACAATCTTTACATAACTTTAAGAAGATCTAGCTTTCTATTTTCAACAATTATTGCTATTATTTGTACTGTGACAACACTTAAAGATCTCAGTAAAAACAGGGATCCATTGTGCTAGGCTCTGAACAAATACACAATAGAAGTACTCCCTGCCCAGGGGAGCTAGAAGTCTAAGGCACAAGGCAAAAGTTAATAAATGGAATCAGCAAACAGACAGGAAGCACAAAGTAACAATACAAAAATGCTGATGTAACCAATGCAGTGTTGCTGTAATTTTGCAGAGAGAGGTAGGACATGGACAAATGGATTGCTTAAATCCTGAAAAGTGGTTTTGAATGGGTTCAGAAGTGCTGCAGACAAATGATACACACTGAAACTAGTTTAGTTCTGTACAATCAGTGGCAAATTTACCCCTGGATGAATCCATATCCCTGCAGAACATAATATGAAATAGATGTCTGTTCAGAGCCCCTCCCCAGCTTAGTTGATTGGTCTGCCAAATGATATTCCACATTGTTTTGTGACCTCCATGAAGCAGTTGGTCTGGTCAGCCCTTTGACCCATCTCCTGCAGGGAGGTGCTGGTCTGAGGTCTCCATTCAGCTAGTGAGCACCCAGTACCTGGCTTTGAGCTGCCTGGAGGTGCATTTCACCAGCACCCTGTAGTTGCTTGGCCAGTAACTGGTGGTCAAGATGTCCTGTATACAGTTACATGAGCCAGAGGGGCAGCAAGTAGTCAGGGTTGAGAATCTGAAGGAGAATGACGACACTTGACCTCTATGGTGGCCGTGGGGTTGGTGAATGATTTTCATCTCCTCAGGGAAACCAGTTGAGGAGGGCTGTGGGAAAACTCTCATGTTATGGCCCTTCCTGGACCATCCCATACTGAAATGTGTGAATCTGTTGTACCCTACTGCATGACAGGAAACAAGCCATTTCTATCAATGCCTCTCCATCAGTATTTGGAGTAGAAACAGTTGGAAAGCATGCTCCAGTGGTCACTGAAACAACAGGGGAACCCCATGCGTATGTGAAACTATCACTGACTTCCTGGAGGTTCAAACACCTCAAAGGGCCTCATGTGAGCAGTCTACCTCCTCAGCGCTGGGTCTAGTTCAACACAAATTTCTATAAACATGACTATCCTCACCATAAGGTTTTCTCGTCACTGTTGGTGATGGAGGGCATTTATACATGTGCTCAGGGGGTGGGGGCGGGGGGCACTTTAATTAGAGTGGCTCCAAGAGCTGCTTAATTAAAGCACCTGGAGCATATCATGTATGAGCATCCCCCAATGAAAAATGGTGGCAGGGGTGCTTTAACTAAATCTCATCAAACAAGCTTTAGTTAAAGCACTCCTACTGCCATTTTTCAGCCCAGGGATGCTGATTAATTGATTAAATCGAATCTGCTCCAATGCGCTGTAATTACAGTGCGTTGGAGCAGCCTCACGGCTCATGCATAGGCTTTTGTCTGCAACATAAGCCACTTCCACCTACCCATGTTTTTTACTCAGTAAAAACAAATGGTCAACAGTTTGCAACTGGTCCTAGAGCAGGATGACTTTGGTCAAAGGCAGAATTATCATATCTTCCAATAGCTTGTAGTTACCGGGTGTTAGCTGTCTGCACAAGTCCATTCTGTGCCCTGTGAGAGTTGGTGACAGGAGGTCACATACATCACCAGAATTAGAAGCATTGTGTGCACAGCATGTCAAGGAGGTAAAGGCAGGAGGTATTTTTGCTGCTCCTCCTTGTGTTTTGAAATGGCACTGTCTCCCTTGCCCAGCACTTCTGTGGAGTGTGAGTTTGAGAGTGGGGGCGTGTTTCATGGCCAACGAATAGAAGTAAAAATTGGAGTCTACAGGAACTGTACCCCAAAACTCCCACCTGGCTACACACTGGAGGAGGAAGGGTCACAAGAACATTGGAATACCTGCTTCCCTTCCCCCATCCTTGGGGAAAACGTGTTTAAACCATACCTAGGGTGCAGACATGCAATACTGACAATTGAGTATTAATCTCTCCTGGTAGCTTGATTGCTTCTTATTTACAGACCACTATTGCTCTGCATTGGTTTGCCCATCAATTTGTCCACATCCTTTGTGCTTGAAATAACTGGTTGACTCATTACTAGAATATCATTCCTGTGGTATGTCATCTTTTGAATGAGAGTGAGTTGAAGGGTCTAGTAGTATATGTGGTTGAATATGCAGTTAGGATAATGGTAAGGTAACCTGTTGAGGTGAATACACCATGTTTGATCTTTTCATTCTCAAGTCTCCTTTTTTGTGAAGATAACCCTGTTTCTAAGCATATCGTAGAATGCATGTATGCATTTGTCCATTCATCACTAAAAGTACATCTTAAAGTCACAACTAAATGGGCATCAAAATTGGGGTGCAGATATCTTGGACCAGATCTAACACCCAAGCAATTCATTTGCAATTAATCAAATTGCACAGGGCAGAAATAAAAGTTAATTTTTTTAAACGTTTGTAGACATTAGTAGTAAGTTACTATTACACCATATGGTGTGAAAGGCTGGGAATGCTTTTTTTCTCTTAATTCTTTTTCTCTCCTCTCTAAGTCATATGCTTTACTTAGTTTGTACCCAAACCTATTACTTACCAGCTGCATCTACATGAGACACTGACTGCTCAGTAACGTCACTCGGCAGGAAGCATGACACAACACTTCTATGCAATAGTCATGAGCTACTGTGCAGTCAGCATCACATAAAAGCCATACCTTGGTACAACTAAAGTACCAAATGACTGTGCAGTAATGACTGCGCAGTCAGCATCCCATGTAGACGGGGCCACTATGCACAAGAAATTTACTTTTCAGAGGTATTTATCATCCAAGTTCTCTCACTTTAAGTAGCAATTCACAGTATGGATTTTAAAAATATACCTTACGGAGACCAATAAATTAGAGATGTTAGCAGTAGAGTTCAGTGCCTAAGCAGCTATTCAAAGATCAGATTATTTTTCAAAGCAATTCTTCATATTCTTAATAATGCACAGCATTCTAATAGTTGGAAAAGTAATAGCTAAAAACTACTGATTCAGTACTGAAAAAGAAATGATATATTCTTCAAGAGTCAGAAATTGAAACTGCCATTTGTAGAAAAGTGAATAATGTGGCTAAGACCTAGTGACAGACCCTAGAATAATAAAAAGGGGATTTGAAAGTAGATAGTAATACTATTTAATATGCTATAATACAGTAAGATTTTAGTTTCCAGTTGATTTTTAGAAATATATGGATAAATTGTGTAACTTGAAAGAGGCTGCATAACATTGGATGCAGCAAATATATTGTAAATATGTTCATTATATGTATTATACATGCATGCAAGCATAATAAAAATTCTTCTTCCTCCTCCTCCTCTTATTTAGCACTTTAGACCCTGGAGACCTTTGGTAGCCTCCACTATCTTCATCCATTCCTGTCTGTTGTGTGCCTTTACTCTTCGTTTGTCCACATCGTCTGACACTGCATCATCTAGCCATCTTCATCTTGGTCATCCAGGTGACTTCTCACCTCAGGCACCTTGAGAAGCACTTTCTTTGATGCCCAGATCACTTCCATTATTTCAAAGTGGCCCGGCCACTGTAGTCATTGTACTGATTTCTGGTGTCAGGGTTGGGTCTCTGTGCAATTGATATAATGCATTATTTATTCTAATGTGCTATTCTTGTGTTATGGGATCACCAAAGGTTTTTTGTAAAGTCATCCTTTCAAAACAATTTAGTAGTATCTCATTTGCTTGTGTGAGAACCCAGATTTGACTGCTGTAGGTTATACATGGCCTGATTTTGTTTTATAGACTTGAAGCTTAATTTTCCTTGGGATGAACTTGGATGACAGGAGCATGTGTAATGCAAAGTCAGCACTATTGCTTCAATTCTTCCTTTAACGTCTTCTTTCATATTACCATCCTGTGCTATGATAGAATCTAAGTATCCAAAGTGAACCATTTGCTTAAAATTTATGTTGTTTATTGTTACATGAGAGCCCTTATTTAGAGCTGTCCTATTTACTAGCAAATGCTATGTTTTATCCACATTCACTTGCAGTCTGATTTTCCTTGCTTCATTTGTTAGTCAGGTATATAGACCTTCTACATTATTCATATTTTCACTTATGAGAACTATACCATCAGTATATGTGAGGGCTCTCTGCTCTCCATTTAGTTGAACTCTTCCCTCATATTATTTATGTTCCTAATTATTTTTTCCAGTGCCAGGTTAAAAAGGATAAGAGATATACAATACACACACTACTATGTGTATTATGTGCAAGGCAAATATATTATTGCATCTTCAATTGTGTGAAAAGCTTTAGGCTGTCCTAGGTCTTATAAAGATTCAGGGAAAAAAAAAATGATTCTCTGAGGAGAATCATTAAAATCTTTTTCCATCCTTTGGAGATTGTTTTGCTCTGGAGCTACATCCTGTGACTATATTCAGAAAAGCTGAAATTCTGTTCTGCGCAGAGTTGGGTGTTGCCTGGAAAAGCTATTCTGGAACTAAACAGTTTTAGCTACAGAACAGTTTTTCCAGGCAACTCCCAAATCTCTGCAAAACTGAATACTCAGTTACTGTTGAACTCAGTGGGCATGTCTACACATGCAATTAATTAACCTAAATTTTCTGCACAGAAAATTGAGGTTCACTAGGGTATGTGACAGTACGTGCACCTGCATTGGGAGCAAACAGCCTAATAGTAGCAGCCTAGTCTAGGGCAGTACCTGCCATGCTTTGCCCCCCTGCAGCAACCAGAGTGAGCCTTGGGCTGGTAGGGGGCTTCAGGGCAGCCTCTGGCTGGCAGAGGGCAGGAGGGTCAGGTCTCAATTCTGGGGGGGCAGAGGGTGCTGTCCCAGCTCCTGGGGCAGTTCCCTCCCAGTCACAGGGAGATCGGGGCTGGCCCTGAACCTGGAGGGAGCTGCCGCTGGAGCCAGGACAGCTCCCGCCCCCACCCTCTGGGGCCTGTGGCTTAGCCAGGCAGCAGATGTGGCCCACTGCTGCCTGGGCTTACCAGCAATTTGCTTCTGGTCAGCATCTGCATGTGCTCTTTGGTGCATTAGTTTAAAGCATCATTTTCTAGCACCTATATCTGTGGGTACTAGCAAACAGTGCTTTAAATTAATTGACTGCATGGTATTATTGTATTAGTGTAATGCACAGTAAAATGTTGTGTGTAGACACACTCAGTGGGAGCTAAAAGAGTAAAACACTTTCATGAAAGCATTTAGCCTCCACAATAAAATTCCTAGGCTTTTTGCCCACTAGCAAATTGAACTGGTGGGGTAATGATGGTATAAGGACTAGCACTATGGTGTGACCACCTGAGATGTGATGATTTAGTTTAAAACTGGCATATGTTTGTCCTTGTTGTGTTATACCCTTGCACAATGTTTGACAAAAGTCCCCTACACAGTGACTCTTGGGATATTTCACAAAATGCTTAACAGAGCCCTGGGAAGCTAGGGGAGTAGTAGTCAAGCCATCACAATCTCCTTGGAAATGCCTGTAGACTTTAAGTCAGCAGAATCATGGTGGTGGCCAGAATGAACACACTCTTCTTGCTCAGCTGGGCATAGTTCTGCTGGAGCTTTTGAAAGGCAGTTTGATGTTTTTGAGGTAACTGCAGTGAAAAGATCTTGCAGGATCCCTATTATGATCCAGAGTCAGCAGTGGGCTTCTAGCCTCAGCCACTGCAGGCATGTGCCTGCACTGTCACAGTCCAGAGAAATCGACTGTCTGTGCACTTGCAAACCAGTTTAGCCTAGCAAGGTTAGACTAACCTGCAAAGATTGAATCAATTCAGGCTCAGGCTTTTTGAATGTCTGTCTCTAGCCCATGCCAACAAAAATAGTGCTTGACAATTAGGTGATTGGTGTGCAGAAACCACTGCTGATTAAGCTGACAAACAAGGAAACAATGAGACAATGTATCTACTGCTGTCTCTTGCCTTATACTCCAAGCTCTTTGGGGCAGGGATCCATTTTTTTCATTTTGAGTTTGCATAGCAGCTAGCACCTGGGTTCCATGTACTACAGTCAAATATATAAATAATAGTGGGATGTGGAGGAAGTATCATGTAGCAGGACCACACCCTTGGCAGACCTCCCTTGGCTTCCAGGGGCCTGAGCTGAGGGAGGATGTGACCAGGCCCCGGCAGGACACCGATTAGGGAGGGGTTCCTTCCCATCACTGCTTCTGGCCAGCAAAGGAACCACCAGGGAGTTGATAACACAGTGTTTAGCACCCCATCAAGAAAACAAAAGCCTCTCATTAGTTCAAGCTCTTCTTCAACAATTTTTTCCAAAGAAGGAATGGAGGGGCATTACCAGCTGACCGGTTGATTAGCTCTAAAAAGCCCTAAGTGGACACTGTCCTGTCTGCCTTTGTCCCATCTTCCTTACACAGACACCTCTCAGCATTAGTTAGCATACCACATGCTGGTTATAGTCCATGCGGGGGGGGAGAAGAAGAAAGGGGAGTTGCTGCTTGAGCAGGGAGTGGGGCAGGGGGCAGCAGTGGGAAGCCATGCAGACCCTGCTGTGCCTGCAGTCTCTTCAGGAGCTCTGGCTAGGGAGTAGAGGGGTGGGGCCAGCCCTGTTCTGTGGAACAGACAGCCTAGCCCAGGGCTGCAAAGTTTCTGGGATACTAGGGGATGTTGGGTTAAAAGTTAAACCAGGAAGGAGTCTGGGACAGACATTGCATAAAACTGATTTGGGTCAAATCAGTTAAGTCTGATACTACATTCAACCAGGTTTATCTCATACCAGTTTCAGCCATATTCAAACTGGTTTAGGTACACTGATCATCTGTTCTGTTACAGGTTTAAACCAGTTTCTGATCATTTAAACCGGTTTGTGTGTAATGTCTGTCCCTAGCCCTAATGACAGAGGGGAGCACAGCTCTAAGCTTCAGTGGGGACTAGGGGACAGGAAGGTTGCTAGCTCTGGAAATGATGCACTGATCTAGTTTTGCATCAGCAGTGTGGAATATCATGGTCTTCACAAAGAGGCCAAGTGTTGTTCTCAGGTCTTTCACCTTGTTGACACCATGCACTTTCCATCCCATGGTTCCTCAGCGAGGTCCCCAGAGAGAAGAGGTTGCAGCCATTGTGCTCGTCTGTACCCTTTTCTCAGTCTAAGTTTATAATGACAAAACCCATCCCATTACAAATAAATTTTGCTCTCTCAAAAATAAGATTCAGGGTCTAGCATTAAAATTTGTAGGTGGAAGCTACCCATTTGAAAAAAAAAAAAAATATATATATATATATATCTGCATGTACAAATAGCAGTTACAAGCCAGAGTGGGCATAAGGCTGATCTTGTTTTTGATCACAAGTGCAATTTAGACACAATTATATGTGGGCATGGAAGCAAAATATTTGAAAATAAGCTGCCTCTGTGCTTCCCCATCTGAAGTCGTCCGCCCTTTTGGATTTTCACTCCCTGTTTTCCCAGTGGTCACCTCCTAAATTCCACACACAGCACTGTGCATTATTTTTATGCACTCTTAATATATTACACAAGCATGTTAGGTAAATTTTCTTGATAAATGCTGGCAGAGGCACCGCCCTTCAATATCCTTATTGGTTGGTCAGTAGAAGTGTATTATGGGGCTATTTTTGGTATCTGACTCAGGTGCAGAAATCTCAGCATGATGTAGATTGCTGTTAGGGCCCCCTCATATAAGTCTATCATTTAGTTTGAGATTATGGTAACAACCCTACACACTACATAGCAGTAACATAATGGTATAAGTATTTTGGCTTTATAAACAGAATTCTAACATTGCAGCCTAGATACAGCCTATGGAAAGGTGATATATATCAGAGCTGAATACAAATCAAATAGTATAAGTTTGTACTGTGGAATGTACACAGAAAGATTAATTGGCTTTTATATGACTATCCAAGAGAAACAGGAATCCCATGTTATCAATGTTGCTGCTTTATCTCAGCAAATGGTGCACAGACTAAATGTTACCCTTCCTAATTGCTCCTCTCATCACATTTGAAGCACTGTCTTGTGAGACACAGTTTTCTTTTAGTAGAAAGCTTTTCCTAGGACCTGAGGAAATCTTGCATGTGGCAGCTCATTCCTCCTCCTGCCTGCCAGAGTTCCAGCCCATTGCATGTGCTGTCATGATCAAGGTGGGAGTCTTTAATGAAGCCTGCTTCAGCAGTGAAAGAGGGCATTTCCCTGGGTAGAAAAATAAGCCTCTTGGGAAGCAGATTTCATTTCCCTCAGGATCCTTTCCTCTTCATATCTCTCTGAGATTATAGCCTGGTTCTTGAAGTATACTTGCTTTCCCCTGATCGGCTTGTTATGACCCTCTGTGGAGCCAAAATGCTACAGGATGGGAGGTAGCACTGGACATGAGCTGCGGATTAGATACATCATCTAATGTGATAATTATATATTATAGGTGGGAACGTCCCAGTACTTGGGCTGACCTATTCTCAAATCC
>NW_017729008.1:16427181-16449415 GCF_001723915.1 Gavialis gangeticus | reverse complement strand
TACATATGTTAGCATGCCCAACGGAGACCCGGCAACAGGGATTTTGGTGCCAAAATTGGCAACCACTATTCCCTAAAGTAAAAGGAATGATGATTGGTCAGAAATATGAAAAGTAATGTTTATTTCAATGTGATGATTGATGGAAGCCCAATTGGATGAGTGTTTGAGTGGTAGGTGCCCTGGAAATGTGATTGGATGGTAAATGTGGGGTGATTTTGCAGGTTGAAAAAGGCCTGTGCTCCATTTTGTTTGTGTGTGTGAGAGTTTGGTGTGTCTCTGAGGAGAGGGAGGCATCCACTGGTTACAGCTGCAACCTGGGGTTAGAACTCCTGGGCTCCATTCCTGGCTCTGCAGCAGTCTCACCATGTGCCTGTGTGAAGATTACTACACTGTCCATCTTCCTTCCTGTGAAGGAAAGCTAACACTGAACCCTCTGCCTTAGTAAAGTCCTTTGCTCATCCCATTCCCAGGAACTCAAAGGTGGCCCATACCGCCAGTCATCCATATAACCCAGTTCTTGCTGCTCCCGGCAGATATATCAGGAAGTAGGAGATCATCATGTTCCACAAGAGCCTCTTGGGAAGATGTAACAGGTCCCCCTGCCCAGCGCCATCTTCCCTGGTAATCTGTGCCTCACATGGTGCCCCCTTGGAGTCTTCTTTGGGGTTCTTACATCCTGCCCTCTACTCTCCTGCCATGTCTTGATGGAAGTTATTGTTGATGTTCTTGCAAGCAGGAGACTGCCTATTGTGTTTTGTATGTTAGGGGTCAGGCCCAGGTAGGCAAAAGGCCCCATCTTTCTCTAGATAGGCCTCCCCATCTAAAACCCACCAAACAGGGTTGGACTCTCAGGCTCTAGCCTTTTCTAGTGTCTTGAGCTCCAATCTGAAGCCCAGCCCCCCCAGCCGGGAGGCAAGGCTACCAGCCCCACAGCCAGGGGGGGCACAAGTTCACTCTCTCTTGGGGGGGGGGGGGGGAAATCAGAACAACCCCACCAAAGAGATATCATACCTCAGGTGTACCAGGCCTCCCCAGCCTTTTAAGATCACACCTTCAGGCCCCAGTGTCAGAGCACCCCAAGTTCTGCACCCCACAGGCTCCAGGGCCTAGATACTCTCAAAAAAGCCATGCCTTCGCTGGCCCCAGGGTCTATGCCCCCAGAAGCCATCCCCTTGCTGGCACCAGTGTCCCCACTCTGCAGTAGGCCCCAAAAATGAGGCCTCCTTCCCCAAACCACCAGTGTTATTCAATAATCAAAAGGGAAAAATAAGTGGCCCCATCTGTGCATAATAACTGCCACCAGCAAATATGATCAAGAAAAGCAGCATGTCAGCTTACATTCACAGAGTTCATGCTTCAGCTCCCCACTGTTGGCTACAGTCCTTGCTGTAGTACGGCTGCCATCTCTCCACAGTGTCTGTAATCCCCCTCTTCCTGCCTTTGGACAGTTTACCCAGCTTCTCTATGGAGCTCCCAGAAGCACTCCTTCCGCTTTGGCTGCTGCTCCCCTACTACTGCTCTGCCCAGGGTTTTTATAGTCCTACCTCTTCTGGTCAGCTGACTAGCTGGCCAGGCTCAGCATTTAACCCCTTCCTTACCACCACTCCTTGCCCAGAAAGTTCTGGCCTTAAAGGGGTGGACCTGCTTCCTGGTGACAGGGCTAGGGTTCTCCATTACAGAGCATCGCCTCCATTCTGAACTCAATTTTGAAGCAATTTTATAACACTCTGGACTTAACATCTCAACCACTTGTAGCTCCACTGCAGAAGCCAGGGTGTCAAATTTAGTGTCTCTGCCAATCCCAGTTTTGTAATATCATTTATTCCCTATCATCTGCATTCTCAGATGGATGCAGTTATCTTTACTTCCTATCCTGTCAATCAGCTGTGGTGCCACAGTTTGGCCTTCTCACATGTTGTCATGAAGCTTCACTAGCTGTATAGGAAGGCTTATAAATCCATTGAGTGAAAATTCAGGAAAGTAAGGGTAAGGAAGACATGCCCTCTAATGAATTTTGATTAAAGCACTTTTTGAGTGTTTGTGGGTTTTTTTACCTTTTCTGGTTGGTGGGTTGGGCAGATTAAGGCTAGGATATTCTGTCAACTGTGGTGAAACAGATTGGCTGGGGCATCTGGAGAGTGGGAGGCTAATGATTGGAAGTCAGGTTGGGTATTTTTGTTTGTTTTGTTTTGTATTGTATTTGCATGTAAAACATGAGTCCTTAAACCATTATTACCTTATGCTTATGTCACTGGAAGTTAAGGCACTCCTGTGGGAGATGTGGGTTTGAATCCCCTCAGGTTGAAGAGGGAATTGAATCCAGATTTCCTGTTTCATGGGTGAGTGCTTAGTGCTTTAAGCACTAAACTATTATATAAAAAGTGGTTGCACCACCTTATCCAATAGCTGTGTTCTGCAAAGAAAACAACTTCAGCTGGAGTTTATGAGCACCGTAGTCCTGTCAGCGTGTGTAAGGTGTCCTCCGAGCATGCCTAAAGAATCAGAACAGCTCCTAGAGTTTATGAGTACTCAACGTTTCCACATTAAGTTCCCAGGCATCTCAGGTTCTACTTCTGACCATTCCAGAAACCCCTCAGTCTCTACAGTGCTGGGCATCTTGGTGCGTATTTCACATCTGGGCCCTCGTGCAATCCTTGAACTAAGTGTTCCTTCCTTTCCCTACAGTGCCCGAGGGGCTTGATCCAGGAGCTGTTCTCAGAGCACACAAGAGATCCGGGATTGTACAAAGCACAGTTGCAGGAGTAGCAAGGGGGTCAGGAGATACATCCAGACTCTGAGACCCCTGGGTTCAGGTTTTGCTTTTGCCTGAAGTGAGTCAAAGCTACTTCTCCCACCTCCCAGTAATAGTAAAGGAGAGTGCTCTTACTATTAGGTTTCAGACTACTCTGAGGTTGAAGGCAGGGAGGAGAGAGGATTTCTCAGTTTCTTCTGTTTGAACTGTGCCATTTGTCATAGAATAATTAAATACACATTAGTTTAGACTAGAGAGAGCAAGTGCACCCAACAGCAAGAATGACTTAGTAGCTTAGCAGTTATAGTGGTGGATACTTAATGTCCTATACTCTTGCACTCTCTTTCACTTTCTCTCTCTGCCCAATTAATATTTGATTTTCCATCTGATGTGAAAGAGCTTCAACAGGAAATCCTCCCCACCCACAGGCATAACAGGGCAGCTCCGCACCTTGGGAAGTAGCTCTACATGGGGCAGTGCCAGCTGCTGTGCTGCTGGCAAAGGAGACAGCCAGCTGTGGTGGCAGCTGTTTTTGCATCCCTTCTCCAAAGGCAGAATCCAGGGCTGCTCCCCTGATCACCCCTTTCCTGCCTCAGCTACTAGTCACTGTTCCTACCCCACCCCCTTCGCATAAGAAGAGTCTTTAATCCAGTGACCAGCTCACTGCACTAGAAGATGTGGGTTCAAGTCCCCTTGGGCAAGGGAGGGAATTTAATTCTGGTTTCCCAAATTCTGTATAAGTGATCTGACTACTAATCTTCTGGATAAAGTGGGGGGCCTCATCCTATAGCTGTTTTTTGAAAGAAAAGGATTTGATGCCTAATTCCAGGACAGGGTTCAGGTCTGTGAATCTTGAGTGGAGGGGAGTGCCTAACTGCCAAAGGCAGGCAGGCCTTAAGACAGAAAATCTGTCTCCCTCAGCCAGGTCTCTTCACAATATATCTATCCCAGGGTGAGGGGGGCACTGAATCCAGGTATCCCGCTCTGCTGGCATGATACTATTGGGGTGAAAACATGGGAGGGCTGCCTTCCTTCTCCTCCACCACGCACTATTCATAGGTTTTTGCCCAGCTACAATTTTGGGACTTACCCACCTTACATGCATACCTGGGCAATTTGATTTTATTGTGACAATCTATCCAAGCAATATAAATCATCTGGTGACTTGACAAGTGCTGTCCCTATGCTGTGTTCCTACACATCAACACATTTATTGAATAGCGACCTTGTACAGAGTCGTAGCCGGGCAGCTCCATGTCCTGGTCTGCTGAGGTGTCAATCACAGCAACACAATCAGCTGCTGCTGCTGTTGTGGTTATTTTTGTGTCCCCCATCAACAAAGACAGTGCCGGGGACTGCTGCTTCAGTCGCCCCTCACCCCCCTATGTTACACTACTGACTTAGCGCAGGAGGGTTTAAAACAAAAACTGAATGACGTGAATTCAGAGGTCCATAAATTAATCAGGTAGCTTCTTAAATTATTCAAACATTCCATTCTTTCAATTAACCTGTAAAACATTAGTTAAAAGGCACAGAACATATGCATTGGTGTGCATTTAAATTAAAGCATGATTTTGGTTATTTATGTATTCATTTACAAGCACCTTAATACTGAAGCTTACATTTTTTCTACATTCTTTAGTGACTTTTCTTTATTGTTAATAGTTTATTTGCTAGTAATAAATACTTATTCATATGTAGGGCTCTTACACTATACTTAAACATCCTAAAGATGCAGCCAATAAATATATCAGTTTTGTGTTTTCATTGCTTGTCAGGAGATTGGATAAAATGTAGGAAACTTCTGTGTTTATTTCCTGTAGCTAAACAGTGACTTTTGCTATGCCAAAAGCTTCACTAATGAAAACAGATCAGTATGATTATTCTGGAGACTTAAGCAAAATATTGACATGTTGAAACACAATTTTTGTTCTCTTAGGCCATTACTGTGATGTCAGAGTCACAGGATAGTCATTGCTAGGCCTCCCAAGGGCGGATTTTTAAGGCAGGGGTTGATAATTTACAGCCCATGGGCCAGATCTGACCTGCCAAGTGATTTCATCCAACCTACAAAACTATGATGTCAGCAGCATTTTGGCAGCAGGAGAAAACAGTGATATTTCATCAGTGGTTAGCTTCTGTAGCAGGTTGCCCACATGTCAGTGGCAACTATGGGGAGGAATTGGGGTAGTGGCAGTGGTGGTTGGGTCAGAAACACTGGCCCATCTCAGACTGAGCTGCACTAATTTCGCCTGCCATAAAAAGGTTGCCAACTTGTATTCTAAAGGATGCCAGTCAAGCCATGGCTAGATAATGAAGCACAAGACAGCCCATGCCTTTGTCAGTATACAAGGTCTAACTGTTTGAAATAACAGAAGAAAATGCAGTTACTCCTGTTGATTCCTGCAAACACTCATGTCCAAAGGATGTGGATACATTAGATGTGTGTGCATATAAGGACTTCAATATTATTGTCTTCTGGGCCCGTGGTTTTAGAATCAGACAAACATACCTCTGGTAGATTCTCTCCCAATAAGTATACCATTAGGATGGTACAGTTGTTAATAAAACCAGAAAAGGAACTTTACACTGGGCAGCAAACATACTGGCTGCAACGTGACTTGTAGGTGTAGGTTCTAGGGAAATTTTTACACATGCAGGTGCCGCAGCATCAGGCACTTTGAAAAGCGCCCGGCGCTGCGATACATACAGTTGTATAAGCGGAGAAATGCGCATCAGTGCTGAGAAAATGGCGGTGGTGTGCTTTTGAACTCAAACACACAGAAGGGTCTTTAGTTCAAAACCTCGCCGCTGTCATGTTCTGTGTGCTGATGTGCGTTTCACCACTTATAGCACTGCGCATGATGCAGCACGGTGCGTGTCAGCTCTCATGCAGAGCAGACTCTATTAAACAAGTCTGCTTTGAAGCAGTGAATCTCCAGTGCATTGTGGGACCAAAAAGTATGTGTATAAATGCCCTAGAAGTGGTAATATCACATTTGTAATCACACCAATACAATGAAATGCGGGGAAAAAGGGAAAGTTTGGCTCTCATTAAAAAGCTACCTGCTTCCTATGTAGAATGGAGCACTAAGAGCTATGAACAACAGCTTGTTAGGACTAAAGCTCATGAGATGGGTCAGTCTGCCGCTGTGTGAGGGTGTATTATCAGACAGGTGGAAGGTAATCCTTCTTTGTTTGACCTTTTTGTCCTAGTCTGAAGCACACAGGTCTGTGATATCAAAGTTAACCCAAGATCCAGGGCCCAAAGAAGTGAAGTCCTTGGACGCAGATGCACAGAACAGGAAAATGCTGGATCAAACTCCCTCTCCTGAATTTGAATGCAGACAATCTGCTTGATTTCCCTTCAAGTGGAACCAAGGTGAATCATTATTCATCTGCATCAACATAATGGAACCAGCTTTGTTTATACGTAGAATGAGGTCTGAATCCAGACATGCCTCTGTGCTCTCCAGGTTTTTTTTGAGGGAATTGGAATTGAGGGATACCTGTAGGATTTTGTGCAAGAAGTTAGCAAGGACTTCAGGTATGTCTTTGGGTCTAATCAGGCCTCAGTGTTTCCCTGGATGTTTGCTCCCCACACAACTGATTTGAGTGTTTTCCTTTGTCTATGCCTAACAATTAATTTGTATCCATGTATTATCTTCACTACCTTTTGCAGTGGAGCCTGACAAGTTTCTGCAATTCATAGGGCAAGGTCTTGAAAGCTGAGTAACTTGTCTAATTTTAAAGTGACTCATGGATGAAGTTAATTTGTTAACTAATGCTCACTTGTGTCTGGCAGCACATGGTGCAACATAGCAAATGTTGTCCAAGAAAAATGCTTGTTTCATTTTCCTAGCTTCTGCTCTCTCAGAAGCTACCTGTGTCTCCTTTGCATTCAAACCCACTTAAAACTCCTTAGATACTTTAGCTGAAATTGCTTCCACTTGCAGGAAGATTAGGGAGATTTTTTAGTTTTAGGAACCTGGTTTGTTTTCCACCCCCAGCTTGCCATCAGTTTCTAAAGAGGTTTTTGTTGCTGTTGTTGTTTTGTTTGGGGGTTTTTTGTTATCATGATTACATCCTTTAAGTATATTTTAGCTTGGTTTTCTGGCTCTCTGAAAAGTAATCACAAAATACCTTAAGAAATGTTGTGGGTTGTATTATATTATCATTGCCCAGTCCAATAATGTACATATTATTGACACATTTTTAATGTCAGGTCTTGCTCATCTATCTTCCATTACAAAAGGCCATCTGTTTTTCATTCTTCCCAATTCAGATTTCTAAAATTACATGAAAATAGTGCTGTAATAGCAGTCAGTCAGTCAGGCTAGGGACAGAAGTTACACATAAACTAGTTTAAGAGATCAGAAACTGGTTTAAACCTGTAACAGAACAGAGGTTCAGTGCACATAAACCAGTTTCAAAATGTCTGAAGCTGATTTAAGATAAACCTGATTGAATGTAGTATCAGACTTAACTGATTTGGGTCAAACTGGTTTATGCAACTTCTATCCCAGCCCCCTTCTGGTTTAATTTAAATCAGAGTTCCCCAGCATCCCAGCATGCTTTTCAGCCCTGGGCTGGGCTGTCTGCTCTCCTCCCTAGCCGGAGCACTATCACTGCTCTGGCTGGCTGAAAAGGGGTGGTGGGGGGGACTACAGGCACAGCAGCACCTTTCTGGTTTCCCCCTGCCCACCCCTCCTGCTGCTCACTGCTCAAGCAGGGATCCTCCCTCCCCTCTCCCACAGCATGGACCCCAGGGTACAGACCTTAGCCAGCACCTGCTCACCATCATGCCACCCCCATGCTAGCTAATGCTCAGAGGTGTCTGTCTGTGTGTGTCTCTAATTTCACTGAGAAAAAGGCAGACAGATCAGTGTCCGCTTAGGTCTTTCTGGAGCTAATCGGCAGGTAAGCTGGTAATGTTCCTCTGTTCCTTCCTTGGAAAAAGCTGTTTAAGAAGAGCCTGAACTAATGAGACAGACTTTTGTTTTCTTGATGGACTGATAAACTTTGTGTTGTCAGCTCCCTGCTGGCTCCCATGCCTGTCAGTCTGCTGCAGACAGTATGAAGAAGCAGGGAGAGGGAGATTGAAAAGCTAAGTATCATCAATAGATGCATGAAGTCCACACAAACATTCCTCCTTCCCCCCACCTCCCATTGCCTCAGAGTGTTAGCCAGAAGCCAGGGTCTGGCAACACTTCCTACCCCTTGAGCAGTGAGCCAAGAAAAGCTTGGCAAGGGCTACTTTCCCTTCCCCCTCCAGACACACCCTGGCTGGGGACTGTGCAGGCCTCGGTGGGGGCTTAAACCCCTCCCTAATCAGAGTGTTCTGCCGGGGCCTGGCCACACCCCCCTTAGTTCAGCACTGTAGAAGGGAAGGGAGGGCTGCTCTGGTGCCCCTCAGTCTAGCCTGAGCCACTGCAGGAATGTGCCTGCATTTCCTGAATCAAAAGTGAATGTCTGTCCACTTGCAAATTGATTCAAACTCTGCATGTTAGACTAACCTGCAAAGATTGAAACAATTCAGGCTTGGGCTTTTTGAATGTCTGTCCCTAGCCTCAGACAGCATGTATGTAATTTCCAAGGCATGCAGTAGCATCATCAATGGCCACATGCAGGTTCTGTAGTCTACCACAGAACTTAGTCAGCGGGCAGTCTTTGACAATATACAACATGGTGTGTATTTTGCCACAGCTACATACTGGGTTGTCACAAACCCTCTAGCGGTGGAGGCTGGCCGCATACAGACCTTGCCCTGTCTGGACCCTATTTAGCAAGGCCCACTAACAGTGTGTAATATCAGTAATTCATACAGACAATATAATAAAGTAACAATTCTCCAATGAGACATTTTTAAGGGAGAGATTAATTTATGGTGGGTACAAAGAGCCTCAGTGGAATTAGAAACTATATTTTGTAAACAGCATTGTGTGGTAACAGGAGTGAATCTGATGTATGATTAATTTATGTAATATACATTCAAGTAATCTAGTAACAAGTGCTTTAGAAGTGCATATAACAACACCAGCCGTATAGAAAGATCTCTGTTCTGATTTATTATAGAGGAGGGCAACAACAAAAACCTGAGTGTTGCCTCTTAGGAGACAATGGCCTCTGACTTGCATAAATCTGAAATCCCCTGACACTCTTTCAGGCCACCCTATATTTTCCATTGGACTTCCCAATGTCTTTATTAAGAATTTTTTTTTCTCTCTTGTACAGTTGTCGTTTTTCTTACTATTCCTAATATGAAATGTTACATAATGTATATTGCACTGTGTGTTTTCCTGTTTCATTTTGAACTTCTTACGTTTGCTTTCACTCTCATTTTCAAAGAAGTCCATTGTTTCACTGTCATTCTGATGTCATTGCAGCTGAAATCCATTGAAAATGGAATACGTATATGCATTTGAGCTGGCAGAAAGCAGAATGATTGGCAATGGAAATAAGAGATTATTGTGTCAGATCTTGAATTAATAAGTCAGATCTTATGAATACCATCCTAGGCTATGTAAGAAAATTCAAGACCATCAAGTTTCTGTTTGAGCTATTTATTAATAGGGAATTCCACAAAATACCATGAAGTATATGATTTAAAAAAAATTAGAAATGTCAAACAATATTGTAACATCAAACAATATTGCAATTGTAATTCCTCATCTGCAGGAGGAACCAGGGGGCAGTCTATAGAGCTATGCTGACTGTTAATTTGAACTGCAGCTCCCAGAAACCACCAGACGCTGGGAGGCAAGGGAAAAAGGAAGAGGTTGGAGAAAGGGGAAGAAAGGGGAAAATTACACACATTGCATTCACATTACAATATTAATGCTTAATTATGGGTAGAGTTGTTCACTCTGAAAAAAGCTTCATTTATATATTTTCTGTGGAACCATACTTAAGTACGATGCACTGGTATTCATCAAATACATCCATTCCTTAATCGTGGGTATCTGGACAGTGTGAGATTCCAGAACACGGTTATAGAATCATAGAGGTCTGAGAGGGACCTCAAAATCACCCAATCCTTTTCTCTGTACTAAGGCAGAATGCTTATGAACCTGGAAATGTTCACAAAATTATTCAAAAATGATCATTCACTAAAAAAATTAATACCTGAAATTGGTTATTGGACACATTTTTAGATAAAAGAATCATAAAACACCATCATTCAGTCAAGAAGAAAAATAACACAATACAAATAACAGAGAGCAGGTAGCATTTTAAACCATTTATTTATGAATAATCCACAGTCTGATAATTGTCTATTGTGGATGCTTAGAGTCTGAGCAGAAGAATCACATGACAGAGATTATAAAAGGACAAGATCTACTTTTAGTGAATGCTCCAGAACAAGAAGGCAAGACTCAGTGGATGGAAAAGGAAGTGTGGGGATCAAAAGAATGTATTTGGGACTCATGGCAGTCTGGATCCCAAAGAATGCTTAAGAGTAGTGAAGAAACTGAAAAGGTTGGCTTTTATTTTCCTTATCTCTGTGCATCTCTCATGATTTTTCCACGAACCTGGCTTGGAAGTTCTTTCGCAAGAATGTCTGTGCATTCTCCGCTTTGGCCATCACATGTCCCTGAAAAGCTAAACTGCAAACTGGAGCACTGAGGAGGCTGAGGCTCTTGGGAGTATGCACTTTTCCCTGTTGGGGTGACTTGGGAGAATACAGCATTGGCCCTGGAGCCCTGGGCAGCCTGAGTAGCAACACTTCTAGGAAATGGGACTACAGAGTGAGAGTCTCTGCATGGAAAGTATGCTCATGAAACCAGAGCTGGAGCTGGACTGGAGCACAGTCCAAACAGTGCCTAGGAAACATGCATTAGGCAAACCATGATATGACAAGGAATCTGTATTGGTTTGGTTGGTATACTGTTTAAATAAAGAAGGGAGTGCAGTCACACTACTAATTTTTCAGTGAATAATTCAGTCATTTCTACCCACAAGAAGGAATTTTGTGACTACATTGCTCAGTCAGTGAGTTGAGGAGCAGAGATGCCATCACAGAATGGTCTTTGAACCCACAATTAGTAATAAGTAGAGAAAATATTAATGAAAGGTTAAGGTTAACAGGGGAAGCCTATAGAGGGAAGATCTAGGTAGGGGAGGGGCAAGCAGGGAAATGCACGTAATTGTTATCTACAGGGAAACAGAAGGGGAGAGAGAAGAAAAGTTGACAGTTCAAACTATTGTATTCCCCCTAGCCACTTTTCTCATCTAATTTCTGTTGTAAAAACTACTAATTTTTGTTTATAACAGTAAAAGTAAGCTAAAAGTAGCTGTCAGACTTTATTTATAGTAAGTGATAGAAGAAACAGTTGGGGTTTCATCATTTTTTCTTCTCTGGTTCATGACAAGGTACTTCAGTGTATGGAGCCCAAACTTACATTCACTTTTTTTTGTCACCATATGGAGCTTTATTTCTAATTAGCTCTCCACTTTTGCACCTGGGTCTGTTTGGAGATGATCATTTTCCATATATTTCTACCACTAAATTTTGAATGATGTGTCCTCCAGATGAATTAGCTTGCTCCCAGATGGCTGTAGGAATTTCTTTTTCTTGCATGGAAATATATTTGGATTCAGCTGATCTTTTTTGCTTGCTTGCTTGCTTTTTAATTGAAATATGAAAACAGCTGTTAGTATTTTATGTTTGAAAAGACCTATGGATAAGAAATAGCAGAGTAATTCCAGGATGGCCTGTCCTTGCTAGGGCAGGGGCTGTCTGAGTCATTTCTGGCAAATGGCTTATTTTTTCGTTCCTCTATGTTTATATCCTTAAGATGAAGAGAATTCTTACCTACCTGAGTGGGATGCTGAGACTAAGTAAATGATGGCAAAGTATGCAGTGTGTGTATCGAGATTATACCCTGTAAATGGTACATGCTCATAGCTTGGGCCCATACTGTTGAATAACTCTATTGGGACCATCTTGGAAAATGCACTCTGGAATGCAGAAGTAGAATGTATACAGTCTTCCTCTTCAATTAAAAGCCAAGCTGACCTATTTAAGAAATTGAGCATATTTCTATAAATTAATTTATTTAGCTATACCTAAACATTTGAGTTACTAATAGGCAGTTAATTGGTTCCATGAATGAAAGAAATCACTCAAGCTGCCTTTTGAGTTGCTTACACAAAAATGTAACTAATGGTAGAACTGGAACTGTTTGTAGTGGCTAAATAGAAAGTTCACAGAAAGCTCTGAACATGACTGAACTTTTATCTTCAAAGCAGTCTGTGTAGGTCCCATTTACTTGAATGGGTTACAGCATACTACACTGTACTTAGAAAAGGGCAAACCTGGCTCTGTTTAGAGAATATCGTTTCTCCCATATATTTCTCCCATTAATGGAACCCCTTGTTTAGCTACTCCAGTAAAACCTCAATAGTAGCTTCTACAAGCACTTAAACTGGGACAAAACCACTGCAATAAGCAATCTAATTTTTGAGGGAGCTTAATTTTGGAAGATAAATTAGTCCCTGTACACTAAAGGCTAAGGGACAAATAATGCCCTTGGGTAAGCTTGCCTGGCTCTCATGGATTTACAGCTGATCAAAGCAAATATGAGAAATGGATTTTGGCTTTAATTTTTCCCCAAATTCTGTGGAAAATGGTATAAATAGCAGTATCTTGGCATTTTTTCTCCCTGCCTGTTTCACAGGAAAATTAATGTCCACATTATTTCATACACCCCGAATAGCAGTCTCAGGAAGGAGGGCAAGAATGGACTAACCAGCACAGAGGAGGAACTCCCCTCTCAGACAACAAAGTCCATTGTTCTTGCTGCGCAGGGCAGCTGTGTTTCCACAGCTTTGGCTGGTTTAGTATAAATGATTCAGGCAAGGGGCTTTCTCCCCACATCTGCTTCCTGTGTAAAATCAGTCTACAGTCTATCACGAATAACTTTTCTTGTTAAGCCTGTGCTGTTTGTTGTCCAGATCCCCTTCCATTACTCCTACTTATGTCTCTTTAACTTACTTAAAGAATTCCACTCCCAGTATGGAATATGGCAACATTCAAATATTTGTAGATGGGTAAAACCTTAGGGTTTTTATTCACATGCTTCAGGATTGGGGGACCTTTCAGAGCTGCTCTAATTAAAGCATCTGGAGCATCACATGTATCAGCATCCCCGTGCTGAAAAATGGCAGCAAGGGCACCTTAACTAAAGCTTGTCGAACAAGCTTTAGTTAAAGTGCCCCTGCCACCATTTTTCATTGTGGTGGATACTGATACATGTGACACTGGAGTCTACTGGAACACGGTAGTTACCATGCTCCGGCAGACTCAATTAATTGAATCAGCTCTGACACGCTGTAATTGCAGTGTGTTGGAGTAGCCTTGCTGCACGTGTATAAGTGCCCTGAGATTTGTGCTCCTTCCAATCATGGTTGAGCAAGCAGATAATCATGGAGGGCTTTTAGTCATCTTTCAGAACTCTGGGTTTCTTGTTTCTGGATTACCTCTAGCATTTTTTGAGAGGGGGGATGGGGAGTGGAGAGGAGGAACAGCACAAATCAACAGAAGAAATCAGAATTCACAACCACTGTGCACAAGATCCTGTGTTGGTGCATTAGCATTGCTTCCCTGATTTCATTGGGTCTGTGCCAGTACACACAAGGTGAGGAAGTGTCTCTACATGCTTTTCTGGATAGCTGGAGTAGAGCAGAGAGATGAAGAGCAGTGGGAAGAAGCAGGCAGCATAGTGGCAGAACTAGTCAACATAAGTGACTAGTGATTTTTTGGGTGGCCCAACTTGAGGCACAGAGAAGAGACACTGTTCAGAAAACAGGTGTTTAGGAAGCATAGCTGAGAACAGGGGTGTCAAACATGTGACCAGCAGGCTGCATCTGGCCTGCGGAGGTGGATTATCTGACTTTCCAAGCTTCCCATGGACTGAATGACACACCTCTTTAAACCAGATTTGGTACATGGGGCTTGTTGCTGCAATAAGCAGAGCTGCTACATCAGTTCAGCCCCAAAATTCAGTGAATTAATAAAGCTGCTGTCATTTGCATCTCCCCATCCTCACCTCTTTAACTGCCCTTGAATTTGGGGTTTGCCCCTGAATTTGGGGTCACTATTGGTAACTAAAATCAATGGCAGGGGAAAAGGGGATACAAATGGGTTCCAGAGCTGCACTGATACAGCAGCTCTGTCAGCTGTGGTGTTTAATGCTGCTGCTGCCATTGTTCACAAATCATCCAGTCTGCAAAATGCCCTGGTCTAGATCCAACCTGCGGGGCTAAATTATTTTACACCCCTGACTAAAAGATTAAGTCCCTCTCTTAGCCTTCTCAGGCTGGCAACCACTGATCCTTCATCTAAATCCCAGCCATCCTTCTTGTGGTAATTGTAACCTTGCCTTTGCATATGCATGAACATCTAGCACTAACATGGCTAAAACCAGTACCCCTGAAACATGTAAGATAACACAGTTAGCTGCTTTTGAAATGAAAACGTCATAATTTTTACAAAAAAGAAGAAAAAATCCAACATCCAGAGACCTGGAGAATTCTACCCTTGCTCCAGCCTTCTGTATGAGCTAAATGTGCATACCTGGAAAACAAGCTCCACGCAACAGAACTGCCTCGGCCAGGAGATACATTTCATCAGCCTCTCTCCTGTGCAGTAGAAAACATCTTACCAAGAAGCAAGACTAAATTCAACACCCTGCTTGCCATCAGACACGTTGGAGGTAAACAGACTGCTCCATCTGTTATTTGAGCCTAATTTGCATAAAATGAACTTTTTACCCAGGGGAGCCTATAACATCTTTCTATTCTCCTGTGCAGTATGAAGTTTCATTTCTACCTAGGGGAAATGTTACAATCTGTGCATTCTCCTTTGCCTGAGGAAAGGCGTGTGAGCCCGAAAGCTCGCACATAAAAAATATATATTTTGCAACTATTTAGTTGGTCTAATAAAAGATATCACCTCTACCAAAAGTTCTGAATACATTTAGCACTGACTCTCCTTTCCCCTCAATATCACAGTACAGGTTTGTATCTGATTAGCAATCCCCTATCATGCTGTCTCTTCCAGCATTGCTGCTTGATAAAGTATCTTTTCCGTGACTGCATTGTTTATATCCAGGATTATTTCTTCCTGTGTGGAACAGCTTGCAGTTTTTCCCCAGGTTGATATACATCTTGGCTGTAGGTAGCAAATAGCAGAAATAGAATTTCTACTCTGTATTTTCAGAGTATCAGTCCTTCTTCTACTACTTTCTCATCCATATGTCAGCTGCTGTTACTGCATTAAAGAACGTCAATCCCTACTTTTGAATATACTGTACCCAGCAGTAGATGATTGAGGATTTTCCACCTGGATGAGCACATGTGAAGTGCTAAATGAGTGACAATGGATTTTCATATGAGAAAACAGCACGATCTATCAGTTACCAGCTGTCCTCTGGCTTGAGTGGAATCCTCTCTCTACCATTGATTTTTGAGGCGTGATTGTGCAATATTGGGGATTAATTCTTTCTTCAGGCCCACAGAACATTTAATAAAGGCATTTCAGTGGCAAAACAGTCAATCACCACACAAGAAGCATGTAACATAACTAATGCCTATGTGAACTGATCCTCATGTTATGCCATCGTAATTGTGGGGTGTGCCAGATAACTTCTTAGTTCTTCTCATGCATAAGTAATAGCCCTTGAAGATGGATCTTTTGTCAGCTATCAATATAGGTGTCTGCAGCAGGACAATGTTCTGCTGAATACCTCTAATGATAAATTGACTAATAAGGTAAGCAAGCAAACCATTATGTTGTGCCAAAGTATTATACTGGGCCCATATCCCAGGAAGTGCTGAAGCACTCTACGGAAGGAACTACCAGTGTTTTGGAACTTCCTGAAGGTTATTGTCATTATTACTTGTGGAGTGGAGCTTGTTTTCCTGGGTTCCCCAGGGCTCGGTCCTCAGGCCAGCACTGTTCAATATCTTCATCGGCGATTTGGATGAGGGGGTGAAAAGCATCTTGTTCAAGTTCGCAGATGACACCAAGATGTGGGGAGAAGTGAGCACGCTAGAAGAGAGGGACAGGCTGCAACTAGATCTCAACAGGTTACAGAGGTGGGCAGATGAGAATAGGATGGGTTTCAATACTGGCAAGTGCAAGGTGTTGCACCTGGGGAGGAAGAACCAGCAGCATACCTACAGGCTGGGGAACTCCCTTCTTCAGGCAGAGAAGGATCTTGGAGTCACTATTGATTCCGCCAATGTGGGGACGCAGTCAGGAAGGCTAACTGCACTTTATCATGCATCCATAGATGCAACATGAGCAGGTCCAGGGAGGTGGTCCTCCCCCTCTACGTGACACTGGTCAGGCCGCAGTTGGACTACTGCGTCCAGTTCTGGGCACCGCACTTCAGGGGAGATGTGGACAGCATCAAGAGGGTCCAGAGGAGGGCCACTCGCATGATTGGGGGGCAGCAGAGCAGGCCCTACGAGGAGAGGCTGCGGGACCTGAACCTGTTCAGCCTCCACAAGTGAAGGCTGAGGGGGAATCTGGTGGCCACCTATAAACTTGCCAAGGGGGACCAGCTAGCAATGGGAGAGTCCCTGTTCCCCCAAGCACTACCGGGGGTAACTAGGAATAACGGCCACAAGTTGACTGAGAGTAGGTTCAGGCTGGACATTAGAAGGCACTACCTCACATTCAGGGTGGCTAGGAGCTGAAACCAACTTTCAAGGGAAGTGCTGCTCGCCCCTACCCTGGGGGTATTCAAAAGGAGGCTAGACAGCCACCTAGCTGGGGTCATTTGACCCCAGCATCCTTTCCTGCCCATGGCAGGGGGTTGGACTAGATGATCTGCTTAGGTCCCTTCCAACCCTACCAAGTATGAAACTATGAAACTTGGTTCAGTAGTGCCCACTGAATGCTAAGCACCATTCAAATACAAAACTAAGGTTGCTCATCTAGCCCTAAGGAACTTGCAGTGTTAAAGTAGAGATGAAGAGGAAAGGAATTGAGTCCTACTAAGTGTTTGTTCAATGTCTCACACTTGTAATCTATGTTGGGCCTCTAGCTGCTACTGTGGCATAAATGATATTCTTTTCAGTAATAACTGTTAACACTTGTGTAGCACTTCTGCTCTTCAAAGCATATAACAACGTAACTGCAGTTCAACCTATTCACATAGGCCGTGAAAGCAGATTTTGGGAGGAAGGAAAGTAATAGAGGTCTCTAATGGCAGCCCACAAACCAGCCTCCTGGAGAAGTGGCTCTGAGTAGGTTGGAAAAAATCTTCCTATTAAGTTTTTGTTGTTGTTCTAAATATGATTGTCTTCCTTATTGTGTGCTCTGACCATTGCACTGAACTAGGAAGTCTTCAAGTTGATTTCTCACAATAGCTGGATGTTTCCGTTTGAAATAAAATAGTTAATGTTGATATTTAAATTGCCATAACTAGGCTTCTGAGTCAATACATCATGTAAATTATAGTTAAGAACAGTTCATCTTAACAGTATTGTGTTTCAAGCAGTCTGTGTGTTCAGGCAGATATCACTGTTGTTGGTCATCTTTGGCTCACATTTTGAAGACTCTCTTTATAACTGCAATCTCTAGGAATTTAGAGGGGTGTTTTAAATGAGAGTTTTGATTTTGAAATATGGGTTTATATCCACTACCAAGAAAATGCCAATTCAATCTCTGCTTCATTCCTATACAAGTGGAAAGGAAATTTTTACCTGGGAAGACCCATATCATTTTCCCACTTTATGCTCAGCCTGGAGCAATGAGGATGGCAGTGAAATGACTGCAGCAGATGGCTGAAAAATTCCTATTACTTTCATAATGGTAGTGCTTTTTTCTGATAGTTAACAGAACATTTGTACTACTCCCAGCTTTCCTGCACAACTGGCATCCATTGGAGGATGACTCCATCCAGGTTCATATAGCTTCTTTCTAGTGTGTAAATATTCTGACTGGGAGTCCAGCTCTTTTCTTTTACAGTATAAGTGAGGATAGGTTCACACAGGCCTCATAGAGCACGTATGCCTCCAACTCATCCATCCTCCAGCAACCAAGTCCCATTACATTGAACCCTTTCATGGAAACCTTGCAGGGCAGGAGGAAAGTATTTTGTATGATGCCAATGTTCACTTTCAGTATGTCCCTTATCAGTTTTGCTCTCTTACACCCAGTTTAGTGGAAGGGATCACATAGCCTACTCCAAGCTCTAAATACTCCCTCCTCTAGCCTCTAAATTTGAGCCTTTATTACTTATCATCAAATTTTAATGAATATTGTTCTCTGCTATAATTCTACTATTGAACTAACAGATGCAAGAAAAAAAGCTCAATGCTAATAGTGTAATAAAGCATGCTCATTGAGAGACTACACTGGGATTTTCCATTAGAGAATATCATTTGAAATTGTTTGCGCTGGGATGTCAATATTAAATGTTAATACTCAATAACACTATTCATTATATTCTATCCCATAATCATCCCCAAGCACTCTTTATTTAAACATCATAGCTTCTGATAAAAATGACACCATTCATTGAAAACTGCAATAACATGCCTCTTTGGTCTCCAGTAAGTTTTGAAGTTAGGTGAAGTCTTTACACGTTGACTATTTTGGCAGGCTATATTGTTCTACAATTTATCAGTTGATAACTTTTGTTGCCTCAGAGTCATTGTGTTTTCCCAAGTGAAGAACCTTTGGCTGTGCTCTGGAAATATATGCGTTCCACAAAAATGAAAAGTTATTAAATCAGTACTGCAGGGGAATGCAGTGGAATGATCTGTTTGTAATTCTGGGAAAAACAATTTAGAGCACTGTTTTTAAAGCTTAACGAAATTACTTAAAATCTTTCACAGAAACAACCAACCTTTTTTATCTGGTCTCCAAGGATTTCATTTATCTTTCTGATCTAGTTGCTGCAAAATACTGATAATGCAGAAATTCCATGAGGCGTTAAATCTCCATCTACCAGTGGCTTGCAGAATTAATCAAATTACCTTTTAAAGTTAATGCAGTCGGTGAGAAGAGTTTAATGATATTCAAAACCTTCATGGTAATAATTACAGATGAAGAGGGTCAGTCAGTTGAGAATTAATGCAAAAAGTGCATAGAATGATAATCTGAATTAATGTATCAGACTATGCATAAAGCATTTGGAAAGTGAGCCATGAAAATAAAATTCATTCAGTTCCATTGGTTTGGGTGAAATAAACTAAAGTTTGTTAGGCTCTACAAAAAAGGATGAATATAAGGATTGAACTCTATTAAGCAGAAGAAGAGGAGGGTTTACTGTGGGTGAAAGGAGGTGGACAAAAGAAGAAGAGAAAGATATCAGGAAGATTGCTAGGGAATGTCCCTCAAAGTTTTAACTGTCTGAATCTCTAATGTGACTTGGAAGATAGAAATTCTAACGCACTCACACGTTTTTACTTGCCCAAATGTTTTCTTACTTTGTTCTTTACTGATATATAATATTGTGTAATTTTTTTCATAGTTTTAAAGATATGGGATGGTGAATGAGTCAGCCATGTTTTAGCACAAACTTTCACTTTTCATATGTCCAAACAGTGAAACAATCCTGAAACAGCTTTTTTTCTTAAAGCTACAAAATATTCTCCCATTTCATTTCCAGTTATGGAGATTCTGGCTATTTTAAAGTCTTGCTCTTTTTTATTTCACAGAAGGATCAGAGGAGAACAAAAAGCAAAACTTGTGCTGGGCTGAGTGCTGTTCTCAATGTTTTTGGCATTCTGAAAATCCAGTGATTTTGGTGACTAGAACTGGGGAATGCCATTGACCAGGATCTTCAAATGTGATGTGTAATCTGAGGTACCTCAGGTCCAACTAGACCATCATAAAGTGGCTCATGTTTTACAGTTGTTCAGCACTTGATGATAACTAGGTCCCTATTTTAACTTGAGCACCAAAATCTGAGGCATTCAAAATCACTAGTTATTTTTTAAAATCTTGACCTAGAGAAATAGTTGAATCCCCTAAAAAAATCAGTCAACTGCACACATTCATTTCTCAGTTTTCATTTTGTTGTATGTATGCAACTATTCCTTTTTCTGTTCTTTTCCTCTGAGAATAACTTTTGTCAGTTGTTGTCTTTTACACACTATTAAATCAGTTCAGGCATCATATTGTAAATGTTCATAAAAATTGAGGCACTGTTGCTTTTATGGTTAATTGCAGATTGAACTTTCCATGTGTTGTTTTCACATTTCAAGCTTCACTGCAGATCAGCCATTCAAATTCTTATTTCACATGTGTGAAGGGATTATCAGATATGCCAACTGAACCCCCCCATAGAGAGCCTGTTTATATAGCAGTGTGATTATGCAATTGGACCACGAGGATGTGAATTATACTTATGCACAAATATACACTGTGCCATTTAGATTAGTGATACTCAACTTGTAATAACCACAGAGTCAGTTCAACATCAAATGGACTTTCAGGGACATAGGATTCTCATACTCAGATATTTCACTGGAAACTTTATGATGCTGCATCAATTTATGATGACACTGTTAGTGTGAAAAAATGTCTTCACAAGAGGATGCATTCCTATCATCCTACCTCTTTTGGAGCCCTCTCTTTACATGCATTGTTTCTCATCATCCCACTGTAAGTGCTGGATGGGAGAGACATTCCACTTGTACTTTGTAGGGGGGACGCCAGCAGCTTCCTTCATATCCTCTCCGGATATCAAGCTGTGGCCACATTTTCTCATTACAGTTCTCTCACCCTTCCAATGCAGGTGAGGTAAGATTGCAAACGTTCCCTGAAAGATACAAAAGTACTGATATAAAGAGCCTTACAGCTACAGAGTTACAGTTTGAATGTAACTGGTTTCAGAGGGTTCCAGGAACATGTTGAACTTCAGAAGTAAACATTAGAAGATGGGACCCTGTGATTGAACTGGTTTGTAACCAGACAGATATCTCCTCTGGACTGAAAAAATTCAGGCACATGGCTGCAGTGGCTCAAGCTAGAAACCAGGGGTGCTAGAGCAACCCTCCCTTCCCTTCCACAGTGCTCAGGGAGCATGACCAGGCCCCAGCGGGATACTCTGATTAGGGAGGTATTCCCCACACTTGAAAACAGAGTATTTATCAGCTCTGTTATCAGCATTTAGCACCCCATTGGAAAACAAAGCCTCTCTCATTAGTTCAGGCTCTTCTTGAACAACTTTTTTGAAAGAAGGAGTGGAAGGACATTAGCAGCTGACCTGTTGATTGGCTCCAAAAAGCCTTACCTAGACACTGACCTTTGTCCTATCTGCATTACAAAGACACCGCTCAGCATTAGCTAGCATACCACATGCTGGCTACCACCCGTGTTGTGGGAGAGAGGAGGGATGGATTCCTGCTTGAGCAGCAAGCAGTAAGGTGGGGTGGGGCAGGGGAAGCCAAGTAGATGCTGCTGTGTCTGCAAGTCTCTGCTGGAGCTCCAGCTAGGGAGCAGAGGGGAGGGGCCAGCCAGGCTGAGCCCAGAGAGCATGCCAGAATGCTGAGGGATTCTGATTTAACTTAAACCAGGAAGCAGTCTGGAACAGACATTGCATAAACCAGTTTGACCCAATCAATCAAGTCTGATACGACATTCAACCAGGTTTATCTCAAACTGGTTTCAGCTGTTTTCAAACTGGTTTATGTGCATTCACTGCCTGTTCTGTTACAGGTTTAAACCAGCTGTTGATCACCTAAACCAGGTTATGCGTAATGTCTCTCCCTAGCCCAGATATAAGAAACACCTGTTAATTACAACTCATATTTTTCATTCAGATTAGAATAAAACTTTGCACTCTGTAGTTTTGATGTACATATTTTTGTTTCCATATTTATTGTTACAGAATTTTAGGTTAATTAGTTTGGCTGTGTTAGATTTAGAAGACTGACAAAAAGTATGTAGAATTCCTGTGGTGTCAAGGTTTTTCTCAAGGGCTGAAAAGCAAAAACGATGAAACTTTAAAATGTTGAGTTAATCCCTTAGTGCTACTGACATTTACAAAAGGAAAAATGTGTAAGGACCCTTGAAAATACTGTGACTACTGAACACATTTTTATAGTTTCATAGTAGGTAGGGTCAAAAGGGACCTGAGCAAATCATCAAGTCTGACCCCCTGCCATGGGCAGGAAAGAAGGCTGGGGTCAAATGACCCCGGCTATGTGATTGTCTAGCCTCCTTTTGAAGACCCCCAGAGTAGGTGCCAGCACCACTTCCCTTGGAAGTTGGTTCCAGATCCTAGCCACCCTGTCTGTGAAGTAGTGCTTCCTGATATCCAGCCTGAACCTCCTCTCAGTCAACTTATGGCCGTTATTCCTAGTTACTCTTGGTAGTGCTTGGGGGAACAGGGTCTCTTCCATTCCCTGCTGGTCCTCCTTAGTAAGTTTATAGGTAGCCACCAGATCCCCTCTCAGCCTTCTCTTGTGGTGGCTGAACAGGTTCAGGTCCCGTAGCCTCCCTTCATAGGGCCT
>NW_017729008.1:16421776-16422181 GCF_001723915.1 Gavialis gangeticus | reverse complement strand
TGTGAGATCATCTGGACCTGCTGATTTGAAGATGTCCAGTCCCACTGGAAGTTCCATGACCAGGTCCTCTCTGACTCTGGGCCTGGCTGTGCCTCTGCTGAGTTTTTCCGGGATCCTGGTGTGGGGGGGGGGGGGGGCCCCAGTCCCTGCTCAAAAATATGGAAGCAAAGGATTTGTTAAAGAGGTCAGCTTTATCATCTGGTGCAACCACCAGATTGCCAAGCATGTCCTGCAGGGGTCCCACATTACCCGATGCCTTCTTTTTGCTCCCTATGTATTTAAAAAAGGGCTTCTTGTTGTTTTTGATCCAGGTCGCTAGTCCCAGTTCTGTCTCCACCTTAGCCTTCCTAACAGCCCCACTATAGTCTCAAGCAATGGAAATATAATCCTCCTTGGTGATGGTTC
>NW_017729008.1:16416044-16416776 GCF_001723915.1 Gavialis gangeticus | reverse complement strand
CCTTGCACTTGTCAGTATTGAAACCTGTCCTATTCTCATCCGCCCACCCCTGTAACCTGTCCAGAACTATTTGTCGCCTATTCATCCCTTCTAATGTGCCCACTTCTCCCCATATCTTAGTCTCATCCACAAACTTGAACAAGGTGCTTTTCACTCCCTCATCCAAATCGTTGATGAAGATGTTGAACAGTGTAGGCCCAAGGACCAAGCCCTGAGGAACCCCACTGCCCACATCCCTCAAGATCAAAAATGACCTGTCCATCACCACTCTCTGGGTGCAGCCCTCCAGCCAATTTGTGACCCATCTGACTGTGTAGGGATCAACGCCACAGTCACCTAATTTCTTAATGAGAACGGGGTGAGAGACAGTGTTGACGGCCTTCCTGAAGTCCAGAAAGACTAAGTCCACCGCGACAGCTGAGTCCAAGGATTTTGTGACCTGGTCATAGAAAGCAACTAGGTTGGTCTCACAGGACCTGCTTCTAATGAAAACATGCTGGTTGCCCCTAAGTATAATCTCCCCTGCTTGTCCCTCACAAATGTGTTTTTGGATAATTTTCTGAAAGAGCTTCCCCAGGACCGAGGTAGGACTTATGGGCCTGTAGTTTCCTGGGTCCTTCTTCCTCCCTTTTTTGAAAATGGGGACCACAGTGGCCCTCTTCCAATCCTCTGGCACCTCGTCAGAGCACCATGAGTGCTTATAGAGCTGTGCCAGGGGTCCTGCAATGGTCT
>NW_017729008.1:16407702-16411044 GCF_001723915.1 Gavialis gangeticus | reverse complement strand
GTCCCAGTCCCTGCTCAGAAATATGGAAGCAAAGGATTTGTTAAAGAGGTCAGCTTTATCATCTGGTGCAACCACCAGATTGCCAAGCATGTCCTGCAGGGGTCCCACATTACCCGATGCCTTCTTTTTGCTCCCTATGTATTTAAAAAAGGGCTTCTTGTTGTTTTTGATCCAGGTCGCTAGTCCCAGTTCTGTCTCCACCTTAGCCTTCCTAACAGCCCCACTATAGTCTCAAGCAATGGAAATATAATCCTCCTTGGTGATGGTTCCTCCCTTCCATTGGGTGTACGCCTCCTTTTTAGCTTTCAGATGTTCCTGAATGCCTTTGGTGAGCCATGGGGGCTTTTGAGCACTCTTGCCCCCTTTGACTCACGTTGGGACTGTCACCCTTTGGGCTCAGAGGATCGTCTCCTTAAGGAACGACCACTCATCTTGGACTCCCAAATCCCCTTCCCTCTGTAATCTCAATACCTTCCCGACTAATCTCCTTAACTCAATGAAATCAGCCCTTCTAATGTCAAGGGCTGCTGCCTTGCTGCAGGCCTTTGACACCCTGCGCTGGATGGTGAATTCCAGCAGGTGATGATCTCTGTCGCCCAGGTGCTCGAGAACCCACAGTCCCCTCACCAGGTCATCGCCTCTGGCCAGGACCAGGTCCAGCAAGGCATTCCCCCTGGTGGGACCGTGCACCTTCTGCATTACGTGGAGGTTCTGCATCTCGGCTAGGAACCTACATGAGCGGTCAGACCTAGCTGAGTACTCCTCCCAGCAGATGTTGGGGTAGTTTAGGTCATCCATGATGACCACATCCCTTAACATAACTGCCTGTGCGAGCTGACCTGAGAATTCCCAGTCCAGCTCTTCCCCCTGGTTGAGTGGTCTGTAGTAGACCCCCACCGTTAAGTCCCTTTCCCCTCACCCCTCTTGTATTCTAACACAAAGCACTTCAGTCTTCCCTTCCTCTGACCCCGTGCTATTTGTTGAGGATGTGTATTTCTCTTTGACGTAAAGCACCACACCCCCACATTTCCTCCCCGTTCTATCCTGCCTGTACAGCCTATAGCTCTTAATGTTTACTGCCCAGTCATGCGTTGGATCCCACCAAGTTTCAGTGAGCCCCGCTGTGTCCAGGTTTGTGTTAGCTAGCCGGAGGGCTAGTTCCTCCTGCTTGTTCCCCATATTACGAGCATTAAGAGGCATTTAAAGCCTCCTGTGGGTGTATGCACTGCCCCCCTGATTCCAAGACTATCCGGACAACTGCCACTTACCTGGGTACTTCTTGTGCTCATCACCTGTCTTGGCTGGGAAGCATCGTCATTTCCCCCTGTGGCCCCATCCCCTGGCAAAGCTAGTTTAAAGCACGCCATATGAGATCAGCCAACCTGGAAGAAAAGACATGCTTGCCTTTAGGGGAGTGGTGAAGCCCATTCCACCCAATGGGCCCATTTTGTGTAGAAAGAAGTAGATTCTTAATTTTCAAAATAGAATAAGTTTAATGTAGGTTATATTGGTAGCACTTATTTGTTTTTATTCTGAACCTATTTCATTTGGAAGATGTGGCAGGAATGGCCATGAATTACTTTTGATGATCAAAGTCTCAGGGTTCACCAATAAGGTTAATTACAATTTTCCTTCAAAACTGTATTTTATTGGGTTTTTGACAAAGTTGAATTGTTTGTGAATTATTTTTTTACTGCAGGAAATAATACATTTTAATTGAAAATAAAAAACAAACCCCAGAACCAAAAAGTTTCAGCCAAGTAGTAAATGTTCAATTTCAAAATGTCATTGTGGTCCTACATGCCAGTTTTAGGTGTCTAAAGCTTCAATTCTCTTTTGTAGGCTGGGTTTTCCAGCCCAATAACATCCCCATCACCCATGTTGCATCTGACCAGTTTAATAAGAAGAGGTGTCATGGTACTTCATGGTCATGTCTACACATTCATTAAGGCATTTTTGCTACTGCACATTAAGTCTGGTACCTCTGGGCACTTATACACAAAAACTGAGGCTGCTCTGATGTGCTAGAATTCCAGCACATTGGAGCAGACTCAATTACTCGAGTCAGCTGGATAATGGCAATTGCCACACTCAAGCAGCCTCCTGCATCTTGTGGATTAGTGTCCCTGCACTTAAAAATGACTGTGGGGGCACTTGAACTAAAGCTCATTTGATGAGCTTTAGTTCAAGTGCCCTCACCACCATTTTTAAGTGCAGGGATGGTGACACAGGAGATGTGGTGGCACTTTAATTAGAGCAGCTTTCAGAGCCGCTTTAATTAAAATGCCACTCCCCCACCCCCAGAGCACATGTAAGAGTGTCATCTAATATGAGGTACTACATAAAGCTGAATTAGACTGCCTGTGGCAAGGCAGGGCCTGGGGTGCCGTGACCTCCCCTAGCGCCCCCTACCGACCGTGCCAGATCGGGCCTAATGCACCCTCGATATCTCGCCCGCCACATCTTTGATGTTAATATTAAAGGGAGGCTGCCTTTCTAACCCTCCCTGGCACGGTGCCTTAAAATGTCCTAATCCGGGACCGGTCTCCCGCGCTCACGTCACCCGCACTGGGGCCGGTCTCCCGCGCTCACGTCACCCGCACTGGGGCCGGTCTCCCGCGCTCACTAGGGCTCAGGCGGCCTCAGCCTTACCTGGCCCCCAGACCCCCTTTCTAGGTCCTCTGCCCCACTGGGGCTTCTTGCATCCGCCCACACTGGGCTCCTCCCAATTCTGCCCACTCTGGGGCCGGGACACCCCAAAACAGTACCCTCTACAGCGCCAGGAACTCCCCCCCACTACTGGGGAGCTCCCCTGAGGCCTCCTCCAACCCCTATAGCCTCACTCAGTCCTCCGGTCTCTCACTCCAGGGCTCCCTGCTGCCGCCCCTTTAGTTGGGGCTCTTCACTGCCCCCTAACCCCAGGGCTAAGCCAATGCACCCTCAAACCAAGCTGTGCCCTCTACAGCGCAGGAGACCCCACGCTACTGTGGAGCTCCTATGAGGCCTCCTCCAACCCCTTATAGCCTCACCTGGTCCTCCGGTTGTAACAATAACCAAAACCATAAGCCAATTGGCTGTAACACAAAAACCTATCTCAGACTCTAGCCTCCTGGCTTAAAACGTAAACCCTAAGCCCTCTAGCGAATCATCATTTCCATCCCTGCCAGGGGTTCCTCTGCCTGGTATTTTCACCCATAAGCTGCTCAGGTCATCAGGCTTCTCCTGCCCTGCTTGCGCCAGCAGAGCTCCACCTTCCTCAACTGCCAGAGGGGAACTGCCCTTCTGGCCTCAGCCTGGCTGTTTATAAAGGCCAGGCCCTGCCCCCTTCTGGTCAGCTGACCA
>NW_017729008.1:16404914-16407546 GCF_001723915.1 Gavialis gangeticus | reverse complement strand
TCAGGCTTTTCTGCTATGCCTGCCTGGCTTGCTTCCACCCAGTACCATCCTACTGCACTCAGGCCATCAGGCTTCTCTGCTAGGCCTGCCTGGCTTGCTCCTGCTGAGCTCCACCCTCCTTGGCTGCCAGAGGGGAACTGCCCTTCTAGCCTCAGCCTGGCTGTTTATAAAGGCCAGGCCCTGCCCCCTTCTGGTCAGCTGACCAGACTGGTTGCCCCGGCAACCTGCACCTGTGCTGCCCTGGTGATTGGCAGCTGAGCTCATAATACTGTTGTCAGTAGCAGGCACCTTAGTGCCCCGCTACACTGCCCCAGTGCACAGTAACAAAAGCTGAACGAGTTTTTTGTGATGCTTAATGCTCAGTAGACCAATTTGACTCCACATTAGCATATTAGCCCTGTTTTTGACATGATGCTTTAATGAACAGTAGAATAGGCTACTGTACATTAAAGTGCATGGGTAGACCAGCATTCCCTCTAAGCTGTGTGATGTGTGTGACCATGCAGGCAGCCTGGCTGCACAGCATGAGTGTGCCTGAGCAGCTGCACATGCCGCGCAGCTTAGAGCAAATGCTGGCAGACACGCCCTGTGTGATCTAGACCAGTTAAGAAGCCTTGACTACTGAGGATAATGAAGGCCTGAGACAACTCAACTCCAACTCTTATGAGGCTCCATGAAATCATTTCCTAATAATAATTTAAAGAAAAATCACATCTGTTGCCCAAATTTTAGGTTTTGATTTTTTGCAGAAAACTGAACATTTTTCATGGAAAACATTTTTGACAACTCTGTTCATCAATTCATGGGGAGTTGCAGTAGCTGGCATAAAAATAGTGGCTTGTGCTTATTCGGTAAACTTCCATCTAGTTCTTAGAAAACATTCCTCCTTGTCACAGCCAAGGGACAGCATAGATAATTTTAAAATAGATTTAAACTTTCTTTGCATATATTGTAACACACTCAGTTTCATCCTTCACAGTTTCTGATATTAATGTGCTGAAGTCAGTCTTCCAATTTTGTTGGGGAAGGTAACCAACTCGTTCCCAGATTCTGCTTGGCAACTCTTTACTGTGCTATTAAGGAAGAGACAGCTAGCTAACCCATTCATCAAAAAATCTATTGGCTTGGGCAAGTGTTCAGATTTTCAAAGGTGACGTTAATTGTCAAAAGTGCCATTAATTGTCTAAGGTGGGGAGCAGGCCCAGCAGGTGGGGAGGGAAGGGTCGGGGCAGATCTGCAGTGAGGGAGGGAGCAGAGCAGAGGCAGGAGCAAAGAGTCAGGTAAGTGAGACCCCAGGGGGTGAACTGAACCTGGGGCATGCATCCCAGGAGGGCATAGGAAGCATGTGCACCTGCATGTGGGCAGGATGGGCTGCCACTTCAGGCTGGAGCTGAAGCTGTGCTGCACTCTTCCTGGTGGGGGCTGGACCACGCTGTGCTTGGGGCAGGCAGCAGTGCTGGGAGGGGGTGTTGGGTGACTGCAGCCTTCCTCCTAGCGCTGCCACCCACCCGGAGTGTAGCCAGGCCCAGCCCCCCCTACCACCATGGGAAAGAGCCCAGCATGGCTCCAGCCCCAACCTGCAGTGGCAGCCTGCACCCCAATCTGTACACAGGACAGCGGGGCTGGGGCAGTCATCTCATCTGGGGCCCTGTGGGGGAGGCTTCCACCACTGGGGACCCCCACGCAGCCCTGAACAGGCTGGTTATCGCAGCGTTGGGCAGGCAGGAGACAGGTCTCAGCCCAGTGGCGGGGCACACGTGGCACTGGGTGCAAGGATGATTGGCCATCCAGAGCCATGTGGCCCTGAATGCGCCAATCCTCCCAGCACCTAGCCCAGAAGCAGCCCAGTGCTGCCCGCTCCTGGACTGGGTGATGAACCAGTCGGCTCATCCAGGGCCACATGGCGGGAGCTCCTGCCACTGGACCCCCCCCATGCGGTCTTGGACAGGCCAGTCGGTCCGGCATCAGACCTGGGAGTGGCCCAGAGCCAGACAGAGAGAGGACAAGGCTCAGCCCAGCAGCGGGAGCCCCCCTGCATGTGGCCGTAATAAGTTGTCCCAGCACCTGCCCCGGCTGGGGCCCAACGCCACGTGCCTCCCACCACTGGGTGGGCAGGGGATGAAGCAGGGGAGGAGGGGGGGCATGGTAGATGTGGGGGCAGTGCTATGCCCATGCCTTGCCTCTGCCCTTCACTTGCAAGCCCCTGCCCCTCCCCCAGTGCTGCTGGTGCCTCTCACTCCAGACCTGCAACCCCTGCCCACCAGCCCTTCTGGTGCCCTCTCTGCACTCCAGACTCACAGGCCCCTTCTGCCCCAGCCATGCAGGTGCCCCACATTCCCAACCTGCAGCTGCCTCTGCCCTGTACACAGGTTAGGGTGGTGCGTGCCCCCCGGGCCTCTGTCAGGGTGTGTGTAGTGGTGGGAGCCCCCCTCCCCCCATGCCTGGGTGAGCCTCCTGGCCTCTGACCCTCCCACCACCCAGCCAGGCCTTGGCCCTACTCACCCCTGCCCCTGCCCCATTCCCTCCCTCACCGTGGAGGCCTCAGTTGTCCCCCCACTCCTTCCCTGCCAGACGAAGTGGCCTGCTGGGCAGGGGGTGAGGCGGAGGGGCGGAGCAGGCTGGAGGTGGGGTG
>NW_017729008.1:16402558-16404903 GCF_001723915.1 Gavialis gangeticus | reverse complement strand
GGGGGGTGGGGAGGAGGCCTGGTAGATCCTGGGTTGCTTCTTTACTTCAAAAAGTGATCTTCATCTTAAAAATGTTGGAGACGACGAATCTAGAAGCTTGGGGTGTATCAAGCATCGGGCCTAGAATCCAGAGCAGTTAAGTGCAGAAAGGATAGCTGAGAGCTGAGAAGAAGTGCTCCAGGGGTATGAAGATCATTACCTACTTCCAGTGAGAAGGACGGGCTTCCCTTTGTTGAGCTAGATATGGAGGAGGAAGTGAGGAATAAATTTGCCTTGGGGATCCTTAAGGCCCACTACAGATTTTGGGGGGACTGTAATTAATTTGGATGTGAAATGGGTGGTATGCTTTACTGAGAAATTAGGAATAGTTATATATCACCCCAAAAAGTCTAAAAGAGGATGCTCAGAAGAACATTTAACATTAAAACAGTGGATTAGTAAAGTTCAGGAATTTGGGCAGAGCCCTGGAAGGAAGTTTGAACAGACACTGTGCAGGTGTAGTCAAGCCTGTTTGTCTTTTACTTTCATGCTCAAACTTTATATAGCAATGACTGCATACATTTTGGAGAAACACAATACCAGTTTTTTATTATTGTCCAGGACTGTGCACATAATAAAGACAAAACCCAAAAGCTTCATATTTTTCCATTTTTCATTTTCAGCTTGTATTTGATCCCATCTCTGCATCTCCTTGGTGCCATTTGCAGTCCACATGCTGATGAAATCTGCTTCTCTCTGTGTTTTGTTTTGTTTCCTGAATCCCAGAAAGCTTTCTATCATTTCCATAGAGCCATTAATGTAGAGTTTTCTTGACACAGGATTCATTTACCCTCTGGCATCAATCATTCTTAAAAAGCAGATGTAATTGAAAACCTCAGCTTGCCAGACTCCTTCAGTTTCTCACACCACCTGAGGTTTCAATCCAAAACAACTGTCAATTATTTATATCTGGCCTCAGTGTTTGAGATTTAAGCTTCAAGGAATCTTAAATGAACTATGTCATCTATGAAAAAATGTAAAAATCCACCACTTCACACACAGAGGAATAAATGCCTAAAGAAAGCTTTTCTTTGTTTTGTTTTAGCCAGTTTGACTCAATATTTAAAGTTGCTAATTAAATCATCTGCAGGTCTGTAAAATTTTTAATTTTACTATAGTTCAAAATTCACTCTGAAATCCCAACTTGTATGTCACACTGCAGCATGATACCATATGAAATGTTTGAATCATGCAGCTTTGAAAACATGACTGGCCAGCAGACTTGTAAGAATAAAGTAGTTTTGCTACTTTAACACTGCTTGCTGTAATAATTTTTACTTTGTCTTCCCTTCTACAGTGGGAAATGATACATCTTGCATGGAACACAACAAATACTGTAGAACAGATATGGTAAAGAAACAGATTTAGGTAAAGAAAGAGACAGCTCTGGTTAGTGAAATGAATATGATCATGGAAACCAAGAACTCCTGAAATCTGCTACATCTGCCACAGTTCCTTGTCTGGCTACTGGGAACTCCTTTAGAAGTGCAGTGTATGCAGCTTTGTTACTGTTATGATGACCTTGTTTTCTTTCTACCAAAGCTTACCATTTCTAAGGAGCCCACCAGAAGCAGCAGCCATTTTGGAAGGCAGATATAGTGCCTCACTCTGAAATGAAGTTGTATAGCATCTTCCATCTGAGCATCTTACAAGGCTTGAAATAGCCATAAGAGATAAATATATCATACCCAATTTACAGATGCAGAAAGATGAAGAAGTGAAAATATGGCTGAAACAGCACAGCATTTCACAGTGAGGCACTATCTGCCTTTCAAAATTGCTGCTGCTATGCTTTCTCTACAGTAGTATAGAAATAATTTGTCTTATACCATTTCCTTTAATGATAACGTTATATAACCCTACCAGCATGCAGACTAGAGCCTACTCCTAGCTGCAGCAGGGACTCTCAGGTTTGGGACACTGAGAAATTTACTGAAATTTATTGAATAATAATTATAGAATAACTTTTTAGTTTTAGCACCTTTTTGGATGGTCTTCCAAAACCAGAACAAGAATGTCTCCATGGAGGTAAGCGTGTCTATGTAGTGGTTTCATTGAAGAGACTGTTTCAAAGTAATTTATTCTGAATTATCTTTTTCACTACATTTCCAAGTGTAACCAAGCTGTAGGCCAACAAATCAACCCCTGCATTGCTACATGCAGAGTGACCTTAGGGCTCCTAAGACCCATTATCTTGCCAACACAATAGCAGCCACTCTGCAGGTGCATCACATTCCAGTCTCACACCAGTATTGTACTGATCATAGATCATAGACATTAGGGCTGGAAGGGACCTTGGAAGATCA
>NW_017729008.1:16397616-16401877 GCF_001723915.1 Gavialis gangeticus | reverse complement strand
TTTTTCTTCCCAAGGTGGAGAACCTGGCATTTTTTGGTGTTAAACCATCAGGTTCTCGTCCACCCATTTACTGAGCCTGTCAAAGTCAGGCTTATGCTCTTCTATTATGAGATTGGAATACAATGGACACATGGAGCAGCTGCTATTGTACTGGCAAGGTGGTGAGGCCATTGGAGGAGATACTCTGGTTTTGGAAGAACATCCATGAAGGTGCTAAAAGTGAGAAAATGATTCCAGGGTGCACACTCTTAACCGTAACCCCCATTCAACTCTCTTCCTCCCTTCCCAAACCAACAATAGAACAAAACTGACTAGTTTATAAGCTTTTAGGATCATAGGAATCATAGGGAAGTAGTGCTGGAAGGGACTTCCCAAATCATCTAGTCCATCCCCCTGCTCAAGGTAGGATCATCCCGGATTAGGCCATCCCATATTTACTCAAACCCAAGACAAGGTTTTTTCTCTCACTTAATATGGGAAACAAAGCCCTTCGTCCTTGATTTGAGTATGAGGCTGGGGGGTGGGGCTGCACTTGCTGTGGCTGCACCCCTGCTGCCTCTGGCCTCCTACCTCTACCCTTCCTTTCCATAGCCTTTGCCCCCCACACCTGTCTCCACTGCAGCCTTGGGATCTTGGCCCCCCGTCTCTTCCCCTCATCTGCAAGGAGGGGGGAGCTGACAAGGGGAAGGGGACCCAAGGCTGTGGAGAGCAAGCACAAGGGGAAAAGTGGTGAGGACATACAAGTGGAATAGGACAAGGGGTAGAGCTCAAGCCACTTGACCCCACCCCCTTCCCTGCCCCACTACCACCTCCTACTGCCTCCCTCACTGACTTTCCACCTAATTGCCCCCTCACCTGCCCCTTACCACTGTTTTCCCCATTGCATCAATGCGGGGTATACAAATTTAAGATGAATCTCCAGGATTAGTTATATACATGGAAAATTAAAACAAATTTATAAATTATTTTTCTCTATGTAGAATGTTATTATTGGGAGGTTATCTTAAATTCAGTCATCTTAGATGCAGGCAAATACAGTACTGTAAAATCCAGTGTGGACAGGGCAGATTGTAGTTCTACCTGCATTTAGTTAGCTGGGCTGACTAGCCTTTATAATGGAGTCAGGACCTAGGCCATTCCTACTTGTCTCAGCACTTCCTGGGAGATGGGACAGTGGTATTTAATATTAGCAAACTGTATCCCAAGACGGGTGGAAGTTCTGCAAGGTAAGCCTGAATGCATGTCACCTGCCTGTCATCTATGAGAGCAGCAAGTGCAGCTTCCACATCATGACCTAGCCTGTAGCCAGACAGGGATACAGCCAGGTGGCATGGGAGACCCCCTTCCACTAGCTTCTTGGTTAGCTTGATTAGAAAAAGTTAAGTAGATGTTAGACTGTAGTTTGCAAGATCCCAAGTGTTATACAATGTTTTCTGTATAACAGGTGAGCTTACTACATGGTTGGACAACTGCATCTCACAAGGAGGTGGCAAGAATCAATTAGTTGTATAAAATATTAAAGATGTCAAGTTCTCTATTAGTACTAAGTTTTGCCATAGAACACAGTTTTCACAGTAAGTACCAGACTATTTTAGCACAGTAGTACATTAGTAATCAGCTAGTTGATGACATGGATAGTTATAGAAAGAGTTACATACTTTAGAAAGCATTAAAATCAAGTCAAGAGTGAGGGTTCAAATTTATAGATAATTATTGATTAAATTAAGATCAATTTAACTCTGTATTGGGTACTTTGTAAAAATCAGCATTGTAAAAATGCATTCTTGCATAACAGCATATTAAGCTGTTATCCTCATATATTATTTAAATCATGGACTAACCAATTCTCAGTAGTCTATTTTAAATTTATTTTTAGCATGCAGTTTATTGCCCTGGAGACTGAAGCCTTGTTTTAAACCACATGCTAGGTATTTTTCTGGCAGCAGTAATGTAAGCTTCCCCACACTGCTTTATCCCAGCATAGAAAGTGCCAGTCCTCTTGGTGAGCAGGTAATTGAGTGTCCCTGTCCTTTCAGTCATTGGCTTGCCTGCTGAGAATGCCAACATGGGTAACAGCTAGCATCAGTGTGATGCTGGGTTTGAGACAAGTAACGTACCCTTGGTTGTAAATTAGATACCAAATGAAATTTGCATCATGCTAAATTCTAACTTAAGTGAATGCTGATAAAACGTTTACTAAAAAAACAGTAGCAGTTATTACAAACCAGGGCAAATTGTTGATGCCAGTTCTTGAAAAAAAATGGAAATTCATCCTTATTCAAAAAAGGATTCTGAATTCACTGCTTTAGTCTAGCAGAATAGAGGTGTGTGTTGTGATGTGAAAAAGAGAAACCCCACTGATGTGCATCATACACTGAGCTTTTGCCTACCACTTAGTGTTGATATTCTGATAGCCGTAAAGCTGCTTTCTTGTGACAGAGGTGACATCAAAGTCAGTCATTACGGTATGGAGAGTTGGAGAGGTATTAAGACAGAGACATAAAAAATAACTCCAACTTGTCCATAACACCCTACCACTACCTCTCATCTACAAAACTCAGCATCTTAACAAGAGTTTACTGAAATATTAACAGTAAAATGTGTTTTGGCTGCAATTGGTAGGTATGCAAGTTAACAGAATGTTGTTGAAAATAATTTTGAGATATAAAATTTCAATCAATTTGTGGGGGTTTGTTTTGTTATTAGCACCAAAAATATTTGTATTATTTTTTTGAGTTTTGAACTATGCTGTAGCTGTTATGCTTCTAGGTCCTGTAGTCTATTAAATAGTTAGTGCTTGTTTCCTGAAATCTACTCATTAGGGCCAGTTGTACATCCTTTCTTTAGTTTCTCAGAAGCCAGCTTAACAAAGGAGAGATTTAGCATTGCTTCTGCATGGGAGCCTGGGTCAGATGACAGGGTTTCCAGCTGCAGGAGTACATGGTGCACCCCAGCAGTTGGGAACTCAGACCAGCTGCCAGCTCCCAGCCATGGGTGTGCACCAGTTTTGCAGCTAATGACACTGAAAGGAATAGTGGGCTAGTTTCATGCAAACCTTGGACTCGCCAGCTCAAATGACCAGGTTTTCATGATCCCAGGTTCCCCCTGCACAGGCAGTAAGGCATAGTTTCATAGATGTTAGGGGCTGGAAGGGACTTTACAAATCGGGTCCAGCCCCCCTTCACTTGGGCAGAAAAGACTGCTGGGGTCATCTGACCCCAGCAAGGTGGGCGTCAAGACGCTTTTTCAAGATTGCCAGGATGGGTGACTATACCACCTCGGGGGAGCCTGTTCCAAACCCTTGGCACTTGGCTTGTAAAGAAATTTTTCCCTATGTCCAGTCCGAACTGATCTTCAGTCAGTTTGTGCCCATTGTCTCTTGTCCTCCCCTGGGCGGCCTTGGTGAACAGATGCTCCCCCCAGGCCCTGATATCCACCCCTAATATACTTATAGGCTGCCACCAAGTCCCTTCTGAGTCTCCTCTTCTCTGGGCTGAACAGTCCCAAGTCTTTTAGACCTGCTCTCTAGGCCTCTAATCATGCACATGGACTCACTCAAGCTTCTCCACATCCTACCTGAAGTGTGGTGCCCAGAACTGGATGTGATCTCACCAAGGCCAAGTAGAGCGGGAGGATAACATCCTTAGCCTTGCTCAAGATGCCTCAGTAGAAGCATGCCAGTGTTTGATTAACTCTGCCAGCTACAGTATCGTATTGGTGGCTCATGTTCATTTTGTTATCTATCATGACACCCAGGTCTCATTCAGTTGTGGTACTAGCAAGTGTAGCACTGCCGACCCTTTGAGTGTGTTGTGGGCTGTTTCTCCCCGGATGAAGCACTTTACATTTCTCCATATTAAACATCATCAGGTTGAGGTCCACCCACCTCACAAGCTTGTCCAGGTTAGCTTGTATTGCCAGCCTGTCCTCAAACATGACCACACTCCCCCATAGTTGGTGTTGTCTGTGAACTTTGCTGGTTCAGTTTTAATACCTGAATCCAAATCATTGATGAATATGTTGAAAACGCTGGTCTTAGTACTGAACCCAGAGGGATGCCACTGGTCACCTTCCGCCATGTTGACTCAGTTCCGTCAATCATTACTCTCTAGATCCTATCTTGGAGCCAGTTACCTAGCCACTGGACCTAGCCACTGGACCATAAAGTAGTCAAGGCTGCATTTTCCCAATTTCACCATGAGGATGTAATGGGAGACTAGGTTGAAGGCCTTTTTGAAGTCCAAGTATATGAAATCAACCT
>NW_017729008.1:16387172-16392616 GCF_001723915.1 Gavialis gangeticus | reverse complement strand
TCTTAGTACTGAACCCAGAGGGATGCCACTGGTCACCTTCCGCCATGTTGACTCAGTTCCGTCAATCATTACTCTCTAGATCCTATCTTGGAGCCAGTTACCTAGCCACTGGACCTAGCCACTGGACCATAAAGTAGTCAAGGCTGCATTTTCCCAATTTCACCATGAGGATGTAATGGGAGACTAGGTTGAAGGCCTTTTTGAAGTCCAAGTATATGAAATCAACCTCATTTCCCCTATCCAGGTGGTGAGTTACCTGATCATAGAAGGAAATGAGGTTGGTCAGGCATGACCTGCCCGTAATGAAGCCATGTTGGCTATCTTTCAGAATGTTGCCTTGTGTTAGTCTATCAGTAATGGATTCTTTGATAATTTTTTCCAGGATTTTACCAGGGATTGAGGTCAAAGTGATTGCCCTGTGATTCCCTGGTTCCTCCTTTTTCCCTTTCTTGATGATAGGCACCACATTGGCCCTCTTCCAATCTTCTGGGACCTTTCCTGAGCGCCACGGATTTTCAACTGTCTTTGCCATAGGTCACGCGATCATGTCAGCCAGTTCTTTTAGCACTCTTGGGTGTAGTTCATTTAGTCCTGCTGACTTGTAAATATTTACCCTTTCTAGGTGCTCCCTCACAAGATCTTCACCAACTATAGCAGGGTGGTCACCCACCCACCTTGCAAGCCTGTCCAAGTCAGCCTGAATTGCCAGCCTATCCTCCAGAGTGACCGCACTTCCCCATAATTTGGTATTGTCTGTGAACTTAGCCAGTCCACTTCTGAAACCTGAATCTAGATTGTTTATGAATATATTAAAGAGTACTGGTCTGAAAACTGAACCTTGGAGGACACCACTGGTCACCATGCACCATGTTGACTCGGTTCCATTGATGATCACTTGCTGAGTCCAACCACAGAGCCAGTTCCTCAGCCATCGGACTGTAAGCTTGTTGAGGCTGCAGCTCTCCATTTTTACCATGAGGACATCATGGGACACCAAGTCAAAGGCTGTCTTGAAATCCAAGTAAATGACATCTGCCTCTCCTCCCCTTTCCAGGTGATGCATCACCTGGTCATAGAAGGAAATGAGGTTTGTCAGGCATGACCTACCCATAATGAAGCGGTGTTGGCTCTCTCTCTCAGAATGGTGCCTTCCATTAGCCTGTTGTTGATGGATTCTTTAATAATTTTTTTCAAGATCTTCCCAGGGATTGAAGTCAAACTGATTGGCCTATAGTTCCCTGGGTCTTCCTTCCTTCCCTTCTTGTAGATAGGCACCACGTCAGCCCTCTTCCAATCTTCAGGAACCTCTCCTGAGTGCCATGAATTCTCAAATATCCTTGCCATTGATCATACTATGATGTCAGCCAATTCTTTTTGCATTCTTGGGTGTATTCCATCCAGGCCCACTGACTTGTGAATGTCCAGCCTCTCAGTGTGTTCCCTCACAAGGTCCTCACCAATTGCAGGCATATGGTTGCCCTTACCTTGGTAATCCTGTGTCCTGTCAGACAGGGTGATCCCCTTGGGCTGGTGGAAAACTGATGCATAGTAATCATTGAGAACATTAGCTTTTTCCTGGGTGTTGGTTGTCAGCTGCCCCGTTTGTTTCAGCAGGGGCCCAGTGTTGCCCTTATTTTTCATTCAATTTCCCACATATCGGAAGAAGGACTTTTTACTGTCCTTGATTCCTGTAGTCAGCTTGAGCTTGGCTTCAGCCTTGGCTTTTCTGGTCCGCTCCCTGCAGGTGTGGGCCAGTGATACTTAATCCTCCTTAGAAGTATTTTGCTGCTTTTCTTACAAAATGGGATGGACTTCCTTTGTGCTCTTAGAATCACTTCCTTGAGGAACGATCACTCTTGTACTCCCTTCGTCATTGGACCATGGTCCCATGGGGCCTCGCCAACCAATCTCCTGAGCTTGTGGAAGTCAGTTTTCCTAAAATCAAGGATTTCTACCCTACTGTCTGATTTCCCCAGCTTACGGTGAATGGAGAAAATAATCATCTCATGTTCACTGTCACCTAGTTTCCCTTCGATCCTCAGGTTGCTCACTAGATCATCCCCTTTGGCCGGAACCAAGTCTAGGTGTGCCCTGCCCCTGGTTGGTCCATAGACTCCTTGAGTTAGATAGAGCTCTTCAATGCAAGTCAGGAAACTTTGTGAGCGATCAGATCTTGGTGAGTGGTCATCCCATGAGCTGTCTGGGTAGTCAAAGTCACTCATGATGACTGTGCTCTGAGAGCATGCAGCCTCTGCCAGTTCTCCAGAGAATTTCTGGTCAAGCTCTTCCCCTTGGTTTGGAGGTCTGTAGTAAATTCCTGCAGTCAAATCCCTTTCCTATGCTCTCCCCATATCTTGATCCAGAGGGTCTCAAGTCACCCTTCTTTGTTTCCAATCTTTGCTTCTAGGGAGGCACAACGTCCCTTCATGTAGAAGGCAACTCCTCCGCTCTTCTTCCCAATATGATTCCTCCTATACAGGGCGTATCCCCCTATACCTGTGCTCCAATCATAGATAGAGTCCCACCAGGTTTCTGTAATCCGTATAAGAGTGTATTGCTTACTGGTCAGCAGGAGGGCTAGTTCCTCCTGCTTGTTTCCCATGCTTCTGGCATTTGTGTACAGACAACTAAGCCGGCCATTGGAGGTCCTAGGCTTCCTGGTGAGCTATGGAATAATCTGTCCTTTGGCCGGTGTTGGAGTATGCTTCCTATTGTACCCTGGTATGCTGGTTCCAAGGTTGCCATTTCTTGGGCTTGTATTAGTAGTTGTTGGCCAGTCCCCTGGTGATCTCAGTTTAAAGCCCTATCCAGGAGGTCCACCATTCTACCCAATAAAATCTTCTTCCCCCTTGGCATGAGGTGGATGCCATCTCTTCCCAACAGACCACAGTCCCAGAGGAGCATGCCATGGTCAAAGAAGCCAAAGCCCTCATGGTAGTACCAGCCCCAGAATTTTCTGTTCGCTTCTTCTATGCATCTGTATTTCCTGTACCTGTGACCCATGAGGCCATGACCCATGACCGGGAGGACCAAGGAGAAAACTACCTGTGCCCCCAACCCCTTGAGCCCAGCCCCCAGAGCCCTGTAGTCACTCATGACCCAGCCGGAATTGTTCCTGGCTGTGTCATTTGTGCCCAAATGTGTGAGGAGCATGGAGTAGTGGTTGGAGGGTTGGATGAGTTTGGGAATACTTTCAGCCACATCTCAGGTATGAGCCCCTGGGAGGCAGCTGACTTCACAGGTTAGGGGGTCAGGGCAGCAGATCACTCCCTCAGTCCCCTGCAGGAGGGAGTCGCCCACCACAACTACCTTGTATCTCTTCTTTGGGGTGGTGGCTGGATGCCTTCCTTCTTCTGGAGCCTGTGCTTCTGCTAATGGCTCTGCTGGTGCTGTGAGAAGTGCATACCTGTCGCGCAGTTTCAGGGGAGGAGTAATCCTGGCACTGCGTACCTTGGGACTAGAGACGACTGTCTTCTAGGCAACTCCAGGATGGGACTCTAGGTTGGTCTGTTCATTGTCCTTTGTTGATGAGATGTCCTTTGCATTGATGCGTTGTCCTTCCCATGATGAGATTTGATGTGTGATTGGAGCCCCCTCCCCCTGAGGTGAGAGGCTGCAATCCACATGGCCCCCCACTCCAGTGGGGCTGAGAAAACCCCAGAAGGGAATTCCCTCCTATGCCTTCTCCCCCTCCCATCCAGAGACAGCAGCTCCACTGGGCTGCTATTGCAGCTGGAGCAGACAAATTAATGAAGTCCCTCTGCTTAGGAGCATCTTCATTTGAACTGTCATACAATGAACATTAATTTATTGCCCAATCAGAGGGCTCTGTATCTGTGCTTTTCTGTTTGAGCATGGTTTTAGAGCGCTTCCAAAGAGCCAGTCACATAACAAATGTCATTTCTGTCTATGCCCAATAAAGGAATGCAAGATTTATGGGGCAACAAGAGCGAACGAGGGAGTGAAAGAAGTGGCACTCCCCGCAGCAAAGGAGTCCTGGGTTCCAGTCCCCACTAAATATATGTTTGAGAATATTCCTTAATCTAGTTTACAGGATAAATCATCAAAGATGTCTTCTGTGGTATTTCTGCATGAAATTTCAAATGTCCAGTACTTCAGAACTCATAAGCTAGAACCTGCATTTCACAAATTGATCTTGTAAATAATGTCCAAACATTCACATTAATGCCCAAAACGTTCACTTTTCTTGCCATTGTTGCATTTATTTAAATCTATTTTATTTGAATCTGTAATCATTAAAATAAATGAGTTGTTTATTTCCCTGTATGGCATTCCAGGTACATGTGTTCAAATGCAAGAGTACTGCCACTGCCTGGATATCATGACTAATTGCTCAGAAGCCACCTGGCAAATCCACCTCCACTTGAGTGCAGGGAACCATTCTTCAGTATAACTAATCCTATCTCTTTCACAGAAATAGATCAAATAATTTCTTGCTGTCTCAGTTCAAATTCCAGCATCTCTTTCTGCCAAGAGAACGTTGATATAGTGTATGCTATTGCATGATATATTGATTTCTTATTTTTGCTAGCTGAGGTCCTGTCACATAATGGAGTTTAATCAATAAATCATGTGTCAGCTGTGGTTATTTCAAATCCCACTTTCTTTTTTTTTTACATTTCAGTGTCTAAACTATTCCGTAGTATTAGCATGTCTTTGTTCCTTTTCTTTTTCCTGGTACCATACTGATTTAATAGCTGTTCTAGTAGCATAAACATGGCAAGAAAATGATATCTGTTTACCCCAAAGGAAGAAAGTGAAGAATTAGGTAGAAATAGCCCAAACCCATTTATCTGCCCTATACATCCCGTGTGATCGTGAGCAAGTCATTCAGTCTCTGTACTTTGGTTTCTCATCTATGAAAATAGAAATGCAGTGCTTTACCTTGTAATGGTTTTGTATCAATTTACTAAACTTTGTGAAGCACTCAGATATCCGAGTCCTGGGAACTATATATATACCTAGTATGATATTTTCCAAGGATTTAAACCTTTCAGTTGGAAGACAAAGGGCTCTTCTACATATCTCCCTACAGCGACATAGTGACACACGACATTGCCGTATAGCACACTACAGTGTTGTAGCAATCACGTGGTTCTGCACATGCAGCTATGTCACTGTAGCACTGCGCTCCCCAATATAGCTCACCACTACAGTGACATAGTGGTGAAATCTAACCGTGTGCCATGCACCGTGTCTTAGTACTTCCAAAAGGACGTACCCACGTGCAGCAATGTGTAGATGCACCCAAAGAGTCTGATTTTCTATACTGCATTTGCATTGGTGTCTTTGTACTGAAATCAGTGAAGTTATGCCTCTGTGGTGGAGTGGAAAATCAAGCCCAAGAGTGACAGGGCTCCTGTTAACTATACTATTTAGTCTTACATAGATTCATAGATTCATAGATTCATAGATTAAGGGTT
>NW_017729008.1:16372584-16387161 GCF_001723915.1 Gavialis gangeticus | reverse complement strand
GTTTGTTCCCCATGCTACGAGCATTGGTGTACAGGCATTAAGAGATGAGGATGGAGTACTATAATTAATAGTGAAGAAATACTGGCCTTGGATTTTCATTTCACTCATACCTGTTTTACACAGCAGTAGCTCCACTGGCTTTTGTAAGATGCTGCTTATTTATACCAATATAACTTGAGGTGCACACAGATGTTTGGGGAAGTTAGGGGGAGGTTAGATTGCATTAAAAATGCTCACTTGATCTAACTTAGCTCATTTAGGTGTGGACTACTAGTTTAGTCAATCTAACTGCAAACTGTACAAAAGTTCAGGATAGTTAGATCAGTCTAAAAATGGCCAACCCAATCTAAGTGGCACCGAAGTTCACCTAACTTAAATTGGGTTGGCCATTTTTAGACTGATGCAACAGTCCTAAATTTCTGGACAGCTCCCAGCACAGCCTCAGGGCTGGGAAAGCCCAGCCTCTGGTCCCAGCCCTGGGACTGCACTTTTCCTACCCCCTCCTTGGAATCAGGCTATTTTAACAACCCAGCTCCTCTCCCCATCCCGATAGACAACCCCTCCCCCCACCCCCTGGTGGACAGATCAGCTAGCCCCCCTGGGTCTGCTAAACTCCCCATTCTGCAGGCTGCTCCTGATACAAGTGTTACCAGGATTTACCAGTGCCAGGAGCCAAGTAAGTAAGTCAGGACAGAGAGAGGGATGGATGGGGTGGGAGATTTGTTTGCTAAGGGGGGTAGTTGTTCGTCTTGGGGTGGGAAGGTCAGGGGGCTAAAAATAGCCCCTGGTTCTGGGGCTGTGGGGGAGAGTCTCCCATTCCCCTCTGCAGACTCCACAAGCCTCCCAGACCCCACCAATCCCCCCACAGACCCCACCTGCCCCTCCAATCCACACCGCAAAACCTGCTGCCTCCTCAATCTACCCAATCCCTCTGACCCTCCACCCCAGAGCCTGCTTGCTCCCCTAAGCTCCCCAACCCTCCTCCCCCTCACCACTAGACCCTCCCATCCTGACTTACCTTAGATTGGGATGGCCTTAATTCAATCTACCTTCTCCCTTAACTCCCCAAATGTCTGTATTCACCCTTGGAGTAGAACTAGATTTTCCATTTCCAGGTGGGAATGTTCCACCTCCTGTATTGTCAGTATTTCTGCTTCATTCTTCATAGAATCCTTGGGTAATCAAGAGTGTTTAGAATTATCCTAGGTAGTTAATCATATCTGCATTTCCCAGGCTTTATATATTGATGTGTTTCTCTTATGTATATGTTTCTGGAGCCACCCTGTAGTCACCCACACCCACATACCCCCACAAACCCCACACATCCACACACACACTCCTCCACACCCCACATACACACACACAGCCCCCTACAAATCGCATACCCACCCACCACAATATACAAAAGTAAGACTTCATTTTGAGTTATTATGCAATCATCTCTATATGCACTATGCAAACACACACAAATTAGGACAAAATATTTTTTTAAATAAAATTTAAATATTTTATAGTAGATGTTTGATTTGGTGGTTTGGTTCCTTTCTAGCTCCAAGATCATACCCCCACCCCCACCCCCCAAAGGAATTCTCCCAGGGGCAAGGGGAAGGACTGCTTGTGGCAAAGATCAGGGTCAGGACTTCTGGTCCCAAGGTGGCGACCAGAGGGCAGAGCACCTATCAAGGGATCGGGCTACCCTTGTGACCCTCAATAGCTCACCAAAATTTGTTAAGCAGCCCTCTAGCTGAAATAATTGCCCACCTCTGCCCTAGAATATAATACACACCTTATTTTTGAAAGACAGAATGAAGGAAAAAAGATCTTTCCTTGAAGTAACTGAGTAGCAGCAGCTAGGGAACAGAGCCCCCTTATTGGTCTGCTTCCTGTGAGTTTAATGCAGATTTTATTTTCACTTTTGCCTGTAACTGGCAGAAACTGCTCTTACAATATTGCTCACATATAGTACACAGTGCAGTTTCCACCAACTGTTTTTGGAGGGGAGAAGTATGTATTTTATGTGGGAAAATATGATATCTGAAAGATCATGGACTTACTTGCTCTTTAAAATGTACTCCTTTGGTCAGCTGGCCCTTCCTGCCTTAAGAAAAATAATGGTAGCTTAGCCATTGATTTTCATGGGAGTAACGCTGGCCTTTGGTTCCATTTCAGATTGTATCAGTTTTTGGCCAGTGATCAGAAGCAAAATCCTTAGAAGTATTAGCACTGTAATAGTTAAACATGTTGACTGCCAAGAGTCAGTAGAAATTTTGCCTGCTTAGAAACCAGGTCACAGGAGCAGCAGCTGGAGACTTCTTTAAGTCCCCAAAAAGGGGGTTTCCCCCAACTCCCTTTCCCTTTGTGCTCAGAGGCATGTTCCCTCCCCTGCTATTCCCACCCCACCACCTGCTGCTGCCCCTCTCCCAAGGGCAAGAGGAGCTCCTGCCCCACTCCAGTCAGGCTGTGCAGGGGCTGGGCCCATCCCAGAACAGCAGCAGTGGTGGGTGAGCAGGTTTCCCCTCCCTGCTTGGTCCCTGTGGGTGCTTCCAAACAGCCTGAAAGTAGGCACAAGGGAGGGAACCCACCAGCATGCCTACCATTGCTGCTGCTATCCCTAGCTGAGCTGAGTCCTGGCACAGCCCCGATGGAGGGGCTCTGAAGTTTCTTTTGTCCCAAGGACAGCTGGTACAGTAGCAGTGGCAGGTGGTTGGGAGGGGGAAGGGATGTGCCTTTGACCAGGGAGGAAAAGGAATTCTTATCTGTTTTGAGGAACTACAACAGTTTCCGACTGTTGTTCCTACAGCCACTCCACTGTGCTGGTCACTGTTCCCACATCCCCCTTTGTAAAATCCTGGATCTGCTTTCATATTCAAGGGAGCAGAAAAGCTCCCTGAGTAAAGATTGCAGGCTGCAGTTTATGATCAGCAATTCAAAAGTTTAACATGCTAACATTGTCATCTTGTGTTGATAATTTTAGAGTTGATACACCTGTTGAGTTATTGTTTCAGCCCATACATTCAGGCAGAAAATAAAAATCCCCATGCAGAATATTAACAGTGCAACTAAGAGTGTCTAGAAATTAATTTGTTACAATGAAAGCTCACACTCTGCAAAAGACACTGACATCAAACCTCTGCATGCAGACCCCGCTGCTGTAGTGGAAAATTATATTTCTAGAGATCAGAGCTTTAGCTAACATAGCAAGGTCTGATAGGCTCTACCTAGATGTTGATCTGTTTTGCATTGTGCTAAAGTCTTACTTTTCTTGGATTGGCCTTGACATCTCAGACCTCACAGGACTAGTGCCGAAGGAGATAAAGTTTCATGTGTGTCATGTTTATGGTCTCTATTTCTGAATCATTATCTTCCCAGTGGGAGGATGGCTGGGGCTGTCCCGCTATCTGAAAACTTTTGAATCTGTGCAGTTACAAAACAGTATTTAAACAGATTTTCAATTCCAGCCTTAGATTTTGTTCAAAAGCATTGCTCTGTTAATCAAAAATTGTATTAGCACTATAAATCTAATTTATTTCACTGTGTCCAGTATCATTCTCTTCCCAGGTTTCCTGTTAGGATGGATTTCAGAACTGTGACAACATGTCACTGATGTCCCTGGTAGTAACACACAATATATATCGACAGTGTTTCTCCAATGTTCTCTTCAGGAACGTATCCAAAAAAACCTAACTATGAAGAAGCAGGAATTGTGAAAAGAGCTTTTTGGGAGGGGAGAGGGGGGTTCTGACATGTCACACCTACTATTTCAGAATTAAATTAATTTACCTCAGATTTCTTATTTAGAGTCCCCAGAAAGGAGATGGATATGTGGGGGGAATGATGGAGGTCATTAGACAAGACATTAATCTCATAATAGTTTGAAACATCAAAATTTCTATTTCTGCAGTATTTTCTAATGGTTATCTCAGTGGCTCCCAGACTTTTTAGACTCAAGACACCCCTCAAAATGCCAGCTCTTAGCTTTCACTTATTTTTTTACTATGAAAAAATAATAGATCAAGTCTTCTGTTGCAAAAAACTCAAACCACAGGCAGTCAGCATGTTTCTGACACTAAGGATTCCTATTTGAAATCTCTGGGTTTATCTTGGGAACGATGTGGAGGTGTCTATACACATAAGAGTGCTAATATTGTGGGGCACCCTTAAAGGATCTGGGAGCATCACAGAGTACCATGACACCCTTGTGGAGAATCACCGGGTTATATCATATAGGGAGAGATTCAAAGGGGTGCAATGGCACACTTGCATCCCCCTTTGGTTGCGCCATGTGAGCTCTCAGCATAAGGTCTGGCATGAATGCTGCTACTGCTGCTCATTCCCTCCTTTCCCCTGCTGCTGAATTCACTGGGGAGAAGGAGGGGGAGGAAGTGGGGAGAAGGGGGAAAAGGGAAACAGTAGCAGCATTCACCTCCTGGGCTCCAGAGCTGCGTGAAAGAAGGGGCGGCAGCCAGACCCCAACACAATCAGTGGGTAAGCTCAGAGCTCGCCGTTCATGTGGAGCTCTAGTAACAATCTGCAGTGAACTCAAAATTCAGAGCGCGCTCGGCACCGCTGAAGTTGGGTTGGGTGGGGATACACCCCCTCTCCCTTTGCCCCATTCTTAGATCTGCTACTGATTTAAGGTATTTATGTTTTGGCAGGGGGAGAAAACCTGTATCCAAAAGCCAGCTAGATCTAGAAACTCCCAGTATGGAATTTATTAGGCCGGCTAATTGAGAACTGGAGTCTGAAACTTTTTAGAGATAGCTGACTTGGTTGCTTTTGCAATTGGATCTAAGTCCAAAGTCCTAAGGTAAGCACCTTATAAATGCCTATTGAGAGAAAGATATTTCCTATGGAGTATTTGGAACCTGTAGGAATTCCTGTTGTTTGCGAATTTCCTGCTCTGTGTCTGATACTTCAAGGACTTCTTGCAGAGTCCTCAGACTCCCTCACTGAAGTTCATGAAGGCTTGTAAATGAAGTAGAGCCTCTTGTGGTCCAGGTATCCTGTGCTGTTTATTAATTCTGCAGTTATCAGAAAATGGTGCCAGAGACAAAAGCCTCTATAGTCCACAGGGGTGTACGTTGTAGCTGTGTTGGTCTAAGCACGCAGGCAGACCAGGTTCTTTGGGTGAATCTGGTATCTTTTATTAGACCAACTTAAATAGTTGGAAAACAATTTTTAAGCAAGCTTTCAGATTCAAAAACCCTTCGCCAGGCTGAGGACGTTTCAGCAGTTTAGTGTGTGCTCTTCCTGGATGGAATGAAAAGTAAAGAAACCAGAGACTGTCTCTCACCCATTGACTCCTCAGTCTACATCTTCACTGACTGCTTATCTGGTATGCACACCAGCCCAGCCTCTGGCTTCTTTACTTTTCATTCCATCCAGGAAGAGCACACACCAACTGCTGAAACTTCCTTAGCCTGATGAAGGGTTTTTGAACCTGAAAGCTTGCTTAAAAATCGTTTTCCAACTATTTAGGTTGGTCTAATAAAAGCTATCAGATTCACCCAAAGAACCTGGTCTGTAGTCACTGAGTTTATAGGGATCTCATCCTCTTTTAAACTGGAGTATGTTCTTGGTCCTAAAAAAAATCTTGTCAGGTAGTAAGTACTGAGACCTGAGAAGTGTTTAAATAATCCAATAATAAGTCTTTATTTTTTTAACTGTTCTTTGGGATGCCATTACCAGACAGCAACAAAGCACAACAGCTTGAAAATAGCCAGCTCTCCTCTGGTTTTCCCCTGGGCACAGAGCACAGTCAAGGCATTGGCTAAACTAGCCGCTTAGCAAAGACGCTCTAGAATCCAGGCTGAGCTCAGGGAACCAGGGAGCAAAGACTGCACACTCTGTTTCAACACCAGGATGCAGGTGTTGTCACCTTGGCAAACTTGCTGATATCTCAAGACGTGGACAAACATCCCCAGTAGCCTTTGAAATCTGTAACTGAGAGCTGGGTACAGAGCTGTTCAGTTTGGGGGCTGGGCAACAAAACAGTTGCCTTCAATTTTACAAAAAAAAAAAATTTAATGTACGCTTCCACTTTCTCTGAGACCTCTAGAGAAGCGGGCTGTGCTGTTCGTCACTTGTACTGAGCATGCTAATGACTTCCATGCGGTGTGGTGACATAAATTAATGGCACTGTTAATGATAGCCAATTACTTTTATGGGTACTACTACAAGGCAACTGCTTCCTGTAACTAGAAATCACAGTACCGTGTAGGGAAATCAGAGATTTTTGTTTCAAAGTATTGTATGTCTATATAATTTGCCATAACTCTATAAAACCAATTGGTGAAGTGCTGTTTTTATAATAAATGGAAGTAAAAAATGGCTCCATGACAGAAGTTCTCACAATGGAAGGTAATCTGCTTCATTCCTAATAATTCAGCAAACTTTCTATGCTAGCTCTCTCATAGTGTTTTTCCATACTGCAGTCAATGTGGTTCATTCACCACACCAAGGTAGCTTTAAATTCAATACCTAAGGCACTTCTAACAGCATAGCACACTGCTCAGCACAAATTAAGCACCTGAGTATTTACTGAGCTTTTCAGCTACGTTTTACTGTCTGCACTGAGATCTGTGCTGCCACAACTACACAACCTAGCTTTAAGCTGCTTTGACTGTCAGTAGTGCAGATAAGGTGGAGCAATGGGGGCAGCTACCATGGGCAGCAACTGTGTGGAAAAATATCAGCTAATGCCACAGCTGCATGATTTTGCCGGCAGCACAGTGACAACCAGAAGTCACCACTGTCCCCATGCGTCCCACTGCCTTGGGTGTCTGGCTGCTTTGTTATGCCTCTGGTGACAGTAGTGTAGACTTATCCATCCAAATCCTTGTGCAGGTGAAGGTCATGTTGACACAGATTAACAGGAGGGGTACAGCTGGCACTTAGCCTATGAGCAAATCAACCCATCAGGAATCAGGCCAGGAAAATAATCGAGGCATGACTAGCATCTTAATTATATACCCACTAATTTCTTGTGCAATAATCAATCCAAGTATATTTCATATAATGCATTCAAATTGAGGTTGTGTTTCACAGAGTTGTAAGCATTCTCATTTCTGTTCTTAATAGAAGACAGGATTCTAGAATATATTAATTTACAGATTAAAAGGCAAAGTATACTCTCCTGCTCTTCTTACTCATCTAAGAGGACCCATTGGCTTCAACCAAACTATTCAGAGGAGAAAACAAACAGGATTTGACCAAAGTGAATATAATGGTGTTTGTGTTTTTAATGTGAGAGGATCAACAAAATATAAAGTATTATTTATATTTCTAATAATATTGTTAGTCATACTTATAGTCAGTCACCTTCATCTCTCAGTATTCAGATTTCATTATTTCATATTTTATCACTCTGAGCCATTGTACTTGTTACTGTTATTCATTCGTTAAGTTTTCTTATCCTCATCTGCTAAACTTGTGTGCTTTCTTGCACCTCCCTGTGTTTCCATGTCCTGGAGTGAAACATATCATCTGTTGTGTGTTAATGTTGCAGTATTGTTAGCAATTCTGGAACTAGTGAAATGTATACATCTCCGAGGCTTGGATTAAATCTATAGGACCTGATTTCTGTCCATGCTAGTTTTTTGCTTATATAGTTCTAATGACTTCAGTGGAACTAATCCATGTTAACTCTGTTACACTGGATAGAAAGCCCTATGTTCTTCATTACATGAAGGCTACAAGCACTTCACCTTATTTGCAGACCTGTCAATCCCTGGAATAAAGGGAATGTCCTGATACCCAAAAGGTTCTCCTCATTAACTGCTTCTCTCATAGTCAGCGGCTCAGCCAGACCTACGCACTGCAAAGTCTTTCTGAGGAAAGAAACAAGCTCTTTATGAAAAGAAATGTTTGGCTAATAGGTTGGCTCGATCATGTTTTATTTCTCAGCTATCCCAGAGCTGAATTTGCCTTTGGTGAGATTTTCCTTTCAGCAATGTTTTCCCTTCTCAAGTGTTTGCAGTGGTGGCTGTCCCTGAAAAAGCTTGCTTCAGGGAGTGAGTCAGAAGAAGAAAAGCCGAAGGAAAAATGAAATGAATGTCATTTGACCCCTTCCATGTGCTTTCACAAACAATGCTAACAAGGATGAATTGGGACTATGAGAAAGTGGGGAAGTGTGGATATAATTATACTGTTACCTCCAGATCAGGGGCTCCCCAAAATGATGAGAATTGGAAATAACATCTGTGTAAAAAAAGTATAACTATGGTCTCTAGAAATGTATTTCAAAATGTGAATTCATCTTAAAATTTAAATAGAATTCCTATATTTCCTGTTTCCAAATTGGGAAACTCTGGGTCCCCCTACCAGGATGTACAGGAACCAGAAATTTCTCTCACAGGCCTTGACAATGAATAGTGTTGCTTAAGAAGGTGAGGTGTAAATCTCATGTGTATGTGACCTTCATATATAATGATATCTGATCACCAGGCAAGTCCGTTCTCGCATCTCTCAGTGCTATGATGGGAAATTTTATGGAAGCCATGGCCATTCGTGGTCATCAAAAAATAAAAACAGGTTTGTAATTCTGGCTGCTGCAGCAGTCCCTGAAGTACACAAAGAGAGATGCCACTTTGCATGTGATAGCTGGAACAAATTCAGGTCATTTAGATGAGCGAGGTTAATATCTATCTTCCATCACCTCTGCACAATTAGCATGTTTCCTAATCATCTGTGTCTAGAGTTAGCCCACAATTGATGCCACTTGCTTCCATTTGGGAGAAAAATGGTTTTCTGTAACTACTCTGTGGTGCTATGTGAGAATCACAGTTGCATTTCATCACCTTCCTAATTTCAAATTACCTAAGGAGAGGCAAGGACAAGAAGGAAACTGTGCATCATCTACTTCAGATCACAGCAATACAATCTACTCCCCATCAAGGGCTGTTCTCCATCCTCAGATAATCAGGAACAAACAGAATAAAAAAATCATAGAATCACAGTAAAGTGGGGCAAAATGGGACCTCGAGGGCGTGCCCACACATGCAGGCACATGCGCTTGCAGCAACTCAAATAGGAGCGGCACAAATTTGTGCCAAGGATTTTTGCCTCAGCACACGTGCCCAGACATGCACTTTCATGTGGGGCAAGTTGTGCCGCTTGGGGAAAAATGACCCTGCCCATCTCCTTCCGGATCTGCAGCCAGTGGGAGCTAGAGGCTGAGGCCAGCACTCTGCAGGGCTCACATGTGCCCCACCACACAGCCCACATGCCCCTCCCACAGGGCCTACATGCCTTCCCTGCACCACACACATGCCCCTCCCCATGGCCCACAGCCCCCCCACAGCAGCAGCCACCATCCAGGTGCTCCTGGCACAGCCCCACAACGGTGCAGGGCAGCCACCTGGCACCTGGTGCTGCCTGTGCCATATTGCGTGGCCCAATCTGGCTTGGTGTGAAGCCTCAGAAATCAACTAGTGCTTTCAAGTTAAGACAACTTTAAAAGGAAATAACCTATGCAATATTAAATAAGCAGCAGTATCCAGGAAACCTAATATAATCCATCTTGGTTAAGGGAAAAAAGAAACTTGGAATGCAGTGGAGGGTAGCCACTTTCTTGATATCCTAAGGCTAAAGCCTAAGAATTACTTTGATGTACCTCTGAAACTTGCAAATCAAGCTCTGCTGCTCTTTGTATTCAAGGTAAACCTTGTAGCTTGGGAGCAGTTGAACTTTACACTTGTACACTTGCAACGTGCCATAAAAGCTTGTTCCTCCAAAGTTGGCACTTTTTCTATTCCCAGGACATTCTTACGCTTCCCCAAAGCCTATGTAATATGAGGGATTCATAAAATTTCCCACTTGACATTGAACTACTGCCAGGAGAATCCTTTGCAAGTCACATTTTTTTCTAGTTTTGAAAGTCCTAAATAGACGTCTTATAAGAACTCGGAGGTAAGATTCACTTTAGATGAAGGATTCCCTAGAAAGTTAGGGTTAGTTTGGGTTCTCAGCCAAAGATGTTATCCAAAATTCAGATTCATTTCAAATAAAGCTATATCTTTAGCTTCTATTATATTTTTGTGCTGAGCTCAATCACCCATCTAAAGAGTTGAATGCTCTGAATTAGAGCATTCAGAGTTCACTAATGTAACTCTCAAATTGTAATTCAGACAACAATGCTACTATGAAAGTATCCACCTTAAATATTAAATAGAAAAAGGTACCTAGTTTGCATTTCAACATTGATATAATTTAAATGCCATAACAATGCAACTTATTCTTCATTTTCTATGGCTAACTGCCAGCACAAAACAAGGCGAAGGAAACATTACAGCAGAAAACATGAGACTTTCTATTAAAGTTTAGGGCTAATAAAAATGTAAATATATAATATTATGCAAGTTTCACACGTTATTTCATAATCCATTACTATACTTTTTGTCTTACCATTTTTCCCTTCATATAATATGACAACAAATAATTTAACCTGTAACAACATGGTAGATCCCAATGTTATCATTATAAAAGGTGGGCTGGGTTGTTATATGGCTTTTGAAATAAAAATAGCTTAATTTTGTGCTGCATCAGTTAAAGGCAGAACAATTTTCTGACCAACATTATTTAGGAATAAGCTTAGACTGAGACTTGCTTTGTTGTCATTTTAGTTAACAATGAAACCAAACTGTAGTGAGGTGGTGAGTTTGTACACTTACCTGGTACATGCGTGCATAGAGCAATTTGATTTGTCAACTTTTGAACTATTACTGCTTCTATCACTGAGGTAGTTTAATCACTGTGCTTTCACTCACTCATCATCTCTGCTGAGAATAAATTTGCTAATCGGTGACCTTTGCCATGGTGACTTTTTGATATCTGTTAGGTCCTGCAATAATTCTCTCTATATAATGACATAATAAAGAACTGAGCTGAAACAGTGTTATTTAAGTTTCAAAGGCAAACTGCTGAAAGTTAAAAAATCCCAGACCTATGGTTGCCTGTGGAACTTTTAATTCCTCCCCTTTGTGAGTCCCTCTTGTGCACAGGAACTTCTCCAGAAGCAAAGTAGGATCACACAACTGAAGATGACATCAGAACGCATCCACAACCTAATGGCACTTCAGTGTCAACACTAACATTTTCATTACTGATCATTATGGCAAGTAGAATGAGGACAGGAGTGGTGTGCTACCCAAAGTAGGTGGGAGGGAAGCTGAAGTTGCTGTAGGAAAGGTTATTCAAAGGGAAAAGAGGCTTGAAATAAAGAAGAGGAAGGGAGAGAGAAAAGATTAAAAGGATGTGAAATAAATGCACATTTATTTATGTAAACACATATTTAACTTTCAGCACATCTTTCCTGAAGATGTACCCTTAGAGGTATATCAGCAAAGCCTCCAGGTGTCTCCCTGACCTACAAAGTGCATCATGTATTGCACTAGCTAGGCTCAGCTTTCCTGTGATCAATTCCAGGAACGGATCTAGAGGGATGCAGTGGTACAGCTGCACCCCTCCTTTGATTTCTGCTTCACCCAACATTTTTAAAAAACTGCTTGGCAGTGTCAGCAGCATTTCTATTCAGGCAGCAGTGAGGGAGTCATTTGACTTCATGGCCCACTATAATCTACCTGATTCTTTCTGAATTCTTCATTCCACAGATGTTAATGACCCTGTAACAAGTGGGCCTTCCTGGGGCCAGTTTGATGTTGGCCTGCCCACCTGTCTCCACATTAACCGCCTGCCTCTCTTTCCTGCCATGCCTCAATGATACATAATTATGCTGTTAATTAGGCAGGAGGCTGCCCATTTTGCACCCCAATGTTTAGGGGGATCTCTGCAGCTCTGTTCCACCCCTACACTGCCCAAGCCTTGCAGGTGGCATCTTAGGCAACTAAACTCAGCTGTGCCCTTCACCCCATTCACTCTGGTCCCCTCCCTGGGACCTTCAGCTCCCCCTTAGGCCCTGGCTCCTTCTCAGGCCAGTTGGGACCCTGAGCCTTTTTGCTTTTTGGGCATCCCTCATGATGGGCCCTTGGCTTTTTGACCCCATTCTAGGTCCTGGCCCCAGCATGGGCCAGTTGAAGTCCTTTGAGACAAGCCTGGGCTGCTTGCGTGCTTTTTTCCTCAAACTCTACTGGATCACATGAGCTTCAGGCCTCTCACTAGCCTGGGCTTTCCCCAGCTAGGACTGCGCAGGGGCTAGAGGTTACTAGGTGCCCCCAACCCACCTTTCACCAGGGTAGTAACTGGCCTGGCAGTTATGGGGGAGTGTTCTACCATGGACAATAGGGCTGTGCAAAGCTTCAGTCCCCAATTCAATTTGGCAAAGATTCAGCAGCCAAATCTCCAAATCTGAATTGAATCAGAGGACATTTTAATGTCTCCGAATCAAATTGGAACCCTCCAAATCGATTCGGAGAGATTTGGAAAGATTCAACGTTTGGACATAGACACAGCTTTAAATGTTTGTTCTACATACCTCAAGGTACCAGGCAGCTCATGAGTGCTACGAAGCTGAGGTACATTGAGTGTCCCACAGGAATGTGGGGGGCTCCCCAGCACGCTTGGCAGCAGATCTGGAAGTGGACCAGAAGCACTTCTCGTCTACTTATGGGTCTGCTAGGGAGTGCACTGGGGGGGGGGGTCCCTCCATGCCCCCCCCAGCTCAGTGACTCATGCCTCCTGAGTCTGGGGGGGCACTTAGGGTCTTCCCATGGCTGATTGTTGAGGGCGGACCCCAACACACTCCCCAGCGGACCCGGAAGTGGACCTGAAGTACTTCCTATCCACTTCCGTGTTCACCGCCAAGTATGTGCAGGGCCCCCCACACTCCTGGGGGATGCTCCATCCGCCCTGGCATCACAGCATTTACAAGCTGCGCTGGTACCTTGAGGTATGTAGAAAAAACATTTAAAGCTGCGTCTATGTCTGAATTGCTGATTCTCCAAATCAGCATCAAATCTTTGGATTCGGCTGGATCAAATCAGGGACAGTGATCTGAATTAACTAATTGAATCCCTGTCCCCAATTTGGGCCAAATCCAAATCTGAATTGAATAGGGCCCACTTCACACACCCCTAATGAACTGCCCCACCAAGCCACCCATCAGCAGCAGGGTGCAGTTTTAGGTCATGCCCAGGACCTGGAGCTTCCTCCATCCCCATAGCCCCAGCCCATAAACCTTCAATTTGTTCCTGAGCCTCAGCTTGCTGGCTAATGTTTTTCTCACAGCTGCTACCAGCAAATTGCTGCTTCACCATGTATATATCCTGGGTCTCAAAATGGCCACCGTTCTCAAGCACCTTGCTGTAGCCTGCTCCAGCCCTCAAAGTGGCCAGCACCAACAGTGCCCTGCCACAGCCCTCTCTCCTTTTTTCATTGCCTCAATGCTCCACTAATCAAGCTATCCTTTCTTCTACAGTTCTGCTGTCTGTTAGCTTCTTCTGGTAACGTAGCTCCTATTTCACAGCTCTGCTGACTGTTTTTGACATTAGCTAAAAACATTAACTCAGGTGTGCAAATAACTTTCAGTGAAGCATTAGAAGCACTGTCAAGATTCTCAAGAAGGTTTATTTTTGATTTTCAAATCAAAGATTCTCATGACTACAGGGCTAACGAAACAACATAGTTTGATTACTTTTCCCTTAGTTAGTTGTGATTTTAATACATAATGAATGATATAGAAAATTAATATATATTTCAATGAAGTTATATTTGTTTTTGCTTTGATCTTAAACTGAATAATATAGCCCTAGGTCCCTATCATATTAGTAAAACTTATAATTTCTTTTGACCTGGAGAAAAATACGTTGTGTTATATGCAGTGATGTACCACAGGACCTGCACCCCCCTTTTGAAAATCCTAGATCTGCCCATGATCAATTCTATTCATTGTTCTTTAAAAATACGAAACATAAGGAGGAAGACTATATGAGAGACTTACTAGGATTAGAGGAGCCTTTAATAAATAAAATTAGTGTTCTGAATTAGGCGCAGTGGAGAAGAGGCTTTCATATATGCATGTTGCAGACACAGGCTGGTATGGATGGTTGAACTGTTTGAATAGGAGAACCTGGGATATTTCGCACTAAGATTTCCCTTGTTAGATTCTTTTTCTAATGTTGTTCAGTGTACCTTTTACATATGAATAAACTAGATTTTTAAATTCATTTTAAATAGTATGACTCATGTACCTGGAAAATAGAAACAGATGCATACTTATACTTTAGCAGACTCAAAAAGGTTCTCATAAATATTAAACAATTGTACACGTAGTATAAAGTATGTTTTAATGAGTCTGGCCTTTTCCAATTTCAGACAACCGCACTTTAAGAAGGATGTGGACAGCATCGAGAGGGTCCAGAGGAGGGCCACTCGTATGATCAAGGGACAGCAGGGTAGGTGCTATGAGGAAAGGTTGCGGGACCTGAACCTGTTCAGCCTTCAAAAGAGAAGGCTGAGGGGGGATATTGTGGCCTGTTATAAACTGGTTAGGGGGGATCAGCAGGTGCTGGGGGAGTCCCTGTTCCCCCGAGCGCTGCAAGGAGTGACCAGGAACAATGGTCACAAGCTGGCGGAGGGAAGGTTTAAGTTGGACATCAGGAGGCGCTACTTCACGGTCAGGGC
>NW_017729008.1:16370929-16372508 GCF_001723915.1 Gavialis gangeticus | reverse complement strand
TTTGACCCCAGTGCTCTTCCTGCCATGGCAGGGGGTCGGACTAGATGATCTGCTCAGGTCCCTTCCGACCCTAGAAACTATGAAACTATGAAACCACTTCTCTAGTCTTTTTAAGATTTGCAATAAATTTACTTTATTGCAGTATCCAATTATAATCTATACTACACTAACCCAGTGATTCTCAAGTGAATACTATAGCCTTTGGTGGTCCTAAAGATATTTCAAGTGGGCCACAAAACTGTTTCTGTCTATCATTCTGCTTCTGTCTATCATTCTTGATCTTCTGTTCATCATTAAGCAGCAGTGCTTCTTGATAGTTATAGGCCAGTCATTTAGGTTCTCCAGAGACATTGCTAGATTCTGTAGTCTAGCAGCTTTTTTTGTTTCATTGTGTGAATGTAATTGTCATCAAATTTGCCAATGCCATTAAATTTGGAGACTAGTAAACATTTAGGAGGACAGAAACAAATTGCAAAATGTTCTGGATGCATTAGTGAGAGGACTGCAGGTAATGAGGGGAGAGCTGATACTAATACACATAAAATTTTTCAATTTGGAAGGGAAAATGAACAAAAAAGATATAAAATAGGGGAGAGAAGCTGAAGCAGGTAGACCTATTATAATTTGTTTCCTTTATACTGTCTTATATTGCTTCCGTCTTTCTTCAGATGCTATAGTCACTTCAGATATGTATTAAATTATAATTAGGAGCATAAGAATGAAAGTGTGTGTGTGTGTGTGTGTGTGTGTGTGTGTGTGTGTGTGTGTGTGTGTGTTTTAAATTCATGTGTTGTCACATGTATAGGCAGCAAATAGGAATGTCTCTGTATACTTCATTAACTGTATACCTCCCATTTTATTCATTTACCCTCTAAACAGTTCCAGTATTTTCAGTCCTTTCTGATATGAAAGTTTTTGCTGACCATCACCGTTCTGTACCTTTCACTCTCCATTTCCAAATTCCATCTCTCTGCTATATCATAGTTTCATAGTTGTTTCATAGTTGGTAGGGTTGGAAGGGACCTGAGCAGATCATCAAGTCTGACTCCCTGCCATGGGCAGGAAAGAGTTCTGGGGTCAAATAAATGCTGGATCTATCTAGCCTCCTTTTGAAGACACCCAGGGTAGAAGCAAGCACCACTTCCCTTGGAAGCTGGTTCCAGATCCTAGCCACCCTGACTGTAAAGTAGTGCCTCCTGATATCTAGCCTGAATTTACTCTCCATAAACTTATGGTTGTTATTCCTCGTTACTCCTGGTAGTGCTCAGGGGAACAGGGACTCTCCCATTGCCTGCTGGTCCCCTTGGTCAATTTGTAGACGGCCACCAGATCCCCTCTCAACCTTCTCTTGTGGCAGCTGAACAGGTTCAGGTCCCATAGCCTCCCCTTGTAGGGCCTGCCTTGCTGCCCCCTGATCATGTGAGTGGCCCTCCTCTGGACCCTCTCGATGCTGTCCACATCCCTCCTGAAGCGCGGCGCCCAGAACTGGACGCAGTACTCCAGCTGCGGCCTGACCAGTGCCGCATAGAGGGGGAGGATCACCTCCTTGGACCTGCTCGAGATGCATCTGTGGATGCAC
>NW_017729008.1:16338624-16365929 GCF_001723915.1 Gavialis gangeticus | reverse complement strand
GATATCATTTGTAGATAACTTAATTATCACTGAACATACTTTTCAATGCAAGGTTGAACATTTCACTTAGATAAGGATGTCATCAGTTTATCTGTATGCCATTTTGTTTGCTATTTTTGTTTTTTTTTTGAACCACTATTCTGTACTGAGCCTAGGCTCTCCTTGACCATCATTTGTCAGTGGCAGTGATCCCTCGATAAGGTGATGACAGTCATCCAGTAGATACAGCAGTCTTTAGTGAGTCTGGAGATAACTGAAAAGGCTAATCTAAGATTTGCAAGTTCAACTTCAGATACGACATACAGTTCCAGAAGGAAGGAGTGGATCCTGGTGATGTTGGGTCACTGCTCTTTACCATTGTCTCTCTTTCCTATTCACCATAGGAAGGCAAGTTTGCCCAAAATGGTTGATGCTTTGTTGTACATCCTGGCACTGTTGAGGACAATTTAGTGCTTGAGTCTCCCAGATATTAATGTTAATATCACATTTCCTTAGATTTGCCTTCAAGGTGTTCTTGAATCTTTTGCCCACCTTGACAGCAGTGGCCATTGCTAAGTTGGGAGTATAGGACCTGTTTCAAGAGTTAGTTGTCAGGCATCCTTCGGATGCCTTGTACAATAGACCTGGTGCTGTATAAACATGGCTTCAATGCTGGTGGTGTTTGCTTTAGCCAGAACACTGGCATTCATTCTTCTGTTCTTCCAGCTGATATGGAGGATTTTCCAAAGGCATCACTGACGGTAACAATCCAAGGTTTTCAGGCATTTTCAATGTGTTGTCTAGGTTTCACGCCCATACAACAGGGTAGAAACAACAACAGCCTGGTAGATGAGAAGTTTGGTTTGGGTCCTGATGTCAGGATCATCCAAGACACAATTTTGGGGATATCAAAAGGCAGAACTGGCAGTTTTTATTTGGTGTTGAATATCATCATCTATGTTTACTTTTTGGGAAAGGTGACTACCCAGGTAAGGGAAATGCCCTCTAATTGTAATTGTGGGGGGAAGCAGCTAAATGGTTAGGGGTCGGTTGGGAAAGTATCTTGGTTTTTGTAAAGTTAACAGGAAATCTAATTTCCTTTGTGACTGCAATCAGTTTAGAGCCTAGTAATGCTGAGAAATAGTTCAGATGATTCCTTCTTATATATATAATTTTGTTTTTGTCAAGGCTGAATATCATTCATTGTCCTGCTGTCTTTGCCTAATTTTGCCAAGATTAAAGACATTTTGTCAATCCCTATGTTCATCTCACTCAAATCATAAATAAATGACCAACACCATTGGCTTTAGTTTGGTATTTTGAGACAATACCAAATACATTTGTCCACTAAAAATGATAATTTATTCCTACTTCTAGTTTTCTGTTACTTAGCATGTTTCTAAGCTATGATAGTACTTTATCCCTCACCAAATTATTTACTTATCTTCTTGTGTAGACTCTGTCAATGGCAGTTTGAAAGTCAAACTGACTAAGTACAGACAGTCAAAAAGCCCACGGCTGAATGGATTCAGTCTTCACAGGTTAGTCTAAGCTGTATAGATTGAACTAATAAGCAAGTGAACAGACGTTTACTTTTAATTCCTGAAATTCAGCCACATGCCTGCAGTGGCCCAGGCCAGAAGCTGGAGAGCATTAGAGCACACTTCCCTGCTCAGCTGGAGCAGAGAGCTTGGGTCAAGTCTAGCCCATTCACCCTGTGGGGAAGAGGGGGTTTGTGAGGAGGTGCAAAGTATCCTGAGATGCTGGAGGACTGTGAGTTAACTTGAATATGGAGGGGATCTGGCATCTCTGAGAATCATCACGTTGTCGTGGTGGAGAGGCTTGCATATTCCAATGATCCTGAGAGCGATGCTATCTGGAGCTCAAGCTCCTGGTAGGGCCACACATGGCAGCAAAGTCGAGGAGGAGGTTCCAGACAAAGAAAGATCCAAGAATTCCTCAACAGCGGAGCAGGCGGAGAAAGTTTGCAGCCCCAATGGCTGGGAAGGTGGAAGAAGGCTGCAATGGAGAAGTGACCCCAATTGTTATGGCTTGCCATGCCACTGAACCTAGCCACCAACCGCCAAGACTGTGTGGGCCCAACTGTGTACCAGAATCCCCATACTACACATGCCACGCGCAGGCTTCTGTCAGGTTCAAAAGCCCTGTGGTGATGGAGGATTGGCAACAGGGGCAGGGCTGTTATACCTGGAGGCCTCCAGCCAAGAATCTGTATGTAGGTGGCAGATGTGCAATGGTCATTGGGCACCTGTGTCAGGATAGGAGTGTCCTTCAGCAGCTACATACACAGCTGAGCAATCCATTTTAGGATACCCTGTGCTCACCTGAATGGGGAGAGGGCTAGAAAAGGTGCCCCCAAAATAGGCTGTCCAGTCTCTCCTGGATGGGAAGCCACACCTAGAGGGATCACCATTTCTGCAGTCAAAATAAGAAAAGGCTAAACTTCAGAACCTGGAATGTTAGAATGCTCATCAACAACCCAAAGAGCAATTGCCCGTAAAAATGAACTGCCATTGTGGCTTGGGAGCTAGCAAGGCACAACATCAACATCACTGCTCTCAGCAAAACCCAGTTCACTGCGGAGGGACAGCTGAGGGAGGTCAGCAGAGGGTACACCTTCTTCTGGAAAAGGAAACCAAACCATGACCCCTGTATCCACAGAGTCGGTTTTGTCATCAGAAACTAGATCACTGACATGCTCCCTGAACTCGCTTCGGGTGTCAATGAAAGGCTGATGACCCTCCGCCTGCACCTCAGCCAAAACCAACATGCCACTGTCATCAGCGCATACACTCCAACTCTGCATTCTGATGAGGAAGTCAAAGAAAGGTTCTACTCCGATTTCAACAATGTCTTTGCCTCCATCCCCAGGAACAACAAGGTCATTCTCTTGCGTGACTTCAACACCTGGGTTGAACGTGACCATGAAGTCTGGAGCAGAACTATCAGCAAGAATGGTATGGGGAAAGCCAATGCCAACGGTATCCTGCTCCTGACCAAATGTGCCCAACATGGCCTGATCATGACAAACACCGTCTTCTGCCAGAAAGATCAGCTCAAAACCACGTGGAGGCATCCGAGGTTGGAGCACTGGCACCTCTTGGACTACATCATCATCCAAGGTAGAGACCAATGAACATGCTTGTCATGACGGCCATGAATGGATCTGAAGACTGCTGGACAGACCACCAACTTGTGTGCTCAGTAATAAACATCTGCCTCGTGCCAAGAAACCGGAAGACCCAGAAGACCACCCGGAGGTGGCTGAACATCACAGCTCTGAAGGACCCTGGACAGTGGGAGGAGTTCCAGGCCCAGTTGTGTAGTGCACTGGAGCAAGTCCATAGTGCTGATGACATCACCATCCAGGCACACTGGGACCAACTCAAGTCCGCTGTCCAAGACACCTGCACCCAGACTATTGGGTTCGCATCATGACAGAACCAGGACTGGTTCAACATTAATGATGCTCAGATTTGTGATCTCCTCAAGTGGAAGCGTGCAGACTTCATCGCCTGGCAAAGCCATCCACAAACTTGGCTGAAGGCTGAGGTCCAGTGACGTATCTGTGACATGAAGAACAACTGGTGGGTGGAGAAGGCATGCGTGAACCAGGGTTATACTGACCAGCATGACACGCATAACTTCTTCCAGGCTACCAAGACAACTTATGGACCCTGATCGATTGGACAAAACCCCCTCCAATCACAGAATGGCTCCTGGCTCCTCAAGGACAATGACACCATCTGTCTGCATTGGAAGGAGCACTTCAAACTCCTCCTTAGCTGGGAGTCCACTGTATCAGAACAGACCCTCCAAGCCATCCCACAACACCCTGTTGTGATTCCCTTAGCTATCCACCAACCATCGGAGAGCTGAAGCGGGCCATCCAACAGATGAAAACCAACAAAGCCTGCAGACCAGATGCTATACCCGCAGAGGTCTACCAGGCTGGCAGCTTCTGGCTCACATGACAACTCCACCAGCTTATCCTCCACCTTTGGGACGAAGAGGACATCCCCAACGATTTCAAGAATGCAACCATCATGACCATCTACAAGAAGGGGTAGAAATCTGACTCTGTGAACTACAGGGGGATTTCCCTCCTGTCCATTGCAGATAAGATCCTGGCCTGCATCCTCCTGAACCACCTTTGTCCTGTCACCGAGGAGATCCTTCTGGAAACCCTGTGTGGCTTCTGACCATCCCGGGGCATTGTGGACATGGTTTTTGTTGCCAGGCAGATCCAAGAAAAATTTCGGGAGCAAAATCAAGAACTGTTCCTCACTTTCATTGGCCTGACCAGGTTGTTCAATTCCTTAAGTTGTGAAGCTCTGTGGACCATCCTCCAATGCCTTGGCTGCCCATTGAAGTTTGTCACCATGCTGAGGCTCCTGCATGATGATATGACTGCCACTGTCCTCAGTGGAAGATCTGAAACCAATGCCTTCTGCATCCAGACCAGGGTCAAACAAGGTTGCATGATCACCCCCACCCTGTTTGCCATCTACCTAACCATCATCATCCACCTCATCCAAGATGATCTACCATCCAGTGTCAGTATCCAGTATCAATTGGATGGGAAGCTTTTCAATCCTGGGCGCTTCTGGGCAAAACCAAAACTCACTACCAAAGACATCCACAACCTTCAGTTTGCAAATAATTGCTGTGTAATGGGTCACTCTGCACAGGATGGGCAAGCAACCTTAGATCTCTTCAGCGCTTTGTATAAGAGATTTGGCCTGTCCTTGAACATTGCAAAGATGAAAGTTCTCCACCAACCCTTCCTAAGGGCAGCTGAACATCCCTCGCACTATCTACATAGATGGGGAGGCTCTGGAGTACATGGAGCACTTTCCGTATCTTGGCAGCCACCTCTGTCAATGGGCTACCATCAGTGAAGAAGTCCAGCACTGGGTCAACTGTGCCAGTGCCACCTTCTTCAAACTGTGACAACATCCCTTCGAAAATAGAGACCTTTGGGAGTTGACAAAGGTCCTGGTTTACAAGACTGTTGTGCTGACCACCCTCCTCTACTGCAGTCAAACCTGGACCGTCTACCAACACCACATTAAGACCCTTGAGAGCTTTCACCAGCAATGCTTGCATTGAATCCCAGGGATCAAATGGGATGACTGCTAGACCAGTGTGAGCATCCTCCATGAAGCTGCATCCACGAGCATCAAAGCCTTGCTCTTGAGGAATCAACTCTGATGGATAAGCCACTGCGTCCGGATGTCCAAGAACCGCCTCCCTCGCCAGATTCTCTTTTCCCAGCTCTCTGTTGGCCAATGCTCAAAGGGTGGCTAAAGAAAACCGCACAAAGATGTACTCAAGGTCACCCTCCAGCACAGAGGCATCAACACCAATGGCTGGGAGGAGCAAGCTGCTGACTGTTCAATGTGGTACCACCTAGTCCACCAAGGCACGCACCACTTCGAGGCCCAATGACTCGATACTGAAGCAGAACGGCAGCAGCGGAGGAAGGAGAAGGAGACCAACTCAGGGCTGCAAATCCCACTTACCTGTGCAACAACATGCCCCCATTGCCGAAGAATGTGTGTATCCAAAATCAGGCTCCTCAGTCACCTGAGGACCCATCAAACCTGACAGACATCATCCTCGACTTTGAGGGACTGCCGACAATAATGAAAGGGATCTGGGACAGAAGCTTAAAAAAATGATTTAACCTAAATCAGTTAAGTCTGATACTACATCCAGTCAGGTTTATCTTAAACTGGTTTCGGCCATTTTGAAAGTGGTTTATGCGCACTGATTTTCTGTTGTGTCACAGATTTCAACTGGTTTATGCGTAACTCTGTTCCTAGCCACTAAGTTATGTCAAGCTAACAGTCTTGTTGGAATGATTAAGAATTAAGGAATGACACCAGAGATTGTCTATCAAAGACCCTATATTTTAACAAGTGTTCCACATCATGAAAAATGTAAGAACTACTTTGGCAACCAGTCCATACCACAAGATTTTACAATGTAAATTTCGTCTTTCTTCTTGGCTGACTTTGTAAGCTGGGTTTTCCCTCACTAAACTTAACATACATTTACATTAGATACCATAAAGGTAGGACATGCTTTTAAACTTGGTTGACAATGTCAGAATGTAGGAGTCATCAGAATAGCAGCTGTTAAAATATGGGTGACCTTCTCTAAGAGAATCATCTGGGAAGAAAGAACACCCACTTTTACAAATGCTCTCATACTATTCTTTTCTTTCATATGCTTCCTGAGTGGAAAAACATATTATGACATTCTCTAAGCATTAAAGATGACATCCCATTGAGGAGAATGGAGTGTGTGTTCTTTTGGCTAAAATAATAATGAAAATATTATTCAGTCGCATCACTGTACTATGAGGCAGCCCTATGAAAATATAGGATAAATCATCTTCTGTCCCTTCATTGTCCTCCATTTAAGTCTCTTATTTAAAGTGATCAAACTATGATGGTATTTCCCTGGAAAGATTGGGCTTGGCCTGAGTTATGGTCTGAATTCCATAAAAGTTGGGCTTTCCTCCTGAGAGATCCTTGTCTGCCAGTCCCCATGAGTTTTGAACTTGGGTTTCTGAAACAGTAGCTCCTTTCAGAGCATAGTTGGCAGAGTGGTGAAAGAGGCTTGGAAAAAGACTCAGACTGAGACACTGGAACCCCATCTTCTTCAGGGATTCACACAGCCCTGCCTCATGAAAGACCTAGAGTATCTCAATAAGGTCAGTAGAGGAAGAATGAAGATTATTTTGGCACACACTATTTAATTACTTGATTCTATCACTTGCAGACAGTGCCCTTCTGCTGTCTACATTGACCAGGCAGGATAATCTCTGCTTAAAAGAATGAATGGGCATCAGGGCAACATGGCCACTGATTCAACATCAATTCCAGAAATACACAAAAGCCCATGGCAACACAGTTAAACCTCCCCGAAGGGTCCATCACTGACCTCAGACTAGCTGTCCTTAAACAAAAAACCTTGAAAACCAACTTAAACATGAAAATTGTGGAACAAGAAATCATCCACAGACTGGATTGTGTTAATTATGATCTCAACAGGGACAGTGACTTCTTATCCCATTAGCTAAACTACCTGTTAACCCCGAGTGTGCCACAAAATGTTAAATGTCTTATTCACCTCAATTGATCCAATCAACCTAGTCTTTAGCTCTCTTAATAGTGACCCCTCCCTTGTTCCTTTCTCTTCTATATATAACCCTCTCTTTTGCCCACTTATTTCAAAGCATCTGGTGAAGCAGACTGTTGCTTGCAAAGATGCATGCCTCTGAACCAGTTAGCCTCTAAGATGCACCCTTTCCTACCTTCTACCTTACTTAAGAAGAGAGTCAACTGTGAGTGTTCAAGTATATCCCCGATTCTTATAACGTACATTGTGATGAAATAAGATAAATGGGCATGAATAGCCCAGTCAAAAAATAATTATAGAAATATATGCTAGAAAACTTTTATATAAATAAATTAATTAGAGGCATTAACTATGAGAGATAAAAATGATACTAATCCCACATAGTCATTAACACCCATATGTTATGATCCAGGCTTGCAGGGAGGGGCAAGATAAGAAAGATTCCACAGCTCTTTGAAAACTGGGAACTCACATAATCCTTGCCAATTCACAAGACCATCCTAAGTGGAGAGCCAAAAGGAAAAACAGAACCAGTTATCTGCTGCACTAATCCTGTAGGTCCCACCAACTTGGTAGATGGATTTTATCTCCTTTCCTTCTTTCCCTGGCTCCCAGTAGTTGTTATTGGTGGCTGCCCATCTGACACTCCTCTTGGAGAACAATCAGACAGGACCTAAGAGAATCAATGTTGAAATCTGCTTTTATTGAAGTTATTTTTGCTGTTCTGGCAGAGGACACTGCTACTTACTGTTGCTCCTGTCTGGCTCTTTATCTTCTCACCCACCTTTCCTGTGGTCCCCCTGCAGTTATGCAATGGGGGTGGGAGGGATTTTGTATAGCTTGCTTCCCCTATATATAGCCAGCTTTTACCTGAAGGGCACAGCAGAGAGCATGGCACACACTATTTGGCACACACTAGCAGACAATCATCTCATCTGTGGCTCTTGATGAAGTGTTGGCATTTTGAATACAAATCTTGTTATTTTATCATGTTTTTTAATAACAAATATGTAAATGCTATACAGTGGCTCTGAAAAGTGCCATCCTTAATAACCTGTTCTGGCTAAAATGAGTTGCAGTAAAACAAACTGAGAGTTTCTTTGCCTTCTGCTAATTAAAATGGATTGATTAGAAGGATGTGTGATAGTCCAGTGCTGAATAATTTTCTTAATGAGCTCCTTTAATGTATCTGTGTATTCCCTATTAAGACTCCTGTGACTATACATTCTCAGCATTTTTCTTTGCCAAAACAAATCCTTTTTTGTGGATTATTTATATGACTAACCTCATGAATACTTGCAAGTGTCAGAAAACCCAGAATTGCCTATTCATAGACTCAGGATTAACTAATTAACACCTAACACATATGACCTTCTAGGTAACCTTCCACAAAAAGGGAAGCTTCATATTGAGATAAAATAGTAATTAGAAGGGTCATGAACGTTAACTGATGGCTTCTTAAATAAGGGCTTAACCACTGATTAGTTGAGGCTGGTCAGCATGTTGCCCTTTCAGAAGACAAGTTTTTAATGGTCTCTTAGTAACTGATCTCAAACCTCCCTGTGGTGTCAGAGGCAATGCGGGGTTATGATTACATGTCACAGACTGCAGCTCATCCTTCTCGCAAAGTATCCTTGGCGTCTATGTATGATACTGTGAAACACCAGCAATGAAGTTGGTACATCTGTCTCCTGTTCTGACATCATTCCCACTGAAACAGAAAAGCAGGAATCCAGTGCACCTTGTCAAGGTGTCTGAATCTCTGGTGTCATTCTTTGATTCTGCCACTTTGCACACATAGCAGCAGTGCGAGTAGAGGGGAGAAATGGGCTACTTCCTGTGCTTCCTGGCATTTCAATTTAACAGAAGCAGCCAAAAATAAATACTCCTGAGACTTTAACAATTCTGTATAAGAGGAACTAGAGTTGAGAATTTCACAGCTATTTAACACCCAGTTACAACCACTTAACTACTTGGCAATAGCTAAATTCATCTTCATTAAGTGGACTTTGTGCCAATCCATCCCAGTGAAACATCAGCCATCTCCATTCATTATTGTTAGATTTAATAGATGTTGGTAGATGTCCCAATGAAGTGGCTGTCCTATATCAGTCTCATCCAGTGAAGTAGAGAATATTGTAATATTTATCTTTTATAATTCACCTTTCATCCTGAACCTCTTTAGAAATCTGTTTTATCATCCTTCAGTACCATTGTGATAAGTCTTTTTAGATTGGATAGTACTAAGGGGCACAGTGCAGTGCTATTGGAGAGATCCCTGATATACAAGCCAGCTCACTCAGACCTATCTCAGGTACTGAAAGTAGCATAGCCACTCAACTAGTTAGTTCTGCTGAAAAAGCATACCACCCAGTACACAGTAATAAAGCTAATCCTGATAACAATAGCAGTGAAGATGCAGCGGCACAGGCAGCTAGGTTACAGACTTCCTGGGGACTTTGAGTACATAACCTGATCGCTAGCACATGCTAAAGGCCATACCACTGCTGCTTCTCTTCTATTGTTACCTGTGCTAGTGTAGACTAAACTATCACAAGTATGTTAGCATAATCTGAAATCACAGCTTCATTCCTCTGTAGACATAATCTTTGTCACGTCTGTTTAATTTTCTTCCCTTCCAACACACACGTTTCCATTTGGTGCACCAGACTGATAATTAAGGCAGAATGAACAGCAGGGAGTGGCCTGGATGCACCTTGCCCCTCCCAGACTCAGCCTTTCCAGAGAAAGGGAGCCCAAGCATGGTTGCAAATGGAGAAGCTCTGAGCTGCCTATTCTGCATAACTGCTGGTGTCTGGTGTACCCAAGTAGGAACAAGTGAGCAAGGCTCATTTTATTAGTAGTGGCATGTAGGTCAGGAGAGAGGCTGTGTAGACATGTAGAAATAGTGCAGCCGTAAGAGTAGAGGGCTGCAACCAACAAAGCCAAATCCTCATAGCCCAGAATCCATTTAGCTCTCTTTGAATCTGGTTGGGCCCCAGTACATTGAATGTCACCCCATGTTAAGAGAAAGGAAAAATACGGTACAATGAACTGAGACCAATCCTTGGTCTTATAGTGGGAGCGGGACTCTTTAATATCCATAAAGAACAGGAAGTGCAGGCTTTAATGGTCTTATCAGGAAAAAAACTGCACAGTTGCCTACATTGAACTTCATATATCTACCTTGAAAACTAAAGAATGAGCCAGTGCTGCCTAGATTTGATTCTTTTCTTCTGAGGGAAAAATACAGTAGTTCTAGCCCTGTGTTTAGGTAGCTAAACCATCCCTTTCAATATCTTCATTAGTTCTCTGAAGACCTTCTCTCTCATTTGCTCTGCAACTGTGCCTCTGTTACAGATCCCACCTTCTTGAATCCGTCTCAGCATTCGCCATCAAAAGACTTTCCCCAGACTAACAAGCTCTCTGGAATGCTGTAGAGTTTGGGATACAAGGAGGAAAGTTAATTTTCCCAGTTCAGGGCTGGATTCTGGGTCCCCAAGCCACATGGGTCACTAATAACAACACTTGGATATAGCCACTGTATTGAAGGATGGCCCTCACTGTGGGCCTCATGTTTTTTGAGTACTCAAAACAATTGCTTACGGCACATTTTCAAAAGTGTTGAACATTGTGGCTTCTACTGATTTTATTTGGACTTGAGGATGATTAGCCTTTTTGAAAAACCCAGAGTTTTTACTTTTGTCTGTTCTGCATGAAGCACAACATATTGGATATATGAACGAGCTGTCTCGATGCCTCCCTTCCTCTTGGCTTCCCCACCACTGATGTAGGTTCTGCCTCAGTCTGACTGTATTTGCCGGGGCCGTGCTGCATCTCCTCAGTAATGATCTGGGACGTGAACACAACTCCAGAAGATTCAGGAATCCTGCCCCATGAACTAGCAGGGTTTTTTTCCCCCAAGTTTTCCACGTTCAGCAGGCTTGCAAGCCTAGGGCAAGATTAATTAAAATCAATGGAGCAAAGCAAATTAAGCACTTAAAAGTGCTCTTTGGGGCTATCAAAACTTGAATAAATCAGAATAAATATTCAAATGTCTTGGTTTTGTTATGAGACTTTTTATCACTCCACTCACTCATCCGCCCTCTCTGTCTCTTTTTTCTTTATCTGCTCTTCTCAGAGCTCAGTGGACCGCTCTTTCCCGAGTGTCTCAAGTTGATGCACCTCCACACAGCTCGAGACTCCATTCACAAACATCACAAATAAATTTGTATTCAGAACATGGAACCCAATCTTGCCCATTTTAGTAGTCCTTACACATGGATGAATGAGCCTTTTCAAGTCAAGGGTTTCTTGTGTAGGTAGTTTGTGGCCTTGGGCTCAAAATCCTGATACAGTGACCACAGTCTGAACATCTGAATTTTGTTTTCCTGTTTTCCCTACACATTCTCTACAAGAACAAGCATGATTTTCTTTTGTGTATAGCTGGCCTTGTGATAAAAGACTAAAGCTCATGAGTCTGTAGATGTTGGCTGACACTCTCCAATAAAGCCCTAGAGTCCTTTGGGGGAACTAAGAAGCTGGCCAAATACCTGTCATCTATTTGAGCTGGAGTCAGAGCACAGACTTAGTGCTACTGTTGGCCTTCAGTGTTTCCAGAGGCACAGTTACAGACAGATGAAACCTGCTTGGCACAGGTTGTGTTGAACTTCTCACTTAAGAAACAAAAAACAAGGAAAGAAGAATCTGGAAATCCTCCAAATCACACATCTGCCCCCTCTAAATCACACATGCCAGGAAGGGTCTGGCTGTTTTTCTGTTAGCACGTCTGTCTACAGTCTCTGATATATGGGGGTTTCATGCATTTCTGAATATGTCTCTGTGTCTCTCTGCCCATAGGTTTTCTTACATTGCTAAATATGAGTCACTCTCCCCATATGAAAATTCTTAAAGGTATTGGGGCATTACTTCCTCCAGCCCCAGTATATTCTTGTTATTTCTACACAGCGATTGCACATAGTTTTACAGCTACCTGATAGATTGGGCTTTTCAAATCTAAAATTTAAAATCATATAGAAATTGGACCTTTAAATTATCTCTATTTGGTTATGTAATCAGAATAATGTCAGTGCACATGAGATACAGGACAGCCAGAATACGGACTTGTTTGACAAAGATTCCTTTGCTTTGTGGAAGTAAGAGACATTGCTACCAGGAGGACAGGAGATGCTCAGGCTCCTGAATGCACTGTATTGAATTTTGAAGGGTTATTTGGTGTACTCCAAAGCACATTGCAGACAATATCGTGACTGAGTAAATGAGGGGATTATATCAAAACTGTGACCTGAGAGGTTTTTGTCCGTGCCTGAGCAGCTGCAGGACACTCCACCATATCTCTGCCATAATTTCAGTCCCTAACAAATATTAGCTGAACATCCCTTATTTTAAACAAAGAAGTCCAAATGTACAGAGTAATTCTATAAGCCCAAATGTTGTTTAGCCCGAGTGCTTCACAGGATATAGTGACTCTGCTCAGAGATGTTTAGGTCCTTCATGGGGATTAACTAGCCTCCATCTGAAAAGAAAGATCTCCATAGTCAACAATTACTGAATACTAGGCAAATTAATGAGTCCATATCCCATACTCTTCTTCATGGGACCCACTGAAGACAATGGAAATGTTCTCATGGAGTGCAGTGATCTTTAGACCTTGTCCCAGGTGTAGTCTTTTGCAGGTACTGTTAACAAAAAATAGAGACTGACACATTTGGAGAAGTAGTAGGACTGGAGCATTGCTGATAGTCTCCCATATGCTTTTGAAAGAATAAGAATGAAAAGAGGCACTTATTCTTTCAAAAGCATATGGGAGACCATCAGCAGAAAATGCATTTCCAGTTTATGTGCTTTAGTGTTTTCAGCTGAAGTGTTTTTGCAGTAATACACTGAGGGAATTGGAATATTCTCATGTGATTTATTTGCTTGTCACCCTCTGCTCAGGTTTCCCTACTAGACACTTACCAAGCTGTTGTCTCTAGTTCCCATACACTGGACCTTTTTCGTGAGTTTCCCTGAGTCTGAGCACACAGTAGGCACTGCTTCTGGTTCTGGGTTTCTAGACACACTTTTGGGCTAGGGACAGACATTACACATAAAACCCATCTGAGTGATCAGAAACTGGTTTAAACCTGTAACAGAATAGATGTTCAATGCACATAAACCAGTTTGAGAATGGCTGAAATCAGTTTGTGATAAATCTGGCTGAATGTAATATCAGACTTAACTGATTTGGCTCAAACCAGTTTATGAAATGTCTGTCCCAGACCCCTTGCTAGTTTAAATTAAATCAGACTCCCCCAGCATCCCAGCATGCTCTCTGGGCTGGGTGGGGCTCTCTGCTTCACAGCAGGGCTGGCCCCTCCCCTCTGCTCCCTGGCTGCAGCTTTGGCAGAGACTTGCAGACACAGAGCATCTGCCTGCTCCCCCTCTTCCCTCCCCACTCTCTGCTAAGCAGGCATTCTCCCGTCCCTCACAGACACCTCAGCATTAGCTAGCAGACCACATGCTGGCTACCTTGGAGCTGTGGCGCACAGGACAAAGACAGAATCAACAAATACCTGGTAATGTTCCTCTGTTTTCTTAATGGGGTGATAAACACTGAGTTAGGGGTGATAAACATTCCCTGCTCAGCTGTTCAGGAGGGGGAGAGGGGGCTCCCTAATCCTGCTGGGGTCTGTCCATGTCCCCCTCAGTTCAGCTCTGTGGAAGGGAAGGGAGGGCTCTAGTGCCCCCCCAGCTTCTAGCCTAAGCCACTGCAGGCATGTGCCTGCATTTCTGGGATGTCTGTCTGGTTACAAAACTGATTTAGCCTAGCCAGGTTAGACTAACCTGCAAAGATTGAATCAATTCAGTCTCAGGTTTTTTGAATGTCTGTCCCTAGCCTTTTTCTTCCTAGCACCCTCCTCTGAGGTTCAAAATCTGTGGTTTAAATGCCTAGGCCCTGAGACTTTAGCCAGATAACCCACACTCTCCTGGTGCTTAAGCACATTCTTTCCCAGAGCTCCAACCCTGTGGGCACTCTGATTTACCTCTTAAGGACCTAATGAAGAATGTCTTGCATTCAAAGGCCATGTCCAGACAAGTGCAGTGTGTGATATGTGACACCGTAGACCCATCTGATGTGGCACACACCACACATTCAGGCGTTCTCCACGCTACTACCTTGAGATCCAGGGTCAAAAACCATGTGGGGAAAAAACATGGGGGGTGTATGTTGCAGCAGTGCACACCACCCAAAATCAGAGCCTGGCCAACTGAAGTCACACTCCAACTGCTGGCAGGCTCCCAGCTGCAGAAGTGCTGCAGGTCCAGCTTCCTCACCACCCAGGACTGCAGGTAAGGCTGCTTGGGCCAGCACAGTTTTTGGCCCCAGACTCCCCTAGATCACTCAAGGTAATTTGCCCCGTGCCAGAGTGCGTGTGGCACAGGCATTCCCTGGGGACACGCAGCAACACAAGGTGTGCTGCTGCTTCTTGTCCCAGTGGAAACAAACGTCCTTGCTCATGTGGACACAGCCAAAAGCTTGCCTAACTATCGCAACTACATAGTTGATCCAATAAAAGATATCACCCTAAGAAATCCTTGCCTCTTACCTGACCTCTGAAGACACATTTAAGTAACAGACTGGGTTTTGAAAAGATTTCTATCAAAATTGCTCTTTACTTTAGACCATACAAGATATACAAATAGATGTAAAACAACCAAACACATATCTTCTGTTCTCTGCCTTAGTTTCCTCACTTCTCTGGATTTGGGTCATGGCCTTTCAGGGAATTCAGAATCCAGCTGCTTTACCTCATGCTTCTCTTTCTCATCTCTTGTGAAATCAGCTTCCTGCTTCCCTTGCTGGTCCAGCAGTCAAAAGTCTCATCAGCTACAAAAGCCAACTTCTTTGTCCCTATCCCTGTGAGTCCCTCTGAGGTTTTAAATGCTAGCACTAACGTCCTGGTTTCTCTGTCCTAATTCTGAGAATTATTTTTCCTGAAAATCCAAACACCCAGCTTTCCAGTCTCCACAGCACGGGGAGAAATCGTCCTTCAGCAGTCCATCAGGCAAGTGTCTAGCATACACAGCAATCTCACAGGTGTTGAAGAGTTACCCTCCAACTTCCTTCCAGTCACATCCCCTATTTATGGAGGGCTGGTAAACATGATCTTAATATTCTAATGAAAGATCCCTGATTGGCTTTATTTAAATTTCTTTGTTTCACTGAAGCCTTTAGAGCTGAATCAGACCAGATTCTTTTTTGTGAATATGAAAACTATTACTTAACTGCACACCTTTAGCAGTGAGATGCTTCCTTATTTTCTTCATTTTGAACTACTGTCTCTCTCACAATTTATCTAAACATTCTAATAACCATCCATTCAATAACTTCATGCATTTGCCACTGCAGCTTGCTGTACCTGGTTCCAGGCAGATTTCAGCACTGGGATGTTGGCCCCCCTTGAGATGCAAACACAGGGTTCTGTGATGCAAAATCAGCCCGATACTGTAGCCTGGCTGCTCTGAGTCACGTACAGATAGAGGCCCACACATGTCACCCCTGTTTCAGTTCTCTGATAGCCACATATATCATGAATGTCAGTTCTGTTCCAACATATGGCAAGGCACTTGCAGTGCCTGCCACTTTAAGGGCTGAGGCAAGCAGCCAGCAGGTGCTTGATTGTGGCAGCCATTTTAGAACACTGGCAGAAACATCGCTGGGCGGAACTACATGGAACATCTAGCAGGTAGGAGCTGGAGGCTCTTGGTCCTGGGCATGACCTAAAGCTGCACCCTGCCAGGGAAGGGTGGCCTGGTAGGGCTCCTGGTGGCACAGGAGTCCCCAGGAAATGCCAGGCCAGTTACCTCCCCAGTGAAAGGCGAGGAGGGGCGCCTTAACCCCAGTCCCTATCTTTGCGTGGGCTTTGGAAGCCATTGTGGGAGTAGTGGGGCCAGGCACAGCAAGCAGAGTGCCACCTGAGCCCAGCAGGGATGCAAGATCCCAGAGACCCCAATGGGGGTAGTGTGAAGAGCATAGAGTGTGGCCCTGCATAGAGATGGGCTGAACAGCAGTAGGCCTTAAGGGCTGAATAGGGAATAGGCCTGAAGGGCAGTCTCAGGGGTGCACTGAGTAGGGCCAAAAGGGGAGTAAGCCTGAAGGGCAGTGCAAGGGCCAGCCCTGTGAGTAAGTTGATTGTGAAGATGAGAAGACCCCAGGGTAGTGTGTGGTGTAGAGGCCCTAGAGAGGGCATAGTAGGAACCCCATGTGTGGGAAAGAGGCCAAGGCATGCCTGTGGATGTCTGAGGCTGTAGTTTGGGCCAGAGGCTGAGTAGGAGGCTCAGCCAGAGAGTTAGAGGTGAGTCCTGACCCCAGTAAGTCCTCCACTGCAAGGAGGCCAAGTATAGGATGAAAGTAAGACCAGTAGTTGAGCACAATGACTTCCTACCCCAGGGAGGAGGTGAGAGTCCCTGCAAGACCCAGAAGCATCAGTTGTAGTGCAGGGTATGATTACAACATGTGGATGCTATCTGCGAAGCATGGGCTGCGGTGTAGGGAAGGTTAGAGCTGCAGATAGCGTCCCCTGGCATCAGGGCATGTAATGGGCAGCCTCCCTCATTTGCCATCCATTTATGGGAACAGTAAAGTCGTGGCATGCGAGACAGGGCAGATTGCCCTACAGAGACAGGTGGGCAGGCTGGCATGAGACCAGGCCCCAAGCGTGCCGACTGTCACACAACACTACCAAGCAAGGTTTCCTTGGGTCACAGCTTCAGACCCAAGGCCCTAAAATCCATGTAGACCCCATTTTAGGTGCCTACATCCTGCTTTAGATTTGGCCCTAAAAGGATACAGGGAGGATAAAAATAATTTTGTTAACAAAGTTACTAGTAACAGCTGACATCATTATAGCTGAAAAGTTTTCAAATTTTATTTATTTCTCCCCACTTAGAGTGTCTGTTTAATATTGCCTTTCACTCCATTTGGACAATGGAAATTGATTGGAACAAGCATTTTGATACATCTAATCTAACACTAAAGGAGAATGTTTGGATTTAAACAAATATTGTTTTCACCATGTGGAAAAAATCATTACATTTTGATAATAGAATTTCTTTTCAAGCAGCTTTTGTCTATTTCGAGGTTGTTGGGGATTTGTTTTTACGCAAATACCACTATGTCAAAATGCAAGTGCAAATCAGTTTCTTCAGCATTCCCACCCAAATGGTATGTTACATAACTTCACATGAGGCTGACTCTGAATATCACAAATGTTGTCAAATAGTTAGTGGATACAAACTATTACACCAGCCCCTCAAATAATTCATAGATTTATAGATTGTAAGGCTGGAAGAGACCTTGGAAGATCATTAGGTCCAGCCCCCTGCACCAGGCAGGAAAGACCCCAGCAAGGTAACTGTCCAATCTCCTCTTGAAGATTTCCAGGATAGGCAAGTGCACCACCTCTAGAGGGTGCTTATTCCAGTCTGGACATCCTAACTGTGAAGAAGTTTTTCCTGATGTTGAGCCCGAAATGGTCTCCCAGGAGTTTGTAGCCATTACTCCTGGTTTTCCCTAAGGGTGCCCTGGTGAACATTGTTCACCGAGCCCTAGATGTACTCCCCTGCTGTAGCAGTAAGCTGCTACCACATCCCCTCTCAACCTTCTTTTTTTCAGGCTGGAGAGTCTCAGCTCCCTCAGCCTTACCTCATATGGTGTGCCGTGCAAGTCTCTGATCATACAGGTGGCTCTTCTCTGGGCTGTCTCAAGCTTTACCACATTCTTGTTAAAGTGTGGTGCCCAGAACTGGATGCAGTACTCCAGCTGCGGTCCCACCAATGACCAGTGGAGCAAGAGAATCACTTCCTTAGTTTTGCTGGAGATGCATCAACTGATGCATGCCAGAGTATTATTTGCCCTACTGGCTGCAGCATCTCACTGCTAGCTCATATTCATACTGTGATCTGTTATTATCCCCAGGTCTCTTTCGTTCATGGTGCTGGTCAGTTTGGTGCTGCCAAGCCTATAGGTGTGTAAGGAGTTTTTTGTCCCCAGATAGAATGCTTTACATTTCTCATGTTGAACTTCTTCTGCTTCCAACTTGCCCAACTTGTTAGCCTGTCTAGATCTGCCCATATCTGTAGCCTATCTTTAAGCATGACCATGCTTCCCCATAACTTGGTGTTGTCCACAAACTTGGCCAGTGAGCTCTTTGCCCCCACATCCAAATCACTGATAAAGATGTTGAAAAGTACTGGACCAAGCACCGACTCCTGTAGGACACCACTGGCCACTTCTCATCAGGATGACACAGATCCATTCATTAGGACTCTCTGGGTCTGACCCTGCAACCAGTTTCATGCCCACCTAACTGTCTTGCAGTTAAGCCCACAATCCTCCAATTTTCTTACGAACATGGTGGGATACTAGATCAATAAGTTGTATCCTAAGACATTGCTGTTGTATAAGGACATAGGAATTGCCATATTGGATGAGACTTGTTCATTTGGCTCATTATGCTGTCTCAGACAGTGGCTATTACCAGTTACTTACTTCAGGGGAAGACTTCAGGTAGCCTTCTCCACTGGAAAGTTTCCTCCTAACTCCAATACTGTTCCATACTCTGAAAAATCAAAAATAAAATAAAGTTTTTTAAATCTTCTCAAAGATGTTTTGCTCAGTCTACCTAGTCTGAGAGTTCGTGATTTGTGTTTTCTTATTTGCTGGGTCCTACAAAAATTTACTGATCATGATGCACATTACAGTTATAGTCCCACTCATGTTGGCGTCATTGCTCACAGTAATAAACCCTGCACTGTCTAGTAACACATTTCACAAACAGCTGCTCTATAGGTAGTGAAACTGTAGGGGATATCCATTGCTAGGGGGCATGTTGGCTAGGTACAGACAGTCAAAAAGCCTGAGGCTGAATAGATTCAGTCTTTGCAGGTTAGTGTAAATTGCACAGATTAAATTGAAACAGATGTAAACAGACATTTACCTTTGATACAGGAAATACAGCCACATGCCTGCAGTAGCTCAGACCAGAAGCTGGGGGGCACTAGAGCATGGCTTCCTGGCTGTGTGTTCAGTTTCTCTTCATGCTGCCCCTGAAGTCTCTGATATTTCTAGTCCAGAATCAGAGCAGTACGAATCTGTAGGGTTGCTCATCACTTCCTCTTCCTGCTTGCAGATGCCTCTGGGATTTGTGGTCCACAGTTGTAGCCCATAGTAAGTTTGAGCAGGAGATGGGGTGTTTACCCCCCTCTTTGGCCCCAGACCCCAGCCAGGGTTTGCCTGGGAGGGGGCAGCCCTTCTCCTGTAGACTAGGCTGCATCCACAGTGGGACTTGCCCCTCCCCCCACATCCTTTTTAGCCAGCCCTCACTGCTCCAGCTAGGGAGCAGAGGGGCAGGGCCAGCCCTGCTCTCTGGAGCAGGCAGCACAGCACAGTGCAGCCCAGGGCTGGAAAGCTTGCTGGGATACTGGGGGAGTGCGATTAACCTGAACCAGGAAAGGGTCTGGGACAGAAGTTTCATAAACTGTTTTGACCCAAATCAGTTAAGCCTCATACTACATTCAGCCAGGTTTATCTTAAACCAGCTTCAGCCATTTTGAAACTGGTTATTGTGCGCTGAGCTTCTGTTCTGTTACAGATTTAAACCAGTTTCTGATCAGTTAAATCAATTTATGTGTAACTTCTGTCCCTACTCATAAAGTATACAGGTAAACTGGTTCAGCCTTCATCAAATGTGTTAAGGCTAAAACAGGTTGTGTTATTTTCATTTTATTTGTGCAAAAATTGTAGGTGGTTCAGCCCTTGTGAACTGCAGGAACCAGTGCTCTAAGTAGTTTCAGGATCCAGCCCTAAGATAATGGTAATTGATTAATGGCTGTTTATTTTTAGTGTGAAATGAAGGTGTCTTGCCCCAAACTAGTAAGGAAGCATTTTCATATGATACAGGGGCTGGATCTCTTTTAGCAGTGTGTAATGCTAAATTACTCTTATTTTGCTTGGCAAAAAAAGGGCCAAAATTACTGGATATGCTGTAGGGAAGTATAAATAGCCTTTCCTTGGGTCCACTATTCCTTCTGCACAGTATGAGGAGATCAGTACAAGGGAGGTCAGGCCCTGCCTCCGCTGCCCTGATCAATCAGGTTTTCTACAGAAAGAAGGCAGCTTTGCTTCCTGCCACGTGAATATACAAAAGCCTTGCCCACAAACCTTGCAGAATGAGCACCACCTTTTTTGTTACTAGTTTCTTCATTTATAGATTCCTCCCTTTTGTGCACTTTCCACACCGATACTTGACAACTTTGGTCATGCTGGATCATGCTGGGTCGAATCCACCCCCAAGCATTGTTCCATACATTTGGATTCTCTGTGGATTCTCTGAGTTGACTTGTTTAGATTCTTTTATTCTCAATATTTCAAATCATGTATTGAAGAAAGAAGTTAATCTTTGACTGCAGAATCTCTCAGGAAAAATTACAAGAAGACAGAGATAATAAAGCTCACACTGCATTTTCCCCCTTTGGTTATGTCTATCCTTATCATTTTAAATCAGTGGAAATACATTTACTTATATCAGTGCAGTCTTGCCACTTTCCTTCCCCTATCCACATAACTGCACAAAATCCCTTTTTCAATCAGAATAAAGGAAAAGGAAACATTCATGCTCAGAGACATAATAGATGAAAAAAGTCTTTTAGGTCATCTGCTCCATGCCCCCTTCAGTGCATGATTGTTAAGGTATCCAGATTTACATGTGTTCCTCCAGAGAAATTTCTGTGACGGTGTACATCTTCAAAAACCACTGTCATTTTGAAGCTGGAAAAAGGATACAACAGAACAAGTTCTGCACTGACTGAAGTCAGTGAAATACTTGGTATGACCCTCTCAAGTTTGGCCCAATTTTTGCCACGTAAATCTGCAATTCCTTGTGTATGAGTAAGCTGCTGCAACACGTGGGAGTGCCTCAAAGCTCAGTGGGACTGCAGCCCACCCACATCAAAGTAGCTGCAGGATCAGACCCTAAGCAAAGAAAAGAACACAAGCAACTAATGCAATATTATAAAATCATAGAAAATAAGGGTTGGAAGGGACCTCAGGAGGTCATCTCTAATCCAACCCCCTGCTCAAAGCAGGACCAATCTCAACTAGATTATTCCAGCAAGGGCTTTGTCAAGGCAGGCCTTAAAAACCTCCAAGGATGGAGATGCCACCACCTCGCTAGGTAACCTATTCCAGTGCTTCACCACACTCCTAGTGAGAGTTTTTTCCTGATATCCAACTTAAACTTACCTTGCTGCAACTTGAGACCATTACTCCTTGTTCTGTCATCCGCCATCACTGAGAACTGTCTAGCTCCATCCTCTTTGGAACCACCCTTCAGGTAGTTAAAGGCTGCTGTCAAATCCCCTTTCTGTCTTCTCTTCTCCAGACTAAATAAGCCCAGTTCCCCTCCTATGTCATGTGCTCCAGCCCCATATCCATTTTCATTGATGCTCTCCAAGTTGTCCTCATCCTTTCTATAGTAGAGGGCCCAAAACTGGACACAGATGTAGCCTCACTAGTGTTGAACAGAAGAAAAGAATCACTTCCCTTGATCTTCTGGCAATTCTCCTACTACTAAAGCTCTACAGTCATTGATGAAGATATTGAACAAAACCATCCCAAGGACTGACGCCTGGGGCACTGCACTTGATCCCAGCTGCTAACTAGACATTGAGCCATTGGCTGCTACCCTCTGAACTCACTGATCCAGTCAGTTTTCTATCCAGTTTTCTATGCTTATTGAACCTCATGAGATTTCTTTTAGTCCAGTCCTCCAGTTTGTCAATGTCTGTCTGAATCCTAGCCCTATCCTAGATCATATCTACTACTCCATCCAGCTTGATGCCATCTACAGACTTGCTGAAGGTGCATTCTGTGGCGGGCCAGTAGAGGGTGCTCCTATGTTGAGCCACCCACATCACTGTGCCCAACCACCTTCCAGGCTCCGAGTGCCTCCCTGGGGGTGCCTCACATCTGGCCAACCCACTTCCTGGAGCATACCTGCAAGCCTGGGGGTAATGTTGCCACCACCCAGAGTCTGGACTGATCCTGGACCTGTGCCCTCTGGGAAACACAGGCCTAGTAGTCCTTGAGGGTACTTGACCCACTGCAAGAGCTTGGGGTGCTTCCCTCGGTCTGAAGCACCAATAGTGGTCTCCATTAGTCAGTCAAACTAAAGGGACCCCAAGGCATAATCTAGACCCCTCTCTCAATAAGTCTCCCATGCTAGGTACAAAGGAGAACTTTATTGGTTACAAGGAGTAGGTTTGGAATAGGGTACAGGGTAGAGCAATATCAGAGAAATCCCTTACAGCAAATAGTGGCATGGTAGCCTTTGATTACGCATCTGTGTTACTGCAAGCTATATATCTAATTAGATCTCAAGTAGCTTACTCACAAGTATCATCCAGAGGCAGGTGGTGATTTCCTCTGGAGGCAAACTGTTCATTGGCCATGAGTTTCAAGACAGAAAACGAGCTTCAGATGGTTCAGCTTTTCTGTAAGTTTTCATCATGGCTACTGCCCCTCCTCTTAGGCAGTCCTTCACTTATATAGCCCTTATGACCTCATTTACCTGATCCAATGAAGGCCAGCAACTGTTGGCTGCCAACGAACCAATTTGAAATGCATCACTGGTTGCCAGGTAAACTAGCAGGGTCGTTAGCCTTTAGTCATGTTGGCACTGCTTAGAACAATAAGGAGTTTAAGTCCCCTACCAGGTATGTGTGGCCAGTCATGTAGGCAGAGGAAGCAGGTTTCCCCCTTCCCTCAGGAATGTATCCAGCTCAGGTTACAACTCAGGGTTACCTGAAGCAGATGGGACCAGAGGAGTCTGCCCTCTGCAGTGACCATGGTAACCAAATTGTCAAACAGCAGAGTTTGGGGAGAGACAGAGATGGTATTCTGCCACACACTACTTCCAAGTTGTTGATGAAGATATTGAATAAAACTGGCCCCAGGTCCAACCCCTGGGACACTCCATTTGATGCCAGCTGCCAACTAGATATAAAGCCACTGATTATTACCCATTGAGCTGGACAATCCAGACAATTTTCTATCCACCATATAGTCCTTTCATCCAAACTGTTCTTCCTTAGCTTGCCTGCCAGAATGCTGTGAAAGACAGTGTCAAAAGCCTTGCTAAAGTCAAGGAATACCATGTCTCTCCCCACAACCACAGAGCTAGTCATCTCATCCTAGAAGGCAATCAGGTTGGTAAGGCATGATTTGCCCTTAGTGAATCCATGCCAACTCTTCTTAATTACCTTCTCCTCTTCCAAATGCTTAGAAATGGATTCCTTGAGGAATCTTGAATCCTTTATCTTTTGATCAGATCACAGGTGTCATTGATAAAGGTAGCAGTGCTGCTGTGGTATGCTTAGATTTTTTCTGAAGTAGATATATACTGTTTGTGAGCTGAAGATCAGTTCATCAGATGCTGTGAAAGGCTATACGTATATGGCCTTTCATAGGATCTGATTAAATGAGCTTCAGATCCGAAAAGTATGTGATTGTGTGTGTGTGTGTGTGTGTGTGTGTGTGTGTGTATTTATACACTTACACCCACAAACACACACTTTGGTTAGTCTATAAGGTGCAAATCTACCCTGCCTTCTACTTCACATTAAAGTAGGCAGGGGCATGACTCAGGCATCACTGTGACATTAGGCTTTGCCTAGCGTAAAGGGGCAACATGCTATTGTACTATCTTGGTACAAGCTCAGAAGGAGACGGTAACATGGAGAGTTTACACTTGACAGACTTTATGTTCTTCTGGGCAGTTTGGAGTGAGGTGCTACTGCGCACCCCTCCTTGCCCATTTGTGTGAGATGTCATGTCCTGCAGAATGAATTTCGAGTCCTGCATTGAATCAGCCTTGTGCCCTAGCCAGCCCCATCAGTGTCTACACATGTGTTGTTGCGGAGTAAAAAACACTGCCATAGGATAGTGCTTGCATTTACAAATGTTAACCTAAGGCAGAATTAATTAGTTTATTTCATCCTAATAGTCCTGCATATATAGATGCTGAGACATTTACTGTGGGGCTAATTATGCAGCTCTTCAGTAAATGTCTCGTGTAGAAGTGCCCACTGAGTGGGAACATCAGTGTAAAGAGGGATGTACAAATAAAAACAGAGAACTGTTAAAGGATGTTCTACAAAAAGAAGAAAAGCTACTGTTCCACAAACATGAAAAGGATCTAACAGCAATATCTATCTTGGTTAAAACAAAAAGTGAAAGTAGCAACAAGCCATAAGAAATAAAACATTTTAAAAAAGGAATGAAATAAAGAGGGGAGTGAATGGCAATGAATATACATTAAAAGTTAAAGAAATGTAGGCAAGAGAGGATGGATGTTAAAAGAATCAATGAAATATCAGTGGTCAATAGAGTTAAAACAATAAGGCAATTTTAAAATAAATTACTCTAAGATTTAAATCAAAGATAAGGGAGAGCTCAGCTGAGAGATACAGATATAAAATCATAAACATCAATAGAGAAAAGGCAAAAATGTTCCATGGCTATTTCTGCTCTGTGCTTGGAGCAAAGCAAGAAGAGTATCTGTTCCATATGATGGTGTAGATGGACTGGAAAATTAATTATCTACAACAAAAGAGGATGTGAGGCAGCCCCTGCTAAAACAATTTGAAATCAACAGGCTCTGATAACTTGTACAGAAGAGTCTTAGACTAGCTGAGGTGTTGTATGAAACACGAATGCTGATTTTTAACAAATCTTAGAAAACTGGGGATATTCCAATGGACAGACTGCCATGTAGTTTCTATGTCTGAAAAGAGACAACCTTGGGAATAATAGACCAGTTATCCTATTATTCATCCTGGGCAAAATAATGGACCACTTACTTCAGAACTGTATCAGCCAAGAATTAGAGCCTAAAATATCATTAAAGTCAGTCAGCATGGCTTCATGGAGAGTAGATCCTGTCAAATAATCTTGTTATTTTTTGACGAGGTTACAGGTCTTCAGAAAAGTAACTGTGTTGTTACAGTATACTTAGATTTTTCCAAGGCATTTCACGTAGTTCCACACAACATCTTGATTAAACAGGTTAAAAGCTGGCTCCCTGTCAGGTCTGCAAAGGTGGATATATTAACATGGGGATTGCTGTTTCTAGGATGGTCCTCCTGGGATCAGTTTTTGGTCCAAATGCTATTCCATATTTTTAATCTAGAATGTAAATGAAGACATAAAATTTCTTCAGATGATACAAAGATGTTTGGGAGAGCAATTAATAGGGAGGATAGATTATTGCCACATAGTGAATTGAACTACTTTATCTAATGTTCATATAGCAATAAAATATGTGTTAATACAGTCAACTGCTGTGCCTGATCTACCTGTAGCAGATTATGGTGTTTTTGGTGTTTTGGGGCAACATGCCTTGTGGTTATGCAAAAGGGTTGTTATCTAGTTTGAGGAATAGATTAGACAGGCACTTGTATGGTTTGGATGAGGATGGTCCTGCTTTGAGCAGGGCGCTGGACTAAATGACCTCCTGAGGTCCCTTCCAGCCCTACCTTCTATGACTGTATGATTCAAAAACAAAATAATATAGCAGGAAAAAACAGTCAGAAAAGGGTCATTGCAGATAACCATTTTCATATGATACTAATGCTACTAGAACATTGCATTTAACTGTCATGTTTGCACTGTAAGAAGGATGTGGAAGTACTAAAGGGAGCTTAAAAGAAGGTCACAAAAATGATCCAGCCATTGAAAAATCTTACAGTGTGAGGCTGAAGGAGCTTGATCTTTCAATTTTGTTAAAGAAAAGATGGAGGAGGTGACTTGAGCCCTGCATATGGGCACTGACATGTAGGAAAGAACTGGGTAGTAGGAAGCTGTTCAGTCTTACAGGCACCTGCAAAACAAGATCCAGCATCTGAAAAGTGAAATTAGATAATTCAACCTTGAAATAGAACACGATTTCCTTAGCCATAAGGTTAATTAAACATTGTAATGACTTACAAGGGAGGTGGTGAACTCACCATCACTGGGAGTCTTTAGCTCAAGATTAGAAGCTTTCTAATTGCTTTAATCCAGCTTTTGGGGAAAATTATATGGCCTGTGTATACAGGATGTCAGACTAGATGATTGCAGTTGTTCCATCTGGCTTTAGAATCTGTGATTCTAAAATGAGCTAAGGATTATGTGTTTAATTCCAGTGGCTGATGCAAACCTTGGCATTCCAGTGCTTGTGGTTTTCATTAAGCAGGCTGTCGCAAGTCCCAGTTCTAAGTCTCTGTACGGGAGTTTCCAGAGCCTACTTATCAGGTTGAGCTGGAGATGTGCTCTGCACTGAAGCACATTGCCTCAAAATGGAAGAGTGCAGCTGATGCTCACTTAAATAAAGTTGTTTTCATATGCCCACTGACGATGGGTTAACATTATGTTAAACGTTTATAAATATAAATGGACTAGGACTGAGTCCTGGCATAGACTGTGGATAGCTGACTACTATAATATTAATATTAATATTAATATTAATAGTAGCAGTAGAGTCTGGAAAGGGTAATTTTGAGGGAGTCAGCAATATGGAAATAGAGACTGGAGAGCTTCAACTGATTCACATAAAATAAAATGGGGGCATGGATGCAGGACTCATCAAGAAGCTGTGAGGGAGATAGACACAGACCTGTCACATACACAATCTACTACCATAAGCCAGCAAGCCTAATCCAGTTGCAGCTGCAATACAGCATCACAACTATCATTTGTAGGTAGATTATATTTGATATTCCTTCATGTGTTTATTTAAATTTCAAGTAGAAATGCAAAATATTCATTAACGATCTGGAAGATGGGATGGACTACACCCTAAGGAAGTTGGTGGATGATACCAAGAAGGGGGATGTAGCAGATATGCTGAAGGTTAGGGCTAGGATTCAGAGAGACCTCAACAAATTGGAGGATTGGACCAAAAGAAATCTCATGAGGTTCAGTAAGGACAAATGCAAAGTCCTGCACTTAGGATGAAACAATCCCATGCACTTCTATAGGCTTGGGCCCAACTGGCTAAGCAGCAGCTCTGCAGAAGAGGACCTGGGGTTACAGTGGACAATAAACTGACTAT
>NW_017729008.1:16329302-16333624 GCF_001723915.1 Gavialis gangeticus | reverse complement strand
AAATGCAAAGTCCTGCACTTAGGATGAAACAATCCCATGCACTTCTATAGGCTTGGGCCCAACTGGCTAAGCAGCAGCTCTGCAGAAGAGGACCTGGGGTTACAGTGGACAATAAACTGACTATGAGCCAACAGTGTGCCCTTGCTGCAAAGAAGGCTGACAGGATACTGGGCTGTAGTAGTGGGAGTGTTGCCAGCAGATCAAGGGAAGTGATTACCCCCCTCTATTCAGCACTGGTGAGGCCCCATGTGGAGTACTGTGTCCAGTTTTGGGGCCCCCACTACAGAAACGATGAGGACAAGTTGGAAAGAGTCCAGTATAGGGCGATGAAAATGGTTAGGGATCTGGGGCACATGACTTATGAAGAGTGAGTAAGGGGCCTGGGCTTATTTAGTTTAGAGAAGAAGAGACTGAGATGGGATTTGATAGCAGCCTTCAACTACCTGAAGGTGGTTCCAAAGAGGATGGAGCTGGACTGTTCCCAGTGGTGGCGGATGACAGAACAAGAAGTAATGGTCTCAAGTTGCAACAAGGGAAGTTTAGGTTGGCTATTAAGAAAAACCTTCTCACTAAGAGGGTAGTAAAACACTGGAACAGGTTACCCAGAGAGATTACAGAATCTCCATCCTGGGAGGTTTTAATACCTGGCTACACAAAGGCTTAACTTGGATGGTCTATTTGAGGATGGTCCTGTTTTGAGCAGAGGATTGGACTAGATGACCTCCTGAGGTCCCTTCCAACCCTAATTTTCTATGATTCTGAGGACAAGTGCAAAGTCCTACACTTAAGATGGAAGAATCCCATGCCACCTGTAAAGTCTGGGGGCTGACTGGCTAAGCAGCAGCTCTGCAGAATAGGACCTGGGGGTTACAGTGGACGATAAGTTGAATATAAGCCATGTGCCCTTTCTGCAAAGGCGGCTAATAGCATACTGGGCTGCATTAGTGGGAGTGTTGCCAGCAGATGAAGGGAAGTGGTTATTCCCCTCTGCTAAGCACTAGTGAGGCTACATCTGGAGTACTGTGTCCAGTTTGGGGCCCCCCACTACAGAAGGGATGTGGACAAATTGCAGAGAGTCCTGCAGAGGGCAACAAAAATGGTGAGAGAGCTCAGACATGTGACATATGAGGAAATACTGAGGGAACTGGACTTATTTATTTTAGAGAAGAGGAGACTGAGAGGGGATTTGACAGCAACCTTCAGCTACCTGAAGGGGAGTTCAAAAGAGGATGGAACTGGACTTCCCAGTGGTGACAGATGACAGAACAAGGAGTAACAGTCTCAAGTTGCAGCAAGGGAAGTTTTGGATAGATATTAGGAAAAACATTCTCACTAGGAGGATGATAAAGCACTGGAACAGGTTACCCACAGAGGTTGAGGAATCTCCATCCTTGGAGGTTTTTAAGACAAGACTAAACAAAATCGTGGCTGGGATGATCTAGTTGGTCCTTTCCAACCCTAATTTTCTATGATTCTGTAACAGGATTCTTTGAATAGCTCTACTTTCCATGAAATCATACTGACTGACTTCGATATTTTTGGCTTCTAATTCTTTGTTGATACAATTCTGGATTAAGTATTCCATTATTTTGCCCAAAATAGATGATCAAATAATTAGTCTACTATATTTACTTGAATAGAAGATGACCCCGGTTATCAGATGATTCCCCCCGCCCTCCAATAAGCAGATTCTATATATGGAAAATTTATAAATTTTGTTATAGTTTTCCAGGTATACAATCTAATTATTGGAGGTTTGCTTTGAATGTGCCCCCCTTCCCACTGCTGCCACAGCAGAAATAAATCTTGAGTGTCAGGTAGCCCCTTTGCTCTCTGCTTCCCCCCACCTTTTTACCCTAGGAGCCCATTCCCCCTCTTCTTACCATCAGATGCTGAGCTCTCTGAGCACATGGAAGCAAGGAACAAATTAGAAAACAATAACCTTGAAATTAACATGGCTGTAGAAATTTGCATAGAGTACTGATGCACTTAATTCATCCAGGATTGGTTCACCTTTTTTTAAAACTGCTGCAAGTTTTAGCACAGGTACTCCATAAACACACATTTGAGCAGCACTTTGGCACCTACTTATATGTAGTACAAATTATGCATAACATTGGTCCAAAGCCAAAGGCTCATGATTTACCAAAAAGGTCATTGGGCTGGGCCCCACGAGAGTTAACAGCATTTCAAGCCATGGTGACTCCACAGTTCAGCACTGTTCATCTTATGTATGTACTTCAGATACCCCCCCACAAAGGATCCATGTGCTAATTACCCACACACATACACACCCATGGCTTGTGCTGGGTGTTCTTGTCACAAGTCTGGGCTACTCCAAAAATGTATTTGCAGATGAAGTATAGGGTAACTGTGTCCAGCTTCACCTCATGGAGGGCAGGGCCACACTAATCATTTGTAACAGGCTGAGAGAAGGGGTGACAGAGAGATTCTGGGTGAACTGCTTGAGGCCCCCTTGATGATGTTTGCCAGACATTAAAGCCTGGTGAAGAAACAGGAATCACAGATAATGGGAAAGAGAGGCAAAGCTCAGCTGTGGGAGTGAAGAGGAAGTTAAAATGTATGCAATGTTGTGGCTCACAATGACTTGGAAAAGAGTCAGCAGTGAGGAGACCTACACTTAGTGGATACTACAATATGTCTTTTTCAGAGGGGCTACACTAACCTATTCTTGTGGTTCATTCCCGTCAGCGTGGTTGCCCAATGTGAGCCATGTGTTTTATAGTCATCACGACCAGTGCTGGCTGCATTCAATCAACTTTATAGTTGATTTCCATTGCTGAGCATGTGCTGCTTTTGGCAAAAATTTAATGATAGAAAATATATTTAGTGGGATTTCTTTGCCTGTGATTATAATTTGAGGGGGTGCCTTCCCCATGCTGGGGGGGGATGGGGGGGAGCTCATCTTGTATTTGAATAAAAACAATATTATTCCCAGGGTCATCTTTTTTTTAGATATTAGGACTACACTGGTGGTCTTCCTGTCCATTGGAAGTTTCCTGGTCTTCCAAGATCTGTTAAAAATCAGCTTTAGTGTTTAACACAGTTACTCAGCTAATCTATTTAAGAATTTGGGGTACAAGTTACCAGATTCTGTTGATTTGAAGATGTCTATTTTAGCAGGTGCTGCCTCACATACTCTATAAAGTGCAAATATACCCTACTTTCTACTTGACATCAGACAAATACGGCTATGTTCCTCTGTGTACCTTAGTGTAAGACAAAATAACCTGATGTATCCCCACCAGTAATACCAGAAAGTTTCAGTGTCAATACATTTGGAATTTCTAACATCAAAACTTTAATGTTAGAAATTAAACTTAAAATTTATTTTCTGATTTTTACCAAATTTCCAGGAAAGTCATGGATTTTGGCAAGCAGGTTTTAAGGTTGCAATTTGGATTTATAAATATGAAGAGTGGATTCAACTAATGCTTCTAGATATGACCTGTATATTTTAGATCCAATGACATTCTGAAGCTGATCACTCTTACAGTCACTGAGAGTGCCTTGCAAGCACAGCTGAAAACTTTTCAAATTAACAAGAACAAGTATATACACAAAAGTTATTGAATATGTAACCACTGAAAGGATTTACATTCAGTCTGCATGTTTCATGATAAAGGCCCTAATCCTGCAGACACAAGTAAGCTTAACTTTAGCATATGAGTAGTCCCATTGAACTCTACAGTACTAATAAGCTTAATATTAAGCATATACTTATAGGATCAGGGCCTAAGTGGTAAAGAAATTAACTGTAAAATTAATGTAGCTTATGGTCAAAGTGAAGTGAAGGATGTATTTGAAACCAATTTCTTCTTGATGTCTAATTCTAAAGGCCCTTTCCAAATATTAAACTGATAAAATTAAATCAAACAGCCCATCTGATCATAATTAAGTTAGATCTTTAAAACGCACCTAATTTTAGAATGCCTTTCTCTGTGTTTTGTATAACATTAAGTCCAACATCAGCATTTACTTAATAAATAATGCCAATAATAGGTGGTTCTAAAGATTTATAATGGGATGTTCGGGGGCGGGAGGGATGTTGCATCTGCGTCCATAGCTGATAGTGACTAGTCAATAGTGTGGGGTCTGTGATAGCTTACATGAAAGGATGTGATAGTTATGATACAGTTCCTCATGGACAGTTTCTCTCATTATGTAATTAGCTTCCATGTTGCCATTCACACCACATATATGTAGGCTGAAGGCAATGTGAATAGTCAATCATTCTGTAGTTTACAGAGCTGGACCCCAAGCATTATTGACTCCAAGATGAACATGGGCTGACAATGCGA
>NW_017729008.1:16299522-16327801 GCF_001723915.1 Gavialis gangeticus | reverse complement strand
GGTCCCTTCTGACCCTACTTCTATGAATCTATGAATCTATGAGGTTAAGTTGCACCAGAGAGATAGTTGGAGAAATCTGCACTGTTATTGCCACATGTCATGTCTTGTCAAAAGAAAACTTAGGTCTCTACGACTTCCAGCCTGATGCATTATGAGCATTAAAACTATGAATGCGTATCCTTATTCACCTCCTGTTAATAGCACTTTTTTGACATTTAAAACTTTGTGACATCAGCAGCACAAAGCATCTAAGCTGTCTCATCTGTTTTCTATCATAAAATACGCAGCATCTGACCCTTTAAAAAATGTGTGATATTCAGTGAGACATGCAGTATAAAGCCAGAGGTGAAAGAGCTTGGAAGAGCTTTGTTTTGAAAATGTGGTGATATCCCCAAAAATCCCTACTGAGTTTACTGTATAACTAGTTTTTGTCCTTTGCCTGAATATCAGCTACTTGTCACCTGGTTAAATATAAACCTAACTTCACTTTGCAACGCTGTGCGTGGAACTACTTCTTTCATATAGCTAGGGTAAACAATGGCAGAGAAGATGCAGGTTAATTAAAACTGTATGTTGTGGTTGTATGTTGTGCTCTTTACAAAAATAAAGAGACATCTACACCACTGGTATTAAACAACTATTTGTCTCCTCAGAAATATCTCTTTAAAGCACTTCATATGCAGTTTCTGAATTCTGAATCCTTCTGTTGCCATCAATTACTTAAGGTAGTGTCAAACTGGGTCAGTCTCCCAGGTCTGATCTGGACCTCAGAGCTCCACACAGCTGGTTCCAGACCCACCTCTAGGGATGCTGTGAGCATGGGAGACAGTGGGTCAAGGGGCATCATGGAGCCACAGCAGCTAACACAGCTGTTGCTTGCTCCATGCCACTGACACAAGTCCCCAGCAGAGTTCCCTACCCTTGATTTCAGTACCCAATCCTGCTTGCCCTGTACCCACAATCCCAGCCCCTCTAGGGTCCCTGCAAATTGGACCCGATGATCTCACAAGGTCCCTTCCAGCCCTAAACTTCTGTGAATCTGTAAAACTAGATAATGTGGCTCCACACACTGGATCTGACCCATGGACCAAATGTTTGACACCCATGACTTAGGGCATTACGTTTAACTTGTCTACACAATGGGGTGCCATTAAAACTGTTTTTACTGATAACATTTTTAACATTTTGAAAGATTGAAATGACTGAAAGTAAAAATCCCTGACAACATGTATTTTATTAAGCATCTTGGGCAAGTTAGTTACTGTTTCAATATTGTAACTATGGCAAGGAAAAGAGCAAGACACTGAGGGAAAGTAATCAAAAATTGTATGGGCCATATTGTATCATTCAGTTTTAGGTAGATTTCCCACTGATTTCTAAAAATGGATCCACAATATGGCTGTAAGCAATTTTTCTTTGTGACTCAAGTCCTGTATTTCATCCCTACATTTCTTCTTGTTTGGTACGTTTTAGCACTTCTTCATTTTTGGCCATCTAGCCTTTCCCAAGCTCATGGACTATTCTCTCATGGTTCCGCTCTAATTTCATTGGTTCTTCTATCATCACCTCCTGCAGCAACTGTTCCTCCTCTTCACTCCCATTCCTTGTTAGATAGAGTCTCTAAGGTTTCCTCCATATTTGTCTCCCTCCTCTTCACCTGAGCTTGCTACTACTCCTACCAGTGCGCTTCAAGAATCTGTCTCTTCGTTTCGGTCCCAGAGGATAAGTGGCTCATCAGCACTCTGATCATTTCCATCCTAGACCTTCTTTCATCCTTCTCCACTATGGTGTTCTAGATACTAATCTGGCCCTTTCCAGCCAATTCAAAATGCCACCCTGAATCATTCTCCTAACCCTGTTACAGCTGCCTCCACTGGCCTCCTCGTTGCACTGAATAACAAATTCAGACTCCCTCTCAACGTACTCTCCGTACAAGGTACACAGCTCATTCTCAACCTATTCCTCTGGCTTGTGTCCTGCATTCCTTCCAAGGTTCTCCCATTCTACCTGGGATTTTGTACTCCATGTCTCCTTTGCTGTTTTCTCCCACTCTTCCACATTGGCTCAGACATGATTCTTTCTTCTCCAACCAGGTTATCATTGTCCTTACCTCACTCAGATCCCACTTAACCACTCTTCTACCATCTTCTTATGAAAAACGATGAAAGAGATGAAAAGAAGACAGAGAGAAAAGAACTTAATCAACAGCTGTACACTGAGTTACCACATTATCTTTGAATCATCACCCTTATCTTTGAGAACTTATTTTCTTCTCTTTCATTGTCTATTTATGAAGCTTACAGCTTGTATAATAATCAATACCTTATACTTAGACTGCAAGTCCTTTAGGAACTGTGGCTTTGGGTGCTCTGAAATAAAGAATAAAATGTTATATTTTGTACTCTTTGTTACTGATAAATTAGATGTTGTGTGGCTAAAAAAATCAGTATTGAGGGGAATCTGCATTGATCCAGTTGCCATACATACTACACAGCCTCAATGAGGTTTTGAAAAATGTATGTAGTTTAATCAGACAAAGCTTAGATCACTTGAAACAGATTTGTGTTGAATTTTCAGTATCCAGCTTGTCTATTCTCATTAACAAACCTAATGATATGCAGTAAGTAGTCATCACACCACTTCTCACCAGTATGCTGAACCTGATTTAGCTACATTAGATTCAAGGACAAAACTTCTTCCTAATCAGTCCTTGTTGGGTGAGAGAATGATTTTTAATCTGTCAAGGCTGTATCAGCTGGGAAGAGAGTTAGTCATGCAGTGAAGTAGATGTGCAAATTTGTTTTTAGTTCTTCAGTCTAAGAGAAAATGTGGTACTGGTGCATAATTTCTGTGCGGAAAACAGTACCTATAGGTAATTAAACCAGTGCTTGAAAGAAGCTGTAATTCAATAAACATTATGTGCTATGAAATGTTTGTGCTAAAGGGGACTGTGAAAGTACTAATGTGAAAAACTTAAGAATGACTTCTGATGCTGAGTTAATCTATTACCAGTGTTAAATGACATAATTAAGAAAAACCTACTATTCCCCTGAAAACATGTTAGTTGATTGCTCCTTTTAATTACCATGTGAACTTAAATGTCTGCAAGAAAATATTTTGCTAAAACTCTTTGAAAGGAGAATACCACTTAATGAAATTGGTTCAGAATGCTCATAGTTCCCATTATTTGCCTCTGATATCATTAAGACTAAATTAATCAAATTAGTAATATATTACATATACCAGGATGTGCATTTATGTGTTAGGTTCTAACACATGTCATGATTCTGTCATGATTCTGTTATTTAAATTCATCTTAAACATGCAGTGCTAAATGTATTGCTGCCATATAAAAGTATAACCCACACACATGCGCCCCCCTCCCATGCACAGGTATACAAACACAAATGTGTTGATACAGCTGTATAGTATATGTAAAACTAGCATATCCAACAAGAGATACATAACATACAGCGTGTCTGACTTATAGATGCTGTGCAAATCCCATGATTTGCATTTCTTAACTTTGAATCTAGCATTCACATCTTAATGTTGCAGTCAGTAACTAATGAGTTATCATGCTAGTATGACAAACTAGATGCTGCAGAAGGTTACTGAAGTGAATAATTTCTTCCAACTAAAAAACAAAACATCTGTTTATAATCTGAAAAATTGTGCTTTGAAAATGTACCCCATGGTGGAAGGGTGGCATTTGTATAATGACTGTATAATTATATTTTTTAGAAAGATTTCCCTCACTACTCTCAGTAGGTGGGGACATCTGTCAGATCACTTGCATTGGGCTTTTTGAGTTTTTTGTTTGTTTTGTTTGTGAAGGTTACCGACAAATTATTCACAGAAAAAAATCCCTTTCTATTTATAATATTTCATTCAATGAAAACAAAGCCTGCATGACAGGAAAGGTATCTTTTTAAGAATCTAAATGAAAGAGTTAGGAAATTTAGTTCCACGTCATCTGTGGTTTGTCTCCATCTCCCCTGCAGATACCTTTTATTGTGTTTTACTGAATAGGCTATTTTATATATTAACATTTGTTTGTGATGTGGCTGAACTATCTTTTATTTTTGGTATCAGTTATCTCAGTGGCTTTTGGTAGGGGAGAGAGAGAGAGAGAGAAGCGGAAGAAAATCTGAATTCTACAATAACTAAACATTCCAATTTTGGACATTTCCATATTTCATCTAATCAAGAATTATTTCCTGAAGCAATTTCCCTTTGGTAAAATACACTGATAGCCAGCACTGATGCATATTCTGTATAAGTCCAGGGGAGCCAAAGCATCAAAATTGGGGGAGTAGGAAGAGCTTATCAACTGCAGTTCCTGTTTCATGTGTCCACTTGATCCCGCAGAGGGCATGTCTACACAAGACATTTAAAGTGAGGTAGACTAATTAACTATACAGTAAACATCTTGGTGTCTACAAATGCACCCCTATTAATAAAAATTCTGCTGCAATATGCTCCAGAGTTTTCTGCTCCTGGGTGCCTATTCAAACGGTGTGCCCAGGAGCAGAAAAACTCTTTATTCATGATCATCGATTGTATGTGTAGACACATGCAGTAAGTGGAAGTTAAACAGATAACCTGTGAATGAAATAACTGTCACATTACCATGGTTTAAGTTCTGCTTACTTCAGGATGGACTGAACACAGCAAGCAAAAAGCAGCTGACAAGTTAGCATGGAACAACTGACAACAGTAAATCCCCTTGCCCCTTTTAACTTGGTATAATTTGTTTGGCTGACTGCATTTAAGGAGGTTGCACAGAGTAACTCTGGTTACTGCACATTTATTTAGTACTTAATTATACAACCACTAAATAAATCCTCAGCAACCACTGTGCAGTAGTGTCTCATGTAGATGTGCCCACTGTTGGCTCATTCAGCCTGTGGTCCACAGTAACTCCCAGGTCCTGCTTTGCAATACTGCAGCCTAGCCAGTTGTTCCAGTGTCTGTCCTTTTTCATGCAGTCATTCCCTCCTGAGTCCAGGAGTTTGCACTTGTCCTTGTCTTCTATGAATAGCCCTTGTTTCTCCTGCTCAAACAGTAAGTGTCACAGTTTTTTTTTTTTGTGGTTCTGCAAAGAGACAGGGCAGCACTTTCTCTGAAAATCATTAGCAGTCTATTATGGAATCCCAAACATCGTTCCAGCAACTCGGAGCAACACACCTCTCTTCCCTTGAAGGCATCTGTAATTGGAGAGCACTTTGACCAGAAAGTGAAACCCATCTTTTGAGTTAAAGTGACTAGAAATATCCTTTGGCTGAATAAGAAAGAGTTGACATGTTCTATCTATAATATTTATCCTGATGATTCACTTCAGCAAGATAACTTTCCCAGAGCCTTAGTTCTCATATCATTTTGAGGTACTAGGAAAATGTGCATTAGCCTGTCTTTATGCACATTAGCTAAAGAGCACAGGGGACTTTTACATGTGTGCCAGGGATGGTGAGGGGGAGAACTTTAATTAAAGCGGCTCCAAGAGCTGCTATAATTGAAGTGCCACAGCGTCCTGTGTATTAGTGTCCCTGCACTTCAAAATGGCAGCAGGGGTATTTGTACTAAAGTCTGTTAGATGAGCTTTAATTCAAGCACTCCTGGCACCATTTTGAAGTATGGGGATGCTAATACATGAGACATGGATGCTGGCTGGAATGCACTAATTACCATGATCTAGCAGACTCAATTAATTGAGTCTCCTCTGACACGCTGTAATTACATCATGTCAGAGCAGCCCTGCAGCACGTCTACAGGCATCCATGATTTTTAAGTGACACTTATTGTGCATTAGCCTATTTTAATGCACATTAGCTAAATAGCACAGGTTTTTAAAGTGACGCTTTAATGTGCATTAAAAGAAGCTAATTAAAATGTACATGTAGACGCGTCCACTGTAGTGAAATTGATAAAACCAACTCCTCTGTAAAACGTGTGAAATCAGAATCTGACTCAGAGATTTGTATGTGAATGCAAGTTCATATACATGTTACATAGATGCAGTCAGTGTACTGCAAAATCTATGTGTGGAAAGAGCGGTATTTAAAAAGGCTTAGAAAGGCTTGAATGTTAATCTTTTTTTTAAAAAAACTAGACATACTGAAAAATTACGCATTAAGAAATTGTGAACTGTCAAAAATTACAATACTGCAAGGTAAAAGCTGCAAATGGAATAAAGTCAAAACCCTAATATGTTTGTAATTATACATAAAGATATTCCAGATTTATCATGAGCATAACAGCATCCAAATGCCTGGATAACCCATACATAATCTGTTTAACAGAGCAATATTTACCCCATTCGGAACTAAGGCTGCTTGTACATGCCACGGGGGCTTACTTTGGTTTAATTCTCCCTAAATTGAAGTGGTGGTTCTGCACCATTTAAAAATGCAGAACGAAATAACCCCCCGTGGTGTGTACACAAGGGTCAGGCCCAATCATTACATGCCTCTCTGGTGGCAGAGGGGGAGGGAGAGCTCCTGGTGGGCTGAATGGTCCCAGAGTTCATAGATTTCATAGACATTAGGACTGGAAGGGACCTCAGAAGATCATTGAGTCCAGCCCCCTGCCTCAGGGGCAGGAAGTCATCTGGGGTCAAAGGATCCCAGCAAGATGGCTCTTAAAGGAGTCCAGAGTGAGTGCTTGCACACCTCTGGTGGCAGTTTGTTCCAGGCCTTGGGGGCTTGGACAGTAAAGAAGTCCTTCCTTATGCCCAGCCTGAAGTGGTCTTGGAGGAGTTTGTGGCTGTTTGACCTTGCCATCCCTTGGGGGGCTCTGGTGAACAGGCATTCCCCCAGATCCTGACGTACACCCCTTATATACATGAAGGCAGCCACCAGATCCCCTGAGCCTGTGCTTTTCCAGGCTGAATAGTCCCATGGCTCGCAGCCTCTCATAGATTTTATAGCTTTCTAGAGTCAGAAGGGACCCGATAGATCATCGGGTCTGACCCCCTGCTCCAGGCAGGAAAGAGCTCTGGGGTTAAATAACCCCAGCCAGGTGCCTGTCCAATCTTTTCTTCAACACCTCCAAAGTAGGGGAAAGCACCACCACCCTGGGAAGCCCATTCCATATTTTAGCAACCCTTACAGTAAAGAATTTCTTCCTTATGTCCAATTTAAATCTGTTCTTCTTCAGTTTGTGGCCAGTATTTCTGGTAACCCTGAGGGGCACCCTGGTAAACAGTTTCCCCTATTCCCTGCTAACCTTCCCCCCTCCCCCCCCACGATGAGTTTGTAGGTAGCCACAAGATCACCTCTCAGCCTTCTCTTGCAAAGGCTGAAGAGATTCAAGTCCCTCAGTCTGTCTTCATAGGGTCTTACCCGCAGACCCTCAACCATACGAGTAGCCCTCCTCTGAACCCTCTCCAGGTTGTCCACATCCCTCTTGAAGTGCAGCACCCAAAACTGGATGCAGTACTCTAGCTGTGGCCTCACCAATGCCGCATAAAGGGGAATTATCACTTTCCTAGACCTGCTCGTGATGCACCTGCTGATGCAAGAAAGAGTGTAGTTAGCCTTGCTTATTACCTTGTCACACTGGCGACTCATGTTCATTTTTGCATCAGCCAGGACTCCGAGATCTCTTTCCACTGTTGTGGTATTCAGAATGGTACCCCCCAGGTTATAGGTGTGCTGGAGATATTCTCCCCCGGTGCAGCACCTTGCATTTGTCCTTGTTAAATTGCATCCTATTCTTATCTGCTCACTTCCACAGTCTGTCCAGACCTGACTGGATTTGCTCCCTACCCTCCAGTGTGTTTACTATACCCCATAGTTTAGCGTCATCTGCAAATTTGGACAAGGTGTTTTCAGCCCCTTCATCCAGATCGCTAATGAAGATATTAAACAGTACTGGTCCTTGGGGGACACCACTGCCCACATCCCTCCAGGGAGAAACCAACCCATCTACCACCACTCTCTGGGTGCATCCCATCAGCCAGTTTTTCACCCACCTTACTGTGAAAACATCCACATCACAGCTACTCAGTTTGCTCATAAGAATTGGGTGCAACACTGTCAAAATCCTATTTAAAATCCAGGTAAATAATATCCACTTCCACTCCTGCATCTAAAAAGAGCCCAGGTTAGTCAGGCAGGATCTGCCTGCTATAAACCCATGCTGGTTGCCCCTTAACATTGTGTTATCCACTGGCCCCCTGCAAATGTGATCCTTTATGATTTTTCGACAATTTTGCCGAGAATACAGGTGAGGCTAACTGGCCTATAATTACCCGGGTCCTCCTTCCTCTCCTTCTTGAAAATAGGGACCATGTTCACCCTTTTCCAGTCCTCTGGGACCTGTCCCAAGTGCCATGAGCATTTAAACAGTTGTGCCAGTGGTTCTGCTATGTCATCGGCCAATTCCTTTAGTACCCTTGGGTGAAGATCATTGGGGCCCACCGACTTAAATACGTCCAGCCCTTCCAAGTGTCCTGTCACTAGATCAGTGCCAACCATTGGTCCATTGGTATTACTCTCACTCCAGACTAAAGACTCATTGGGAGGTGTATTTTTATCCATGTCTAGGAAAACAGAAGCAAAGAAATTATTAAAGAGCTCCACTTTTTCCATCCTATCAGTTATGAGTTGCCCTAGTCCATTCTGTAGCAGCCCTATGTTACCCTGCGCCTTCTTCCTGCTCCCTATGTTCTTAAAGAAGGACTTTTTGTTGTCCTTAATCTTTGTTGCCATCTTGAGTTCTGTATCTGCTTTGGCCTTCCTCGCTGCTTCCCTGCAAGCACAAGCCAAGCAGGTATACTTCTCCTTGGTGGCTGCCCCCTGCTTCCATAGCCTGTACACCGCCACTTTTTCCCTCTGAAGGCTCTCCTGGATTTCCCTGCTCAGCCAAGGAGGTTTTTTTGGCTCTTTTGCCTCCCTTTGCCTGTACTGGGATGGTGTACCTCTATGCCTGTAGGATCAGTCCTTTGAGGAACTCCCACCCTTTTTGGACTCCCATCTCATACATGTGATTACCCTCAGTGCCACCCTAACCAATCTCATGAGCTTGTTGAGTTTGACCTTCCGGAAGTCTAGCACTGCTGCCCTACTAGTTGTCTTTCCCACCTTACACTGGATAGTGAATCCTATCAACTGGTGGTCACTATCCCCTAGGTTACCTTGTACCTGTAGATCCCTCACCAAGTCCTCCCCTCAGGCCAGCACCAAGTCAAGTAAGGCATCTCCTCTAGTGGGACTGCATACCTCCTGTGTTAGATGCAGGTCCTGTATACAGGTTAGGAACCTACGTGAACAGGCAGACCTGGCCAACTGCATCTCCCAGCAGATGTCATGAATGACCTAAATTACCCAGACAACTAGGTCTTTTGAGCATACTGCCTTTGAGATCTGTTTCAAGAATTCTAGGTCTAACTCTTCCTCCTGGTGTGGGGGTCTGTAGTAGACCCCCACTACCAAGTCCCTTTCACCCTGACCCCCTTGTATTCTGACCCATAGGACTTTGATTTGCCCTTCTTCTGTCCCCATCTCTATTACAGGAGATGTATAATGTTCCCTAACATATACAGCAATGCCCCCTGCCTTTTTTCCCCAGTCTATCCTGCCTGTATAGTCTGTAGCCCTCAATGCCCACTGCCCAGTCATGGGTAGGGTCCCACCAGGTTTCTGTTAAACTAACCAGGTCGAGATCTTTGTCTGCAAGCAGGAGTGCAAGTTCCTCCTGCTTGTTTTCCATACTTCTAGCATTAATATAGAGACACCTAAGCCCCCCCCCGATAGGTGCTCTTAATATTCCCCTATCCTGATTCTCAGTGGACCCCTTAGTACTTACCTGATCATTTCCAGTGTGCAGTTCATGGATTGTCCTACCCAATCTTGTCCTGAACTCGGCATCCCCATCCCCCGACAAAGCTGGTTTAAAGCTCTACCTAGGAGGTCTGCCAACCTATAAGAGAACAGACTCTTACCTTTTGGAGAGAGATGTAGGCCATCCCATCCCAGCAAGGTCTTATCCTGGAAGTACAGATCATGGTCTGGAAAGCCGAACCCCGCACGGTGGCACCAGCTCCAAAGCTGTGAGCTGACCTCCTCAATGCAGTTGCCGTGGTGCTTCATGCAGCCGCTTATCATAAGGCCTGTTCTCCTGCCCTCTGATCATATGTGTGGCTCTCCTCTGGACTCTCTCAAGCTTCTCCACATCCTTTTTGTTGTGGAGGGAGCTTCCCTCTGCAGCAGCGGCAGCACCCCCCAGGCAGCATCTGCCCATAGGTACCCGGCCTGGGTGTTCCGGGGGGGGGCACCAAAGCCATGGAGGGAAGCACCAGGTCTCCCAACAGCCACAGAGGGTGCCACACGTCAAAAGGGATGTGGTCAACCTCAAGAGGGTTCAGAGGAGGGCCACTCGTATGGTTAGGGGCCTGCAGGCAAAGCCCTACAAGGAGAGATTGAGGGCCCTGGATCTCATCATCCTCTGCAAAAGAAGGCTGAGAGGTGATCTTGTGGCCACCTACAAATTCATCAGTGTGGGGCAGCAAGCAATAGGAGATGCTCTGTTTACTAGGGTACCCACTGGAGCAACTAGGATCAATGGCCACAAACTGACGGAGAGCAGATTTAGATTGGACATCAGGAAGAACTTCTTCATGGTAAGGGTTGCCAGAATCTGGGATGGACTTCCAAGGGAGGGGCTGCTTTCCCCTACCTGGGGGGTCTTTAAGAGGAGACTGGACATGCACCTGGCTGGGGTCATCTGACCCCCAAGCCCTTTCCTGCCCAGGGCAGGGTGTCAGACTCAATCTGCTGAGGTCCCTTCTGACTCAAACATATATGAATCTATGAAAAGTGCGATATGCCACTGGCAGTGTAAACAGTCACACCATTAGAGTGGTGCAAAAGGGCATTTAAGCTGCTTTAAAAGCCAATTTTGTGGTGTGTACAAAGGCCCTAAAATATGTGCTGCCTTTTACAGTGGCAAATGTCTGCATTTGCTGCTAGTTTATTGTTGTTTCATCAGGGAAAGAAAAATTTCTAAAAATGGAATGGAGAGCAAAAACAAGAGAAGCTAGGATTTCTTGGGACAATAAATCAGTCAACCTATCATTAAAGCAGGAGGTGCTGGTTACTGTGTTGGCATAGCGTTTTTTCTTGTCTCGGGTGAATACTTTGTACTGCAGTTTAGAATGACATCCACAGAAAGAGCATGAAAGCTTGACCAGGAAAAAGGTTTCATAAATGTCAGTCCCTTGTAAATCGCTAGTTCAAACAAAAAAAGTATATCCTGATCATGTGTTTTTGGGTAAAATTAGAAATATCCCTTAGGTCACAGGCACGTGTACAGTACTTCAAAAGTATCAAGTTAAACATTAATTATCACTCTTTCCTGTCAACTTGAGAAAAACACACAGGAACATACTTCAGTTTTGTCCTCTTGTTCTATGACCCAAATATACATCTACCCCAGGCATATTTGGAGCCCTTCTCTATCTTTGCTATCTTTACTTACTTATGTGGAAATGTTATTGAGGTCCATGGGGATGTATGGTGGATAGACTTGTGACTTCCCTCTTCTTAATTTTGCAATAGAGAATCACTGAAGTGACCTAAGAAATCCACAATCACCTCAACTGGATGGAGAAGCTCTTTAAAATTGAGTAGAGGTGCCCAGCTGGAGTCACCTTAAATGTGTGTCTCAAGAAGAGCAGCCAAAGAGAGACCTGGTCAATATCCCCAGTCACTCACAAAAACCTTGGTATGTTGAGGCTCCCTAAGGGCCATGAATTTTTAAGGTGGCAAGGGACCATGGTGATTATCAAATAGTAAGAAATATATAACATTTCTATTCTTTATTCCAGAGGACTCAAAAAATGAAATGATGCTAGTTCCTGTTCTTTTATAAAGCACAAAGCATAACATTTTACCAAGTATTTTCTGCATAAATGTATATAAAACAAATAAAGGATTTAGTAGGGCAGAAGAGAGGATTAGGTTATATTTGAGCCTTAGAAGCCTGAAAGGTACAGAGAGAAGTAAGTTGCAGTCCCTTGGATTTATATGCTCAGGTATCAAAAGCTTCTTACATATTCCTATAGGTAACTGTTTGCTAACAATGATTCTGAGCCAAGGGACCTGCAAAGGCTGTATGTTATAACAATTTGTATACAGCTCATAAAACAACCTATCTTGCTTTCTCATGAAGAAGGTAGAGGGTCTCAGTAGGACTGATCTTGGTCTTAGTAAGTCAATGGGAATTTAACCCTTAACTTCACTGAGAACTGAAATAGGTCCACTGTGAACACATATCAAGAGGAAATTACACCCAGGTGTTTTTCATTTAAGCTTATTTTCAGTTTTAAAAAAAATCTATTTCTGTATTTTGATAAACTGTATACCTAATACTATACCTTAGGCTCTGGTATATACGTTACCTTTTTTTAATATATTATTTTCCTAGGAAATGTAAGCTGAGCTGTAGCTTTTGGTTTTTAGTGAGATATTATACTTCTTACCCATTTTTCCAGCTGAGTTCATTGAAGCACAAGTCAAACAGTGAAGCATAGTCTGCCTGGCCAAACTGTCGTGGACACAAACAGTGACAAAATGACTTAGTGCTATTTATGATTGTGTGGCAACTTTTTGAGGTTCAAACGTATTAACTTACCTTAGCTGTCTTGGATGGAATTATTTTAGTTCATGTAATATGCCTTTACATGGAGATTTACCTATGTGGTAAATAAAATATGCAGATAAACCTGCAAGAGTAACCTGGAGTTTGAAGTTTTTACAGGCTTTGAGAATCTAGACGTTATTATTAACCAATCAGAATGTTTAAATATGTCAGATTACAAGTCTGACAGCAGTCACCTGGTGTATATTACAGAATGAAAAAAGACATCTGTTTAAATATAGTTTAGTTCTACAAAAGCTTTAGTACCAGTGCTGTACATAGTGTCTGCAAATAATTTGCTGAGATATGGTGCATTTTTAAAGACCTATGAGACAAAAGGAGCTGTCTGCTTTCCTTTACAGCTCTAGCCATGCTTTCCATCTACCTAGACTCACAGGTGAGGGCCAGCAGAGGAAGGAGAATCCCTGGCTCCTTCAAGAGGTACCCCTTCTTCCTTCTCTGTGGGGATCCAGCCCCTTCACAGCCTTGAGGAGGGAAACAGGAGTTGGCTTGCCAAAGCCAAGGAGGCTTCTGAATTATCTGACCCTGAAAAACCAGACCTCAGGAATCACTGCTTAATTAAAATTAAGGTTGCAAAGGCCCAAATCTGCGCTGACCCAAACTATCAGGATGTGCTTCCCATCCAACCCCTCACACTTTCTTTCTTTAAAGAAGTTAGTGAATGTTCTTGAAGACAGATCTTATTGTTTAGCCCTTCTGTAAAAATGGGAGGATTTTCAGGTTATTAGAATTTCACCCCAAGCAATAGGACTGTGCAAAGCTTCAGTTGCTGATTCAATTCAGTGGAGATTTGGCCCGATTCAGTGGCCAAATCTCCAAATCTGAATCAAATCAGAGGACCATTTAATCTCTCTGAATCGATTCGGAAAGATTCAGCGATTTGGACATAGACACAGCTTTAAATGTTTTTTCTGCATACCCCAAGACAGCAGGCGGCTTGTGAGTGCTGTGATGCTGGGGTGCGTGGAGTGTCCCACAGAAGCTCAGGGAGCTCCACGGCACACTCTGCAGCAGACCCGGTCCAATTCTGGGTTCACCAGAGAGGACGCTGGGGCAGGGCGACACATAGGGGGTGCATGCGGGTGCACATGCACCCCATTAGCGTGGCAGTGCACCCGCTGCAAAAAGGTGCTGCCGACACTGTTGGCAACTGGTGCTTCCTGGGTCTGGGGGGGTACCTAGGGTCCACCTGTGGCTGATCACTGAGCCAGGGGGAGAGGCATGGGGGGGGCCCCCAGCACATTCCCCAGCAGACCCAGAAGTGGACCAGAAGTACTTCCAGTCCACTTCTGGGTTCACTGCTGAGCATGTGGGGGGCCCGTGCCCTCCTGTGGGACGCTCCATCCACCCCACCATCACAGTGATCACAAGCCACACTGGTACCTCGAGGTATGTAGAAAAAACATTTAAAGCTGTGTCTACATCCAAATTGCTGATTCTCCAAATCAGCATCAAATCTTCAGATTTGGATTTGGCCGAATTGAACCAGGGACAGTGATCTGAATCAACTAATTGAATTGCTGTTCCTGATTCGGGCTAAATCCGAATCCAAATCAAATAGGGCCCACTTTGCGCACCCCTACAAAGTAGCCTCTTCATCACTCTTAATACCCCTTAGCCTTTAATCTGCTGGTTTGTATTACAAAGATATTTTGGCAGGTCAGGCATATGGACACTTCTCCTGCTCCACCAAAAGGTTTGGTGCAGCATCAGAATGGAGAGTGGACGTGGATCAGGCATGTGGTTTTCAGACTATTGCACAAACTTGTATCTGCAATAAGAGTGGGTTGCAGCAAAACCAATGTAAAGGCCTGTTTGCTGCATTGCAGATTGGCTGGTAGGTTAGGAGAACTTGCCAGGAAAAGAAACATACAGACCTACCCCCACAACACATACCTCACCAGAATGGCTTATCTGGCAACAGATCTAGACATATAGATGAAGGAAATAAAGTTATAGCTTCCAGGAGTTACCTAGGAGAGCTACAGCATCTGCAAAAATGCTTTTGCATGAACCTCAACTTCGGCTTCACACCTTGAGTGCCAGGGCCCCTGGACCAGCTCCCAGCTAGTTTAGGCTAAAGTCTGCCTGCCGCTGAGGGTAATTACAATAGCTTGAGGTTAGCTTTTGCAGCTGTGCTTAGGGGAGCCCTGAAATAAGCTCCTACGTATTTAAGGGCTTAGGTTGGCTTACAGGACTGCTTCTGATCTCTGGCTGGGGTCTCTGATTCTGGTTGCTCCTAAGGTTTTGTTAGTTTTCAGGTTCCTGTTGTTTTCAGCCTGACCTTACCTCCAGTTGCCTGCTTCCTTAACTGTGGCCAGATAAATTTTATCAAGGGGAAAGAATTGGGTCAGGTGCTGGACAGTCCCTGAGTAACCTGATTGTAATAGACACTGTAGGAGAGAAACTCTAGCAGAAGAGCAGCTTCCATAAGGTCACAGTATAGGTAACTTGGTTGGTAGCTAAACTGTGGGAGCGGGAAAAGTTGGTGACTGCCTGACTTGTGAGTGCATGTCCAAGACCTGAGTTAGTCAAGGCAGAGTCGGGGCACACCTCTCACTGGGGAGCAGATATGCATCTGGCTGATACTAGGGATGGAGTGCTTAACAATCTGGCATCCCACAGGTGTTGAGGAGAGGTAGTCAAGCCTGGCCTGGCTCCTCTTGAACAATGGCTGGAGGCAGGGGGTGGGCTGCCCTGAGCACTGCTTCAGTTCATCTGCTTTGCTCCTGCACAGCAGCAGCAGCAGTGGCTGCCCACCCACCTGCTTGTCCTCTGGACTGCGCCCCATGCCCCTGCAATTATGGGACTTTTGTTTCAATTTTCACCAACTGGCTGGGACCTGGATTTCAGAAATCCAGGACTGGCCTAGCCAAACTGGAATACATGACCACCCTCTTGTCCTAAGAAACTGGAATCAGAAGTAGTTCAAGACAAGACATCTAAAACATATAGAGAGTAGGGCTGGGGCTGTTTCAGTCTAATGCAGTGCAGAAACAACTCCTCTTAACTATTTGATTCAGCCTCAGACATGAGGGAGAAACAGGCCTTAACACCGTGCTGAAACAAGTTTGCAGGGTCAGAGGCTGCTAACAGCCCTACATTGGGTTGTCTGAATCTCAATGGAAAGATAACCTTCACTGGATGAGTCACAGTCTAGTCAGATAGTGTTCTAGTGTCATCCGTCTTCCTGCAGTCTGGGACAGTGCATCTTTTGCCTATCTGCAATATTGCTCTAATTTTAGTTTTTAATCATTGAGGCCAGATTTTGTGACAGGCCCCAAAATAGGGCCAAGTTTTGTGATATATACAAATGGGATCTAGTATCATCAATCCAAAAATCATATGATTACCTTAAAAATCATAGTATTTTTTATTAATGCATTTGGGATACTCTTTTATTGACCTGTTTTGTTTTTTTTAAATTCATTATCATGCACTTGGGCCAGTTGCTTAAGTTCTTCTCTGTAACTGTAAAGCCAGATTTTTTTTTCCTCTATTGAATGTTGAAATTCTTATGTATTCACTGACTTAAGCAACTGGAGCTTTTAAAACTAGAGAGAGACTCACACTGCTATCATGAGAACTGACAGAGCACTGGCGAGGTATAACAACACCAAAGTAAATTTTAAATGGAGTTCTGACACAGGACCTGATATCCTGGTAACAGCATTTTCAGACTTCAGTGGTGTTTAGATCAGATGAAATTTAAAGAAAGTAGACATTCTCCAGGAGGAAAAAAAATGCTTTCTTTATGTTTTAAGATAAAGATTTAATTTACTAGTAAAGATCACAGGATTGATGACTAGAAGGTTAACAGATTCAGCACAGTAGTGTTGTAATATATTGTATCTTCTGTAACAGGGGCTGGAATAGCAAATGTTTCGGGGTCCATCAATGCTTAATCACACACGAAACTAAAAACCTTTCCACTATATTTGCATGAATAAGAGCTGCTCATAATCCCTTAGTCCAGGGATTGGCAAAACTGGACAAATCCAGCCCACAGAGCCACTGAGTTCCTATATACTTGCAGGGAGCCTGCTCTGACACACCGGAAATCCAGTGCGTCAGAGTAGACTCCATCAATGGAATCTGCTGCAGCGCTGAAACTGACGTGCTCCGGCAGCCGTCCATGTCACGTGTATCAGTGTCCCTGTGTGTCCCCACACTGAAAAAATGGTGGCAGGGCACTTTGAAATAAAACAATTCAATGAACTTTAGTTCAGAGCGCCCTGATGCCATTTTTTCAGTGCAGGGATGTGAGGGGGCACTGACATGAAGCAGAGGCACTTTTCATTAGCGCGGCTTACTAATTAAAGAGCCCAATGCCACATCTCAGGACACGTGTAAAAATGCCTATTGAATCCAGCCTACAGAGCTGGGGTTTCAGCAGCAGGAGGTCTCAACCACACAAGACTGCAGCTGCCCCACAGCCAGGCAGTAGGGACAGCAGTAGCAGCAGCAGCCAGGTCCTAGTGCGAGCCGAATTTCAACCTGAGCTGCTGCTGGAAAGCATTGCCAACCACAGCTTTAGTCTGATGTCACCGTTTCTTCCAAAATCAGGTATCTAACATATGAAGACTGGGAATAGGAAAACAATGAAATTCCAGCCCCATTGAAGGCCATGGAGTTTTGCTGTGGACTCCATAAGACCAAGATTTCACCCAAAAGATCTTTGTCTTCACTGTGAGGAAGCTTCTGTAGTCACTTACACCTATGCAAAATGAGTGCGAAATTACAACACAGTCACAATGAAAGCACTTCATATCTGCTTTACAGTCCTACTGCAAGGGTGCAAATGATTATGCCAGGTGCAGAGCAAAACTCAGACTCTTCATTTTATAATGAAAGGGAATTAGCTTGTTCACTTATGGCATCATCTGAGTATACCTGGGAGAAATCCTAGTCTGAATGAAGTCAGTGGCATTGCACTGATTTAGGTATAGCAAAGATTTCATATGTAGAGAAGGAGAGAACATGTGAGGCAAATGACAAAGAGGGACTAGTTCAGCCAACTAGAGGGAGCCAAACTGTAGCTGCTTGCATTCTCCTCTCATTTCATTGCGCTTAGCTGGATTTAATTCCCAATATTCCACTGACATTATTCCTGACCAATACTAGTGGAATTCAGTGCAATAATAGTCCTCTAAATGCAAAGGACATGGCAGAGACTAGCACAGCTCACATGAGCAAGCATCCCAGGAGAGATCTGGGGGGTGCACTGCAGCCGTGGTGAGGACCAGTCTCTTTCCTTCATACACTGGCTAGCGCACAAGATCAGGCATTGGGAAGATGAAATTGATGCAGGTGTTGCTTCTGCTGACTCTGCTCTCGTCAGCATTCCTGGAGGGATTCTGCCTACGTCTGCAAGTATAAAGTTTCCCCCGGAGTCTGTCTGACTGCTGCTTCTACCCAAAGACAATTTAACTCCATCTTTTTGGGCTGGGCTGTTCCATCTACACACCCAATGGTTCGGGAAATAAGTGTGCTTTATTATTCACCCAGGCAAAAAGAAGCAATAGGAATTTTGGTCCTTCCTGAGTCAGAGGTGCAGGGCTGGACCCCTAGACATCCAGAATGCTTGTATAATATGCAGCCTTTACTGACCAAGCAAATTCTTTATATTTAAAAAAAATAGTACAGTCACTGCTATTTCTTCAAATTGAAATTTACAGACCATATCTCCCAATGATGCATTCTTATAGTTTACTACTAAGCAGTTATATATCATCAAAGGGCTGTTGCACTGCAGAAGTCATGTGCTTTATTGTAAGTGACAGGGCAGTGATAAAGCATCACTACTAACTAATAATGTTGGAAGAGAGTTGTCTGTGTTGGCCATGTTCTCTCTCTTGAGTTTAAATTAAAGGAAGCTATTAAGATATGCTTTTTCTCATTATTTTTAAACAAAACAATAACAAGCAATATGAAGGTATTTACATTTATATTTGTTGGTAGTTTGTAATGATCTGAACATGCTCATTTTACAAGATTAGTGATAGAATAAGGCGTTGGCCCATGAAAAAATTGAGACGTTTGTGTGAGTAGTGAAACCACTCATAGCAGGCAGATTGGATAGAAAATGTTTAAAATGAAACAAATACAACAAAAGCAGCCTTACAGAGCTTCCCGAAATGCCCGTATGCTTAGAGAAGGTGATGACCTGTTATGTCTCCTTGTCCAGCACCCTGAACCCACAGAACTATGCCTTCTTGTGCTTCTGGAATCTGCTTCTTCCCCTGTCTTGGATCCCTGTCAGTTCCTAGGAGTTCAAGGAGAAGCAGCATCCCAGAGTGCTTATTTTCAACTGTGACACACAGGAAGGGGATGCTCCAGAAATTAAATCTATTTGTTTCAGAGGATATTACTGCAATGTGATTGTCATGGAGTTACAGCTCCAGATAACTGGGAATCTTCAGCTATTGAATGCAGCTATCTGTTTAATTAAGTGTATGAAGCACATTACATCTGTGCTCCACAATCTTCACCATCTTCTAATCAGTTTCTGGATGAAAATTAAGGTACTGGTTTTAACCTGTGAAACAACATATGTTTAGAGGAGACCTGAGCTGCCAAGGGCTTACACAGGGAAAAAGGCATTTAGGAGAGATCAAGTAACAGTCCAGCTCAGAACCAAGACAATTCCATTAAAGCCTCCTTTATGCTGGTTTTAAAAATATCTGGATCTATGGATCCTGGCTCTTGCTTCTGTATCTCAGGCATTTTTAGCTGATTAGTGAGATGGGGTGCAGGTTTAGTAGGCACTAATCCACATTGGAGGTTGTTCTGGATTTTTGTTTTTTACTTAAAATGTTATATATAGGCACAGAAAATGGGGATTGAAATGTTCAATACAGTTAAAAGGTTTCCCCTCTTCCTCAAATGAGAGAAATTATGTAACCTGGGGCCTTGTATAGAACTCTTCCTTTGTACAATGAGTGAGAGCATAGATGGCAGATGGGAAAATTCCTGTCCTGATTCTGAGCAGCAGATGGTAGGTGACACAGCTGGAGGCATGGACAGCTGCTGGAGCAATAGTAAGCCTAATTGAACTAGTTACTTAATCAAAATTAGGAACACATCACCATGAGGTATGGTTCCTAGCAAAAACTTTAGCAGAATAAGGACATGCTGGGTAGAATCCAATATGACAAGGCAATGAAACACAGATGGAGAAAAGTTACAAGCAAAATTACTGGAGGCTTATGGTCTGTATACACAGAAGTTCAGTGCAGATGAGTAGAAGTGCAAAGAACAATCAAAGACAAGAAAAAGGCACATGAATAATTTTGTTGCAAAATGATGACTGATATAACAGTACATGGGAAAGGGTAAAGGGAAGCAAAGGCAGAGGACAGGGAGAGAAGGAAATCAATATTCCATAGGGAGGCCAGGGAATTACATCGTCTTAAAGTTTAAAAAGGAGTCAGAGGTCACATAGCTGTCTGTTGGGGCTCTGAGACCTGGCTGGTAAAAGAAACGCTGAAGAAAATGTAAGTTAATCCATTGCTTCAAGCCATGGCTATACCAGAAAGTTTTTGTAGGAGCCAAAGAGCCTCCAGTTTTGTGTTTTCACTAGAGCGCACTTACACTTGGCTGCTTTGTCCAGTGCAATGAGTTTTAAAGCAAGAAGACTTGCTTTAAAATTGCGCATGTAGACAGTGCCTTTCGGGACACTTTTGCACTACGTTGCCAACACACCTCTAAGGAACCTATAGGAGCTTAGAGTCAGGCTTCACAATCCCCTCTGTTCCATCCCAAGATATTCTCTTTTCATCCCATGTTTTTAATTCCCAATTTCTCTATCATATTTCTCCCCAACCTGCTTTTTCTCACACCAGTTTCAACTTCTTTGTGATCTCACTGACAGAAGCAAGGATACTGAACAGAGTTCAACAGGGTTCCTATAAAATATTCCTATTTTACAGACAGGGCAGCTGCTCCTTCTGTTTCTGGGAAAACAGTAAATAGTAGTCAGTAGTTGTTTGCTTGCAACAGTGGAAACCAGACAACTGAGGAGGAGGGGTACGACACAGATAATAGATGGAAATCGCCAGGTGCAGCAGCTTTCTTTGACCAGCTCCAGGTGCTAGTGAGCCTGTGAACTGAGCAGCAACTGGTGGGGTCAAATCACAATGCAAATTCGGGACAATCAATAGTGGTTCTAGAGTTTTTGAATGTGGGTGGCCACAGTTCTAAATGATGTGTGCTGAACTCACTCCAACCATCCAGTGCAGAGACTAGAGCTGAACAAATAACTCCCTTTTCAGTTCCCTGGTACTTTAGTAAAATTGCGAAAGTCATTTGGGGCTGAGGCATTTTTATTATTATTATTTGCCAATGAACCAAACATTTTCAAAATTCATTTTGAAACAAACAAAACATTTTATACAACACAAAACAAACAGTTTCATTTTGTTCTTATAAGGTTATTAACTTTTAGTATATACATTTGGTAATAAAATCTTAAATTAACCATTGTTTTGAAATTAAAAAACTCCCAAAAGCTTTGTTTGGAAACTATCAGGACAAAGCACTTTGATTTTTCCAGATATAACGTTTGCATATTTTGTTGAAGGCATTCACAGGGACCAATATCAATTGGACACATTTTCAGTCAACCCCATCTCAGCTAAAAGATTTCAGCCAAAAAATCTAGCAGAGTTCTGGCTCCAGCAGAAAAACCGAACTGGGAGCTGCTTTGATAGCAGTGAAGCGAGGCTCCCTCACACTTTAAGACCTTGCAAGTCCAGAATCATAGCAGCAGGAGGGCAGTCAGTTGGGTAGTGGAATATTATATCTTCTGTAAGAAGTTGCTCATCTTTGCTGTACCCTGGCTACTAGCTGCCTTTCCCAATGTCAAAATAAGCAGCTTTATTTGTGCAGCAGTTCCTCACCTGAGCTTGCATTTCCCCTTGTCCCTGCTGGCTGAGAGAGTCCAGCATTAGGCCTCTAAACTGGTTGCAGCACAGAGCTCACCCACATTTTCCTTCACCTGATACCAAACCTGTATTAAGGTAGCAAATGTGTGCTCACAAACGTGAGCAAGTGTGTTTTGGAAACGCCTCACTTCACACTGGCAGACAAGGTTCTTTGGGTAAAACTGATATCTTTTATTAGACCAACTCAGATAGTTGGAAAAATACTTCTTTGCAAACGTTCAAGTACAAATACCCTTCATCAGGCTGAGAAAGCATCTACAGTTGGCGTGTTGTGATGGAATGAAGGAAGAGCATGCACCAACTGTGGATGCTTCCTCAGCTTGTCAAGGGTATTTGTACAGTACCTGAAAGCTTGCAAAGACGAATGTTTCCAACTATTTGAGTTGGTCGAATAAAAGATACCAGATTTACCCAAAGAACCTTGTCTGCCTATGCCCTTAGACAAACATGGCTACAACCTATACCTCTGTTACTTAACACTGGAAATTATGGAGGGATGGGAGGGCTTCCAGTCACTGTAAGCTATAGGAAGCAGACTTCAGTAATGTGATCAGAAGAGGGGAAGCAGCACTGTGGCTGGAGGCCTGTTGGTGTCAGTAGAAAACTGTAGCATCAAAGCAGATATAGCATCAGTGAAGCTGTGTTAGGACAGGCTTAGTGCTGTTAAGGTAGGTAGTTTTAGTTGACCTCATACTTTATGTTTACAGCGAGGACTCAGAGCTGAGTGCACATGTGAAAGTTTGTGCTGGCGTAAGGCAAGTTTTACTGGTAAGACTTTGTTGTCTTGATTGGGCCTTCATGACCATTAAGGTGGGTTAGAAAATACTGACAGATGCTCAGACAGTTCTGGATGAGTGACTTATGCACCTTTACTAAAGCACAGTGGTGACTGAAAGTTGGTCATCTGGACCTAGGAAAGCAATCCAAACAAACAGGGCTAGGGACATATGGGGTCTGTAAAGTTCAAAGGACACAGTGGGTATGTCCACATGGCATGCCCTGCCTCTGCTGGCAAAGCCACTTCCAAGTACATCCCGCTTACACATTCCCACTCTCACAACTGGATGCCCAGAAATGTGACACTGAAGATGCCTTGGGGATATCCCCCTGCAGTTGCTTTCAAGCACCCCAGTGACCAAACTCTTGAGAGTGGCTGCAGTGGGAGATGCCTCCAGGCCAGCTTCATCACCACATTTTTAGCATGGTGCATGCAGGCAGGAACAGGTGGGTCTCATGCATTGGGCCCCTCTGGAGATATGGGCATAGTTTAGGCATTCCCCAGTATCAGTCTGGATAGCTCTGCTGGTGCTATCAGTCTGGTGTTCATGTAGTCACACAGGATTGCTTCAGGACATGGGCAGATTTGGCGGAGGGGAGGGGGCAGGAATAAGGGGAGTACAGTGAGCTCTGGAACCCAGATGGCTAACACTGCCACCACTCACCCCCCCAGCCTCCTTGCCCACTGCCTTCCTTCATCATCTCAGGCCAGGGCTTGGTGAAAGGCTGCTCCTGTTTCCTCTGGAGTAAGATGATGGTTTTAAGACCAGGCGGTGGAATTCCCCCTTGTGGGGTGTACCTAGGTTCTTACATTGCCATCTTCAGTGCTGGTCCGCTCAGCACAGTTTAAAAGTCAAACAATCCTACCCTTGTGCGCCCCATTAATGGTTTCACCTGCCAGATGCTTTACGTGGTTAGTGCATGTGGGCTTTGCTATGTGGATAGACAACCCTAACCATCACTGTTACTGCTCAAGCAGCCTTCTTCATCACTTGGTGCATTCCCTTGAGCAATCTTATGAGGAGAGTAACTTCTAGGCAGAAACGAGAGTGTGGTTGAGGGGCAGCTTTAAAGAAACTTCAGTATCCCTGGTCATAAGCAGCTGTTGCTGGGCTTTTGTAAGGCAATGCTCATGAGCATTTGTGGGGTCATGATTCAAATGTCATAGTTCAGCAGAGGACTGGACATGGACCCAGACCACTGGGCTGTGATGGCAGAAAAGCTGCTGTGGTGACATAGATGGAAACCATGTAAATTATAACCGGTGCAGCTAACTGAGGCTCTAAGCAGTTAAAAGTCTCAGTTCCAGCTGTAGTGCAAGAAGCTCAAAACAGTGACTAGAAAACATTTTCTGAACTCTTTCCCCATTAAACCTATCTGTAAAAAAAGACTTTGCATTAGCCCCACCACTGCAACAAATCACCAAAACTCACTATGGAGTTGTAAGTGGTGACAGCTCTGGGCTAGGGCCCGGGGCACACTCCCTACACACCCTTGCCCTATGGGGGGGTATGGGGAGGGGTGTGAAGGGATGTGCATGTGACAGGGGGCCAACTCATAGGGGGCCAACTCAGGGCCGGGTCTCAACTTCGGCCCGCCCACCTGTCTCGGTAAGGGAGTCTTTTCTGCCACGACTTGTTGTTCTGTAAACTGGTGTGAAATGCAAGAGGCTGTCCATTTTAATGCCCCGATGCCAGGAAGCCCTGTCCAGGGCTCCCTACCATCCCTACACCGTGGCCCATGCCTCAAAGATGGCATCCATGTTGCTCCAGTACCCCACACTGTAACCAGAGCTCCAGAGTCTCACATGGGACTTTCACTCCCCACTGGAGCTCACAGTCAGTGCCTTCACACTGGGCAATTCCTAAACTTTTAACCCAAAACTCAGCCTCACCATGTTTAAGGGCTTACCGGGGTCTTGGCCTCTGGCCCAACTGCAGCCTCAGGCATCCATAGACTTACCTTTGCCTACCTTCCCCCTTCCTGGGGCTTCAGCTTATACCCTCCTACTAGGGCCTTCCTTCTCTGCCCTCTCACTAGGGCCTTCACTTATATTATTATGTTTGTGGTGGCTGGCCCATGTGCTGCCCTTCAGGCTGCCTCTATAGCCCTAATCAACACATCCTTGATGCGCAGCCCTACAGGCTGCCATTGCACACCCTACCCCATGCAGGCCACCACACATCTTCTGCCCCCTCACTGGGGCCACTCTATTGCCCCCTCTCACTGGGGCCTCCGGGGTTTTGCGACCATGGGGCTCAGGTATCCGGAGACATGCTTGGCCCCCATGCCTGTCCCTAGGCCTGGGTAACCCACAAGAATGTGGGGGCTGGGGGTATAAGGCATCCCTCCCCGACTTTCACTGGGGAGGCAACTGGCCTGGCATTTCTGGGGAGCTCCCCTGCCATGGGTAGCCCCACCAGACCATACTGCCCCATCAGAGTGCAGTTTTACATAATACCCAGGACCAGTGCAGGCCTACCTGACTTGGTCTTGTCCCTGCTGGGCTATATGCTGTTCCTGGCCTGCTTTCTCTACTGGACCTTCTGTTGCACCCTCTCTATTCCTGGCTGCCTCTCATCCAGAGGCTGAGTTTCAGCCTCCTTCATTTCAGCCTACTGTCTCGCTGAGCCTTTCTCCCCTTTGACAGTGATGTCCCCCCCACATCAAGGGGACCTTCAGCCTCCTTAGGCTCTAGCCCTTCCTCCAGGCCAGTCAGGGTGCCAAACTCATCATGGCCCAGGCCTGCCCCTCATGTTGGGCTTAATTGCCCTTCCGGCCCTAGCCCTCTTGCATTGACCAGTCGGGGTTTGTCTAAGCCCCACAGCAGCTGACCTCCTTAAACAACAGGGGTCCCCTTCTAGGCCCCGCCATACAGCCATCTCACACTGGACTTGCTTAGCACCCCAGAGATCTTAATAACACAGCTCTACTCTCAGCTGGGCTCACCTGAGCCCCAGGCCTCACCCCTTCCTGTTCTAAATCAGGGGCTTGCCTAGCCCCTGTGTAGGCCCGCAAGTTATGAGCCCCTTTTCTAGTCTCGGCCTTGCTCTCTCTAGGCCCAAGACTTGGGACCCCATGGGGCCCCCAGGAACCTCCTACAACCCCATAGTTCCTCCCTTACTTCCAAGGTGTTGTGAGTAGCAGCCCAGCCAGGTGTTGTTGTTCCAGCTGCAGCAGCAGACTGCTGATTCAGCCCTGAGAGCCTGGATCTCCAGTGGCTGCCTCATCAGGACTGGCTCACACCTTCTAGCTGCCTGCCCTCAGGCATAAAGTAGGAGACACCAAAGGTGCTCTGCCACAGTATGCATGTGTGGAGGGGGTGCTGCATGGGCACTAAGTCCTGGGAGCCTAGGTAGGTGGGTGAGAGGAGGAGGGGGGTGGGGGGCATGTACAGCTGAAGTCACCTTAGCAGTGCAGTTCACACTGTCCTGGTGCTCGACATGATGCCAAGCCCTGCCCACTCACACTGGGACAGCCCACACCATACTCCCACTAACTCCCACAGCCCAGCCCAACTAGGTATTGTTCTGCTCCCCCTGCCTCCAGCAGTAGCTCCTGCTCCTGATCTTCCCATGCCATGCCATTCTGCCATGACTCTTGCCATGCTGCACCACTCTAGGTGGGTGGCCAGCTTCAGCTAGGTGGCTCATGCCCCAGCGTACAGGACTCCACCTCCAGCTCTCAGGAAGGTGGTCAGGAGCTGAAGCCAGAGCCCTGCATGCTGGGGCATGAGCTGCCTGGCTGAAGCTGCCCAGCTGGAGCAGCACAGCAAGGGTGGGAGCAGCTTCTGACAGGGTTGTTCCCAATGCAACTGCAGCCAGCCAGATGCTGCTCTGCACCCCCTGCCTCCAGCACTGTTTCCTGCTCTTGCCCCTCCTGGGCCACACTACTCTGGCAGGCAGGCAACTTCAGTTGGATGGCTCTGCCCCAGTGTGCAGAGCTCTGGCTTCAGCTCCCAGCGTCCTTCCTGGGAGCTGGAGCCAGAGCCTCATGCACTGGGGCTGGAGTTGCCCAGCTGAAGCTGTCCACCTGCTCACCCAGCCTCTGGAAGCAGCATGGCAGGGGCAAGATCAGGAGCAGGAGCAGGAGCCACCACTGGAGGCAGGGGAAGCAGAGCAGCACACTGGAAGCTGCACCTGCTGACCAGGGCTGGGCTGCAGGCACCAGCAGGAACCCGGCATGGGCTACCCCAGTGTGAGTGGACAGGGCTTGGCCCCATGCCAGACACCACAGGGACAGACACGGGCCGGATCCAGTCACCTGGTATGCTGGATTCAGCCCCGTGGGCCATATTTTGCCCACTCCTGGGCTAATCACATCTTAGCTAGTGACCTAGCCAAATAGTCATTCAATTAATGTTGTGGTAAAGCAAAGAATAAGCCACAAGGTGATTAGACATATTTTGTGTAATAACTTTGTGCCTGGTTCCTGTCACACTTTAACTGAATGTGTGGCCAGTGTTTCCAGCCTCTGAAGCACAGTGGAGCCTTTCATGAGGCTGGAAGTGCCGAATTGGTGCTCCCAGCCAGGGAGTGCACTATGCATTCTCGGGGCACACAGCTGAGCAGTGCACCATGCACTCCCATAGCTGGGAGCCCCAGTAAGCTAACTGGAGCTCCCAGCCAGGGGAGCACAGGGAGCCATGTCAAGGCTCCCCCTGCACTGGCAATATGGCCGAATGCGTTCTGATGCTGGAGCCCACGATTGTGCTCCTACATGTGGCATGCCAGGAAGCATGATTGTTGAGATCCTGCCTCAGATCTCATTGCACCTATAATTAACATCTGTCAGGGACCACAGTGTCATTTATTTGTCTACTGGAACACAAGAAACAGAAAACAAGGGTTAATACAGTTAAAGCTTTGTGTATATTATCTTACCTAAACCTTAGCCTTCCCTTGCAAAATTAGGTACCACCTGCTTTGTCTCATTCACCCTAGCACTTCTACAGGGTGCAGACTACCCCTTTGCCTCCTTTGCTTGTCTCTGACCCCCCAGTTCATGTCTGCTACTGAGTTTACAGGCAGTCTTGCATCCATTTCAAAGTCCCTATGTTTACCCTGGCCATCAGAACCTTGCCAGTCTGCTGTATGCATCTCCCCAGTGGGTTAGAAGCAGGTATGCAGTACTGGATTCACTGCATTATTCATTTGAGCAGTGCCAGCTAGGGCTCTCTAAAGCCATTGCTTTGGTTTCTGTAGGCCAAGCTAACCTAGATTCATTTAACCTTTTACTCCTTTTGGGCCAGGAACACAACTACCTCTGCACCTGCAGACAGATGTATAATATCAAGTTTCTAAGTCAGTGCAGATAGCTCACATTCTTCAAGGATGCTTAAGGGCACAGACAGAAGTAACAATTTTCACCTGATCTGGCCCCAGAAAGCAGTTGATAGCCATGACCAAACACAAGAGCGTAGCTGCAGACTGCTTCAAAAATGGCCAACTGGGTGAAAATCTGAACCCTCATTGCATGGAGGGGTCAGATGAAGACATTTCAAAATAGAGCATCTTCTGTAACTTCTGTCTGCACTGTCTGCCAGCTGGTCACTGTTTTCAGAATGGGAGGCAGGAAAGAGAGTGGAAAGAGTTCCGTCTGGGTTTTTTCAGCCCTCACTGGGTGGTGGGGTGGGTGTATTGGAGCCCCTTGAGGTGGCAGGGCTCCAATTCACCCACCTCACCCTCCAGCACTGGCTGGGGAACTCTTAGAACGGGTTCCCTTTCCCCACTCCCATTCTGAAACTGCAGCCTTTCAGGGATGATGGGCCATTGCTAAGAAAAACTGGCTGTAGACTCCCAGCCAGCTGCTAGATTCCCCTCCCCTCTGCGTTATACCGTTCAGCATTAGCTAGCAGACTACATGCTGGCTACAGTCCATGCTGTGGAAGGCAA
>NW_017729008.1:16297766-16299424 GCF_001723915.1 Gavialis gangeticus | reverse complement strand
CCCCTCCCCTCTACAAATAACAGTGAACTCCTGTTTGGTCTGGGGGATCCTTATAACTCAGAATGCCTCCTGCAAAGTGTTCTGAGTTTTAGTGGCGAGCTGCACTTCTGTCTGCACCCTAAAGCTCTCTGTTCCCATTTGTCAGAGTCAACTGGGCCTAAGGGTAATCAGCACCTCCCAGGCTAGGGATTTGGAATGAAGCACACAGTCTCACTTCCAAACGGAAAAAGGGAAAGAGAAAAGGACATAATCACTGTTACTGGGCCTGTTCCCCAGGCGGTCTACCATTATCCAAAGCTCAGATGCTCACTTACAGGAACATTTACTGTTGCTGATACTTTTACTTCTGCCAGGTTCAGCAAGTCATCAGCTCTTGAAAGGCAGTATAGTGTTGGTGCTGAAATGTCAACTTGAATAAAGAAGTGGCAAGGCCAAATGATCTCGAGGGCCTATTGTCCATTCCTCTTCTCTTCCCTGAGCAGAACTGTTAAAAGATCAGGAAGAGCTGCAGCAGAGATAAGTAAAGAATAGCACATGACAAGATGTGCGGTCATAAAGATGTATATGTGCGCCTCAGGTGCATTGTGAAGAATGATGCAAAAGTCAATGGCTTTATAATCCATTAAATGTTTGGCCTGTGTGTCTTTATGAGTGTGCTCCTCATCTGCTTAGAACTTCAAGTATCAATCCATCAAAAAAAATGACATTAGAAAGAATTTAATCAAATCTTAGCTGTGCAGGATGAAGAACAATAGGTGGTCACCCTTCCCGCTTCCACTTCTTTCCCCATGCAGATGAAAGTCTTCCATATCACTAAACTTTCCTGCCTCCATTCCCTGCCCCCACCTCCTCTCTGTGAGATAACAAACCCACCCAGGCTCCCAGAACTTAGTGCCCCTTCAGCCCCTTGCCTTCAGCTCCCCTTCTATCCCTGCCCACTTCCACAGCTTCCCCCATGTGAGCATGGGACCCCTCAGCAGGAGGGGAAAGGGAAGATCTCTGGCTAGCCTGAGTGTGACTGTTGGTTTTAGAAAAGAGAAGGCGAGTCAGTTTGGATCTGTTTTTCCCCATGAGTAGCCACCTGGTCCTTCTCCCTAAACCTCTTTTCTGTCACAAATCCTCTTAGGAGACAGTAAAATCCCTTAGAAAATGATAACTCCAGAGGATGTGTTAGCATTTTGGAAATAGCTACTGCCCAAGTGATGGAGCACTCAACTCTTCTCGAGAAAAACCAGCACATCTTTTAGTTTAGTGCAAGCTTTTTCTGAGTATTTTCTAGCAAAACATAATTTTTTTAACTAAAAAGTAAAGAAGCAAAAGACAGGGACTTCCCTGCTGTGATAGAAGCCGGACTCGAGGGGATCGCCTTCATACCTCAGGTTGGGGAGGACCAGGTTAGAGAGCTTCTGGAGGGGCTGGACGCGTTCAAGTCAGCGGGTCCGGATGCTCTCCACCCCAGGGTGTTGAGGGAGCTAGCTGGGGTTATTGCAGGGCGCCTGGCACGGCTCTATGAGCGATCATGGTGCTTGGGCCAGGTGCCAGATGATTGGAAGGTAGCAAATGTGGTCCCCATCTTCAAGAAGGGGAAGAGGGAGGACCCGGGCAACTATAGGCCCGTCAGTCTTACCTCAATCCTGGGGAAACTCTTTGAGAAGATC
>NW_017729008.1:16283616-16297387 GCF_001723915.1 Gavialis gangeticus | reverse complement strand
TACTTCACAGTTAGGGCGGCTAGGAGCTGGAACCAACTTCCAAGGGAAGTGGTGCTGGCCCCTACCCTGGGGGTCTTTAAGAAGAGGCTGGATGCCTACCTGGCTGGACTCATTTGAGTCCCGTTTCTTGTTTTTGGGGTTTTTGTTGTTCTCCCGCCCTGGCGGGGGGTCGGGCTAGAAGATCTACTAGGTCCCTTCCGACCCTTAATCTATGAAACTATGAAACTATGACAAAAAAAAAAAGAGAGAGAGAGACACGACACATTTCTTTTCCATGTCTAGTATCAGTTTGCTTCCTCCTTATTAGTCATCCTTCATGCAAGTAGTAACTTCCCTCTCCTCCTTCAGGTATCGCCTCAAAATGTACTTTGCTTACACAACAATTGACATTTGTGGGTGCCAAGGGCAGGTGAAACTTGTGCAGATAAACAGGCTGGACCCTCTACAAACCTTTGCCTTTTGGAGATCAGTCCTATGTGATTTAATCCTGCTTCACTGAATCAGTGGAAAACATGTCAATGACTCCAGTGACAGCTGGATTTGGCATTTACGTACCATAATGAGAACAGAAGAACTTGTAACCATGCCGGCACTGGAGAAAGGTATTAATGTGCTCACCTGGCCTGCAGTTGAATTAGAGTTGTGGAATCTGCCAAGGACTCATGGTTAACACTGAACAAAATTCAGTTTTCACACAACATTACAACAAGTTGTCATCCTGGAATGAGATGATAAATTGACATGTGAAATATCCACAAAATAAATATCTAGAAAATTTCCATTCCCAAAAGTTAAAATTAATATTTGACATATTTTATTCAAACAGATCTTTTATTATTCCCCAAATCAAATGTTTTATTAAGTGACTCAAAAAACTTAAATGTTAAATTATTTGTTCATTGTGGTCCATTGCATTTTGAGAATTATACCCTCTCTTTGGAGCTGGGCTTCCTGGCCAGATGACATTCCCCACACTGTACACAAGAGGAAACTCAGTGCATTGACTTTTAGGAGACAGTTTCCCTTGGAAGTTTGTCCCATAGGACAGTGAGACTCCCAGAAGTATAGCTCTTGACAGATAAAGTATTATGATAGGGGAATGTGGTTTAATGTTTTATTGAACTGATTTGATATCATTCAAGATACTGTATTTTCCTCACTTACAATACATACCTTTTTTCTAAAAATCAGCTGCTAGAAATTGGAGTAAGCATTATATGCAAGAAATGCAGTAAGACCAGTTTTGCCATTTACTGGGCAAAAGTAAAATCTGCATGCAGTCCACAGGAAGCGGAACAATGAACAGGCTCAGCTCCCTAGCTGCTGCTACTCAGTTACTTACTACAAGGAAAGATATTTTTTCTTCATTCTGCCTTTCAAAAATACACAGCACATATTATTCCAGGGTGCATTGTATTCAAGAAAATCTGATAAATACTCTGATTCGTGTTGCATTGGCCCATAATCAAGTATTTCATTGTAACTTCCCAAAAAAACAATAACAAAAAAACCCAAGAACAATGTTTTTTGGAAATATCTTTTTTTTTTTTGCAGAAACTGCAATATGTCCATTGGAAGACCACTCTCTCAGAGAATCCTTAAAAGCTTTGCTCATCATGGAGAGAGTAGCAGTGACTGTGGTCCCATGCATCAGGCTATTGTGAATAGAGACAGACGTTGTTTATTTCCCAGTCTCCATCAAACAACTTCTTGAAGCCTGCTACTTCTTTTTCCATAAGGTTGATTTCTGCTGCTGGCTAGCTACCAAGTAAAAATTCAGACATCTGCGTGACAGATGTCTGTAGCAGGATGCGTTTTACCGCTCCTCCATCTGTGGTACAATATGGCAAGTCCATCACTTTCCTGGGCTGGGTGTGGTGCCTATTAATAAAGGAAGAAAACTGCAGCCCAGTTCAGAGACTCTCTTTCTTCCTTTACACCTGTCCTTATCTCATTTCTTCTTATGAGTTGGGGGTTTTTTATGTTTCCTTCAGAGTGTGGCAATGCATTAAATGCTGATTGGATGACAAGTGCCTGAACTCCTAGTTATTATGTCTAGATAATCAGCTTGGGCATTGACCACTGACCTCTGCTCTTTCATGAAGCGTAGGGGTCAGTTTCCTCTATTATTATTTTGACTGTAGTGTACTTTTAAGTCATAGTGCCCGGGAAAGTGGGACCATGATTAACATATCTCCCTTGCTGGGTATTTTACTGAAGAGACATCTATGTGGGATATCACTTTACCATGCTCTTATCTGTGCTTTAATGCAACCTTGCGCCATTGAACGCACCCCACCCTGAGGAGGGCAACACCTGGGATTTCAGGGTTTAATTCCCAGACAGAGTTTTGTGACAGCTCAGGGAAGCCTTTCCAGCTACCTGATACAGTGTAGCCGAACACCTTGGACTCCCAGGGATGAGGTTGTCAAAGAAGAGAAAAGAGAGGTAGTTTGCTGACAAGAGCACAGAGGGGGGCATGCCCTGTGTAGCTAGACAATTTTGCCAAACTGCTGTCAATATGGATTAACTCTGTACCCATTTAGCACAAAGACTTGTGATGCTCAAACCTGAAACTCTGGTGACCTTTCCTGTCCAAGGCCTGCCTTCCTTTCAGTGTGTCAGCTCTGCTGGCACCTGGCTTTTCAATTACTGTAAAGCTGAATAATTGATAGAGGTAAATAAATGCAGGTTTCTATTACAGAAGAATATAACAAATAAAGGGGCCTCCTGGGCATTAGTTGCAATCCTTTTCTGTCACAGGGAATCACACCATAAAACCCTGCTCATGAACTTCAAGCTCTAGCGTAGAACTGTTTAGCTTAAAATGTTTTGCCCCCTTTGCTCCTACTGAGAGCCTGTCCCAGAATCAGACTCCTGATGGTCAGAAACCTTCTTCTACTTTCCAGTCTAAGTTTATTCATGGACAGTTTATACTCATTTCTTCTTATGACAAGATTGTCCTTCATCTTAAATAGCTCCTTTTCCCACCCAGGTCTGATACCCCTGATGTGTTTCTAGAGACCAGTTATATTCTTAATAAAGTTCTTCTTGAGCACACAGGCACTTTCTCTAAACAACTATTCACAGACGTTTTAAAAACTGAATATTGACTCCCTTTGTTTTTAGCAAATAAAGGATGTCTTGTCTGAAAGACCTCTCCTTCTAGAAGACAGAAATGAGATGTTTACTGCTGATTCTGACAGATTTGATTGGGTAAATTTCTTTTCCATGTGGGAGCTTCATCCCAACCCCACCTTTCACAATAAAAAAAAGACATGTTATGAAAGCACAGGCATATCATTGTCTTCTATATGCCACCTCTTACCATATTTATACTCCAGTGCTACGGCTTTCATTCTTTGTAAGCTCAGTTTCTCAAAGTTTTACCTTATTTCTTTCTCTTCTCTCTATTATACATCATTCTTCATACTCTACTTTCCTTTCCATTTCATGTGAACGTGGGACTGGAAATGACCTCCCAGGTCATCAAGTCCTGTCCCCGCATATCACAGGCAATCACATCATATAATGCCCTGCCTGACTTTACAAATCCTTGTATTAAAAATAGCTCATATTTTCCCAATACTACATCTATTGTTCCAGAATCGTCCTCCTCTGACAGTTAAAAACTTTCTCTTCATTCCCAAACTAAATTTGTTCACTATCTGGTTATACTCATTTGTTCTTATCCCAGTGCTGTCCTTTAGCGTAGATAGATTTTGTCCCTCCCTGGCATTTACATACGTGTCATATGCATAAAGAGTAATCATATCCCCTGAGAGGTTTCAGTTTGCTAGGCTAAACAAGCCAACCTCTTTTAGTCTCCACTTGTGATTGGTTCTCTAGTCTCCTAATCATCCTAGCAGCCCTTCTCTGACCTTTTCTTAAATATGGGGAGTCTAGAATTGTACACATTATTCCACATGAAGTTTTACTAGTGTCTTGGACAATGGTATTAATACTTCTGTCTTTACTGGAAATACCTTACCTGATGCATCTTAAGTTTATACTTGATTTTTCATGAGCGCATGAGTCATCCTGTGTAATTAACTAATATGCTTATGTTTTTCCTCCTCTGTCTTTTCCAACTGATAAGCCTCCAATTTTTAGCTAAAAAGCTTGCTATTGTTTCTAAAGCACGTGACAGCACTCTGTAATATTAAATCTCATCCCATTTCTACTGCTAGTATTCTCAAGTTCACACAGGCCTTACTATATGATATTCCAATCCTCTTCAGTATTAACAATATCTCCCAACTTTATCATCAGCAAATTTCATTAATATCCTTGCATGTGTGCTCAAGTCACCAATATAAATATTAAACATAATTGATCCAAAGACTGATCCTTGAGGAACTCCGTGAGTAGCCTTGCTTCAACTTGATGCTCTCCCTTTCAACACAGCCTATTGTTGTCACCCCTTCAGCAAGCTCCCTCCCCATTAGAGGCACACCAATATATCGGTCCATATGGAATCAACACCAATAAAAGGAAGGCAGGTGAGGAGGAGGGCAGCTCCCTGCTGTTGTGCACACCCCCAGGGGATTCATGCAGGGTATGTGCCCCCTGGATTTGTGTATAGGGCAAGGGCAGGCTGCCTGCTGTGGGCTCAGAGCCAAGGGCTGTGCTGGCCTCTTCCCAGCAAGGGGACTGGGCCAGGGCTGTACTTCATATCATAGAATCATAGAAGTAGGGTCGGAAGGGACCTTGTAGATCTTCAAGTCCAACCCCCTGCCTGGACAGGAGAGAAACTGGGCTCAGATGACTCCAGCCAGGTAGGCATCAAGCCTCTTCTTAAAGACCCCCAGGGTAGGAGTCAGCACCACTTCCCTTGGAAGTTGGTCCCAGATCCTAGCCGCCCTAACTGTGAAGTAGTTTTTACGGATGTCTAATCTAAACCTACTCTCCAACAACTTGTGGCTGTTATTCCGTGTTATGCCAGGGGGCGCTAGGGGAAACAAGGTCTCTCCCAAACCCTTCTGGTCCCCCCTAGTGAGTTTATAGACAATCACCAGGTCCCCCCTCAGCCTTCTCTTGTGAAGGCTGAACAGGTTCAGGTCCCACAGTCTCTTACTGTAGGGTCTGCCCTGTTGTCCCCAGGTCATGTGGGTGGCCCTTCTCTGGACCCTCTCAATGTTGTCCACATCCCTCCTGAAGTGGGGTGCACAGAACTGGACACAGTACTGCACCGGTGGCCTAACCAGTGTTGTTTCAACCTTAAGCGTGGTAATTTCTATACACCTAAGTCTGAGGCATATGCTCATTTAGTTTTTGTGCCATACCTAGATTATCTCTATACTCGCTTTATAACATATCCCCTTCTTTCCTTGTACTCTTTCATTTATTTGGCTAGAGAACCTTTAACTATCTATTTTCTAATGGATAGTTCGGCTTGATTTGGGTAATTGTTTCTTTATTCCTACACTTCCTGACCTCCAAAATTTAACTTTTTCTTTGCTGATAAATCTCCTTTTCTAATCTTTATCATTTCTTTGCTTACGCTCAATATCATTTTACCAGTTTGTCATACATACAATTAGGTTTGGAAATTTCCATATAATTTTTCCCCTTCTTTGGGATAGAGGTAGTTTTGGCAATGTTGACTTAATGAAATCTGAGACCTTCTCTACATAAAAGTCCCTGAGCCCTCCATGCCAGTTGACTCATTGACTAGTTGCCTTAATTTCTCAAAGTTTTCTTTTAGGAAATAAAAAATGCTTAATTGCAGACACATTTTTATCCTTCCTTTGAATCTGATGTAAACTGAATCACCTCATGATCATTCAATCTGGGTTTATTTTTAGTTCTTCCTTGCTATTTACCACAGCCAAGTCTAAAATAGCATCACTTCTCATTGGTTCCTTGACTGTCTGGTGAAGAAATCTGTCACCCATCACATCCAGGAATATCTGGGAATATCTAGGCCCTAGTATTAGCAGCATGTATTCTCCAATCTATATCTCAGAAGCTGAATTTTTCCATAATGACACAGTCCCCAACAGAACATGTAAACTGCAGCCCTAGCACAGGACAATTTCTGAAAGCCAGGAATCTCTCTTTTTAGGGATGCAATATTTCCTGTGTTTGTGTGGGTATAGGCAATGGTGAGTCAGCATAAGTTCCTCAGCTAGGCTTTACACCACTTTCTTGTATAACTGTCATAGTATTTATAAATAGAAATTCATTTGGTATTTTTCATTCAATAATATAATATAATCTGTATTATTATTTTGAGAAACATCTGATCATGTACTGCTGTCCCTCATGATTTCAACTTGAGCGTGTATAGTACTAGAGGGGACTCCGGTAACATTTTATTGATCAGTGTCAATGGAATATAGAACTCAATGTGTTTCCAGTCTCTGAAAATATCATCTTTGCACTGCTCCTTGTGTATTCCAGCCCCAAAGTCTGAAATCTTAGAGTCTGTTTCTTAATGTGAATGATTTGCCTTGTCACTTGCTGCCCTATAGCAAGCCATCTGACAACTGTTGTCAGCTATTTGTTTGCGAAAACCTCTTAAGAAAAGAAGGAAATGTATATCTAGCATGCTTAGGTTATAGTTATTAATTAGTTGTTATGGAGCTTCAGAACCTTAACAAACACCTACTGGTGTTGGTCAGAGGAAGACTGATATGAAAAATTGGAGAAGGGCTATGAATGGAGTCTACCACTCCAGCACCTTGGAGGTTGGTAGTGGTTGTCCAAGGCAAAAGCAAAATAAAACAGACACAGACATAATTTTTGTCTGTTTCAGAGCAGCCCAAAGAATGCTAAATAATGTCAATGAGACTAGGCTGTGGCTTGGCAAGTTCTCTTCTGCCTCTGCTTAGGAAAACTATGATTAACCACAAAGACACTGAAACAATCTGCATACCCAGAAAAACAATGCTGTTTAGGCATTCAGAAGGTGTTAGAGTAACGTAAAGTCAATATTTTTGCTAAGGGAAGCCTAGAAAGTTGTAGAAATTGATGGCTTACCACCCTTCCTTCTATTGGGAAAGATTCAATTTCTGAGTTTCCAGATTTTTTGTAAATCCTGTATTATTGAGCTTAAAAATATATGCTGCAACAGCACTTTCACTCACTCATCTGGAATTCTTGTTTGTATCATAATTTATATATTGTCATGTATAATTTTTATGTGTATTAGACCATAGGCTTTATTTCTTCCCTTATTCTGTCTCTCCTCCTGTTGAAGTCAGTGGATGTTTAGATAAGACAGGACTAGCAGAATCATGTCCAACATCTATATCACCAAATAATTTCTTTTCAGTTTAAGTGAAATAGCAACATAAAATGGTTTTCTATTTATAAAACCAAAAGCAATTTCCTCACAGACAAAAATCTCCAAATCCTCTTCAGAAGGATTAAAATGTAAAAACTTCTATCAATACAAAATAGACCTGTAGGGGGATTTTTATACCTGTCTTTTCTCAGTCTTGCAGCTGATAAATGAAGTATTACCTGCTTAATAGTGTCAAGCATGCCTGTATCCTTATAGGCATTCGGTGAAAAAGACTTTCCTTAAGTAATGTTGACTTGAGGTTCAGTAATCTTATTTATGTTAACTTTCAAAGATGTGACATGATTCTTGCATCTGAAGATGGTGACCAAGTACTTATCCACTAGAAAATGCCTGACCTATACAAAGGCTTAACAGGTGTGAATATTCTGTTTGTCCTGTGTCCAGAAACTTTGAGATCAGCCTCACTTCAATTTTAATTTTTTCAGCAAGGCCCTGACCCCGAAAGCACTTACCCATGTATTTAACATGACTAATGTGCAATGGGATTAGCCATCGTACTGATAAATGAAGCATGTGCATAAATATTTGCAGGATCAGAAATTAAGAAAGCTTATTTCTAGCTTAATTGGAAGACTGAGAATCTTAATTGAGAAGTTCTCTAATATATTCCTTAGTTACAGGCATATGTTCCTAGTAACTTAGGTACAAAGAGACTGTCTACAGCATTTTCTAGAAATACTTTGGGCCCGTGTCTGGCAAATAGCAATGAAATGTCAGTATATATCTGTTGTTTCTACATATCACAAAGATACCCTTCTGTGAGGAGAAACCGTGATAAGCAGTTAAATAAATGCTGACAAATGAAACCTTGGTGGTGACTACTGTATGCAGTCTGTGAATCGGCCTGCATGTGTATGGTTGCTATGCTGGAACAAACATTTACCAATGGTGTTTTCCATTCTAAAACGGTGGGTGAATGTTGGCCTTTGCATGCAGACTATTTCAAGTAGAACTATAGGAACTTAGAGTAAGCTTCATGGAAGCAAATCACATATCCAAGGGTGATGCTTGTATTTCAAAGAGAAACATAACTGTTTTAAAGGCATAACATAACTAGCTAAAGCAAAGAAATTACTGTACAATTTGTTTTTAAACTCTTCAGAGATCCTTATGAAATTGAGTAAATAAGTTAAAGCAGTCAACAGGCAACTTTAATTTGTTAAGCCAGCATGTACTCAGCAAATCACTCTATATCTAATTGTCCTTGATTCTAGGCCTAATTGTCCTTGGAAGTATTATAGGCAGTTATATGTACCCATAAGCAAGATCTTCAGTAAGAATGTATCATATGTACTAGTACAAAAAGGTTTTATTTAACAGCAGACATTAACTGCAGACTTTCTTTTTACTGCTTTTTTCACCAAATTTACTTATGTAACTGTCCTAAAGAAAACAATAATCCAAGTTACTGTTTCGCCTGTACACTGTACTGTCCCTCTCATAGCATTTCATAATGATGTTGTGTGCAGAAGTGTTTTCTTGTTTTTTGGGTGTCACTGGTGAGTAAAATGATAGTATGTAACATTATCTTGAAATTGAAAGTCCTGGTTATGAGTCTTCTGGGACAATTTGAATCTGACCTAATGTTTTCATCTCTCTAATGAGATCAGAATTTGTTTAGGAAGCCTAAAGCCACAGAATATGCATTTCTCATTAATCCAAGTAGCTCCTTTGAACTATTCACTGAAGCAGGAAACTGACAGCAAAATCCATTTTTAAAATGTACATTTAAGCTCAGCAACATTTGAGAGGCTATAGCAAGTGTGAAGGCCATTTTAGGAGAACAGCGTACCCCAGTGAACCAGGCCAGCCATACTGAAGGAACAGATTTGCACTTAAGATGCAACATGCCTCCCAGCTAGAAAAGCCAGAAGAAAGATATATGAATCGGAAGTTAAAAGCACATGGATTTGCAGATTCTTGCTTAAATACTGACAAGTTAATTCATTTAACACAATTATTATCTTTAAGTTCTTCTTTTTTCCTATTTCATTTATGTGAATTGCATTCACTTACTCATGCTGGGGTCTGACTATGGAAAATTTATAAATTCATTATGTCATAGATTTCATAGACATTTGGGCTGGAAGGGACCCCGGGGGATCATTGAGTCCAGCCCCCTGCCCCAGGGGCATGAAGTCAGCAGGGATCATAGGTTCCCAGCAAGATAAGCATCCAAATGTGTTTTGAAGGTGTTCAAAGTGGGTGCTTGAACCGCCTCAAGTGACAGTCTGTTCCAAACCTTGGGGGTTCAGACAGTGAAGAAGTTCTTTCTTACGTCCAGCCTGAACCAGTCACAGTGGAGTTTGTGACCATTTGATCTTGTCATCCCTAGGGGGGCTCTGGTAAACAGTCGTTCCCCCAGATCCTAGTGAGCACCCCCGATAAACTTACAGGTGGCCACCAGATCGCCCCTGAGCCTGCACTTTTCCGGGCTGAATAGCCCCATTGCTCTCAGCCTCTCATCATAAAATCTGTTTTCCTGACCTCTGATCATGTGTGTGGCTCTTCTCTGGATTCTCTGAAGCTTCTCCGCATCCTTTTTGAATTGCGGAGCCCAAAACTGGATGCAGTACTCCAGCTGTGGCCTCACCAAAGCTGAGTACAGCAGGAGAATGACGTCCCAGGATCTGCTTGAGAAGCATCTATGGATGCAAGCCACTGTTTTGCTTGCTTTACTAGCTGCAGCATCACACTGAAGGCTCGTGTTCATGTTATAATTTCCCAGGTATACAATCTAATTATTGGAGGTTAGCATGAATTTATTTGCCAGATATTTAAGGCTGGTGAAGAAATAGGAATCATTGGAAATGGGAAAGAAAGGCAAAGCTCAGCTCTGGAGTGAAGAGGAGGTCAAAATGTATACAATGCAGTGACACACCTTGACTTGAAAAAGAGTCAGTGCTGAGGGGGACTCAACACAATGTGCACTGCTATGGGCTAGATTAACATTGCCCAGTACTAGGTTTGATTAGTATGTTTGCCCAATATGGGCCATGCGTTTTACAGTCATGCTCAGTGTTGACTGAATTAATCAGCTTCGTAGCAGTGGTTTCCATTACTGAGCACATCCTGCTTTTAGTAGAAATTCTGTGATACGCAATGTATTTACTGAGATTTCCTTGCATACAAATGTTAAATGAAGAGCTTTTTTTCCCCATGCTGATTGGGGGAAAAAACCTTGTCTTATGTAAAAAAAAAAAAAAAATGATAATCAGCACTGGGACGTGAGCTTCTGCACAACACAACAAACACTTCCAACTGGCTCATTCCTCATGCTTGGAAATGAATTTCAGTGGGGGGTTTTCCAGCAGAGTTGTGTTATACATTACAGTTCTTTTCCCCATAGGTTGTTATCCCGCACAGGTTCTTCTTGTAACTGATAACACACAGCACCCCTCAGCTTCCCCCACCCTCAACTAGTGCATAGCTACACTCCACAGAAGAACCTCATTCTTTCTGCTGCTTAGAAATTATTGTTTTAGCTGCTCCTAGGAATTGATGTTTTTTCATGTTTGAGGTGTCATGAGTTGATTTCTGAGATAAACTAAATCAGAGCATGGCAGCAATTTTGACAGCTTATTTTTGCTTACAGAACAGTGGCATTAGTTGTATTATTGAGGCATACATGCCTTTTACATAAAACATATTTAAATTAAAAGGAAACTGACAATGTAAAAACTCACACTGTTGTAACTTCTGAATGATACAAGTATTGTCCAAGATTACTAGAACCAAAAAGAGAAGGGTTTTCGCTCTATTTTATTTTCAAACTGTTTCCACAGGACATTTGACTTTGTAGATAATCAATTTGTTTTCCTTGTATAGTTAGCTAGTTAATCAGTTTCCTCTTTTGTTTCATCTTAGTCTTTTTTTTTAAATGTACTTAATGACAGGAAAATGTGATTGCACAATCACAAAAAACAGATGAGAGATCTAGACACAGAACTTTAATTGTTTAATGTTAGTTTATTAGGTTTCAAGTTGATGATGGATGTTATGATTTTACATCAAATGTATAGTCACAGTTTATAATTATATCTGACCTATTTGTTTTGCAAGTAACCTATATTTTATATTCTGGATGGACTAACACGTTTTAATAATAAATATGTAGATATTAGCAAAAATGGAAGCTTGGTTTCATCAAACCATTGTTCTCCCTCTCTTTTGTCTCCAAGCTGCCTGTCTTGTCCTGGGCTGTATGATTTTTCCTGACGGCTGGGATTCGGATGAGGTAAAACGGATGTGCGGTGAAAAAACAGACAAGTACACACTTGGGGCTTGTTCAGTCCGCTGGGCATATATCCTGGCTATTATTGGAATCTTGGATGCCCTGATCCTCTCGTTTCTGGCATTTGTGCTTGGCAACAGACAAGACAGCTTGCTAGCAGAAGAACTCAAGTTGGAAAACAAAGGTAGGATTGCTTTAGGGAACTGTTTTGCTCTGGGCTGCCTCAAGGGCAGATACTTAAAAACCAGTGATCTTCATTATTTCATTTTATTTTATTTTCAAGTGAAATTTAGCACACACTTATTTTCTAATTTGCTGGGGTGAAGGAAAGTTAATTCTTTGTAGTTCCCAAATTGAAGGCATCTTTCAATTGCAGTACTTCCTGCTGTATTAAAGAACCTGTACTTAACATTCTAAAATACCAGGTATGCTTGCATTTTCCATTTAGTTTCCCCACTTGTTTGTTATCTCATTACCACTGAAGCTTGACAATCTTTGTCCATGCTGCTCTCTAGATTTGTTCTTATTTTGGTACCATTGGGATTTTGCACTGTAATACAAATGCCCATAGTATTCCACAGTACTTTTCCATGCAGTAGACGGTAAAGAAGGGAGTGTATGGCATGGGAGATTGATCATGAACTATGTAATGGGATCGGCTATGCACTGAGGCACCAGTTGAGTGAGCACAAGGTTCAGAGCCAACAACACTGAAACTCTCTGTCCTGGTTTGCTGTGACTCAGTATGTTGCCTTGGATTAGTCTCTTAGTCATTTCATGTGGATTGGGATGGCTAAATAATTTAATATTTATACAGGTAATTTGGAATGGAATAGAATTATAAAACTTGGCAATAATAACAACAACAGCAACAACAGCAATTGTGTTGGAGCCTTTCACCTCTGTGTTGGAAGCCAGTAGAAGCTTACATGGGCAGATCTAGGATTTCGAAAGGTGGGAGTGCAGATGGTGTGGTGCCTTATCACCAGGGATCCTAGTTTTTTCCATGATAACAACAACATTCTCCAATTAAAATAATTAAAATCCGCATTTTTCCACAGCGAGCCTCCCCTTCCCCTCCTCTCCCAAAGCTAATTGACTGAAGAACCCCAGGATTAGCTCTGCCTCTCGCCGCTGGTTGGCTGAGAGGGCTGCCTGAAGAGCCCTGCCCCTTGCCAATGATTGGCCAATGGGCTGCCATTCATGTGGCCCCACCCCTTGGCAGAGAGGGGCAGGGCTGCATGATGGTCAGGCCTCTTGGCTAATCAGTGGTGGAGGGAAAGGGGGTGACTGCCATCTTTGCTGCTTCCCTGTGGGCCAGGAGCTTCTCCCTGGCAGCAGCCATGTGAACTACTGGCTCCCCCCGGGGAGCCAGCATTTTATTTTCAATAAGGTTTTTTTTCTGGGGATTCTAAAGTTCTCTGGAAAAATGCAAATTCCACATCTTTCCATGGCAAATGGATTTCTAGGATCCCTGCTTATTACATATAAGTGTACAATATATTTTTATCCCATTTAAAAGAAACTAAAAGCTTTAGTAATAAGCTAGGGGCCCAAGGCTATATTGTTCAGTTTAGCCTTCTTGAACATCTTGACAGTGCATCCAGTGCTTCACTGAAAATTATTTTCACAGCTGAGTTAATGTGTGCATCAGTGTCCCTGCACTGAAAAATGGTGGTGGGCTGCATTAAACTAAAGCTTGTTTGATAAGCTTCAGTTCAAAGTGCTCTGTCACCATTTTTCAACATGGGATGCTGATACACATGACTCTCCAAAAGATTTCATTAGCGTAGCTCTCAGAATTGTGCTAGTTAAAGCACGTCCCCACACACACACACGTACACACACACCTCTTGGAGCATGTGATTCATCAGTGATTTGGACGAGGGGGTGCAAAGCACCCTGTTCAAGTTTGCTGATGACACTAAGATGTGGGGGGAAGTGGGCACAACTGAGGGGAGCAACAGGCTACAGTTAGACCTAGATAGGTTACAAGGATGGGCGGAGGACAACAGGATGGGGTTTAACACGGACAAGTGTAAGGTGCTGCACCTGGGGAGGAACAATAGGCACCACACATACAGGCTGGGGAACTCCCCTTGTCAGCACAGAGGTGGAAAAGGATCTGGGAGTCATTATTGACTCCAAGATGAACATGAGTCGGCAATGTGGGGAGGCGGCTAGGAAGGCCAACTGCACCTTGTCGTGCATCCACAGATGCATCT
>NW_017729008.1:16273563-16283554 GCF_001723915.1 Gavialis gangeticus | reverse complement strand
TAAGAGGAGGTTGGATGACCACCTTGCTGGGGTCATTTGACCCCAGTGCTCTTCCTGCCATGGCAGAGGGTCGGACTAGATGATCTGCTCAGGTCCCTTCCGACCCTAGAAACTATGAAACTATGTCTGTAAATGCTTTACGTCTTTAATGTCCATTCTAGCTCCAGGGATAAAGCTGGATAAATAAAACACTTTTCCCCATAAATTTGTAGCTGTTTACCTAAAATTGGAATTGTAAGACTTCCTCCAAATATTTGCTTTCCTAAATCTATTTCAGCTCCACTTTTATACTCATTGACCATGAAAGCATGAATTACAATTGACTTGCGGCAGTCCTAACCCAGGCCAGCTGTGACAATCCTGTAAGAGCTGTTCTTTCTCACTTGGGCAGAAGATATTCTGGGCACTCACTCCACATGCCCTGGACACTAGGAAAGCTAGATAACATGATATACAGCTGGCTGAGTTGGCTGTCTGTCAGGCAGGGATTCTCTGATGCAAAGGGAATCCCAGCTGCCTGTTTACAAGTTCTGGTACAAAGCAGTCAGGCAAGAAACCAAGGTTCAGGTCCCAACCATTCAGCTATTGCTATGCAGTAGCTAAAATGTAGCATTTCTTTTTGTTCTATTCTCTTTCTTTGATTGACATTTTTCTTCTTGCCTCTGCCTGTGTCTCTCCCATGTTTCATTTCAGCTTAGGAATGATCCACTGGGTCCCTGTCTCCCTTCTGTTTCTGTGAAGCTCTGCTTTCAGAGACTTTTTAGAGATTTGTAGCTGCAGCAGTTGGGCGTGAAAGGAGAACTTGTATTTAAAGTACAAGAAAGCAACGTTTTTACTTGACATGGAAAAGTCTTGGAGGTTGGGTGTTATCAGGCAAGGCTTAGACTGTTGAACAGCTCTTTTCTATCTCCAGTTAATGATTCTGTGTAGCAGGTTGTCACTTTTCACAGCAGTTTTATTTTCCCTGGGGCAAACTTGTCCCCATAGGAAATAATATAAATCATACAACAAACAAAATACATGAACAATAAATGGTTAAATCAAACTCTCCAGTCCTTTCCCAGACCCTGAGAGAGCAACCCCAACTCTGTATTGCCTCAAGACCGCAGCCTTCCCTTTCTTCTTCAGCTCCATCCTCTGGAAGCTTTTAACTTCAGCCAATCATTCCTGTCAGCTGGCCCAGTCCTCCAAGGCTGTCTAACTGCCTGCAGCTTGGCAGCAGCCCCTGAGCCCTGTATCCTGTTACATTCTGACTTTAAGATTCACCCCAGGCTCTATACTTCAGTCTTAACTCAGGCAAAACCCCTTGTGACTGGAAGTTTGTTTGAGCTTGGCACCAGGCTGGCCTCTGGGCATTAGCACATACAAACATATACAAATATCTACAATAAAACAAGATGGCAAAGCAAAGTGAGACAGTCGTAGAGGGAATAGCCTGAGTTTTCCTGTGAATTTGTGATCCTTGCATGCCTCATTGTGCTGTGTGTTCAAAGACATGATTTCTATATATTTACATAATTTAATGAATGCTCAAAAATATAAGGTTATATCTAAAATTATGCACTAAAGAGGACAGAGACACATTTTTGACACTCAAGAATTTTTTTTTTTTTGCCATCTCTTAAAAAGTAGTCTTTCTTCCTTATGCAGCTCATTTGCTGAAGCTTGGAAGATAAATTTAGCCAATTAGTCAAAATTTGTGTTCCACATCAGATAAATGTAACACAGATTGAGGATGCAGTTTATACCTCTATGTATGTAGCTTATGTGATTTGTAACTTCTATGCTATCATCTATGTATTTTTCCCCACAATATCATTTGTCTCCTGAAGGAAAGAAACATTTCTAAAGGAATCTTGTGATACTTATGCCACTAGTGAAAAAGAGGACAGTATAAAAGTATCTTTTAGCTTTCATTTTTAGGAGCCAACATTTCCAGCTTAAAAAATGGAATATTATTGGGACTAATGGCATTCAGAGTGTTAGCACAGGGGGTAGGAATTCATCTTGGCTTTAGGCTTCATCAACACCATTTTAAATGAGCCATCAACATTAACCATTAACCTTGATATGCTGTATAATAGCATAATTTAACATTCTGAACTGCAGCATTATAAAAGGTAAAGTTCTAGCCAAAGGGTGAAGGGATCAAGTGAAATGTATTTCCCATTTCTTTTGGAAACTAGAGTAATACTATTATGGTAGGAGGTGTTAACATCATGCAAGTTATGAATCATCAGCTTGTAAGTATTCAAGGAGAAATTCCTCTCCACAAGTGTACCAAGAGTGAGTTGCTTCCTGGTGACAGAGTAGCAGTGCCTTCCCTTTCAGACATGCAGTTTTGATCACTTCTATTGCAGGTAGACAGCACCTGTATACATTTGGCAGATATAATATGTTCAGGCTCAATTAAGGTGTTTTCTCCTCCACTGGGGCACTGATTTGAAAAGACCTGAAATTTGCAACTGTTTGGCAGTGGGGCACAATGCATTTGCCGAGTGTGTGAGTGAAGCCAGAGTGTTTTTCAGCTGTCATGTACCATCCACAAGAAAAATGGCTTGTACACACACACGCTTTGCATAGTTGCCTACCAACACATACAGAAATATACAAATCACCACCTTCAAATCTGGGTGCCTTTGATAGGGGTGCAACTGCCCAACTTCAGACTTCCAAGTTATCAAATTAGGCAGAATATAACCCAAAATTCAAATAACCATCAGCAATGCTGTTACAACTACAAATCAAACTGAAGCAGGAGATGTTGGGTCCCACATTGTCCACTTCTACCCTATTAAGGTACTTCTTCTACCATTCTCTGTTGATTGTACAGTCATGCCCCTGATGTAGCCAGTCAATAAAAATCAGGTATATGCAGACCTTTGTTTTTATATAAACTAAAAGCAACGTTTTAGAGACAAGATATAAAATGTTAACATGATCGATGTTTTATTCTTTTCTTTGATGAATATTTCATTTTCCTTCTCATGACTGTCTTCCTCTCCTTCTTCATGTCCAAAGGACTTAAAAAGGATCCACATGTTCCTTATTTCAGTGGGCCACTGATAGATGAGTGAGCAAGGCACTGCCTCAGCCCCCCCCGCCCCAGCATCCTGCACCTTCTCTGCAGCAGCTCCATCTCCAGTAATGATGTGGGGGGAGGAAGGGGGCAGAGCAGCAACAACGTGTTGGACCCCAACTCAATGCGGCACCCAATGACTAGGGAGATGACAATCCAATCACTCATGGGTCCTGTTACTCATTAGCCAGTGCAGACGGGGAGCAAATGCTACTTGCACACATTGCTCGCAACAGCTTTATTTAGAATGGAGATAGCTTCGGGTGAGCTCCCTCACAGACACCCAGTCTATGAACACGGGGAGCAGCCTCAAACAATAGTTCTTTGCACATTTATACACTTTAGTTCAGGTTCATTAACATTCACTCCACCTTCGTGCCTCCTCCTGCTCCACCCATTTCTCCGCCGATCTCAAGCTCCACCTCTGTTTACTGTTTGCTTCATTAGCATGGAATTGCCTATGCATGTAATTAATTTACATGTCTTTTTGCTATAAGCGCATGTCTAAGACCTTGACTCCTGCTCTTTGGTCAATGGGCAGACTTTGACCAAAACCTGGAAACTTCTGGAGGCTTCTTCAACAATCACCATTCACCTTTTCACATATGTTCATCTTGGATTCTGTTACCAATTATGTGTTGTTTTTCACATTCCAGTCTGGTTTTTAGTCTCAGGATGTACCAACTTCCACTCTCCTAAAACTTTACCTCATTCACAGCATGCAGACTCACACAGACTCGCTGCTTTTTCCGAAAAATGGTTAACACAGTTAAGATGGTTACTTAGCATAAGCAAATGGCTGGTTTAGCTATCATTCCGCCTTGTGGTTAGCAGCTCTGCTAGGCCACAGGTTAAAGCCTTGTATTCAGCTGCAAATCCAGTGCTCCCCAAGATCCAAATATTGTCACCCTAACATAATGTATGACGGAGGAGCAGCAGCCAGAGATTCACTGCTGCAGAGGAGAATTGTCACCTTCTTTTTTGCTGCAAAAAAAGGGTGCTTTTTTGGTCACTCAACACAAGTCTGGGTGGCAAAAAAGGAAGTGACATCTCTCCCAGCAGCAGCAAACCTCTAGCTGCTGCTCCTGCATTGTGCACTGCTTCTACCCAGGGCACCGTACTGTCCAGTTAATCCTCTGTCTTCTTTCACCTCTTTCTTTGTGACTGTTCAGGATACTTCTAGTGACTTGTGGCTTAAAAACAATCTTGTTTTGTTACTAGATTACAAGAGGTTAAAAAAAGCTATTCTGCCATGAAACCATTTTACAACCAACCTCCACAGTGACCAGATAAGTCACCCAACCCTGCCAAGCCAGGACTAGGGTCAGAATGCTACACTGTGTTCCTAAGAGAAAGGTTGTGTAAGCAGAGGTGCTGAATGAGACCACTCATTGAAGCTACTGCCTTAGGCATCCACCTCTAGAATTGCTGGCCTTAATTCATAGCCCTAAAACTAAGGTGACCATATTATTTTTCAAGGAAATCCAGGACGGGGGTGGGGATGCGCGCACACACACAAACACAGACATGCATACAGACACATATCTGCTTCCTCTTCCAGCCCAGCAAACAGCTTGTGCAGAGGAAGTTGTTGTGCTGCCAGGCTGTCAGCCTGCTGCTCAGCCCCCATTCACAGCACCGCCAAGCTCAGAGCCACCTTTCTTTTCCCCTGTGGCAGTTGCTGCCCCCCAGTCTCTTCCTGCCTCCGGCACAGAAACAGCCAGTCACTCGCTCTACCCACCGGCTCCTGCCCAAATTTGCAAGGAAGGGCCTGGCCCACTGGCACCCTGCAGGCATAGAGCTGGAGAGGCAGGGGCAGGGGTGGACACACACACACACACCCCTTCCATGCCTCCGCATTCTCTGCCCCGCAAGGATGCACACGTGTGCACATGCAAGTGCACACACACGCGAACGACAGCAGAGAGGGTTCTGTCCGATGCATTCACACACAAGGGCTCTGAACTCACCCAGCCCTGACCCCACAGTTCCCAGGAGCCTTGATGGCAGAGCAGGGCAGGGCAGGGTAGGACAGTGCAGAGGCCTACGGCCGTTTCCACCCCATGTGCAGAAGCTGTACCCAGCTGGGAATGGCCCCTGTGCAGCACCCCCTGGGTTCTGCCAGCCCGTGCTGCAAGGGCACTCAGCACCTCCCTGCCACCACCAGCAGCCACCCAAAGCCATTACACACAGCCCAGTCCTCAGCTGCAGCTGCGGGGTGTGGGGCCACCAGTGGTAGGCAGCCATCCTGGCTCACTCTGCACAGGTGTCTGAGCCCCAGCCCCAGCCCAGGCTCTGCCCCACTCGCCCCGCACTCCGCCTCCAGCCACTGCCCAGGAACAGCTGGGTCAGGCACATGCAGGTGGAGTGGCTCCAATCTAGGACTTTTGCTTCATTTTTCATCAACTGGTCTGGCTGGAACACCAGGACAGCCTACAAAATCCGGGACTGTCCTGGCAAAAATGGGACGTATGTTCACCCTATCTAAAACACAAGTGTCTGTGATTTGAGATAAGGCAAAAATCTCTGTTGCAGTTGTGAAGGACTCTCATGTTCTCTCTCAGCTGGAACCAACTACAAAAAAGGAAGCTGCTCATATATGCACTATAATCACTGCAATTAGGTCCAATTGTTAATTGCTTTAATTACAATCCATTTTCTTCAAATATAGCCTGCACAATGAGTTTACAAGGAGTTTTGAATATAAGAATAGGATAAACGGTTAGTACCAAGACATTTTTAATCTAAAGGTTCACCAGGAATTGTTAGGTACAAATTTAAAAAACTAATGATCTGTAACTAAGAAGCAGTTTAAGTAATTTTCTTAAAACATTATCAAAAATCTCTACCTACGTGCATAAAAAACTCAGCTATTTCAAATCATACCAATTTTGCCAGAAGTATAAGCAACATAAAAACAAAGCTGTTGTATTGACGCAACCTTAACTACAGACAAACCATTATGTCTCCATAATGCAGACCACATCCATACACATTACTGCAAAGGAGTTTTATGAAGATAAAAAAGAATAGAAATAGATTACCTACATTCCTCTTAGGGTGTTAAGAGGAAAAGGGGTTAGTGACTTAGGGTGTCTGTACACATGCTCTGGGGTGGAGGTGGGGAGCAGCACTCTGAGAACCACTCTAATTAAAGCGCTTGCAGTATCATGTGTATTTGGCATCCTACACTTAAAAATGGCAGTGGGGGAACTTTAACTAAAGTCCTTAGCTGCTGACCTGGGATTCAGGTGACCTGGCTTGGCTGCTTGATGTATTTAGACAGTTTCGGACAGAACAATCCCATGCACCAGTACAGGCTGAGGGCTGACTGGCTGGGCAGCAGCTCTGCAGAAAACGACCTGTGGGTTACAGTGGACAATAAGCTGAATATAAGCCAACAGTGTGCCTTTGTTTCCAAGAAGGCTAACAGCATACTGGGCTGCATTGGTAGGTGTGTTGCCAGCAGATCAAGGGAAATGATTATTCCCCTCTATTCAGCACTCGTGAGGCAACGTGTGGAGTACTGTGTTCAGTTCTGCACCCCTTCCTCCCCAGCTACAGAAAGGATGTGAACAATTTGGAGAGGGTCCTGCGGAGGGCAACAAAAATGGTGAGGGGGATAGAGGGCATGACTTATGAAGAAAGACTGAGGGAACTGGGCTTATTTAGTCTGAAGAAGAGAAGACCGAGAGGGGATTTAATAGCAGCCTTCAACTACCTGAAAGGGGTTTCAAAAGAGGATGGAGCTGGACTGTTCTCAGTGGTGGCAGATGACAGAACAAGGAGCAATGGTCTCAAGTTGCAGCAAGGGAAGTTTAGTTTGGATATTAGGAAGAATTTTCTTACTAGGAGGGTGTAACATGTCAGGGTCCCAGGGGCAGCCATGACACCCGCTGGTGGCCCCGCGACCATGCTCTGCTCCACCCCTAGGGCATCTTCCCATCTCTCCTGCCACATCTTGGAGGTTTTTAAGATCCAGCTAGACAAAGCTTTGGCTGGGATGTTCTAGTTGGGGATGGCCCTGCTTTGAGCAGGGCATTGGACTAGATGACCTCTTGAGATCCCTTCCAACCCTAATTTTCTATGATTTCTATGATGCTTCTATAGTTCTCAGTATATATACACTGAGAAACAGGCGTGGTGCATCTCAGTGGGGTGCTCCCTGGAGCACTACAGACATTTCCTTGGTGACTCTGGGTGATTCACTTCACTTTTCTGTAAAACAGAAAAAACAATACCGTCCACCTTAGTAAAACACATTGAAATTTACTGATAAAAAGGGAAGGATAGGAACTAGGGGTTATTCTGAAATAAAGAAAATTGAAAGGTCAAAAGCCAGGCCTACAATAGCCAATAAGCTACTACAAGGCGCATCTACACATCCACTTTACTGTCGAGTTGACTAATTAACTCTGTAGTAAAACATCACAATCTACATGTGCACCCCTATTAGAGTGCAGTAAATTAATTAACTCTGCCATAGGATAGTACTGTCCAGGACAAGTACTATCCTACAGTGGAGTAGTTACATGCACTCACATGCATATGTAGACTGTGACCAGAGCTGGCTGGGGCATAGGGTGCTACAGTGCAGGGGCTGCCTGCTCCCTAAAGCCAACACTCATGTCCCAGCCAACCCCTCTGCAACACATTGAGCTGGGGTGAAGCAGCTCTGGGCTGGCAAGCTGATCCCCAACCCCTACTCCCTACCAGCCAGGACTACTCCACCCTGGCTCAATGTGCAGCAGTCCCGGGCACTCATGTAAACACTGCACCAGGGAACAATAAACTCCAATGCAAACCGTGCCCATAGGTAGTAAGGGAAGCGTGTCTGCAGCCATTAGCACACAAAGGAATGATGTGACCTGCACTGTAGCCAACTGTCTTTCATACCTCATCCCAAAAGAAAGATTGGGCAATTGGAATTAACCTTGTCATAACTCCAGTGTGAAGCTTAAAACTAGAGATTTACCAAAGTTGATTTAAACACCTTTAAAAAATGATATCCTGAACTTTGGGGTGATATATTAAATGATCCAAGAGTTCTTTCCCTTCTCACTTTCTATGATGAGAAGGTAAAATTTCCCTTAAACATATGTGTTAATTAGCTGGCTAAAAAAAACAGAAGACCATGAATAAGAGGGCAGTAGTTCGCCACTGAATAATAAAGGCAAGGTGTCTGACAAAGATGGATCCTATGCTCTGCAGAAAGCCTCACTGAATAGCATTATTAAATAAATAATTTTTGTCCCCCTAATGAATCTAAAGAATGAAGGACACAATATGCCACCATTGCAGCCATACTGGTAGTCAAACTGAGGCACTTAAAACTATAGTCTCTTCCCCTAAATAGATTTAGCAATATCTGAATTTAAAAACTTTTTTTTGCTGCCTGTATATTAAATTTTAAAAAGAACCAAAGAGGTAAGACCAGCTGTTTAAAACTAATTTAGGTACTTGCCTACTTCTTTAGGGGCCTAAGTCCATCTAGGCACTGCTGACATTTCAGAGCTGTTTCTGAGCTGCTGCCTAACCTTAGAGGCATCAAAATCCTGTAGGTGGCAATTGTAAATCCACCTAAGTGATGGTACTACCCCCACATCTAATGAGCAGCTCAAGCCAAAGCCCCAAAGCAGAATTCTCCCAGTGGAGGGAGGTGCTTATATCTGGCCTGTCTGCTACTTAGACAGCAGCACTCCTCGCTTTTCAAACATCCTCTGGGCCAGCTTCTGAAAAGCCATTATCTGGCTAGCCAGGACAGTGAGCTAAAGCTGCAATTTCATCTGAGCAGAAAGCCACCCAGGAGTTAAATGATGCCAAGCTGAGCAATACAAAGCCTAAGAACCTTTAAGAATCTGAGCCCCAGAGGTAAAAGGATGCAGTCCTTCTAGTGAAGTGAAGTCAAGAGGTGAGCTGAAGCAATACATGGCACTTAAATCATAGTGTTTTTTTCCTTGATCTCAACCTCTGCTCTCTCTGCCCAGGGTCCACCTAAAACTCTTCCGTAACATATATACCATTCACATCAGGAGCTCATCTTTCTGACAAAAGTACCACACAGAAGAAGCAAAATAGATGACATTAGGTCAAATGAATAGAGTTGCAGGTGCATGAACCAGGGCTAAATGTGTTCCACTTTATCCAAAGAAACAGTGCATTGATTTTGAAAGTGGACATTTTAAATCCACAGCATTTCAGGTAGCCTCTTCAGCAGGTGTGCATGAATGCACTGTGCACATGCAGGGGTTACAAATGAGACTGCAGGAAAAACAACTTGCAGTAAAATCCTATTATGCTATCTTTTAAGCTTGTACTAGAAGTGATGTTATGGCCAAAATTTAACAAAAGTAAGGAAATACTTACTTGCAGTGTACAGGAAAAGACAGTGGTGAACTTGGAGTGGCTTTAGGCCTCCCCGTTCTTCTCATAGGAATTAAATTATTAACTCAAAAATAGAGGTGCACTGATACATCAGCCCAATATCAGATCAGCACCGATATAAAGAAAATTGGCTGTATTAGAAATCAGCCTGATGTGGCTGTTAATTTGGCCAATAAATGCCTGTGCATGCGCACAGCCGTAACACAGCATGTAGGCAGTGAGGAGCACAACCCAGCAGCTTGAAGAGCTGCATGCAGCTGATAAGTCTGTTGTGGTGGAAGGGGAGGGTAGAAGGAAGGTGGTGGGGGCAGATCAACACCCCTTCCCCCCCCGCCCTATGGTGAAGGAGGGAGTGGAGCAGGAGCTGGCACAGGCACTGCCCAGCCGGGGCAGGGCATGGAATAGAGCCATGGCTCATCTAGGGAGCATGGGGAGGGGGACCAGCTCCCACTGCTGCATGCACCCGCACCCCATGAGGGCGGGGGGGCATGTGCCCCTGGGTCGGTGTGGGGCAGGGTGCGGCTGCAG
>NW_017729008.1:16254355-16273281 GCF_001723915.1 Gavialis gangeticus | reverse complement strand
GTCCCCCCCCCCCCTGCCCAACTTACACCACACCCCACCCCCCCCCCCAGCTGAGAGCAGCCTAGTGCGGCCCCCGGCCCCAGCCTGCAGCTACAGCCCATCCTGCCCTGCACAGACCCACGGGTACATGCCCCCCCATGCCCTCCCAGTGTGCACGCAGCGGTAGAAGCTGCTCCCCCCCCCCGCCCCCCATGGACGAGCCACAGCTCCATCCCATGCCCCGCCCCACCCCAGCTGGGCAGCACCTGCCCTACTCCCTCCCTCACTGCAGGGGGTGTTGATCTGCCCCCCACACCCCTTCTCTCCCCCTCCCCTTTCACCACAACAGACTTACCAGCTAGATGCAACTGTACTGGAAATTGGATTGGTATCAGCCAATATGCCTCCTTAAAAATCGGCTATCAGTATCAGCTCCAAAATCTCACCCCTAATAAAAAACACTGAGTTTGAAACAGAAGCTTTGTTAAAGGTGGACAAATTTATTTCTCATAAAAATTAGTTATTAAAGCATTTTTTAAGAAAGCCAGAAACAACTCCATATAAATCTAACCCCCCCCCCAAAAAACCCCCTCAGACAAACAGTAATTTCAGTCCTGGATTTCATGAAATTAAGTCTCCTGGAACATCTATTAGCTGTGTATTACCTTGTACATTGTATACAAGTGACAACATGCTGCAGTTGAGCTGTGATTCCCCCCCCCAGAGGCCCAAAACTATGTTTTAATACACCATAGAACACTAAAACTACGCTCCCTTGCAGCATTGATTGCCGGTACCAACAAAACGATTTTTATCAGTTTCCCAACTGTGAAAAGCAGGTGATGTTTGTTCGCTGAGCAAAGCAATGATATGTTTGTAGGCTAAAAGTTGACTTACAACTAGAGCTGAAGGAATTTTTTTGTTTCCCAAATTTATGGGAAAAAAATGCAGTTTCTGTCAGTCAGAAACAATTTCTAAGTTTGATGCAAATTCCAGAAATTTTCACAGAAATTTCCCTCATGATTTTTAACAGCCATTATTTTAAATTACTGAACTAGTAAAGTTATCTTGACTCATTTCTTCAGCTGTTCTGCACTATAAGGATCATGTTTTGCCTGAAAAAAAGCAACAAAAGAATATATGAGTTAGCCTCTCCATTTATGGATGTATTTTTGGTCTGATTGGTGCAATGACCTGCATAAGCCGATCTAGGATATGTTAAAGGACAGGGGGCACACTGTCCCTCGGACCCTGGTGGGGATAGGGGTGAAATGTGGCTGGAGCCCTGGGGCTGGCAAGGGACACTGAGGAACTGGACAGGGAGCAGATGCAGGAACCAGAAAGGGACCTATCTTCTTCCAGCTGACCTGGGCATAGAGGGAAGCCCCTGAGCTGCTCCTGCCCCATCCTAGCCAGACAGATGTACAGATTTCTTCTTCCGGTGTCTACTCCCTGCTCAACCCTCCCCCACCTCCCCCACACCCTCTGCCCACCTCTTGCCGGGTGAGCAGCTGCTGGAAGGAGGAACACTGAGGCTGTTGCTGACTGAGCCCAGCTGTGGGGAGTAGTAGCTACTCTGGAGGGCAGGGCTAGGAATCAGAGTGACCTAGACAAATTGGAGGATTGGGTTGAAAGAATCGCATGCGGTTCAATAAGGACAAGTGCAAAGTCCTGCGCTTAGGATGGAACAATCCCATGCACCAGGACAGGCTGGGGGCTGACTGGTAGGAGTGCTGCTAGCAGGTCAAGGGAAGTGATTATTCCCCTCTATTCAGCATTGGTGAGGCCACCTCTGGAGTGCCCCCTGACTCCTCCCCCTCCAGCAGAGAGAATATGGACAAATTGGAGAAAGTCCAGCACAGGGCAATGAAAACGGTTTGGAGCCTGGGGCACATGATGTATGAGGAGAAGCTGAGCGAACTGGGTTTATTTAATTTAGAGAAGAGAAAACTGAGAGGGGATGTAACAGCAGTCTTCAGCTACCTGAAGGGGGGTTCAAAAGAGGGTGGAGCCAGACTGTTCTCAGTGGTGGCAGATGACAGAACAAAAAACAGTAATCTCAAGTTGCAGCAAGGGAAGTTTAGGTTAGAAATTAGGAAGAATTTTCTCACTAGGAGGGTAGTAAAACACTGAACAGGTTACCCAAAGAGGTTGTGGACTCTCCGTCCTTGGAGGTTTTTAAAACCCAGCAATTCAAGCCTTGGCTGGGATGATCTAGTTGGGGATGGTCCTGTTTTAAGCAACGGGTTGGACTAGATGACCCCCTGAGTTCCCTTCCAACGCTAATTTTCTATGATTCTCAGAGTCTACCCCACACAGCTGCTTTCCATTCCCCACATGCCAGCTGGAGATAGCAGTGGCAGGGGGCATATCTCCCTTCTTCCAGTGCCTGCTCCCCAGCCAGTGGGGAGACACAGGGGAGGCAGCCGGGAGCTTGTGCAGGAAAAGGAAACCTGCCTGCTGCCACCACTGCCCCAGCCAGTCTTGTCACCCTGTCCAACTGCTCCCTGCAGCCCACAGCTGGAATGGGTCAGGAGCAGCTTGAAGGCTACCCCTATGCATCAGGCAGGGACAGAGGTGGGTCCCCCCTTCCTGTGTCTCCTGCCAGCCCAGGAGTTCCAGCTGCAGGGAGCAGCTGTGTGGGTTGCTGGGTTCAACAGAGGACAGTGGCAGCAGCAGCAGAAGAGGGGTGTAACTGCATTGCTGCACACCCCTGGATCTGCCCCAGTGCTATTTAGTATTTTCATTAGTATCCCCCTGTATTCTTACTTCCAGAATTACTGAAAAGTGAGCACATGACCAGCATTTTTAGCAGGTTTAGAGGAATATCAGCTGCTTCAGCATGACACAGAAGACTGACACCTCTAAAATTTGTCTCAAGCAAAGCTAGTCTGTGTGAAAGTCAAGCTTCTCTTTGTACTTAGTCAGAAGTAGTTTGCACCTAAAAGCCATACACTGTAGAAAAAAGGTGTGCTGTTACTAGCTTCAGAATAAAAAGGCCATTGAAAATCATCAAAGGAACATGAGGAAGAATGGCCTTGTTTTCCAAAGTCACTCAAAAAAACTACTGAAGTCATAGCTGGCAAAGTGTCTCAGAAATGCTGTTAGCTCTTGTTTTTGCTACACCTAATGCCCCAGACAGCGCAGTACAACAACCATCAGAAGTTGATTCATTTATTGTTGGAAGTGTAGTTTCCTCATCCTCAATTAATTATGGTTTTATGTGATTTCATTCTAGTACCTTGAAAATATATGTTTGGTTGGTTTTTTCCCTTTATTCTGTGCCTGCTAGAGCTGGTCAGAGTCCTTTGCACCAAACAACTTAGGGTTGATGAACTTTCACAGGTCAGGAATTCTGCCTGGATTTCTGCAGCTTCAGAGCAGATGCACCACATGGACTGGCCAAGGGCTGAGGAACTTCGAATTCCAGGGTCTGCAGGGTCTCTGGGCAGATCTGCTAGGTCTGCATACTTTGAAGCTTACAGAATATAGTTCCACTTCTGTCTTCCAAGAAACACATGCAATTATCTAGCAACTTCATCTTGTCTGCATGAATTTGTTACTACATGATATAATGGCACAAGACAGCAGAGGAAAAGTGAACAGCAATATTCTATTCATGAGTAACATTACAGTTATGATTGTTATAAGTGAGCACTAATCCTGTTTACTGAGATGCACACAGTTAATGCCAAGTGATGGTATAATATGAAGACATTGTATCAAGGTTCTGCATCTTCTTTGAGGTGTTTTTTAAATTCAGATTTTAAAGTACATAAACCACCTTGCTCGTAGCACTGAGTTTATGCTATTAAGTTTACTCTTTCAAACAGCTGGCATGCAATCATTCTGTCAAAAAACATTTCTAATGCACATTCAACACAATGTTTAGACAGTGTTGTATAGCGTGTAATATAGTGCAGACTGCTGCACTGAAAAGCAGATTTCCTTGCAGGGATGTTTGATGAAACATACCTATTTCATGCACACACACACTTCCACTAACTCCTGGGGACCACATACTTCAAGGAGGAACCACTGGTTCATCTCCCCCTTATATTTGCACATCTAATATTTTAGGGCATATGCTGATAACCAGCTAGAAGCCCCACTGCTGTGTTGTGTGATAGTCATACACCTTCACTTTAAAGCAGTTGGTCAATGCCTCATCCCCAGGCAGGACTCCTATTGTTTTCCTGCAGTATTGTGCCACCTTCAGTATATTCCTACCCTCCAATGCTCTTAGCTAGGTCTCTTCTCAATTGTCAGAGTGTTTGTGATATTCATCACAACTGGATGTACACCACAATTCATCAGATATTTATCACAAGTGTTGTGATAAAACCAGAAGGGATCCATCTACACATCCTGTATAGCCCCAGCCATAGAGCTTTTCCTGAATCAGTTCCTATTTGTATTAGATTTCCTTTCAGAAAAAAAGTATCATCTTGATGTCAAGCTAATCTAATCTTGATTTCCAGTATTGGAAAAATTACCACAATGTGTTCCAATTGTTAATCAACCTCACCCTTAAAAATGTATTTCTAGTGTAACAGGCTTGCCTTTTGCAGCTTGGGTTGAGTCCCAGGCTTGAAATCTTGCTGTTTTGATTAGTGGAGCTCATCCCCCAGTCGGGAGGCAGCAAGAGGAGTTCAGTCATGCCCCTTTCCTGAGGGGAGGGGGAGAGGAGTCCCTCCCCGCCCGGACCTGATTGAAGACTGCAACACTCAGGTCCAGAAGACTTCAAGGACAGAGCCCTGGAGCATATAAAAGGAGCTGCATGCCCAACATAAGGGGAGCACATCCAGGAGAGAGAAGAGCGGGGCTGAGAAGAGCTGAGGAAAGCTGCAGAGCAGGGCGAAGCAGTAGCCCAGAAGCGCCCCTGAAGACTTCCATCAGCAGGGAACAGCAGACAGCTCCAGCAGCTAGGCTCTCGGTGTGCAGCACAGCACATAGCGTCCAGACCCTGGGAGCTGCATGAGGTGGCTCGGGTCTGCAACCTCCGGCGTGTGGCCAGAGACACGGTGCACAGGATGGTGCTCGGAGTAGGACCTTTGGAGTGTGTGGGCAGCTCAGGTCCTTAACCCCCAGAACAAGGCTGGGAGCTCAGTGCAGGAGGCGCTGCACGGAGGGTCTGGGAGTGGACCGAGCCTGGTGCTGCACGAGGCACACCAGGCCTCCAACCCATAGCAAAAGGTTGAGTCCAGAGAGACACACAATGATCAGGCTACTGAGCCAGCAGACAGGGACAAGCCAGAGGCCCCAGAAGCCCTGCATAGCAGAGCCCTGTTCCAGGGGACAGTGACCCCCCGTGAAACCCACTGCAGGCGAGAGAGCAGCCTGGCGCAGAGGACAAGGACCACCCTCCAGGCCTGGGAGCCATGAGTTGCAGGGAAAAGAGGATTCCCACAGGGGAGGGGAGTTCCCCCTGGTCAGTTAAGGGCTCCTGAAAGGGGAGGTCCCGCTGAGAGGGCCTCCCTAAAGTTACCAGCTTCTTTGTAGGGCTTGGGAAAAGCCCAGGGGCATTGGGGTTTCTCCTCGGGATTGAGTTTATCTTTGGGGTTTATCTGTTTCAGATCAGATACTTACCTGTGACTTACCTGTATCTGGAGCACTGGTATAAGGTTTTATGTTGTTTACCCAGAGGGTATTGTTTATGTTACTGGTTTAGATATCTTATATATATATATATACATTGTACATATGTTTATATCCATGTTCCTTTCCCCTGTGATAAGTTAATGTACATAAATTTGTATATAGTTAAGTCCCCTGACTGTCCTGGCCTGGTTCTATAGGGACGGAGGGAAACTGAGCGGTCTGCAGTTCCCACCCCACAGCACACCTGCCAGCTAACAATCCCCTTCAGTTGGAGAAGGGAAGTATACCCAAGTTACCTGGGCTACACTAGTCTGAATTTGTCTAGCCTTGCTTTCAGCCACTGGATCTCACTGTACCTTTGTTGGCCTACAGTCATTTAAGGGCTGTGATCAAGTTGTCTCTTTCTCTTGTTAAGCCAGAGATCCTGGAATCCTCACCATAAGACACATCTTTCAATTATCTGAATAATTTCATCACATCTCTCTGAGCCAATTTAGCAGTAACCATTTATGTATTGTGGACATCAGAGCTGGACACAGAATTCCAGTCACAACTGCACCACTACCAAATATACAGGTAATATAACCTCCCTACTCCTACTTGATATTCTGGTCTATATGTCCAAGGATCTCATTAGCATTTTCAGCCAGAGCATGACAGCCGACACTCCTATTCAGCTGACTATCCGTTTTCGACTCCCAGGTCCTTTTCAGTTATTTCTCCCCAGGACAGTCTCCCCCATCCTGTAAATATGGCCTTATTCTTCAACGTAACACTTTGTATTTGGCTATATTAAAATGCATATTGTTTGCTTGTGAAAATGAAGACACTGTTACGTGATTTTTTGCTTCAGTAGCTGATGGAGAGCAAACGGATGTGGTTACTGGTTCCCAGTTCTGCAGCGGAGAGATCTGAATGTTTGTTCAGCTCTGTCTCATCGTTTGTTCAGCACAGTTCTCCCCACAGAACAGGCAGCCAGCTGACGCAGGAGTTTGTTCTCCTTTATAACTGTATTAAGTTCATCCACACAAGCAGTGCAACGTAAACTCTGCTGTCAAACCTAGCAGGGCTGTGAGAGCACTCTCTACACCTGCTGTGTAAGCTCATAAGGGTTTCACATAATCTGGCCCCAGACACTCAGGATATGTCTCAATGCAAAGATAGCCACAAGCCAAAGAACATTCTCTACTGTTTTGTAATTAGAAAGCTTTATAGGCCAAATTCAGGTTTTAATGGGTGGACAGCCCTCTTCAACTACTTTAGAAATCCAGGAGCATCACTGCCAGCAATGAAGTGTAAAGGTAAATAATTTCTTGCTTCCTGAGCACAGGAGTAGTTTAGATGTATTTATGGCGTTTCTACCTTAGCAATATATAAGCTGTGAGTGATGAGTGCACATTAGATAAACTGAGAAAGATAATGACGTTATGCAAATGTCTGTTAATTTAAATACATCTTAGGCAGAATACAATAGCTTCCTGGTTATTTACTGATGCCTCTAAAAAAGTGCATGCTTCGAATATAAACGGTAGGTTAGCATAATTGAAAATGATTCATTTTACACTAAATATTTACTAACATGACTTAAGTTTTAAGGAACTTGTTGATCTAAAAATGCCCAAATCTTTTAGGTATACTGGAGTATTACTTTGATCGCTGTCACAATTCTTTGAATGCACAGTTTAATGTACCATTTCAAAGGTGTTTTACTATTTCATATGGTATTAAATAGTTTCATATTTCATTTGAAGAACTCTCATACCACTATGACAATAAGGCCTTGCTAATACACCTGCAAGTAAAACTCTTGATAAAGTAATAAAGGTCAGGTATTTGCCATACTAGAGAGCAATATATATGTCATCCGGAGACAAACAGCAGTCTGCTCAAGAAACAGAAATCTATCAGTTATGATTCAATATATTTCAGCTCTTAAAGAGAGGATAAAAATGTCAAATACCTAACTGGAAGCTGGCCACTGGCATCCTTGTGTGAAAGCATGAAGCCATCATAATTTAGGATGAGAGCAACCATAAACGCACAAAACTTGAATCCTACATAAAAACGCAGCATTTCGCAACACAGAAAGAACTGATGCCAAATGGTTAAGGAGAATGCCTGCTTTGGGAAAATAAAAATCTGTAGCAGCCTTGCTGCTGCCTTCCTGCTGAGTTTCTGTGCCCTTTCAGCATTAGCCTTCACAATCTAACTGTTGAATTTAGAATGATGGTGGGGAACCCACTGAGAATTAATTGGCACGTGGCCTTTACACTTCCAAGCAGTGACACTAGACATCTAAAGAGCAAACTAACTCCTTTTATTGTGTCTCCTTTTTATAGACATTCTCCCTGCTCTTCTGTGGTTGTTAGCTTTTATTCCATGGGGGCAAGGATGACATATTATTAAGAACAATAAATCTGCCCATCGTGCACCATACCAGCCTTGTTATTTTCCTAAAGAGGACTGACAAGCTCGTCTTTAAATATAGCCCAACAGGTTTTTGTGACATGATTACATTTACAATGGCACTAGAAATCCAGCTAGTTTTAAGGGAGTGTCTTTGAGTCATGGCCACTACACAGACTATAAATCAGTGGGCTTTCAGGTAAAGCTGGGCCCATCTGGCCTCCCCTGGGAGCCCTCCTGACTGAAGTATACCTGACTGCCCTCAAAAAGAGATGGGGTTAACTAAGGGAGTGAATTGATGACTTACTCTCAGGAGCAGCAAGTAACTAGCACCTGAGACTTTTCTGTGAGAATGTTTTCACCTGCCCACCGTATGGGTGAAATATAAGTTAAGTGCAGTAAAACTCAGTCACCAGATCTACCAGAGATCTAAATTAAGGTATGAAAATGTTATAAAATATGGGTTGATGGATGAACACATAAGGGTTTAGCTCTTAGGTTGTGCCCTGCGCTGCTGTGAGGACAGGTTACAAAGGTGCACCAGATCATGGTCCTAAGAGCACAGCAGGGAAGAGTGTCACCACTGCAGTGTGGTGTCCTTCCTCAAGCCCTGCACCTTTGTGCTTTTCCCCCCTCTCCCATCAGAATCCTTTTCAGGCTCATCTCCATATCTAATATCCTTGGTCCTGACATCCTTCTGTTTTCTAGATTCACTCTGTTGACAAGTTGTCCTAATGAGAAACCTAGCCTTTTCCTGGGAACTGCTTGCCTTACCTTCTTTCTTGCTAACCTATCTTCTGTTTCTCCTTGTTTTTCCTCTTCTTCCTCCAGTGCAGCTAACCTGTTCTGCTCCATATCTCCCCTGTTATCTGCTCTGTTTCTCTGCCTCATCATCTTAGACTTATGCTTTCACAGGTCACCCTCCTCATCTATCTGCCCTCCATGCCCTCTTGATCACCTGAGCTTCCTCTCCTTCCATCAGGTACCCACTCTAGGATAGCATACATCCCACAGCTTATGCATTGACTCATCTCTATTGTCTCCTCTCTTCTTCACTGCTGCCTTAGTAGCCATTACCTTCTCTTCCTGGTCACTATCTTTAAAGAAAAAAAGAGCAAAAGTGCCTCCAAATGCCCTCACAAATTGCCATGCAAATCCTTATTTCTGGGTTCCTGTGGTCACTGACAATCTTTTTTGCCTATGTCAACCCTGCCTGTAGGCTCAACAGGTCCATCAGCAAAAGCAGGAAGATTTATTCCAGGTCACTGTCCCACCTACATTATATAGCCTCCAAGCAGACTACAAACTGCAACCAAGCTGCAGACCATACAAACTAAAACCAAACCACAAAGCTACAGTCAGGCAAATAAGTCCATTCTCTCTCACGGATTTGCTCCTTCCTCACCAGGCACAAATCCCATGCAGATCTTTCTATTCTCTGCTCTGTTTGCTGACCCCCTCTGGCGGCTGGGCCTTTAAGCATGAGCATATGGGGGAACTGAAGTTTATCAAAGATTATTTTAATCCTTTCTAGGATTAATGTTTAAAAACATCTTAAAAGGTAAAGCCCCTGCAGACTCTTAAAGGAGAAATCAAACAAGCGGTTTAGAGTGTTGTTGCATCCAGTTGTTATAATAATATTTACCCTCTGCAGCACATTTAATCTTATTTTTCTCAAAATGCCTTACGTAAATTAAATTAATTAATCTTTATAACAGCCCCACGAGGTAGGTAGGTATTCTATCCATTTGTTCAGATGGATAAAAGGAAACACAGAAAGGTTAAGGCATCCAGCCCCCACATCTAACCACTAAGCTCTCTAAGCTTCTAGAACACCACTGATCCAGCTCACAGTTGAAACCAAAATAAAGCAAGCATTGAAAACCTTAGAGGATCTGAATGCAAACATCAGTGTTTTTTAAAGTGAACTGCAAAGCAAACGTGAAAATTGACTTGAGCACAGGTTTCTGTGCTGAAAACTTCCCAATACTTGACAGCCGCTTGAGAGAATCAAAGGTTTAAAAAAAAAAGTGACACTGATCCAAAGAAAACATTACTACTGAACAGAGGGGGTGTTGTTATGCAACTGGACCATTAGGAAAAAGAATTCAAAATTTGGAAATGAAATAGAAAATTAATAACTTCATCTGTTGACATTTACTGACAGCCCAAAAGCAGTGTATGTAGCAATAAAGTATTATCTCTTTTAAATTATGCATTTGTCATAAATAGTTTTTAACATTATTCACTTCAACCACTTCATTTCCTATGACAAATTCCTGTTATACTCCATATTTCCCTCTATTCCCTTTTCTCCCTTTCCTGCCTACCAGTCTTTGTCTCTATTTGCATAGCCTCATCTGTAGTATTTTTGTATTCCAGCTTTGTTTCAGACCTTTATGTTTTCTTATCTTTAGGGCTGGGTCTTTCCTCTTCTTTTCTTTTCCTAATTATAAAGAAGTGATTATATCATCATTCATAAAATCATAGAATCATAGAAAATTTGGGTTGGAAGGGACCTCAGGAGGTCATCTAGTCCAACCCCCTGCTCAAGTCAGGACCATCCCAAACTAGATCATCCCAGCCAAAGCTTTGTCTAGCCAGGTCTTAAAAACCTCCAAGGATGCAGCTTCCACCATTTCTCTGGGTAACCTGTTCCAGTGCTTTACTACCCTCCTAGTGAGGAAGTTTTTCCTAATATCTAATCTAAACTTCCCTTGCTGCAACTTGAGACCATTGTTCCTCATCCAGCACTGAAGAACAGTCAGGCTCCATCCACTCTGAAACCACCCTTTAGGTAGTTGAAGGTTACTATTAAATCCCCCCTCAGTTTTTTCTTGTCCAGACTAAATAAGCCCAGTTCCCTCAGACTCCCCTGAGGGACCTGCCTGTCACTAGGTTGCCTCCCTCATTCATTAAGGGACCCGTACTTTCCCTGATCTTCCTTTTGTTGCTGACCTACTTGTAGAAACCCTTCTTGTTACTTGTCATGCCCCTTGCTAGTTGCAACACCAATTTCACTTTGGCCTTCTTGATTTCATCCCTACGTGCCCAAGCAATACTCTTATACTCCTCGCTAGTTGTTTGTCCATGTTTTCACTTCTTTTAAGCTTCCTTTTTGCATTTCAGCTCAGTGAACAATTCCCTTCTAAGCCAAGCTGGTTTTCTGTTATACTTGCTAGTCTTCCTGCGCATCATGACAGTTCATTCATTCCTGTGCCCTTAATAAGGTTTCTTTAAAATACTACTAGATCTCCTGAACAACTTTCCCCTTTTCACATTGGCCTCCCAGGGAAACTGCCCATCAGTTCTCTGAGTGAATCAAAATCTGCTTTTCTGAAGTCCAGGGTCCTTACTCTGCTGCTCTCCTGTCTTCCTTTCCTCAGGATCCCGAACTCAGTCATCTTATGGTTGCTGCTGCCCAAATTGCCATCCACTTCTATGTTCTGCACCAAGTCTTCCTTGTTTGTGAGCAGCAGGTCAAGAAGAGCATGGCCTCTAGTTGGCCTCTCCAATACTTGTTCAAGGAAGTTGTCCCCAACACTCTCCAAAAACTTCTTGGATTGCCTGTGCATTGCCCTCCCAGCAGATGTCAGGGTGATTGAACTCCCTCATGAGAACCAGGGCTTGTGACCAGGAAACTTCCACTAGTTGTTTGAAGAAAGCATCATCCACCACTTTCTCCTGGTCTGGTGGTCTATAGCAAACACCACAACATCACCCTTGTTGCTCTCCCCTCTGACCCAGATATTTGTGTCCAGTAATAAAAATGAAACGGATTCTCCCCAATGGATTATCCTATAGGTCTAATACTACTTTGAGTCCTAAAAGTCAATGCATTATAAATAGGACTACCATTTTTAACCTGCTGAGAAATGACAAGGTGAATGCTATCATATAATAAGTATGCTAGAGCTGTTAGAGTTATCACTCAAATCCAAGCCCTCTGCATTCAGCATTTCCATTTTAAAAGCAAAGAGAGTGCAGCAGTTTCATCATCCAGTACAGCTATTTTGGAAAATTGTGAACTGGGTAGTGCTGACATAGTAATAGTAGATGGAGCCTTTCATAATTCGGTCAGTGGTTCAAATTTGCCCAGGTCTGATGTAAATTGAAAACATAAGATGACTGAAATAGTTAGAACAACCTAGTAGAGAACAGATTTCTGTAACACAAAAGTACCATCCTTATTAGGAATCTCAGCAGAAAAGCTGAGGATGACTGGACGATGGAAACATACATCTAAATTTGTAAAATGGTATATCATTCTAGGTGCTAAACATATGCAGCTCCCATGCCCTTTAAATGCAGTTATCAGTCAGAACCCCTGAAACTCAGGTCACAGATGTCTAACATAGGGTGCCCGATAGCTTTGGCACCCTCAGGGCTCTTTAGAAAAATGTGGCATTAAAGCTAGGTTCCATAGTGGCTGGTGATCAAAACCCTCCAGCAACAGAGCTTGCAGTCCAGATGGGAAAGGACTTGGAGGCAACTCAACTCTGGGAGAAGACCAGAGAGCTACAGGACTGCAACAAGTCTGATCATGTCAGACCAACCTGATTGCCTTCTACGATCAGGTCACAAAGGCCATGGATGCAGGTGTCGCGGTGGATGTAGTCTTTCTGGACTTCAGCAAGGCCTTTGACACCGTCTCTCACCCCATCCTAGTTAAAAAACTAGGCGACTGTGGCATAGATGCCTACACAGTCAGATGGATTGCAGATTGGCTGAGGGGTCGCACTCAGAGGGTGGTGGTGGATGGGTCATATTCGACCTGGGGGGAGGTGGGTAGCGGAGTCCCCCAGGGCTCGGTCCTGGGGCCTGCGCTGTTCAATTTCTTCATCAGCGATCTGGATGATGGGGTGGAAAGTAACCTGTTTAAATTTGCTGATGACACCAAAATTTGGGGGGAGGTGAGCACGCTAGCAGGGAGTGAGAGATTGCAGAGGGATCTGGATAGGTTACAGGGGTGGGCTAACAGGAACAGGATGCGTTTCAATACGGACAAGTGCAGGGTGCTGCACTTGGGCAGTAGGAACCAGCAGCACACTTACACAATGGGGAACTCCCTACTTGAGAGCACGGAGGCAGAAAGAGATCTTGGAGTCATTATTGACTCCAAGATGAACATGGGCCGACAATGCGAGGTCATGGTTGGCAGGGCTAACCGGACCTTGTCGTGCATCCACAGGTGCATCTCGAGTAGAGCCAAGGAGGTGATCCTCCCCCTCTACGCGACGCTGGTCAGGCCACAGCTGGAGTATTGTGTCCAGTTCTGTGCGCCCCATTTCAAGAGGGATGTGGACAACATGGAGAGGGTCCAGAGGAGGGCCACCCGCATGATCCGGGGACAACAGGGCAGACCCTACAGTGAGAGACTGCGGGACCTGAACCTATTCAGCCTCCACAAGAGAAGGCTGAGGGGGGACCTGGTGACTGTCTATAGACTCACTAGGGGGGACCAGAAGGGTTTGGGGGAGACGCTGTTTCCCCTAGCGCCCGCTGGCATAACAAGGAGTAATGGGCACAAGCTGATGGAGAGGAGGTATAGATTGGACATCCGCAAAAACTACTTCACGGTTAGGGCGGCTAGGAGCTGGAACCAACTTCCAAGGGAAGTGGTGCTGGCCCCTACCCTGGGGGTCTTTAAGAAGAGGCTGGATGCCTACCTGGCTGGACTCGTTTGAGTCCCGTTTCTCTTTTTGGGGTTTTTTGTTGTTCTCCTGCCCTGGCGGGGGGTCGGGCTAGAAGATCTACTAGGTCCCTTCCGACCCTTAATCTATGAATCTATGAATCTATAAGTGATACAAAAAGAAGGCAAGAGGGTCAAAATGCAAAATGTCTCCTACCACCATTTGTATATATACAAATGTGAGAAGTATAGGGAATAAACAAGGGGGCAGAGCCAGTCCAGGCCCAGCCAGTCAGTTCCATGATTAATACAAACAGTTAGTTTTATCATTTTGGTTAAACTTATGACAGACAAGTTACATTTGCAGGTTACAAACTTACAAGCTTTATATTAGCTAATATTACCTGTTTAGGCAAAATACCAAATGCCTCCAAGAAGCACATATTTATTGCTTATTAATCCCTCTAGTTCTGGCCATCACATATATATATATACAAGTGTGAGAAGTACAGGGAATAAACAAGGGGGCAGAGCCAGTCCAGGCCCAGCAGGGTATAAAAGGAGACCTCCCAGGCAACCAGGGAGCCAGCAAACAGGGGCTACAAACTAGGTAAGTAGTTTGCAGGCAGTTCGCTGGCCAGTTCCTAGGCCAGTTGGTGCCCCACCCCCCCACACCCCCTTTTGAGGGGCAAACCTTTCAGCTTGGCATGAGGAAGCAGGGAAAAAGAACCCTTTGGGGCCAACGAGCAATAAACAGGCCAGCTTCCAAGTGAGTTCACTTGGGAAGATGTGCATAGAAGAGCAGTAAGAGAGAGAAAGCAGATTAAGATACCCAGAGGAATGGCTGAAGGACATCGCAATGCCAGAGCTACTGCCATTGCCTCTGCTTGCACCTGTGAGGTTCCTGTCCAGGCAGGACCGCTCACCATTGAAGCTTCCATCCAGGTCCAGGTTTGGCACTGCAGCGACTGCGGCTTGCAGGTTCCTTCCAGTGACAGCCAGGTCAGGGAGTGCCTGTGGTGTGAGCAGTACCTCCTAGTGGTGTCTCTCAGGGAACAGGCAAGAGAAGGAGGAAGTGGTGGGGCTCCAAAGCATCCTCTGCCATGAGGAGTTCATCGATTTGATGCTGAGGGAGACCTCCCAGACTGTGGAGGAAGAAATGCCAGAGGCAGCACTAGAGAAGAGAGACAACGTGGATTCCCAAAAGGGTGGAAGCTGGAGGCTTGTGACATCTGGCAGCAAGCAGAGATCTTTACCTCCACCTGCAGTGGTTCATTTGAAGAACATATATTCAACAGAGAGGGAGCAGCATGTTCCATTGGTGGAGGATGGCAGGCCCTCCTCCCCAAGGTGGGAAGGATTGAGGCAACCAAGGTGAAGAAATGATGAGTAGTGGTGGTAGGAGACTCCCATCTGCCAACCTGACCTGTTGTCTTGGGAGGTCTGCTGCTTGCTTGGAGCCCAGATCTGAGATGTCACAGAAGGACTACTGAGGTTCATCCAACCCTCTGACTACTAGCCCATGCTGCTTATCCATGTGGGCACCAGTGATAGTACCACGGGAGACCCTGAGCATATCAAAAGTAACTACAGGGCTCTGAGTGCAAGGCTGAGCGGGGCTGGGGCTCAAGTCATGTTCTTGTTGATCCTTCCAGTCAAGGGAAAAGGCCCAGGCAGGAGTACGTGCATCCTGCACCTCAATACCTGGCTGTGCAGGTGGTGTCACCAGCAGGGATTTTACTTTTTCTACCATGCAGCGTTCTTCCAAGAAGGATTGCTGGGAAGAGATGGATCCACCTGACAAAGATAAGAAAGAGCGTCTTCGCAGACTGGCTTGCTAACCTAGTGAGGGGGGCTTTAAACTAGGTTTGCTGGGGGATGGAGACCAAAGCTCTATGGGAAGTGGGAGACCTGGAGGAAGAGCAAGCAGGAGGGGGAAAACAGGGGAGGTGCTCTCATACTTCCTAAGAAATTGGGGCAATCAACTAGTTACCTCAGATGCCTGTACAGAAATGCACCAAGCCTGGAAAACAAGCAAGAAGAACCGGAAGTCCTTGCTCAGTCATGGAACTATGATGTCATCGGAATAATAGAGACTGGGTGGGAGCTTGCATAACTGGCGTACCCATCCATGACAGTACAAACTGTTCAGGAAGGACAGGCAGGGGAGAAGAGGAGGAAGAGCTGCACTTTATGTTGAAGAGCCATATGATTGCTCAGAGCTCCAGTATGAAACTAGAGATAGGCCTGTTCGCAGTCTCTGGGTTAGGGTCAGAGGGGATAGCAACAAGGGTGATGTCATGGTGGGAGTCTACTATAGACCACCAGAGCAGGAGGAAGTGGTAAATGAGGCTTTCTTCAAACAGTTAGCAAAAGTTTACTCATCACAGGCCCTGGTTCTCATGGGGGACTTCGAACACCCTGACATCTGGTAGGAGGGCAATACAGCAGTGCACAGGAAACCCAGGAAGTTTTTGGAGAGTGTTAGAGACAACTTCCTGGTGCAAGTGCTGGAGCAGCCAACTGGGGCCATGCTCTTCTTGACCTGCTGCTCCCAAACAGGGAAGAATTGGTGAGGCATGTAGTAGTGGATGGCAACTTGAGCAGCAGTGACTACAAGATGATTGAGTTCAGGATTCTGAAGAAAAGGCTGGAGAGCAGCAGAATAAGGACCCCAGACTTCATAAAAGCAGACTTTGACTTCCTCAGGGAACTCCTGGGCAGGATCCCCTGGGAATCCAGCCTACGGGGGAGAGGAGTCCAGAAGAGCTCACTGTACTTGAGAGAAGTCTTACTGAGAGTGCAGGAACAAACCATGCCGATGCACAGGAAGACTACCAAGTATGGCAGAAGACCAGCTTGTCTTAGCAGGGAACTCTTCAGTCAACTAAATCACAAAAAAGGAAGCTTATAAGAAGTGGAAATTGGACAAATAACTTGGGAAGACTATAAAAGCATTGTTTGGTCATGCGGGGATGAAGTCAGGAAGGCCAAAGCAATATTGGAGTTGCAGCTAGCAAGGGACGTGAAGGGTAACAAGAAGTGTTTCTACAAGTATGTCAGTAGCAAGAGGAGGATCAGGAAAAGTGTGGGTCCCTTACTGAATGGGGGAGACAACCTTGTGACAGAGGATGCAGAAAAGGCCAAAGTGTTCAATGCCTCTTTTGCCTCTGTCTTCACAGGTAGGGTCAGCTTCCAGACTACTGCACCTGGCAGCACAGTTTGGGGAGGAGGTGAGCAGCCCTCAGTGGTGAAAGAACAGGTTAGGGACTATTTAGAAAAGCTGGACATATATAAATCCATGGGACAGAATGGGATGCACTCAGATTAGGTTTATCACACTGAGGGGAATGATATAAATACACTGTTAGAGCTGATGCATAGTTTCAGAGCTTTGCAGTATGCCCAGAAGTTAATTTACAATCACTTGATCTACCATCCTTTAAAAAGCACGAGCATCCCTTTGCATTTCCTCTCCACCACAACACCCAAATTCTACTGAATTTAGCAGAGTGATTTAATACAGTACCTAGCTATCTTTATTCTGTGTTTCTAGGAAATTTAGTCCCCTGTGATAATGATCTTGATTTATCTGGTACTTCCCAGTGATAGATTTCACCCCAATCTCCAATGAATACATTGATTTATTTAAGATAAAAATAGCCTTCCTTTAATTCTCCACTCCCCCAGCTGCATAATTTGATTCCTAATTTATCTTCAAGTTCAAATAAATAATTTATCAAAATATTGCAGTGTGTAACTTTCCACTCATCAATTTAATGCTTTGGGACAGAACTAGTATTAGCACCCTTAGAATAGTAGCAAAAGCCAAAACTGGTATACTCTGGCTGCTTGTACACATAAGGAGGGTTTAGTCATGTGATCTTGATTTGTCTGGGGGTTAGTTCTCCCTAAATTGAAACAGTGGGTTTTTAATTGTTGAGTTTAATTGTGTTTATTAAAAACCCACCATTTCAGTTTAGGGATTTTCATCACTGTGATGGAACAATGCCAGCCACCATCAAGTGCCCTCTTTGTCTAATATGGGCCAAGCCTCAAAGCTAAGAAAACTTTCTGTAAGCAGGGGCAGAATAAGGGTAGATATGCAGAATCTAGGCCATACTTGTGGAAAGCTATATGGATTCAATTTTATGCCAGAGGAAGAGAGAACAATGGGAACTTCTCTACCTGGCCTTGGGGGAGATACTGAAGAATGAGAACTAGTCAGTCAAGATTGCGCTAGGTCAGGAATGGGCAAAATACAACCCATGGGCCAGATTCAACCCACCAATTGATTGTATCCTGCCCACAGCTGCCTCTGTGGCATTCAGCATGGAGCTGAGCCCTGCCCACTCCCGCCTGAGGCAGCCCACACCATGCTGCCACTTGCACCTGCCCCACACCTGCCGACAGCATGACCCCCATCCCAGCCAGCATGCACAGCTTCCCAGCGGAGCTGCTTCTGCTGCAGCCTCCTGGCCACTGTTTGGCTTCCCCCACCTCCAGTGGCTCCTTTTCCTCCTCATGCCTCTGCTGCACTGCTCCAAGTGGGGTGGAAGCTGCACCCGGTCAGCTTCTACCCCAGTGAGAGGGGTTCCAGCTCCAGCTTCTGGCTGCCTTCCATTCATTCTGCCCACCCGGCATAATGAGCAGCCACCTGTAGATGGCTGAGTGAATGGAAGGCAGCTGGGAGCTGGAGCCCCACGCACTGGGGTAGAAGTCTCCCAGCTGGTCTCCCCACCCAGAGCAGCACACTGGGGGCAGGACAAGAAGGAGGAGTTGCTGGAAATGCAGGGAGTTGAACAGTAGCCAGGCAGCTGCAACAGCAGCAAGAGCAGCCCTGCTAGAAAGCTATGCATGCTGGCCAGGGCCCAGGCCAGGGCAGTACCATTGGTGGGCACAGGGCAGTGCAGATGGCAGCATAGTGTGGACTGCCTTGGGTGGGAGCAGGCAGAGCTCAGCTCCATGCAGAACACTACAGAAGCAGCCATAGGCCAGACAGTGGGAGGGGGAGGACTGCACCTGCACCTGCACTGCACCACCCAGGTGAGCTCTGCTGTATGCGCCCCTGACCCCCCTCTCTTCCCACCCCTGGCCAGCTCCTGGGTCCTAGTTTAAAGCCCTTTTCACCTGTCTGCAAAGATGCTCTTTCCTCTCTTTGTCAGGTGGCTCCCATCTCTTCCTAGCAAATTCTGCCTCTTCCTAGATTTTATTCCTACTCAGCTAGATTTCTTTATTTTCTCTGAATTTAATGTACTGAGAAAGTGTTGCATTATTCATTGAACCTATCTTTTTAAATGGAATGTAC
>NW_017729008.1:16216105-16254284 GCF_001723915.1 Gavialis gangeticus | reverse complement strand
CACACACACATGCACATCCACCCCACACATACCCCAAACCCCACAAACTCCCACACACCCACTCCCTACACACACCTAACACCCCCCTCCCACACACACACTTCCACACCTCCCCGACACACACTGTACAAGTAGTATATATGCTACTCAAAAAAAACAAGAAATCAAGACAAAAATATTTTTTAAATAAAATCAAAATATGTTATAGTAGGTGTTTGCTTTTTGGTATATGATTTGTTTTTTATCTATAATTTGTTAAAATTATATATTTTGAAATATTTTACATATGCGGCCCTTGACAGCTCACCAGAACTCATTAAGTGGCCCACAAGCTGAAGTAATTGGCCACCCCTGAGATAATTAGAATGGGCTGTTTGAGTGGGGGAAAACAAAAAATATGTGGAGAGGAGCCAATGGAAAGCATCTAGTCAGGGCCATGTTGATACAAGGAAGTGAGAAGAGAAAGAGCAGAATTCATGAGTCTGGGGTGGAAAAAGAAGACTTGAATCTTGGATGGAAAAAGTGAAAATCAGAGTCCATTCGTGGATCAGCTAGGAAGGACCTTGTCCTCAAAAATGTTGGTAGGGTGAAGGCAAGCTTTTGATAGATTTGACCTTTGTTCAGCCCTAATCTACCTTTGATACAGACATAGCAGGTACTGTACATTGCAGGAGATAGGAAAAAGATGTTTTTTCCAATATCCCATCTGACATTAGGAAAGCAGGTAGAAATTTAGTTATAGAAACTGTAAATTTTCAATGCATCTTTATATATTATTCTCTAGTTGTAAGTATTAAAACCATACCTTTTCATCACTGCGCTCACATGTTGCTGGAAGGGCAGCTTTAAAGATTCTGCTGAGAGATGCTGAAAGCAGCCACTGCTGGGAATGGGTATTGTATGGAGAACTGATCTGTGGGAGAGAAAGAGAGAGAAGCAGTGAAAAGGTAAAGAATATAGAGTCAGTTGTACTAAAAGTGGTTTGGGTTTTGTATGCATCAGAAACGTGTAGGCTACAAGAGCAAAAAATAATAAAGGTAATTGTCTCCCTGAAAATGTTACTTGGTCATCAAAGAAGAAAAATGTTTTTTGGTCATGCAACTAGTATTACCCTATTTGTCCTCCCCCTTTTTGCACAAACATACACGTTCTAACTGGAAAAAATACATTAGTCTTCTACATAGAACAACTCTGAGATGCCCCTGTTGAAAATGATGCAAAGAGACTGGATGGTTTTCCTCTGAATATTATCAGAATAAATCACCAGTCTTGAGTGTGTGTGTGCCAAAAGCACTGCTGGGTCTTTGTGCAGGGTTGTTCATTGCACCAAATATTCTAAGTAAGATGATAAAAGGTGCCCAGCCACACAGCCCATTAATTAGATCTGCACCATTGCCCGGGTTAGTGAGCTATGTCAGTGTTCTCCCAAAACTGCATCAAGGATGGCATTTCTGTTGCTAATGTTTTCTTATTTCTAGGGAAACAGATGGACTTTGTCCAGATCTGGCTATGAAAAGATTCAACAAATTTGTTGGCAGATTCAAGTTGTGAATATAAATCCCATCTTTGCAATGCCCTATTAAGTACTCAAGATAATTTTAGAGTGCCTGACCTCAAAGATGTATATGTTTGCCTATGCCTCATTATAGCACTCAGTAGAATTGGGTGATTTTTTTTCTTCAATAAATAGCACATTCAATGAAAAATGGAGTTTGAGAGGGCCGAGATGTCAGCTGTGAATTCAGGTTGAATTTGGTAACTAGTTTCCATACTAGAAAATAAGGCAAAAATATGCACATTTAAAAGTTTCATTAAAAAAAATTAACCACTGTAGCTGAACAAGTTTGAATCCTATCTTTTTAAATTTCCCATCAAAATGGCATTTTTCGTTTAATGATTTACTAAAATTAAAACAAAAAAGATTCGACAAAAAGGTTAAATAACTCAAAAAATGAAATAATCACTTCATTTGAGGTCAAATGAAATATGGGTAGGCCCAATATTTTGCTTTGTTTTTGTTTTATTTTGCCAAAAATCCTGAAAAAAGTCTGGTTCAGTGCATTTCAGCTACCAAAGCAAAAAAACAAAAACCAAAACATTATTGGTTCAACCCTATTACTAAGGAATATTTGCCATTATAGACATGAGCAAGATTTTTTTATCAAATCCATAACTATAAAGATGCCAGGGCACCTATGCTAGTCCTTCTGTAGAGTACTGGCTGAGAAGACCTCTGTCACCTTAGTGCAGGCAGTCTGTACTTCAGAGAATGAGTTCCCTGTTCCATGTAAGGTTACAAAGTGAAATCAGCCTTCAATTCTATCTCTGATAATAAACTACATTGGTGCTACTGTCATTTCAACCACTGGCATGGCTATAGGGCATCTTCTGCAAAACAGATATCTGAAGATGGATGAACACAGTTAAAATAACTAATCTTCAACTGCCAATTACAGGCTGAACCTACCCAAAACTACTGGGGTTCATACCTCCCTATGTATTCCTCATCCTATCTGCATGCTCAAGAGAAGAATTTGTACAGTATTGATTTAGGCAGTTTATTTGGACAACTTTAATTGGCCACAGCCCATCCCAATAAAGTCAGAGATTCCTCTATTTTTTCCCCTGGAAAAATCATGGAGCAGGTACTCAAAGTATCTATTTCTAAACTCTTGGAGGAGAAGGTGATTAGGAACAGTCAGCATGGATTCACCAAGGGCAAGTCATACCTGACCAACCTGATTGTCTTCTCTGATGAGATGACTGGCTCTGTGGGTGTGGGAAGAGCAGTGGATATGAAATACCTTGACTTAAGCAAGTCTTCTGAGGCTGCATCCAGATGAGCACAGCTGTGCAGTATGTGCGATTACAGTCATATCTGTGGCACCGCATACTGCACATTTAGGTGTTCTCCGCGCTGGGGGATTTTTTAACCCCGGGCAATCCCGGGGTCAATAAAAAAATCCATGCAAAAAAAAGGGGGGAGGCAGCACATGTGGGGACAACACACAGTGCCCAAAAGTGGAGCCTGGCCAGCCAGAGCCATGCTCCAGTTGCCAGCCAGGCTCCAAGCAGCAGGATCACTGCTGCTGCAGCCCCAAGAGGCCCTCAGGACCCCAGGTAAGCATGCTGGGGCCACCCGGGGTAACTTGCCACATGCCCAGGTGTTCCGCAGGGACAAGGTATGCTGCTGCTAGTTGTCTAGTTGTCCTTGGGGAACCAAACATCCAGAGCCATGTGGACGCGGCCTGATATGGTGTCCCACAACATTCTCACAAGCAAGCTAAGGAAGTATGGGTTTTGGATGGGAGAACTGTAAGGTGAATAGAAAATTGGCTGGATTGTCAGGTTCAGAGGGCATGTCTACACGTTCATTAAGGCTCAGTAGTTACTGCACACTTAGTTTAATACTTGTATAATCAAGTACTAAATAAATGCACAGTAGTCTGAGTTACTGCGCAGTAGTGCCACCAAATACCTTTTTAGTGACACTATAGCACAGTAGCTAAATAATATTGCGCAGTAGCGTATTAGTACTGTTTGTGCTACTACACACTTCTGCACAGTATTATTAAACTACTGTGCAGTTAGCATTTCATGTAGACATGCCCAGAAAGTAGTAATCAATGGCTCAATGTCTGGTTGGCAGCTGGTATGAAGTGGAGTGCCCTAGGGATCTGTCTTGGGTCCAGTTTTGTTCAATATGTCCATGGAAGATGGGATACAGTGCACCCTCAGCAAGTTTGAAGATTGCCGCCAATCTGGGGGGAGTAGTAGATATGCTGGAGGATAGGGCTAAGATTCAAAGAGACCTTGACAAACTGGAAAATTGGACCAAAAGAAATGTCATGAGGTTCAATAAGGACAAGTGCAAAGTCCTGCACTTAGGACAAAACAGCTGCATGCACCACTACAGGCTGGGGACCCACTGGCTAAGCAGCAGCTCTGCAGAAAAGGACCTGGGGGTTACAGTGGACAAGAATCTGAATATGAGCCAGCAGTGTGCCCTTGTTGCAAAGAAGGCTAACAGCACACTGGGCTACATTAGTAGAAGCATTGCCAACAGATTGAGGGAAATGATTTATTCCCCTCTATTCTTCACTTTCCTATGACTTCCTGAGGTCCCATCCAACCCTAATTTTGTATAATTCTATTATTCTATGTGAGAGGATCATCCAGAGAATATATGCATATTAAATACTGTTGGTGGACAGTAAGTAACGGATTAAACTATTTTAGAGACAAATTTACCATCTTACCCTAGAGGCAGCCCCGCTAGAACAGATCTGAAGTACATTAATAGGGGCAATGTGATGAACCTTCTTCTCCCACTGTCCACACTATAATTGTTCAGTGAATAAACAGGTGGCTTTATTCTCTAATCCTGTCAACACAATACCTTTCATAAGTTCATGAAGTTGTTTTCTCTTAAAAGAAAAATAACTATTCTTTTAGTTCCTTGTGTGGGAATGTTATGATTGTTCAGAAAAAATGCTCTGAAGAAGAGCATTTCCAGGAAATTCAGCAATCTGGCATTGCAATATGTCTTTTGTTACAATTGGGGAAAATCTGGGATAAAAGCAAGGAACATTAATATTAGCTCAAGTGGACATTGTGCTGGGAAGCCATAAATAAGTTTTATCATACAGAGTGGCAAATGCACCTGAGTGCTGCCCTTAGCACTTTGTACATGTTAATCTTTTCCCAACCCACTTACACAGTATGTGGTGATGACTTGTTTAGTAGTTTTGTGAGCTGAATAAGTGTCCTGCTCAGTTGCAGGAAAGACCTCAAGACCAATTTCACCTGTGGCTGAAACGAAGTACAAAATTCTTACCTTTACAATGGAAACCCACTGCTCAATGTAGCCTTTAAATGATTTCTTTTCTATAGTAATTGTATTTTATTCCCAAAACATGAACAGTATGTGTCTGACTGATCTCTCACTGGTTGTCACAAATCTATCTCTATTAACTGCAATTAAATTAATCCTACCATTGGTGTAAATGAGATTAGAAACAAGCCCAGTAGCTTTTGCTCTAATTAACTCTGTTGCTGTTTACAATGGGCAGATTTCTGTTTACAGCGTACTTACTTCTCCTATTGTAAAAAGCTATTTATGCTGTATTGTGCAACTGGTTAGATTTATAATCCTGACAGAATGCAACTGCTAAACTCAAAAGCTATCAGAAAGAGAGCAGTAAATGGCACTGGCCTTTGTTCACAGTGTACCAGAGTTTGTTCATTTAAGTACTTGTAAGGGTGAGTATTTTTATGATTTGTAGTCAGTCTTTATCAGTTAACTATATCCAGAAATCCAAAAGTAACCTTACTACATTGGGTAAATTCAAAAGTGCTGCTTCTTGTGGGTGCAACCCCCTGAGCTCAGTGAGACAATGAACTTAGCCAGAAGGCTTCCCAGGGAGTAATCACTGTGAAAGACATGACTTCATTTCTCTTGTCTAGTCTCCCTCTTCAGTAGAGACCGTGCTCCTAATGAGCAAGGAGCACCCTGGTACTCCCTGTGTCTTTGTCTCTCACCAGCATTCCTCTGGCTGTCTTATGCAACCCAAAAAAATGCCACGTAAGGAAGGGTGCAGTTGACTGTGGAAATGGAAAAAAACTCATATAGGATCCTGCAGATAGGGCAACTAAATATCTATAACTGAAAATGGAAGTCAATATTTATATTTATTCTAAAAAGAAAATACATTCATTTTGTCTCATGTAGAAATGATAAAGCTAGCCTAAATTGAAGATGGACATAACATCGGTGATATCTTGCTCACTAGAGTAGAAGTGGCACAGTAGCAGTTTGGAATCTCTTGCTGGTTGTAGTTTTGCGGAGGGAGTTGTCATACAGTAAGACAGTGGGATCAGAAAACAGGGCTGGGACCTCGGGAACTCTCCTCCCTGGCTCTATGACCTCAGACAAGATACTTCCCTGTTCTGTGCCTCAGTTTTCCCATCCACAAAATGGAAACATTATTGATACTTATCTCTGTCTCAGGCACCTATTGTGGAGATATTATATTTATACTTCAGAAGGCATAATAGAAGCACATATTATTATAAGTAACTTATAAGAACAACTATCAAAAATGTTTGTCATCCTCTAGATCAGGGGTGGGCAAAGTCCAGCCTGAGGCCTGAATTGGGCCTGCAGCAGACTCCATTTCCCATCAGCCCCTGCCCACATCGCTAAGGCTGGTTTCCATGGAGGCCCCATGACAGCACGGGGCCAAGATTTCCATGGAGAGCAGCCCCAGCAGTGCTGTCAGGGTGCACGGCTGAGTGGGGAGCTGCTTCGGGGCTGAGATCTTGTGGCAATAACAGTGTGGTCCGGAGCCAGGGCAGATCTATGATCCACTGCCCGCACACCTGGGGCAGGGGTGTGCAGGCAGCTCGCAGCCAGGGACAAGGAGAGTTGCAGTGTGGAAGCAAGGAGAATGACTACCAGAAAGAGAGAATTAGGCTCATAGGGAGAGGAGCTATAGACAGGCAGACCGCAGGGAGCTGAGAGCTGGAAGCTGGGAGTCGAAGAGCTGAGAGCCTGAGAGTGGAGGGCTAAGAGGGAGAGAGCCAGTGGATCAGCTCATGGTGGAGCTCAGGGACCACATCTCAAGTACTTTTATCCTGAGATTCAGCCTGAAACTCTGAGTGTCTCAAGAGACTGTGGATATTGCAGAAGTGAAATGACAGCGTGAACTGACAAGATATGTAATTTATAGTGTCCACCGTTTACATTGAAGGTGTCCTGCCAGGAAGGAGTTTGCTCTGGTGGAATAAAGACAGTAAAAAGGCTGTAAACAATTAGTGAAATACTGTGTGTAGCTAATTAACCCTGAACCCTGCTACAGGCTGCTTATTGAGTTCAATAATAGCGAAAAGAAACGTTGCATGTGCAGCAACTGTGGCTGGCAGGGTTGGGGAATAGTGCAAAGAGTGTTGGCAAACATTTCTCCAAGCAAAACCCATGAATTTTGAATCTGCCTTCATTCGTTTGCTTCACCAAAGTGAAGTTCTGATGCAGAGATGTTTGGGAATGTGAGTCTTGCAAAACTTTGGCCCAGAGGTCTGGTCTTGGAAAACTTTGGCCCAGCGGTCTGTGCTTCGTGGTTTCACGTGGCCATTCAGGAATATTTGATTTTTCTCCTGGTTGTTAAAATTTCAGTCACTAAGGTGAGAAGCAGAAATAGCACCAGGTGATTTAGGGATCAATCACACAAAACAAGCAGCTAACAGAAGATGCAGGCAATGAGACTAGTACATGCACAACCAATGACTGAGGTTACAAGTAGCAACCAATTGCATAAAAATCAGATTCTATTAGCAAATGATTCACAAACAAATGAAAGGACTAAAATCATAGAATAATGTATGCACTCTGAAAAGTTTCCTTACTCTAGCTACCGAGGACTGTGGTTGCCACCGCTTCATTCTGAAAGAGCAAGAGAGGCTACTTGGCAGGACAGAAAAGTAGTTTTCTCCATCATGACAGCCATTCCTGCCCCTGTATTGATCAGAGCTGAAGCCTGAAATGAACATTTTTGCCAGCACCTACTATTTCCCTAGTTGTCTGCATGTTGTTTTGTCCAGAGCCATGAAAATCTGCTTTATCTTCAGAATAGAGGTCTTTCAGTTATTAGCAGAACATCACGATAAAGGAGATGTATTGCCAGCTTTAAGATATGCTCTAAAAAAAACACAGGCTAATCAATCTGAAGGTGTTTACAGCCTTGATAGTTATGATTCTTCACTGGCAGATGGATAAGCATTTTGCACTAATAGCATTCCATCAGAATTTATTTACCTAGACTTCATTATGGGTTGTCTACATGACTAACATTTTAGTAGCGCTTGAAAATCAATGTACTAAGAGGCTAAGCAAGTACTTTAATATGTACTTTCAGTCTTTATTTTCTTATGTAACAAAAATAGTTCGAGTTGTGTTGCAATCTAATCAAAGCCAGTGGCTGGAAATACTTGTTTTCATCTGAACCTTTATCATTTCAAACTAGCAAGACAAGAGTGCAGGCTTTTAGGATTGGTTTCTTACAGACTTGTAAATAAATAAAAGTAGGAATTTGGTTTGCTGAACTAATATGCGTATATTGAATTATAGCTGTATTTAGGATGTTTATATGCATTTCTTTCATGTCCTTCCATGTAATAGCTGAGCACTGTATAAAATTTTTAAAAAATAGATCTTTTAGTTTTAGGTATTTTAAATTTCAGTGACAGTAGTATGATTGTTCAGCCATTGCATGTTGTAATGAAGGGCTATCCAACCATAGCATTCCCACTTTTGAAACATTACTGGGAGAGACACCAAACATTGAAGGAGTTGAATATTGTTGTTTTCCTGCTATTACCTTCTCAATGACATTAACTAAAGAATTGCTTTAGACGTCAGTTTTTTCAGAGTGCTATTTCCGAGTGATTTCTTCAGCCTGGACTGGACTATCATCAGTGCCTACAGAAAGCACTGACAACCTCTAGCAGTAGTAAATTCCTATCTTTCATCAGATTTTCTGGACCCAAGGGGCTAATGGATCCATTTTGCATATGGTGGCCTTTACTGGCTTCCTTCACACTATCCAGGGTAGCCTGTAGGGTTGCTCCATATGCTGAGCAGATGAATTGTATCTTCCTTTCAACTCTGATTAAGCTTTGATAAGGGCCAAAGAAGTTACTACAGCATTGCTTGATCTTTGAATAAAGTCAGGTGGGGGCTTCTCTAAGTATATATTTATGAGAAAGGGTACAAGCAACCCAGATTACTGCTATTTTTTTTTTTTTACTGAAACAAGTTCAAATACAGAGATTTGCTAGTCCTTATAGAACTTCCTTTTACGTATAGATGTAATTCCATATGAAAGATAGGGAGTAAGGGACTAGACTCAGTGGGCATGTCTACACAAGATGCTTACTGCACATTAGTTTAATAAACTGCACAATAATGTGGCAATTAAAAACCATGCTAATAGCCTACTGCACAGTGTAATTATGCTAATGCACAGCAAGCATCACAAAATAACCATGCGCTGGTGCTACTGCGTGTAGCCCGGGTGTACACGGGTTTCTACTCCCCTCTCCAACTGAGGGAATTATTGTCAGGGCAGTGTGCTGTGGAGGGACACAGCAGCCCAATGGCCGCCTCTGTCCCCTATAGAGTCAGGCCCAGTCAATCAATTACTGAACTATATACAAAGTTATTATTACAACAAAACCATTGAAGGGTAAGGACATAGATTGTATATATATGTGTATGTGTGTACAAATTTACTAAACAATAAACCCTATACCATCTATATTTATACACACACACAATTATTCAAAAATACAAATGAACAATAGAACAACCCACAACAAAGGATATTGATCGGGCAACCTTACAACTCTATTAATATACAATTACTTCAGCTTATTCACATAAAATATAAGGCACAGTCTACAAATATAACAATCAATCCTTAGACTACCTGGGTGCCCTCCAAGGCAGGGGCCCCACTTCCAAGGTACCACTACAGGAAAGGAGGTGGGGGGAAAGAAAAGGAAAGGGAAATGCCAAAGACTCCTAAGCCCCCACTGTCACCCAGGAGTGGCCCACGTGGTGCCCCTTCACAACCCTGGGGTCCCTCCCCTGTGGGGACCCTCTCTCCAGGGTTACTTACTACTCCACAGTCCCAGAGGGTTGCCTCCTGATCTCCAGGTCGAACTCTGTTCCCTACCGGGCTTTTCTGCACCTCCAGCCCGGCTTAGGGCCACATGCACTGCTGCGTGTAGCGGGCGCTTCGCCTTGTGCCAGGGATTGGAGGCCCAGGCAGCCTTATGCAGCACCGGGGCTTAGTTTGGTCCCAGACCCTGTGTGCAGCATCGTCTGCACTGAGCTGCTGCCCCGTGCCAGCAGCTGTAGACCTGAGCCACCACAAGCGGCTCCCAGGGTCTCTCACCCTCTGTGCAGCGCCTCCTGCACCGAGCTCCTGGCCTTGTGTGGAGGTTGGGCACCCAGGCGGCTCCAAAGATCCAACCTATGCACTGTGTCTCTGGCTGTAGACCAAAGGTTGCAGATCCGAGCCACCTCACGCAGCTCCCAGGGTGTGGACGCCATGCGCCGTGCTGCGCTCCGAGAGCCTAACGGCTGGAGCTGTCCGCAGCTCCCGCTGATAGAAGTCTTCAGGGGCTCTTCCAGGCTACTGCTTCACCCTGCTGAGCAGCCCTCCTCAGCTCTTCCAAGTCCTGCTCTTCTCTCTTCTCTGTCACCAGCACATCCCCCTTGTGCTGGGTACACAGCTCCCTTTATATTCTCCGAGACTCCACCCCTGAAGTCTTCTGGACCTGGCAATGTTGCAGTCTTCAGTGAGGTCAAGGGAGAACTCCTCTCCCCCTCTCCTCAGGAAAGGGGCGTGACTTCATGTCTCTTGCTGCCTCCTGATTGGTGGATGGGCTCCACCAATCAAAACAGCAAAATCTGAAGCCTAGGTCTCAACCTAAGCTCTGAAAGGGAAGCGTGCTACATGCGCAGTAGCTAGTTACTGTGCATTCAGTTAGTACTTTATTAAGCAAGTACTAAACTAAATGCACAGTTAATGAATGTGTAGACACACCCACTGCACCATATGTAGCCTTTAAATCAGTGCAAAGAGGGTAAAAAACACTATCAATCTGAATTATGGTATTTAGATCCCCAATGGCTGCCCAAGGTGTAAGAGTGTGGCCCACTAGACTTAAAATTATAAATGAGATTAGCTCCATGGGCTACATTGTGACTTAGCCTGTATCACAAAGTCTGTCCAGCAGAACTCTAGACCTGCCAGCAGCCTTCTCAGTGCAGTCACATGGCAAGTCCCTCTACAGTAGCAGAGCCCTCCCCTCTGCCAGCAGCGTTACCCCACCTCTGCTGAGCCAAATGGCTTCTCTTGCCACTTGGCAGATGGCTGAAGGTATGTATAGAGACACTGCTCTGCCCTCTGCTGGCTGCTGTGTCCTTTCCCAGGGTGCACTTGCCCTCTAGTAGCACAGCTGATAGTGTGGGTGCATGTACTCTTGGCAGTGGTGTTTGCTGTCTGCCACCAGAGGTAGCTGAGCATACACAAAACCTGAGAGTCCTTCCAATATTTACAGCTGTTTGTATTAAAGGGTATAGTTAATATGCCACTGAATCTATGGAACATTTGAAGTGGGAATGAAACTGGGTCATGCCTCTGCAAAATCTAAATAAGCCATAATTAACATGTCAGTCAACTATCAAAGATGCGATAATAGTTTGCAAACTGCTTATTAATTATGTACAATAAGAGTAACAGGTACCATGCAGTCCCCACAGCTGAAAGCAAGGAATGCTTAGTTGCAAACCCATGATATTGGGTGGTGTTGGAATTAACAATTGCTTGTTCAAGGAGAAGATGCAAATGAGCACTGACAACTTGGGCTGGCTTCTTCAAAGAATCCATAGTTACTGATTTCCAGTTTCCGTGGGTTTTTTGTTTGTTTTGTTAATTTTGTGAAATATTATGTTACAAAAATATTTCATGACTCACTTTGGTAGTAGGCAAAATGGAAAAGCAATGGGCTTCTCTCATGGGAAACACCATGCTTCAAGCAACACTCCTCTTACTCCCACAGCCGGATTAATGCATAGGCAAACTAGGCACATGCCTAGGGCCCCGAGCTGTAGGGGGCCTCACTCCTCTCTGCAGTGGTGGTACAAATGGCCCCGTCTGCCTCCCTTCTCTTCCCTTCCCCTCCTCTCTGCTGGCCTCGACACCACGGCAGCTGCTTCCTTGCGGAGGCTCTGAGCCCTGCTCCCTGTGGGCAGCAGTGCTGGGGTGGGGAGGGAGAGTCTTGACCAGCCCGGGGCCCACCAGTTTGTTTGCCTAGGGCCCACCAAAAGGTTAATCCGGCCCTGCACACCCCAACAACTAAATGGCATTGGGATGGGGTATGGGCCTATGAAGTATGTGGAATAAGGCCTTGACTTCGAAATGACACAATGGATTCTGCTGCCATTAGTCTTCCTCAGCGCAGCTCTGCTCTAAGGGCAGATTGACACAGGGACACTTGGGAAAGTGAAAATAAATTAACAGGAAGACGATGATACATTTGAATCAGAGAACAGAGGTTTAATGCACTTTAAATTCACACTCCTGATGATTTGACTTAACTTTTCTGAGCATCTAACTTTAGACACGCCCCGAGTACAATTATTTACAGTTAGCATGATCTAATTCAAAGGATCTGCTTCCTGGGACTGTTCAGAGTCACAACTGCCAACTTTAATGGCTTATATAAATTCTTATATCCAGGGTTTAATAATTTGGCAGTAAAAACTGAGTCTGTGTTCAAATATAAAGATATATTTACACACATTCTGGGCCTTGCAAATGTATGTGTTTAAAGCTGCATGCATGGTTTTTTTTCTCAGCATTTAAAAGGGATTTGTACAACAGGATAATATTATTATATATTGTAATTACACAACCTAATTACATGATTACATGTCTTTACACTAATTACACAATTAAATACCATTACAGAAATTATGTGAATACATTTGACTCATTAAAACATATTTTAAAAAACAAGACAAGCAATTGATACCACCAAAACCCATTAAAGGTATCTGGGATCCCTTTCACATATATTGTGCAGTACCCCAGTACATCCAATGTATAGACATTCTGATCTTAATGTCCCTTTCTTTGCTTGTTGTCTTACTGAAGTTTATTGTATGAAATATATGAACATGGTCAGAAAAGAGGAAATATGAATATTATGTGTAGAGCTATAAAGGGAATGGCTTGCACTTTTCTGTATTAGTTTTACAGGACAACTATTTCATAATGTTCCTGTTTCAGTTATTGTGGGATGAGGTGTAAAAACAAGATCAGGGTGACTTCATAGCTTTGGGGATTTGATAATGAGTAATCTTATGAAGCCTTTTACTTACTCATAGATTCATAGATGCTAGGGTCGGAAAGGACCTCAATGGATCACTGAGTCTGACCCTCTGCCCATGGCAGGAAAAAGTGTTGCGGTCATGGTGTCAAAACTGAGTTCCCTTGGATGTGTCCATAACAGAGAAAGTACAAGTGAGCTAATCAGCATCCTTGTTGGTGGTCCCTGCAGAGAAGCCAATGAATGAAAGGACAGGAAGACCTAACTCTGATGCCTAGGTATGGGTTGTGCCACTCCTGCTAACATAAGCCCTTGCTCAGTGATTAATTCCCCCCCAGAGCTGCCTGTGGAGTAAGGTCCTCTTCAGTGCAAGTAAAGAAAGAACTAGGCTTATCAGGTTGGTCTCTCCACACTTCCATTGCTGATGCTGATGCTTGTCTGATTCCTCAGAGACATAACGTCATTTTTCAGGGCTGTGAATTCAACACGTACTGTAGGCTCTACATTCATATGGAAAAGCCCTAAAAGCAGACCATTTCTGGAGTGAAAAGGACTGTTCCTATCCATATATTCTCTCACTAGCTTCAACGTAAACAATGCATAGAAATGCACTCTGACATTTCTATCTTTCTTTCACCCCTTCTTGCTTCAATCATCTTCAAATACTGAGGGGCAGTGAGACACCCCAGGGAACTGTTATGTAAATGGATTGCCGCACTGGCATATAAGCAGTACAGGAGCAGGCACTGGCCATCCACACCGCTAGCTCATATTGATAGAGCATCTGTTTCTCTGCAGGTGAGTTTTCTCGGGGGATTTCTACACCAGGACTTCATAGTTTCTCTTTGCATGTGGAATCAGGGAAGTTACTTAGGCTTTGATAAGCAGAGGCTTCCACCTGGAGCATAACCATTAGAAGCTCAGCAAACATGTTTCAAGAGACATTATATCCCTTTCAAGCTCCTTTCTTTCCTGAGGCATCAATAAAAGCTTCACACATGATAAAGATAGTGAATGCAGCATCTCTGGCTTTGTTTAGTTTCAGGTAATTTGTTCTGTTTACAGTTCATGTTGCATTCACATTCTCCATCCATTTTATATGGCTTTTTATAGGAAAAAAATCCATTTACTCTCCAGCCACTTCACTCACAGTAGTAATGCCACCTTCCTAGAGAACTGGATTGCTCTGCTAAGGAGTCTGCCTGCCCTTTCTAATCTCCTCCACATTCTCCAGTCAATTCATTTCTTATAATACACTCAATACACAGGATGTTTCTGTTTTGTTTGCAGTGGCCAAGACCCTCTCGCTCACAAAGGGGACTGATTCTCTAGTGTTTTATAATATAGCTGCATGATCATGATGATGAGTTACCAGCACTGGTTTCAGGCACATCCTACTGGAGATTGGACTGCTAGTGCTACTTTTCCAGCATATACCTCTCTAATGCAAGGGTGTGTATACAGTTCAGCTATTTTGGATAGTCAGTTTTGCTTTACACTATAGTGAGATCAGAACTGTAGTGTTTCCTGTTTCAGCCCTTTTTGGTGACTTAGGATATTTACCCTGCAGGCAAGAAATGCAACTGCAGCTGATGTAGACATACCTGTGATGGCTATAGATCAGTCAACTTGTGTACCAATATCAGACAACCTGCAGGATCACAGGCTTGAGCTCAGGCTGTACGAGCCTGCCTAGAACCCTGGGTAAGTACATGGCAGGTGAAGCCATTACCCATGCAACTACCCTGCTATCTAACCCATGCTCACAACATTTAAAGCTAGCTCAGGTACGCCCACATGAGCTGTAAGCACACTGCTAGATTGCAGTGTAGACATAGACCTACTTATTTTGCTATGTCTGAAAGTGTCCCCTAAAACAGCCTAGCTGCTATCATCAAACTACTAAAATAGACTGAGCCACTCCTGTATTGTTTCAGTTTTACCTCATTAGAATTACACCAACACAAAAGTGGGTTAATGTACTTATGAATCAGCTTCACATAATGCAGAACACTTTGCTTTTTGAAGTTTTCCATGGTCCCACTTTACTTTTCTTTTATTGCAATTAAATTTCCCTACTGAAAATAAAAGGGCCAATTCTGCACTGGGCTGTGTGCAAACCTACTGATTTCAGTGACATTGCGTGGATAATAGCCATACACAGCATGTATCTTACTCATTAGACAAAGGGCCAAGCAGGAAGCCCAGGTTCCTTTTCTTAGGAAACTGCATCTTCTCAGAATCACCAGTATAAGTCTACAGGCATGTTGTCAACCTAACTTAGAGAGGGATGACCTGGGATTTTGGGGGGACTGGCTTGAATTGCTGCAACGGTGTGTAGATGCTCTCAGACTGTAGCTGGGAGTTACTGCTGTTGCCCCTGCTGTTCCATTCATTCCCAGACTCCTTTGGTAACCCATTCCACATCCTCTTGAGCACGCATTGTTAAATCCTGCCAAGCACACACGTGCTTTGTTGCAATTCTGCTCTTAGCACAGTAGGCACACAGTGACGGTCAAACATAGCTGCCTTTTTCAGAGTCACCTATAATTTAAACACTGCCACAATGCACATGTGGACCTCAACCTTCTCAGTTTTTGCCTCTACAAGACTTCCAATAAATATGAAAAAGTTGTGAGCCTTTGGGGAAGGGTAATGATCATTTATCACTGTAAATTAGTAAGTATGTTTAACAAGCTAGTTTGGGAGTTTTAGCTGTATAGAGTAGTGAATATAAGGCAAGGAACAAGATTTGGTGGCGTATCTGACTTGGTGAAAGACACAGACATTCATAAATGTAGGGATGTATGAGATCCAGCTAAATTGTAAATCAGATCTCTCTGATACTTATTGTTACAAAGAAAATTGAAACGTTATGGATCTGTAACACTTAGAACATTGTAGAGTTATTATTGTATTGTTAGGAACGTTGCAGGCATTTTTTTAATTATTTGAGGGCTTAATCCTGCAAAGATTTCCATTAACAGTAAGGAAGGAGTTTCTTGACTCAAGAGCAGATTCACTCCTTAAGTCGTTACTTCTATAATAAATAATCTGTTGGATCATTAGTCCTACAGAGTGAGTTTGACTGTTGCTCACATGTAGCTAGGGTGCTAGCTTCTCCTTCACTATCCTATTAATGTCTATTGCAATATTTATTCAATTAAAAATAGCTCTTACTGTTTTTCCATCTCTACAGTAACCACACATTCTGTTAATGAAAATCCCTGAGGGTAGAAATAGATATTGCCTGACATTGCATTTCTTCTGCCATAAAAATGTTTATGGCAGCACAAATGGCAAGCAAATAGATGTCCCTATCGTTTGTCACGCCACATCAGTGGCATGACAAAAGGTAGAGTTAAATAGTGCTGCTATATTTTGGCTGACGTCTGTTTGCTTTATTGAGGGAGAGTGCAAGCAACCTAGATCTTCCCACACTCTCCAGCCATCCTAGGCAGGTGCTCCAGGGGTTTGAGGTGTCCTGTGCACCCCAGGAATTCCTAGGCAAGACAGGGCCCCTCGAGCCTCAGAAGGCCCTGCCCAGCTTTCTCTGCTTACAGAAATGCACCCCAGGGAATGTCAAGATGCCTCTCTCTCCAAGCAGGGAAATTCAGGGTTCCCCAATGACAGTGACCCATCCCAGGATCTCAAGGGGCATGTCTCCATAAGTAGAAAAGCCCATGTGGGTCCCAGCATGGAGGCATTGGACCCAGGGAATACCTGGTGCCCTATGCCTCAAGCCAGGACCTGCACAGCCCTGTGCCTCTCTCCATGGGTACCCGCACTGTGTCCTGCATCAGCCTATGCTTTAAGGAGTGGCATGGGTCAGCATAGTCCTTGCAAGGAATCATGTGGACCCCAGCACGGAGGCACTGGGCACTAAGAATTCCCCAGGTCCTGTACCACCCTGTGCTTCCTTGCCAGAACATGCACAGACCCGTGCTTCACACGGAGGCACACAGGCTTCACCCAAGGGCATGAGTTGGCACAGGTCCCAACATGGAGGCAGAGGATATCAGGAATTCTCTGGCTCCCATGCTGCTGCACACCTTTACACCATCCCATGCTGAGACCTGCACTGACCTGTGCCTCCATGTGAGACACAGGTTGGCATAGGTCCCTGGTCCTGGCAAGGAGGTACAGGTTAGCAAGGGACACGATAAGTCCCCAGGCAAAGGGAAGAAATCATCCACTGTCCTGCAACAGACCCCTGCCCAACTGGTGACATGTTTCACTCAATAAGGCAGATCAGCTGTGGCGGGACACATTCTGCTACAGCTTGATCCAATTTGTTTGGCAACATCAGTTTTTACCCCAATTGTTTTGATGCAATATTGGTGTAAATTGTAAGAGCATACAGTCATATGCTCTTTCTCCACTGCCTGGCACCTTATATTATTATCAAGGAGCAGTATCATGACACCAACATTATTCTACACTTTCACACTGACTAAAAAAGGGTCAAGAAAACTATGAACTTTGATTCAAATTCTTCTGTGGCTTCTTCAGAGTTACTGTGATACACACTAATGTAATCAAGAATAGATACTGGTGCTTTGTTTCTTCTGCACCACAGAGCAATTGTTCTAAGAGCTAAATTGTTCCATTCAGCAAAGAGATCAGTCAAACAACAGAATAGGTGACCTTGCTTGAAATGTTCAAGATCAGATTTATTTCTGGTGTAAATCTAGTCAAGTTAGTGAAACTTCACCTCAGATGTGCTTGGCCCATGCATTCAGGTTTATTAAGTCCCAGCAGAAGATTATTATACAGAGAATGTGCAAATGAGTATTAGTTTTCTTCCATGTGAATATTCTGTAGATTATTTTTGGCATGTTTGATCATGTACATATAACTTGGAAGTTTTTCAAGCCAAATTCTGGCATCTGGGTTGCTCTGTTTTGTTTGGATAGGTAACCTGGAAATAAGACACTGTCACTCTGCTGCAGGTGATGCCATTTTTCAAAATCCAATGTTCATAGAAAGCTCCAAATGGCTGAATGCTCCTGAGAGAATTTGGTACTTGAGCAAGCAGATCATTAAATCACACAGCACACAGCAATACATCAGCTGACACAGAAGAGGGACTGCTCTGCTGACCTTTTTGCTTTTCACAGCTTTTCATTGTTCATGCTATATTAGGTTCAACAAGTGTGTCATGAACATTGAGTATACAGTAACATCACTTTATAAACAAGGCGAAGAAAGCAAGGAATTGGAAAAAGATAAAAGGAGAGTTTTCCTTTTGGGACTCCTCTGGCCTTGATCATTAAATTCCCCACTTCCTACCCCCCCATATGATTTTAATTTGTTTCAGGAGAACCTAAAGAAAAACTACTTTTTTCAAATAACTTTAATCCCACAAGCATGACAGTGTGATTCATACATGTAAAATAAAATTATATTTTACCTCCTATCAGACTTAGAAAAGCAAATAATTTATTTAAAGACATGGGGAAGAAAAAGAGTGTCTTGTAAAGTTAGAACTAATCTAAATATTATAATCTATTTAAGGTCAGAAATATATTCCTTCCACATAGAAAAATTATCTTAGATAGCAAGAAACAAAGAATGGTTACAAATCAACCAGCTTTCATTTTTTTTAGTCAAAGGATTTACATTTAAATTTGATTCACAATACTTTATATTTCTTTCTTGTTTTTAATCCCTTCTCAGTCAAAGCTACAGAAATATGCATACAACTATAGATACCTCAAGGTTATCTTTATGTGTATATTCTGTTACTGTTGTACATAATCCTTTTGTTTTGTTTTTTCCCTTAATCTAACAGCATATGAAAAAATGCACTAAGATGTAAGAGTTCTGCACGTTTTGTCAGCACTAACAAAGAAACAAGATTGGCCGACTTTAATTTTGGGGGGGAAACTTTCTTGACAATTTTCTTATAACCAAATGGCCAGTGTTATTTTGATCTCCTGCTGTAGTCCCTAAAACTAAAGTGAAGATAAAGTAGTCCCAAGTACTCCTCTGCTTGATGTAACAGCTTGTATTTTAGCAACTGTAAAAGACTTTTAATTGGTTTTCCTACTTAGAAAAAATATTCTTAAGCAGAGAAATGATACAACTTCTTCTTACCAAAGTGTAATTAGTTCCCTATCCAATGCATACAAAGCTGCGAGTTTCTGAGCAGAGATTGGAAAGCACTGGTTCTTTCTGATCTTGTTCTTCTGCTCTACCGACCATAGGTGTAAATTCAATATTTCATCCTTTGTCCCAGGAAGAGATGTGTTCCAGAAAGTCAGCCAGAAGGGAGGACCTGTTAAGAAAAGGATACGAATAAATACTTTTTAAAAATTCCAATTAAGGATGTAATTTACTACCAGAAGACATTCAGAATGATGCACTATTAAATCTGATGAGCAAATAAAAAAAATCTGAGCCACGTGTAAAGCAAGCATTGCCTTAGCAACAAGAAAATTGGACTCCTTCTGTGGTCTGGTGCTACATTTCCGAGCTGCAGGTTTGAGTTTGAATCCTGTAATCAGTATTGTAGTATGCAAAGATCTGGATAGTATCCACTTTAGGAGGTCTAGTGACTTCCATAGTCTTCTGTATGTCAGAAGCCACCAGACTCCTGCCAGAGCAGTGACTATGTGTTGCATGTTGTGCAAAATTAATAAACTGTTATTTGACCTTTGTGTGCCTGTACAATTCCTTCATTTTGCATAGGTTGTACAAAGAACAAAAGACACTTCAGGTATCTACGTATTTCTCAAATCGAGACGGACTGAGACATTCACACTTATAGTTCTCAATAGCAGAACCTGTTTCACCAGAAAGGGCAAATACCTGAACTCCAAAGGAAACTTACAGTAATACCTCTGTGACGGGACACTTGGCACGCCTATCTCTTTAAGAAGAAAGGCTGCCTGAGAAGCAGCCTGCTGGTGGTGAGGGGGCCAATCAGAGAATCACAGAACCAGAAGGGGTGATTAGACAGCTCGATCGATAAATCAATCGATCTCAAGGTGAAATAGACTAAGCCAAATTTCAAAGGAAGACCCTTGATGCACAAGTATGTGATGAGAGACTGCGTGGGGTGGGGAGTGTTGATTCAGGTTAGAATTAAATTCTTACCTTGCTGTTTCAAGATAGACAGCAATCCCATGCTCCAAACTGCTGCATACCAGGGTGCAAAGGACAACCAAAAGCAAACTCCTTGTACCATGCCTCTCCCTTTCTGCATTTAATTCATCCCAGAATCAAACAGTATTCTGAGGTGGAACCTTTGTTCTTCAGGAAGAGAATTCTGAATGAATCTCTTTGCCTGTTTAAATTAAAAGAAAAGCAAATCATGTAATGGAGCCCATCTTGGGCAACAAAAAAGAACAAATCTCTATTAATATTGATTATGTACTGCCAGAAAAATACAGAGGAAGAGACATCTCTTGTCCAGAAGAGATTGTATTATAACAAAATATATCACCAGAGATATAGTGGAAATTGTATTTGCAGATGATTTTACCCTGAGATAAGGTGTAGCAGGAAAAGGGGACCAGTCCGATCAAGCCCCACAGAAGGTTGGAAGGAGGATGAAAAGGAGGAGCTGGAGAACACGCTGATGAAATTTGTAGAGGAGTAGAGGAGTAGGAGAATTGGGACGGAAGAGAGAATAAAAAGACCATGCTTAATTATACCAAAGATGATTTACAGGTTGAGAAAGATGAGAATTAAGACCTGGTTTTGAGCTCTGGGTAGGAAGAGAGGTCATTGGAGACTTTTCTAAGAGCTGTTTCAGTGGAGCTGTCCAAGTTTGCAGATGATACTAAATTGTGGGGTGAAGTGCACACTCCAGAGGGTAGAGAATGACTGCAGGCAGAACTGGACAGGTTAGATAAGTGGGTAGTACACAATAGGATGCAGTTCAACAAGGAGAAATGCAGAGTGCTGCACCTAGGGCCTAAAAATATCCAGCACACGTACTGGCTGGGGAATGACCCTTTAAGCAGCACAGAAGGGGAAAGGGATCTCAGAGTCATAGTGGACTCCAAGGTGAACACAAGTCGTCAGTGTGATGAAATCATCAGCAACACTAACCGCACTTTATCGTGCATCAACAGATGCATGACAAATAGATCCAAGGAGGTGATACTTCCCATCTATGCGGCATTGGTCAGACTGCAGTTGGAGTGCTGCATCCAGTTCTGGGTGCCGTACTTTAAGAAGGTTGTGGATAACCTCGAGAGGGTTCAGAGGAGGGCCACTTGTATGGTTAAGGATTTACAGGCAAAGCCCTATAAGGACAGACTAAGGGACCTGGACCTCTTCAGCCTCTGCAAGGGAAGAGTGAGAGATGATCTTGTGGCTGCCTACAAATTCATTAGGGGGATGCAGCAAGGGATCGGAGATGCTCTGTTCACCAGGGTGCCTCTTGGGGTAACAAGGACCAATGGTCACAGACTGACAGAGAGCAGATTTAGGCTAGATATCAGGATGAACTTCTTCACAGTAAGGGTGGCCAAAACTTGGAATGGGCTTCCAAGGGAGGTGGTGCTCTCCCCTCCCTTGTGGGTCTTTGCGAGAAGGCTGGATAGGCCTTCTCTTTCCTGCCCAGGGCAGGGGCTCAGACTCAATGATCTGTTGAGGTCCCTTCCTACCCTAAAAATCTATGAATCTATGGAGCAAAAGGAGCAGAAATCTGATAGGAGAGTCTAGGAAGGAACTGGGAGATGAACTGCAGCCAGTGATTATAGACAGCACTTCAATGAGCTTAGAAAAGTAAGGGCAGTGGAAAAGAGGAACAACAGAATTAGAGATGGACCTGAGGAAAGCATGGAAAGAATCACCCACCCCATCAACAAAAGAGAGGGAGTATAGGGCAGGGAGGAGAGGGTTGAAAACTGACAAAATGACACTGATGCAGATGGACTAGGAGTTTGATGCAAAGGCCAAGTGCCTGGGTGTGGGTGCCCGGGGCTGAATAAGAGCCAGTGACTGTCAGAGAGGAGAAACTCTACATCTGAAACATCAGAGAAAGAGATACTTGATGAAGACCAAGTCAAATGGACTGCCCCCTCATCTAGTAGGAGAGGTGAACTACGGATCCAGGTAAAATGAAGAGCTAAGACCAAGGATGCATGCAGCTAAGGCTCTGATATGTCATCAGGATAGAGGCTGAAGATGGAGAAGATTGTCCCAGAGGCATTATCAAACTTTAACATGATTGCCATCTAACTGCTGTTTAGAGGCTTGTGTGAATTAAAATGTCTGAAACTTTACACCTCAGAAGTTTCAGAAGGGAATTACCAAGCTCAGGTGGAATTACTAAGTACTTGATCCAAAACCCATTTTCATTAATAAAAGTCATTCCACTGACATAAGTGACCTTCAGTGCAGGCCATAAATCACTACTGGGTGATGGAAAACACTATGCATAGCACGAAATTGCTTTTTTGTTGTTTCTTTGTCCTCTTACATAACAGTTAAAGTCTTAGGGCCAGATCCAAATCATCCTTATAGGCACCTACCCAGGACTTAGGCAGAATTTAGATGTTTAACTCTCAAAAATTGATCCAGGTCAACCCCAGTCCAAAAAACACTTTGGCACCTTTAGTCTGTAATGGAAAGCTCCCTAAGCTCCTGTCAGATGAAAGATGTAGAGGTGGCCTGTAGAAATCCAGATCAAACTTCTACATACCCTAGCAGCACCCCAGGTTAACTCCTGAACATAGGCAGTGGCAGTGCCACCACTTGCCTTTGGCACAAGAGTCTAGTTGTCAGTGTTCACCCAGGTAGTGGAAAACCTGGTTCTAGGCTTTCATCAGCCTGATGGGACTCAAACCTACATCTCCCCCTTCTCAGAAGGGTGTACTAATTGCCAGGCTATGGGTTGGGCAGTATCAATGAGGAAGGTATCCACTCATCCTTTTGAAGCTGGTCCATTGGGCAGTAAGAGTGCAGAATTCATGGGACCAGAAGGAAAGAAAGTAAGAGGAAGCATAACTCTGTAGCTCGTTGAAGGAGGTGCTCCCCTGTGGGAGGAGACCTTTTTTCTGGACCCTGATGCCAGGATTGTTTATGCATTTTACATTTTTCAATCATGAGTTCAAAATCAAAATAACACTGACAGCAAGAAAGGTAAAAGAGGCTCATCACTTGTCTTTCTGAAAGCATACTTCCTGCAAGTCATTAGTTTTATTCATTTGACTCGTGCCTTAAACATCTCTTTACTTTCTTAAGGGAAAAATTGGGAAAGGTTCTGTGCTTAATTATATGTAGCTAGAAAGATTCCTGCAGGGACTCCTTTCCTCACTCAACTTCCCTGGGGTTGCAACGACAGTTGTTTTAATGCGAAGCATATATGATGAATGTTGATAGATGAGGTTTTTGGTTCTTTTAGTAGGAGTTAGACTTGGAACAAGATGGGGAAGTGGCATCTTTTGACTAGACCATTCCCTGTGAACAACAAAACACTCCACCAATCACTTCCAGATGGCAAACTACCCTTCAAGAGCCTCTGATGTGCTGGAACAGTGTTTCTCAACCAGAGAGGTGCAACCTCCAGGGCAACCACAAAAGGCAATGAGGGTTGTCACAAAGGGCTCCTATACATGTGCAGGGAGCTGGCTGTGATGCACTGGAAATCCAGCGTGGAACAGACTCATTAAATGAGTCTGCTGGAACACGGAAATAAATGCACTTCAGCAGACTGGCGTCATGTGTATTAGCGTCCCCATGCCGAAAAATGGTGGCAGGGCACTTTGAAGCTAAGCTCATTTGATGAGCTTTAGTTCAAAGTACCCCACTACCATTTTTCAGTGCAGGGGACACTGATACATGTGACACTCGGGCACTTTTAATTAAAAGAGGTCGCTAATTAAAGTGCCCCTCCGCGCCTCCTTGAGCATGTGTAAAAACACCCGAAGTACTGAAAACGTTAATCTTGCTCCCTCTCACTCCACGTACTCTTGCCCTTTCAGGTCAACTATTCTCTATTAATCTCTCAACACACACAACAAAATAAATGTTATAGGCTTAGCATTGTTAGTACTGAACCTTTTTTTCTCTGACAGGAAAAGTTTTGACTTTGAACAGAAGATCACCAACCTGAAATGGTGGCAAAGAACTATGCTAGAATACTAATATTCTCAAGTTTGTTTCAATCTCATTTGCTCTGTACTAGATGGTTGGTATTTATCAAAGATCAGATGTATTAAAATCTGACATGCAGTTCTGAGAAGCAGTCACCTTCTCAAAGATGAAGCCATGTATAGGAGTGGATCTCTGCAAGCATTTTGCAATGAGGTTGAAATTTAAAAGAATCAAAAATAGATGCAAGCCTGTTTCAAAGAAGGTGACGATTATTGCCTTGCCACAGCTGACATCATAGCCACTTCCTTGTGAGCCTTTGCAACCCTTAGAAGAAGGTATTTCAGGTCAAAAATGTTATGGATAAATTATAAAGCATTTGTGAGATACTAGGGCAGAGCCATAATGTAATGTAGAGATTAGGAAACCAGAGGGATTGGCAAATGGAGAAGAATTGTTAAAAGTGAGTTCTAGCTTGGCTAAACAAGCAAATGGAGATGTAATTCTTACGCACTGGAAGGGTGTTGCCACTGGGTGGAAAAAGAATGGTTTATGACTTGTCCATGGGGATATGGGTATAGATAAATACAGTGGGATGGACTGCACAATTAAGTAAAGAACAATCTTGATTTAATGACAGAAAAACAATTTCTGACTTGTTAGATTACAGAATATCCTCTCAATGGAAATGGGGAAAGTCCTGTTGTAGAGTCCTTTAAAATTGGCTTGAAGAAAGCACTAGAATTGCACTACTATAAACAGTGATCTATTGGCAGGAGTACAGTGTGTCGAATACTCTCTCTTGTGATCTCTCTTACATCAGATGTAAGTCGTTAGGAAGAGCTTCACTGAAATAGGGCCCCCATGTAGCTCTGCTGCATGAAGTGCAAAGGGAGACCAGGATTACAGGAGCTGCTCAAGGTACACCTCCCTGTATTCAAACTAGAAGGGGCTTCTCAGTGGCAATGTGGATTTATCGTTTTAGGTCAGAAGAAACAATTTGAGCCTTTCAATTTCATCCAGTCAGCACTGTACTGACCTGTTTAATTGGGTTTATCTAAAACTTAACTTGTGTTTGACCAGCAAGCTGTTTAAAATTTAATCTGAACACATCAAGATATTCCACTTGATAGTTTGTTCCAATGTTTAATCACCCTCAACACTGGAAATTTACTAAAAATTTGTGGCATATTTTCCGTTTGAATGTGTCTGGGCTAGCTGCCAGCAGGGAGTTCTTGTTTGGCTTTTCCCCACTAGATAAAAGAGCCTTCTGTCCACGTGAAAGGTCTTATACACTAGAAGGAGGTGGTCAGGGCAGATCCACATGAGGTACGGTGGTGCAGTCAGTATATGACATTACCAGTAGACTTGAAATCTCTTCTAATAATGGAATCATTCTTATTTGATTAGAACTGTTTGCTACAAAACCAAGCTGACTGGATTAAGTGTATTTCTAGCTTTTTATTTTTTTATCAGTTGAATCCCATTTCAGGTTTCATTTTGTCCAGCATTAAAGTCAGACTAATAAGTATATATTTAGTTACCTGTGGCATTGCTCTTTCTGAGTAGTGGTATAACGCAAGTATTCTTCCAGTCTTCTAGAATGTCCTTGGTATGCCAAGATTTAATAAAAAATTAACATTCTGAACCAGGCATATCCATCCAACTCTTTTAGGACTCTTGGGTTCAAGTATTCAAGCCTGCTGATTTAAAAAAAAATATGCTACTAATGGATAATGATTAACACCTGCCTCACTGTAAAGTATTTCATGTACATCATCCTCCAGAACAAAAATATTTGTTGAACTCTTCTGTCTTGTCTGCATCAAAGTTAACAACTTTTCTATCTCTCTCTGGCAATGATCCTATATCTCTGCTAGGATCTCTTTATCCTTAAAATACTTTTAAAAGCTTCTATAGTTCTCAGTCTTGCCGGTCATGAATTTTTCCCTAAGTGTTTGGCTTTCCTCTATCAACATTCTGTACTTTGTAACTTCTAACTTATATTGATTTCCACCTGTTTCACCCATTTGTTTTGTACTGTTTTTATTTGGGGGGTGTTATTTATTTATTTCCAATTGCTGCCTTATTCCACCACAAAACCAGATTTGGCTGTTGGCCAAAGTGAGCTTACATTGATTGTTCAATTGTGGGGTTTGGGCTACCTAAACTTATTGTTAAAGAACTTTTAATTTTCATCCACATTCTTTGTCTCAATATTTCCTCTCAATCACTGTTTCTTATTATTTTCCTCATCTTTGGGAACTTGGCCCTCTGAAGTACCAGGAATGACCTTCTATTCCCATTTGGTCATGTAGACTGACATTCTATTTAAGGAGTGGAAACCCAGCACTGAACATAGTCTCTTATCACTAATTCCCACAAAAGAACATGTGAAGGCATTGCCTAATTCCCGCTACACAAGAACTTAACCCCCAGAAAGAGACACTTTATTTTGGAATGCACCCTTTCAGCTGTTTGAAAACCAGTGAAATCAAAGGCCAATTCAAGAGATATACTTCCTTCATACCAGCTCATGCCAACGCTTTTGACGTGATAATGAAAGCAGGGCAGGGTGGCACCTTAGATACTATTTCATTCAGCAAGGCTTGAGCTTTCATAGGCAGCAGCCTGCCTCATCAGGATCAGCACTTACTGTTGGTAGCCTAGGCAGCTTTCTGTGCAGCATGCTACCAAACTAACACCTAGTCTATGGAGTCTAGGTGCCACCTGGACATTGTGAATTCCTAAAAGTTCGGATCCACAATGCTCAATATTGCAATATGTAAGTCTCCTTTAAGGATCTGGCTCATAGGAGTCAAACCACTGGAGGTGTCGCTACACAAGCACTCCCACCCTTTATTATACAATGGTTGGAAATGTCTACACTAGTGTTTTTATTAACAGTGGCCTAGTGATTATTATTATACTCCTGAAACTTCTCCTAAATCTCAGTATTTTAGGAATACTCCTGTCATTGACAGTCACAGTGAAAGTGATGAGTTCATATTTTCTTTCAAAGTCAAGAACTCCTTATGCCATGCACTTTGCTGCATAGATTTTAAATTCCCAGGTGCATGGCATCACTTTGCAATATATAATACAGCCTTTCTGAACTAAATTTCTGCAGTTCCCTTCATCTTTCTTTTTTGCTGTCATCTTCATCTCTGAAAAGATATTGTATTTTCCCATCTGTTGTGGGGGGGCGGTGTTTGTGGATGGCAACAAGACATGGAAGATTTTTAGGAGAGATTGTTTCTTATTTATGTACCCCAGTACACAAAAGGCTGTTTTATTATTATAAATTCTCCTCTTAGGAGAACTAAACCACATTTACTGCATCTTAATTTTTAAAATGCCAAAACATACATGACACGTTTTTCAAGGAGCCATGCTGTGTTTTGTGCTTATATGTTGTGTATCTAGAAAATATAGACAACAAGCTGATGCTACCACTAAGTGAAGTGATTGTAGGCCGTACTGCACCAATGACTCATGTTGCATAGGTTACCTAAAATGCAAACCCCAGGCACCTACCCTTTGAGCATTTACTTATTGATTTGGTAGGTTAATCTCTTAATATGCATTATGGACCAGTAATTAAGCTGTTGTACTGTCAAATTTTGAGAAATAGGGTAAATTAACCTCTCCTACCAAAGCTCAACTACTCCTGATACCCAAGGTAATAACATTGTGCAGGTTAAACCTATTCTCTGTTGGGAAGAGTACTTTTCCCCCTGACCTAATTCTCAAAAAATGTTGATACCATTCTTGCTGAAATTTAAAATAAATTCAACCTGAGACAGAAAGAAAGTGTGGAAATTTTCAGCCCCAAAAGACAAAATTTGACACTGTAGCAGGACTGAGTCACAGGGGTAGCTGTGATGCCCCCTGGTGACCTTGTGACTCATTCCCTAGTCCATCTCTAGGTCCTTCCCTTCACTCCCACCTGCCACACCTTGATGTTTTAAATTAAGTTTTAGAAACGAGGCTGCCCAAAGGTCCTAGAGTGAGCCTCTTTCTTCCTGTCATCAGATCCCTTCTCTGACTGCACTGATCCCTATCTCTTTCTTATTAGGTGGGCCATAGACTCCCTATTACAGGCACATTTATAAGTGTAACCCGGGTGCACCCAAATAGAAGGGATGGGTGGCTAGGTAGGAGTGCTGTGAGAGGGATCTGCAAATGCAAACTAGTTCCCTCTGTTCCCTATGGAGTCAGGACAGGACAAGGAATGCTTAACTATGTACAGATTTATTAATATATACAACGCCTAAAGAAATTGATATTGAGAAACATATATACTCAAATATACAATTGTCATCTAGCTTTATATCCTGCAAATGAAGGCTAAACAATTACACCACCTCAAGAAGCATCAAACAATGCATGGATAAGCAGTTGATCTGAAACAGGTAAGCAACAGGTAAGTATCAAGGAAAGGGTCCCAGCAGAGGCCCAGGTAAGAGTCATATAACTCTACGCTCTATTAAACTACCAGTATACAATTATAAAAATACACAAAATATAAGACACAGCGTTATAAAATATGAGACACTCTCTCACAAAATATATGGCATATAAATATCAAAAATAAACTTGACTCTTCAAAAGTTCCCAAAGCCCAAGCTGTTCCTAATGCCTTGGCTACACTCCAGTGACTAGTGGAAAGGGAAAACCCTAATGCCCCTTGGGCCTTCCAAACCCCAATGCAGGCTATAAACTCAGAGGGGGCTGTCTCCCCCTAGGACCTCCCTTCCAGGAGCCCCTTACCAACCAAGTGGAATTTCCCCTCCCCTGTGGGAATCCTTTTCCCCAGTAACTCACAACTCCAGGATCCAGAGTGAGTGGTCCTTGGCCCCTCAAGTACGTTGCTTCTTGCTTACAGGAGCCTCCTGAGCCTTTGACTCCTCCTGCGCCACTCACCCACTTGGAGCTCCGAGCACCGTCAGGTGCTCCCAGGAGCTTTTCCTTCTGCTAAGGCCCAGACACCTCATGCAACACTGGGGATCAGTCCTCTCCCAGACCCTCCATGTAGCATTGTCTGCACTGGGCTGCTGGCTCTGTGCCAGGGGATCCAGACCTGAGCCACCATGAGTGGCTCCCAAGGTCCCGATCCCTTCCAGACTGCTCCGTGCCACACTGTTGGCACTGACTGCCTGGCCCTGAGCCAGGGATTGCAGACCCAAGCTGCCTCGAGCAGCTCCCAGGGTCCTGTTCCTTCCTGGATCCTCCATGTAGCACTGTCTGCACTGATGCCGCATTCCTCAGCAGCAGGCTGGGGATGCGGCCTCTTGCCACTCCTGTCCAGTGAAGAAGGGTCTTTGGGCTCTTCTGGGCACTGGCTCTGTGCCACTCACCAGCTCGCACCTGCTCTTCTTTGCCCGTCCTCTTCTCTGTCCCTTGACGCAGTCACTCCTGTGTCAGGCACACTGCTCTTTTTATAGCCTCTGAGGGCTTGGCCCTAAGGTTGCGCATGGATCAATCAGGTTGAAGCAAGGTGCAGGCTTCAACCACGTCCAGGTTCTCTGCCTCTCCCCAGGTAGGGGCGAGGCAAGCTCCTCCCCAACATTCGCCCGATTGGTGGAAGGGCTCCACCAATCCCAATGAAGATTCTCGGAGCCCGGAGGTACCGGGCAACTATCAGTAAGCCTGCCACATAAGCAAATGAAAACAGAGGCTTATAATGGAAAGTGTTATGCAACCTTAACTGTAAGCATCATTACACTTTCCATTGCTGCTTTCTTGCAATATCATCTATAGAAATGGTATATTAGGGTTCTTGCAACTTTTTTACTTCATTTTTAGTAATCATTTTTTGCAAAGGATTGTTATGGTCAGTAAATGTGCCAGTGTTACTTTCTTTCTGGAAAAAAAAATGGGTGAAGTTGAGACCCTGGGCATTCCCACAGAATCTGAAGTTTTGATTTGTTTAGATTCTTTTGTAATATTTCTAATGTTTCATCACTATACCTTAGATATATAGTTCTTTCTTGATACTTGTTTTCCTTGCAGAAGCAAGTAATTGTCTTACACTATGCATTGTAGCAATGCAGCTACCAAGGGCCAGAGAGAGACCATGAAAAACAAGACTGAGGCCAGTATTTTCTAAAGTATCTGATGGTTTTGCCAGCTTTGATTCTTGGGTGCCCAACTTGAGACACTGCAAATTGATCTGGTTTGCAGAGAATGAGTTTTCAGGACTTTCTGAAAAATCCGGTCCTACATCCCAAAACTGAAGCATCCAGAATCATTAGTGACATTTGTAAACTTTGGCTCCAGCCCTCAAAAGTAGAGCTGTGTGAAAAAGCCTTTCCATTCCATAAAACTCTTAACCTAAGTACAGACATCCAAAAGCCCAAGGCTGAATTGATTCAGTCTTTGCAGGTTAGTCTAAGCTGCAGAGACTGAATCAATATTCAAATGAACACACATTCACTGTTGATTCAGGAAGTGCAGGCACATGCCTGCAGTGGCTCGAGCCAGAAGCCAGGTGGGGGTGGAGTGCTACAGCACACCTACCAGCCACTGCTAAAAGGGGAGGGAAGAGAGAAAGCCCTACTGGAGGGGGGGGGGCATGGCTACACCCCAGCCCATGCTCTGCCTGAGCGGGGGAGGAGGGGGAGTTGTAGCATTGAATTTATAAAAGCTTGAACCAGAATATATCTTTCTCTGAAAAACTTTAAACTGGAGCCTTGGCTGTGTTCAGTTACTCTTCCTGCTGCCCCCATAGTCTCTGGGATTTGCAGTCCACAGTACAGCAGCAGGATTTGTAGGGTTGCTCATCACTTCCTTTTCCTGCTCCAGGTACTTCTCGGAGTTGTGGTCCACAGTCATAGCCACCACTAAGTTTTAGCAGGGCAAGGCAGCTCTGTATTTGGGGAAAGGTGAGTTTAACCACCCCTCCCTAGCCTCAGACTCCAGCTGGAGTTTGCCTGGCGGGGGAGGGCAGTGAGACCAGTGAACCAGCCCTCACTGCTCTGGCTAGGGAGCAGAGGGGTGGGCCCAGCTTTGTTCTCTGGAGTAGACAGCACTGCCCAGCCCAGGGCTGGAAAGCATGGTGGGATGCTGGGAGACTCTGATTTAACTTAAACCAGGAAGTGGTCTGGGACAGAAGTTTCATAAACTGGTTTTACCTAAATCAGTTAAGTCTGATTCTACATTCAACCAGCTTTATCTTAAACCAGTTTCAGCCATTTTCAAACTGACTTATGTGCACTGGACTTCTGTTCTGTTACAAGTTTAAACCAGTTTCATAGTTTCTACAGTCGGAAGGGACCTGAACAGATCATCAAGTCTGACCCCATATCAAGTCCGACCCCCTAATCACTTAAACTAATTTATGTCCCTAGCCTTAGAGATTTCATAGTTTTCCATTCTGCACTAGGATGAACTGAAAGCCTGTTTAAGTAAGTTTTTTGGAGAGTGAAAGAGATTGATTCTGCATGCCAGTTACCAAGGTACTTGGATGGGATGTGGGAAGCAGGCTTGAAATGCCCCTTTTCTAGTTTCCAAATCCTGAGTGAATGCCTAACCTACCAGGGTACTGACTTCTCTGTGTAGGAATCACTCTTGTTGAAGCTTTTGTCACTTTCTGTGAATAGATAAATATTTATGGGAGCAGGGCATTAGGCTGTGGTCCCCTACATCTCAGATGAGTATCTTAAACACTTGGCTGTTGGCTAATCTGGTTTCTCTTGTTTTGATCAGAAATTCCATTCTGGAACTGAGACACTTTCCTAAAGAAAGTTTCATGAAAACTATTACATTCCTGTGGAGAGGTTTAGCATTTTCTGAATGTCAGCAAATTCCTGACTAGCTCTATACAGTCATGTTTGGTTTACATGTTTTCAGGTATATAATTTTTCACTGTGGCTAACAGGTGGCAAAAGCAGTATCACTTGTATTTGATGCATACAGAATCTTACAAGACAATGCTGGATCCTGAGGAAGCTTCTGACATATGAAATAAGTAAGTTTTGTTATATTGAAGATGCTGGTGATATTCATAGCTGGCAGTACTGGCATTGTTACAAATTGTTAATGCACGGTAAGATTAGCAGTGTACTCCTACTGCATTTAGCTGTATGTCAAGGTCTAGGGAAGCCTCACTCTTCTTTCTATCCCTGTCATTACTGTACCTTTCAAATCTAAAAGCACTCCCGGTTTTCTTCAATTCAATTTCCATTGTTAACATTTGGTCTCAAGATGGTCTTCCCTATTAATCCCAGATCTATTGCCAACAAAATAAGCTTTGTCCACTCACTGCTGCTGGTCCAGGGACCAGTAATTATGCAGAGTAAATGAACCAAGGTTATGGGATGGACCTGAGCAACTCCCCTAAGTGCCATGCTTGGACTTTCCCAAGACAAAGAACTTCAAGAACACACAGAGCCATCTACACAGCTAATTACCAGTTTCTGATGCACCCATCAAGAGTGAGTAACTGGGCCTTATTTTTTTCAGGCCTGGGGTTGAGAGAGAACCCATATAGATATGCCCCAAGTCACATCAAGAGGATTTATTTAGGGCTCTAATGTCCTGTCCTCTGTCCTGGAAGAAAAATGTTTACTGTGGTATGCTCTCCTCAGTGTCCTTGTGTGAAGTGGCAGCTGTGCTATGATATTAATCACTTTAAATGGTAGTAGTCATAATCAATCCTGAAATAACAAGTCTGGTATATAAAATGATCTTGGGCCTGAGCCTGGAAACCCTTCTTGACAGAGCAGTCCCACTGATGACTCAGGGGTAAAAGCTGTTTCCATCACTACACTTTTTGGTGGTCATATTCTTTTGTACTGGGTGGGGAATGTTCATTCATTTGCTTTTGGGGGGGTTTGCTTCTGTTTTACATATGAGGGTGTTCTAAGTTACATGTTTTGGTCTATAGGCATTGGGTGTTATTAAGAATGAACTTTCCCTTCCACACATAGATGAGACTATTTATCATTGCTCAAAATGCTTTATGTTGCAATTTTGTCTTTGAAATCTGCACTTTCTAGAGGTCAGCCAAATCTAATTAAGCCTCTAGCTCTCTGGAGGAGATGAAAGAATGAGCTAGCTGTGCCTGAATTACAGTACCAGCTACACAAGACACAACACACAAGCAAGCTGGATGAATAGTAGGGATCTGAACATGGTAGGTTTCACTCTTTAGTCTATAGCATATTAGATCATTGCTTGCACAGACAGCATAAGTACCCCTGAAAAGATTTGAGTAAAAGGATGCCCGAGGCAATATGAGTAGTTCAAGACATTAGTTTGCTATCAGCAAGCTAAACTTGGCTCTCCCTTACACCCACACAGCCCAGGTGAATTTGTTGGAAGTTGTGGCTACTTATTTCAAGACTAAATTTGGGTCAGTCATTTACCTCATTTTTAATAATTGTGCCCTATGCTTGCTAATTATAACTGTTGAGACCCAGGGCTAGGGGCAGACATTTAAAAAGCCTGAGCCTGAATTGATTCAATCTGTGCAGGTTAGTCTAACCTGGCTAGGCTGAACCAGTCTGTAACCAAACAGACATTCTCTCTGGACCGAGGAAATTCAGGCACATGCCTGCAGTGGCTCAAGCTAGAAGCCAGGGGAGCACTAGAGCAGCCCTCCCTTCCCTTCCACAGACCTGAGCTGAGGCAGGGGCATGGCCAGGCCCCAGCAGGACACTTTGGTTAGGGAGGTCTGCCTGCACCATCCCAGACTTTTCCCTACTGGCTGCTCAAGGAGTGAGAACGTTGCCAGACCCCAGTCGCCTGATAGCATTCTGAGGCACGGGGGGGTGTGCAGTGCACACATCTGTTGATGATACAGAGCTTTTCAATCCCTCTCCTTACTCCTTTATATTATCTATACCAAGCTGACAGGTGAGCAAGCCAGCAGGGGGATGATAACAGTGTTTATCACCCCATCAGCAAAACAATAGCCTCTCTCCATTAATTCAACCTCTTCTTAAACAGCTTACCAGCTGACCTGTTGATTACCTCCAAGAAGCCCTAAGCAGTCACAGTTCTGTGTGCCTGTCCCAGTGAAATCGGAGAGACACCTCTCAACATTAGATAGCATACCACATGCCTAGGGTCTGTGGGGCTGGGGTCTTTGCTGTGGGAGATGGGAAAGAGGGAGGGGGGGGATTCCTGCTTCAGCAGAAAGCTTTAGGGGGGGAGCGGGGAGGGGAGAGGAGAGGGAAGCCAGGCAGACCCTGCTATGCCTGCAGTCTCTGCCAGAGCTCCAGCCAGGAACAGAGGGAAGGGGGTAGCTCTCCTAGGGAGCAGAGAGCCTGCCCAGCCCAGAGAGCATGCTGGGATACTGAGGGAGTCTGGTTTATCTTAAACCAGCAAGGGGTCTGGAACAGACATTGCATAAACCGGTTTAACCTGCATCAGTTAAGTCTGTTACTACATTCAACCAAGTTTATCTCAAACCGGTTTCAGCCATGTTCAAACTGGTTTATGTGCACTGAACATCTGTTCCATTACAGGTTTAAACCAGTTTCTGATCACTTAAACCAATTTATATGTAATGTCTGTCTCTAGCCCAGGGGAATGAACAGGAGCAATGGTGCTGTAAATGGGGAAAGGGTTTGTTGGCAAGGGAGGCTAAATACTATCACCCAGGTGTTAAACAGAGGAGCCTTCTGTGAGATACCCCTCTACTCTTGTGCCAAAGCTATAGCAAGATGTATTGGTAAGCATATTCCCTACATTTTCCCCACAAGCATTATTTCTGCTCTTGCCCTTCACAGCTGCCAATCCTGATCCTATGAAGTGCTAAGGGTCATCACTTTCCTCTTAAGTGGAAGTTGGTGGCATTTATTGGTGCAAAGGAGGTGCTTGGCATCTCACTATATTGAGCCACTCTATCAATCAGGTAACCAAAGACTTGTGTTAGCGTTATGACTGATGGTGTCTCCAGTGGTCAGGTCACAAAAAGGATAAGAGACCTACTACTTGCACCAGATAAAAGCTTTGAGATTTATCTTGAGTGGGAGAAAACTTGTTTCTAAAGTTAGAGGCATCCCTGATACTCTGACTGTGTGTGTGGCTGGTTTAATGGACCTGGACATCTTGCACTTAGAGTGGTTTTAAGGCTGTGTAACTCCTAATTTACATTAAAGTGCTCAGATTCCAGTCCTGTATGCAGACCATAGCACACTGGGCCTGAAACTTGGGCCTAAATAACTTAATTTTAACCAAGGTGACTGTACTCTAAGAGCTTGTCTTTAGAGCATTATTTTATTTTAGAAAATCATAGAATCATAGAAAATCAGGATTGGAAGGGACCTCAGGAAGTCACCTAGTCCAGCCCCCAGTGATTAATCATGATTCCCTTCACATCCAAGTTATAGATAAGATGGAGAAATGTAATGCTGGATGGACTTCTTTCAGTTTTGAAAACACATAGCATCATTTCCACAGCCACTGTTCTTTAAAGTAGACATTGTACTATAAATTACTCTATAGATTTGTAAAGGGTGACTTAGACACATCATATATCCTGTAAGTGCTTTAAAATTAATTTGTTCTTGAATGTGTCCATGTATGAATGAGTTTGACATAAGCCTCTCAATTTTCTGCTCCACTACAGAAAGTGTACAAAGTACAAACTGTAAATCAACTTCCACATTTGCTGAGTTGGCTGCTCAGCTATGAAAAAGAGTCTATCCAATATTTTAAGAAGATTTAGATATAAAAATAATAGTGTGTGCAATGGAGCTAACATACTGCTGTGGGAGATACTAACTAACAATACTAAGACTAGTGAAGGAACGGCAGGGTGCAGGCTTCTCTGTATTTTGCAAAATAACAGGCAGAAATTGCACAGAGGCAGAATTACACCCTGATCTCGCCAAGTCCTCCATGTCATTTGCAAGGAACCCTAATGAAGCCAGTGCTCATGTGGAACTTGTACACATGGGATATTAGGAGAAAAGTGACATGTGTTGGGTGCCTGGTACTGCAGGCAGCAGCAGAGCTAGGCACATTTTTAGCCAAATGCTTCACTCACTAAAATACACAGTCATTCCAGAACAATTCATGAATGTGAGATGAATTTGTGACTAATTCTGTCTGGAAATAAGTTTGAAAGGTAGCTAATGATGTAGGATGTCCTAGCCACCAGGAGGTAGGGTATTTAGGGCTTGGCTGTTCTTAGTCTCTCCTGTCAACTCAGTTCTACTTTGTATAAAATACTTAAATATCCATTAGAGCTAGGACTGGATGATTTCCAAGGAGAATTTCCCAATTACCAAGCTATAAAGTCATCTTCTCATGTGTACCCTTTCACTCCATGAATATATATATATTTTAGACAAAGTGGAATTGATCCAACTGAGGAAGTTCCACCTCAGCAGCCCATACTACCTGGGGGATAGGAAGCTGTCTCCAAAGGTAGGAAACTCTGCTTTGACTTAGAGAGTGGTTTTAAACTTGGGTCTCCAACCTGCTGGGTAAGTCGCTGGGTGATAGAGGCAATGGTCAAGCTCTTTTTCCTCCTGTGTTATGAATCTAGGCCAACTTTTCTGTACTCTTTTGACAAGGATCCAAAATGAAATATTTCTGATCACTGGAAGAGAAATGTTAGGTTTTTTATTTCAGCAAGAAGAAAACAAAGCATTTTTATTACAGATTGATCCAAACCATTATTATTTTGATCATTTGTTTCAGCTGTGAATTGAAAAAATCAGTTATTCCCACAGCTCTGTTGGTGAGAAGCCTTGACTCCCACTGCAGTCTGTGACTAGAGGAATCCAGGGGAAACACGAAGCAAAGGAAACAGCTCTAAAAGGGAAAAAGCTAACATGGGGCTGACCCAGCTGCCTGAACAAAGGCCTGACCTTCAGTGGTTTGGGAAAGGGCCTAGCTTTATGAATTAGTTTTAATATTGAAATCTGGGTAGGCAGAGTTTCTCCCTCAAGCAGAAAACTGTGTTGGGGAACACAAAAAAAGCCTGAAGAAATCCAGATGGACTAATCAAACAAACATACTCAATCCCTGACTGTTTACAGGATCTTGAAGGAGGGAGTGGTATTGTTTTTGTTGTATTCAGATATTAGAATCATTATATATTTGTATTGTTCAGTATTTTAAAAGATGCAGATGGGTTTTCCCAGGTCCATTAATTAGATGAGTTAAAGGAGGCTCACAAATGATTGTGAAGGTGAGAGAGGCTGTGTAAACTCAGGAGCAATATTACACATCATCCATCATGTGAAGGGTTTTTTATTTCAAGATAGGCAGGCAGTCTTTTTTTCCAGACTCTTGTAAATACAGGTATAACAGTGCCCTCTAGTCGTTCAGCCATACCCTCCCACCACCCCCTGCCTGTGGCTTGCTCCCTGCCAGCGGTCTCCTATTTCAAAGGGGAAAATCTGGGTTTTTCTGCATTTTTCCACACAAAACAGAAAACCTGAATCCCTGGTAATGAGAAACTGTTATGGAAGGCAGGACCACTCCCAACAATATCAAAACTGTGGCTTGAAGGACTGAACACTGGCATGGGTTTTAAAGAGGAGTCTTCTTTCTTTATTCTGCCACAGGTGCGCTGTTTGGCTATAAGTTAGGTCCCCCTCTGTGCCTCAGTTTCCCCACCTGTAAAATGGGGATAATGCCACTAACGCTCCTTTGTGAAGCATTTTGAGATGTATGGATGAAGGATCTGAGAAGCTGGATTGTCATCAAATCTATAACAGGTTTTATGGAACTACCAGGCTTCCCATGTGACTTGCACAGGGAGAAGTTCACAGCTTACTGTAGAAGGAAACCAGTAGAGGTGAAATGCAGGAGCAATATAGATCTGTTTCTTTGAATTAGAAATTATTTAGGTTACCTCATTCTGGATATCCTGAATTCAAAGTAAGGGATAGCAGTGCAACATGAAGTGGGCAAACAGGACATGTGCCCTGGGGTCTGTCTAAGGGGATGGGTGCCAGAGAGACATGGGGGCACCTCACCCTGGAGTACTTGCTCGCCTGCCTGTCTGCTGCCTTACCTCCCTCATCTGGCACTTTCCAGCTCCAGAATGCAGCAACACAGGAGCAGACAATGGGTGTCAGAGTTCAAGGTGATCTGGGAATCCTAGTTTTGTAGAGCAGCAGTGGAGTTTACTACTGCTGGCAGGGAAGAGGGAGATGGAGCAGGGAGAACTGACCGCCATTTTTTGCTGCCAAATTCAGCACTTTTTGTTTTTTTTTGTCCTCTAGACATGGGCTTCAGTAGCAAAAAAAAAAAAAAA
>NW_017729008.1:16214892-16215985 GCF_001723915.1 Gavialis gangeticus | reverse complement strand
AAAAAAAAAAAAAAAAAAAATGAGGTGCAAGTTTCTTCCGCAGCAGCAAACTCCACTGCCAGTTTAGAGAACTGCAGTTCCTAGAGCACCTTGCACTCTGCCCTGCCCTTTGCTCTGGGGGAAGGGTGAAGAGGGCTACCCAGAGTAATTTTCCTCTCTGCTATACCTCAGGATAGGGATTTAGTTACCCTATGAGTATCTGTCAGGAGAAAAGTAATTAGGTAAAAAAAAGGTCTTTCAGCAAAGTATCAAGTTAAAGAGAGACAATATTATTCTATTATAATCTAACAGCCTGATCCTGATAGTAGGTGCCTTTAACTTTCTTGGACACCAGTTGAAGCTGAAAATGGACAGCATCTTGCAAGAGGCACTCAGCATCTCGTGGAATCAAGCCTTGACACAAAATAATAATACAGGTCTCTGGTGCAAATATTTTTGTATTAAAGTCAATGCACGTAGTGCTTACGGGTGTAAAGGGAACCTTTCACTATAATTGCTGCTCATCTAAGGTCTCTGGAACATTCATTCGTGGGTATTTTTGAAGCGCCTGATGAAAGTTTCTCTGATGGCCTGCTTTTGAAAATCCTTATTCTTCAAAAAATGATTCAAAGGCAAGTTTTGTTTCAGGAGATATGATTGTCTAAAAAGTGCTAAAGAACGTCTTGCTCAAGAAAAATGTGCTAACAGCTGTAGTTTAAAATAGATAACGTAATTTGACACACAGTGGAAATTTTCTGGATATTACAAAAATAGCCTCTTACGTTGTTCTACAAATGTTAGTCTGACAGGTCTAGCCCCTGTAAAGGATTACAAAGTACTAGCAGTATTCACCTTCTGATGATGTACTGCTGAGTCATCATCATCATCTATTGATAGTATGCTTAGCCTCTTCTTCTAAATATATATTTCTTTTAGTTGTATAATGCATGAGATGGGAATGCAGGGACTATATTATTTACAGGACTGGTACTGTAATATTTAAGAAGTTCCATCTCATTCCATCAATACAGGAGATCTTTCAGTTTCTTACATGTTTTTGTAAAACTATTTTCATTTTCATAGTTTCATAGTTTCATAGATTAAGGGTCGGAAG
>NW_017729008.1:16213725-16214881 GCF_001723915.1 Gavialis gangeticus | reverse complement strand
CCCCACTGTCAAATCCCTCTCCCCCTGCCCCCCCTGAATTTTGCTGAAGCATCAGTTGCCTTCCTCTTAAAAATGGTACTGTTTCTTAAGATTTAAAATATTTTATCTTATAATAACAAAACTTAACCAAAAACCTTTTTCCTCAAATTCTGTAAGTCACAGATAAATTCAGGAGGCCCGATTAGTTCAGGATGAATAAAACACACTGAGAATTTAGCCACTGCATCAGTATTTCTCCTTTTAGTTGTGCTGTGGTTGTTATAAATAACTGCTTGCTTAATCAATGGAGACTAATTAAGAAGACAGAACAAGGCATGCTTTATTATAGTATTAAGTCCTGCATGTTGCCATAGGCAAGCTGTCATCAGTAGCTCTAGAAGGAGATTATAGATATACAACATGGAATATTTTATTGTAACCATAATTAAGCCATAAAAGGACATTTTGGGGTTTTTTTTTTAAAGCAACAAAGAGTTTTACACCAGTGTAAAGGAGAGCAGAATGTGATTGTAACTTATTTTAGAAGTCAGAGTTTATAATAAATAGAATTGCTTCCCCCTGGAACCCGGAGTGTCCAAACTGGATACACAGCTAAACACAAAGGGCCAAATTGCCAGTATAAATATTATCTAAATCCATTGAATTCAGATTTTCACTGGTGACAATAACTGCAACGTCTGGCCCAAACCATTTAATTTACATGCCAAATATATAGTGCTGTAGATGTCACTTAAGGCCAGATCCTATTCATTTTACTTACAGTAGTAGTTTAATTGCATTGACATAATTGGAATGAGTCAAGAAAATAGAACTTATTCCTCATAGGCCCCAGTTATTTATACATGTAAGTAATTCTTCTTGTGAGTATTCCTACCCTCCTTAAAGGGCAACTCCAAATAAGCCAAACTCTTTAAGACTGGAGCCCAAGTCAGGATATACTTGAACAGGATCATTTCATAGAATCATAAAATCATAGAAAATTAGGGTTGGAAGAGACTTCAGGAGGTCATCTAGTCTAACCCCCTGCTCAAAGCAAGACCATCCCCAACTAGATCATCTCAGCCGAGGCTTTGTCTTGCTGGGTCTCAAAAACCTCCAAGGATACCACCTCTCTGGGTAACTTGTTTCAGTGTTTTACTACCCTCCTAGTGAAAAA
>NW_017729008.1:16184205-16208725 GCF_001723915.1 Gavialis gangeticus | reverse complement strand
TCTTAATATCTAACCTGAACTTCCCTTGCTGCAACTTGAAACCATTGCTCCTTGTTTTGTCATCTGCCACCACTGAGAAGAGTCTGGCTCTATCCTCTTTTGAACCCCACAGCAGGTAGTTGACAGCTGCTATTAAGCCCCCTCAGTCTCTTCTCTAAACTAAATAAGCCCAGTTCCCTCAGTCTTTCTTCATAAGTCATGTGCCCCAGACCCGAACCATTTTCACGGCTCTCTGCTGGACTCTTTCAATTTGTCCACATCCTTCTGTAGTGGAGGGCCCAAAACTGAACACAGTACTCTAGATGTGGACTCACCAGTGCTGAATAGACAGGAATAATCATTTCCCTCGATCTGCTGGCAACACACCTACCAATGCAGCCCAGTATGCTATCAGCCTTCTTGGCAACAAAGGCATACTGCTGGCTCATATTCAGCTTATTTTTCACTGTTAACCCCAGGTCCTTTTCTGCAGAGCTGCTGCCCAGCCAGTCAGCCCCCAGCTTGTACTGGTGCATGGGATTATTCCATCCTCGGTGCAGGACTTTGTACTTGTCCTTGTTGAACCTCATGAGATTACTTTTGGCCCAATCCTCCAATTTGTCTAGGTCACTCTGAATCCTAGTCTTACCCTCCAATGTATCTACTACACCCCCACCCTCCACCCCCAGTTTGGTGTCATCCACAGACATGCATTCTATGCCATCTTCCAAATCGTTAATGAAGATACTGAACAAAAACAGCCCCATAACCAACCCCTGGGGCTCTCTGCTTGATACCAGCTGCCAACTAGACATTGAGCCATTGATTACTACTCTCAGAGTCCAATGCTCCAGACAGTTTTCTATCCACCTTACAATCCATTCATCCAGCTCATATTTCCCTAGCTTGCCTGGGAGAATGTTGTGGGAGACTGCATCAAAAGCCTTGCTAAAATCAAGGTACACCACATCCACTGGTCTCCCCACATGCACAGAGCTACTCATCTCATCATGGAAGGCAATCAAGTTGGTCAGTCATGATCTGCCCCTAGTGAGTCCATGCTGACTGTTCCTAATCACCTTTTTCTCCTCCAAGTGCTTAGAATTAAATTCCTTGAGGTTCTTCTCCATGATTTTTCCAGGGACTGAGGTGAGGCTGACTGGTCTGTAGTTACCTGGATCCTCCTTTTTCCCTTTCTTAAATATGGGCACCATGTTTGCCCTTTTCCAGTCATCTGGGACTTCTCCTGATTGCCATGAGTTTTCAAAGGTGATTGCCAAAGGCTCTGCAATCATATCAGCCAACTCCCTCAGCACCTTCAGGTGCATCCCATCCTGCCCCATGGATTTGTACACATCTAGCTTTTCTAAAGAGTCTCTAACCTGTTCTTTCACCACTGAGGGCTGCTCACCTCCTCCCCAAACTGTGCTGCCTGGTGCAGTAGCCTGGGAGCTGATCTTTAGTTAATGCTAGTGAATCATAACTGGTGCTTAACAGGTATGAATCTAGAAATGGTCAAAGGGATAAGTGGGGTTTCATAGAGATGGAATTTCTAACCTCCAATTCTTGCAATATAGAAGCAGCAAATATCATACTGAAGAAAGAAGTGGAAAAGATAAAATGCTGTTAATAGCACTTATTCAATATAATACGATATTTCCCATTATTTTTCAGCCTCTTCATCAAGCTAAGTACTTTGCCTTCTCCCTCACTGTATACAACCTGCATGTGCACTGATCAACAGCATCATGGAGTGTTCCATGTTTCATTGCTTAAGTAATGTATGTGTAGGAGTCAAGCCAATACATCATTTTTGGCAATACTCTAGTAGCAATATATGTGCAGTCAAAGCTTCCAAGGAAGATGGAAGTCTTGTGAGGTCCTTTAAAAAATACATGCTTTTCTTGCCATCTACAGCGAATCTGTAGGAAGATTAGTACATTGATTAGTTTTCATTAGACATATGTCTGTTATTCAGTCAGTTCATCTCGATGTTTTCAAATAGCTAATTTCTCTGGTGTATCTCAAGGTTGTTTAAAATTAATACATGTTAGAAACTAAAACATTTGATGCTATTTTGGTGTTCTATGATTTATGTGTCAAATCTACTTTTAAATCCTTTGGGAGGTTAAACATAGTTTGTCAAAGTGATACTGGGACTGCTTGTCTAGTTTTGGTTAAAAAATGTATTGCCATAGCCTATTCCATCAAACACTCTCTATTCTAACTTCCAGGTTGCTTCTTGAATACTACAAACTAATACCACTTGTTTGCTCAGCTTGAAATTCCTCTGAGGGGACTTCTTTTATTTCTTCCATCCCTGTTCAATTAGTTAATTGTTTAATAATGCTGTATAAATCTCTGCAAACCAACATTTTTTTTCCTGATGAAAATCCTATTGTTATAGAGAAGCAAGATTTTTTTGAGCGATATCTTTTATTGGAACTACTGTATAAAATAAAATCCTTGCCACTTGCATATTTCCTAGACCATAACAGCTACAATATCGTTTCAGCTACTCCATTGCTGTAAATAACTTTTCATTCAATGAGCAAATTACAAATTTCCATACAGATACCTGCACACATAAAAGAAAAATTAAATTGAGTCAGATAACTAAAAACCCAGCACTTTGGACCTGAACATATTCAGCACTTATTCAATATAATACTATATTTCCAATTATTGAGAAGTTGAGGGAGCTTAAAATCTCACAGGAGCAGGCCCTACATGGACACACTGTTAAAAGCACAAAGGTGTTATCCACTAAGGCTAGGTATAGGCATTCAAAAAGTCCAAGGCGAGAACTGATCTAAGTTACATGGTTTTCTGTAAGTGGTGTAGTTTAGATCAGTTGCAAACAGAACACACATTTGCCCTTTGAGGGGGAGAGTGAGGGCAGAGGCAAAGCTTAGACTGGGTTCCAGCATGTTTAAACTAGTCTATGTGTGCCGAACTTCTGGTCTGTTACAGGTGTAGACTGGTTTCCAATCCCTTATACCAGTAAAAGTGTAATGTTTGTACCTGGCTTAAAAATCTAACTCAGTGGGTGCGTCTACATGAGACACTTAACTCGACAGTAGAGCTAATTACTACGCAGTAAGATCAGCATCTACGTGTTCAGACAATTATTGAGCAGTAATTGATTCTAATTCCGAGTAAATTTGCTACCTGCAAATGCAAGCCGCAAATTTACTCAAGATTACCTACTGCGCAGTAGTGCATGTATAGACGCCTGCCCACAAGCAAATGTACTCCCAGTCAGCCAGTCAGCAGGGGGTGGGAGATTACTCCCTGCCCCCGGGACCTGCCTGCTGCTGAGACAGACTCTGCCATCAGAGCCCAAGTTAATCTGGCAAGGAGAGACAATGTCCTCCTGCCCCTGCAGGAGGGAGCTCCCAACCCCCGCCCTGTGATCATGGGGCTGGGAGATCCTTATCGCCCAGTGCCAGCCTGCAGAGTTGGTGCTGGGAGATAAGGAACTCCCAGCCCAGGCCCTGCAATCAGGATGGCAGAACAGGGGCTCGGAGCTCCCTGCTGCCAGGGCAGGGGGACATTGTCTGGTGGCAGAGCCCTTCCCAGCAGCAGCTCTGTCCTGGCCCCTGGCTCCTGCAGGGACCCATTGCAGGGCTGCAGGGAGTGGGAGTAGTCTCCTGCTAGGAGCAGCAAGTCTGTTCCAGTGTCCCTGCATGTGCAGACACGTGCCCGAGAGAGTTTAGTCTCAAGTAGTTTACTTGAAAGTAAACTTCTCCTGGATTATTTGCATGTGCAGATGCACACAGTGAGGCTATTTGTGTGAATAAGGACTCAGCAGGTTTAAATTGTTGAAATGGTATGTGTGGTTTTAACAACATAGCCATAGCAATGAGCAGTGTATCAGCAAGACTAAAATACATGTTTTTAGTTTAACACTGTGTTCCTCATCCATAAGAATGAAAAATTTAGGCACATAACTCAGCTGTAGCTTTCCCTTTGATGTAACTAATTAGCCTGGCTTGTAAGGACTCTTTTTTTTTAACTTTTACACCTTTCTTCAAATATATTTGGAGCAGTCATGCTGACACAGCATTTGAAATTACCCACTGCTGGAAAACCAGTCCCAAGAGTCTCACTTCTGTCACAGTGGGGCAAGATGAAGTATGACACAGTATTGCTCAAGGCTGCATGGGTTTTTTTATTTATTTATTTTGTCTTCCTCATAATTTTCCTCTGTTACTCTTAGCTTTCCATCAGGTTTCTTGACCACTGAATCATCCACTTGGCTTTCAAAAAAGCTCTGTTTCTACATTTAGCAAAATAGATATGTAAGCGTACCATGCAAAAAACTCCTTCCATCCCTTCCACACTGTTAGCGCTAAATCAAGTAATGAGGTTGTTTACAGACTAAACAACAATATGTGAGATCTCATTTTGTTTTACCTTAACCATTGTGTTTTTCCCTCCCTTCCTCACAGATGATGGAAATGCTTAAAACAAACTAAGGTAGTACAAAACTGACTAATGTAAGTGTAAGCATGGCACCCCATAAGCCGAGCTGTGAAATGTGTGTGTGCTGCTGCCACAGTATGTTGCATGGCTTTCTGCTATTGTTTTGTGTTTCTGATGTTAGGCAGCATGTCCAGCTGCTTGTAAGCATTTCATTTAAGAAATATATGTATATTATTAACTTTCATTTCATATTTTTTTAAAATAATTTTTCTCCTCTTGTAAAATAGCTTGTGGCCGATGATAGCAACAAAGCTGCAAGCACTGCAAAAAGTATTTGTTCCGGTAACAGCCAGAAACTTCAGTCCATGCCAGGATGCCTTTGGGCTTGGTTGCATAGACATGTAAAATAAGAAAGTATAAATTTGGGATCCACATGACTCAGAACAATATCAATCACCTTGTGAACTCTTCTGTGGTTACCTCTTAAAGTTATGCTCATTGTAGGGTTCAAGTCATATGTTAGCGTGGCTGACAGCTACATACATCTCTGCCTGTGCTACATGAATGCTTTACTGTAAGTCTGTTATCCTGAAATGAGTAGCTTTTGTGCTATTTTATAGGATGGATGCAATGAATAATTTGTATTTTCAAACACTACAAACAGGCTACTATGAATCAAAAATATTAGCTTTTCCTATATTTATATTTAATATTAAACTTTGTGGGTGACCATGATGCTAATAGCACTAGTCTGAAATGTACGCACTTCCCTACAGACTCCCCGGTGCTTCTAATTAATGATCTGCAACACCCTTGCTATTCTCATGCTGGGTTTCTCTTAAGCTCAGACTGCCACTCCTATTTAACTGTGTCATGATTTTGTGATGCACTCGAATAGGGAGTAGAAGGAAACTCATTTTCGTTGTGCCCTCAGCTATAATTGGAAACTAGATCACCAGAGGTGACAGGTCAGGGCACCAATGTGCAGTATCATTTTTCTTTTTTGGGGTAATAAAATCAAAGTAGTGAAATGCAATTAGTTACTCTCAGGATTCTCAGTTCAACTCTTTGCAACTCAACTATTCACATAGGAGTTCATAGTTAAATTTTCTTCCTGTAAACTGAAAATACAACTTCACACTAACATAACACCATGCCTGATTTATTTGAATGACATCTACCTTCTGAATTACCAAGACTATAACAATTGGAAATTTGACACATGATACTTTTACAGCTTTTCTCAGTTATCCCACATAGGAGCTACAGGTCTCTTCCTTAACGCACTAATGATTAGAACTGTCAGAGAAAACCCACCTGGTGAGCAAGGTCACCTTTTTATACTCTATAACAAAACAGATCACCAGGCTAAGGAAGCTCTAATTAACGTCAGAAGTGAATTTAAAAGCAAAGGAGAAAATGGGACATAGAGATAAGATACCCTAGAAGTAAGATTATGTTTGCAACCCTCCCAAAAGAAAGCCAAGAACCTTGTTTTCAAATATTGCTAATGCTGGGGATGAATTAGAGAAAAGACTGGGAATAAATAATGACATTGCATGACCTTGCAGTCTCCTCTTTGGTGGGTTTGTGAACACAGACAGAGTCTCTAGAACAAAGACACAGGCACAAGCTCAGTAGGCAACAGCCTATTATGAATTGATTCCTGGAAGAGGGGACAGAAGCAGCTCCCTTCCTGCCACTCATCATTCTTCTGCCTCCAAAAATCAGGATAGTTTTTATCCCAGCAGGAAGCACACCCAACCCTCTGCTTCCTACTAGTGGGGTCCTGCCCCTCTGAAAGAAACCACACCCTTTGTGAGTGGTCTTGAGATGTGCCAAAAACACAAACCCACTCAGCACAGTAACCTCGATACACTGCTCCCCATTTTAGAAGAAATGTATCCTCACCTCTAAATAACAAACAAAATGATTGATGGAATCAGTTTCCTTGGACTGTGCTGATGCTACCTGGCCAGCATCAATAGCAGCAGGTGTTTCAGTAGCTCTGCCCCAGGCTGTTTTGGTATTCCTTGAATTGGATCTCTCTCACACCTGGAAATTGGAAAGAGAACTGCCGACCCCTTGACCATGCACTGAAATTAAGGATTTCAGTCACTTAATATGTAATACCTGGATATTTCTTTGACCCTCTTGCCTGGCCTCATATAGAACCTCTGAGACCTTTTGCACAGTTTTTAAAGGACTTAGAAAGAGTTTCTGTAATTTAGGTGATTTCCCCAGTCTGTGATGGGAGTCTCTCTCCTAAATCTATTTTCTTATGTTATAAGGGAGAGTGAGTGACCTGTAAGTCAAAATGAGATTTCTCTTTCTTGTCACCCTATTCTAAATGATTCTCTATACCCCAGCCATAGAATTTAACTGCCCTGTACATGGCTGACATATTCTGATACAAAGTCATAAGTAGCAAGGAGCAAGTACCAAGAACTACATATGTTAGTAAAAATCTCTTTTCCTTTCCTAAACATGACACAGAAAGGTGTAAACTCAGTATATTGAAGCTTACAGTTGCTTGAATGTATGAGTGTGACAAAAAGCAAATATTCATTCCAGCCATCTCGATTAGAATGTCAGACAAAGTTAGATTCAAGGTTAGACAACATGGTAAAAGGGCATTAAGTTAAAGTTATGCAACAAAGCTATTGCTTTGGCTCACATGTTTTGGAAAGAGAAGTACCAGGCTTTAAACTCTAGTGCTAAATTAGCAACCTGGACCAATGTGCAGTTCTCCATTTCCCCTTCTTCAAAGAGAGTCTATCAACAGCAAATCATATCTTCCACCAACTGACTCCATATTTTCTATTGCGGTGCTCAACCTCTGGCCCACCAGCCAGATCCAACGCCAGGTGTCACGTCATCCAGTCTGCAGGACTCCTCACAAGTCCGAAAATTTGGGAGCAGAAGAACGGTAGCACTGCTCTCCTGCTGTCAAATTTCTAGACCCATGGGGAGCCCTACAGGCCAGGCCCTGCAGGCTAAATAGGGAGGCAGGGGGCCTAAAACCTGGTGCACAGGGCTGAGCAAGAGTGGCACAGGGCCCAATCGGGCCCGCCAACCCACCCTACACCACTTGTTAGACCAACAGAGCCAAAAAATTAAGTACTACTGCTTTTGACTATGTATTTTCATTTGTTTTCCCTGTTCCCTGAGATGCAATTATTCCTTCTGCCCTCAATCTCATGGGGTTCAACAAGGACAAGTGCAAAGTTCTTCACTTAGGATAGAGCAATCCCATGCACCAGTACAGGCTAGGGGTTGACTGGCTGGGCAGCAGCTCTGCAGAAAAGGATCTTGGGGTTACAGTGGACAATAAGCTGAATATGAGCCAGCAGTGTGCCCTTGTGGCCAAGAAGTCTAACAGCATCCTGGGCTGCATTAGTAGGAGTGTTGCCAGCAGGTCAAAGGAAAATAATTCCCCTCTATTCAGCATTGCTGAGACCACATCTGGAGTACTGTGTTCAGTTTTGGGCCCCCAACTACAGAAGGGATGTGGACAAATGGGCAAGAGTCCAGAAGTGGGCAATGAAAATGGTTTGGGGGCTGGGGCACATGACTTATGAGAAGCTGAGTGAACTGGGTTTATTTAATCTTGAGAAGAGAAGACTGAGAAGGAATTTAATAGCAGCCTTCAACTACCTGAAAGGGGCTTTCAAATCAGGATGGAGCTACACTGTTCTCTGTGGTGGCAGATGAGAAACCAAGGAGCAACAATCTCAAGTTACAACAAGGGAAGTTTAGGTTAGATATTAGGAAGAATTTTCTTACTAGAAAGGTAGTAAACCACTGGAACAGGTTACCCAGAGAGGTTGTGGACTCTCCATCCTTGGAGGTTTTTAAGACCCAGCTAGACAAAGCCTCAGCTGAGATGATCTAGTTGAGGATGGTCCTGCTTTGAGCAGGGGGTTGGACTAGATGACCTCCTGAGGTCCCTTTCCACCCTAATTTTCTATGATTCTAAGCAGGCTATTTTATTTATTTATTTACACACACACACACACACACACACACACACACACATATACGATATACATACTATATATTGCAGACATTCTGTATAGTATATACACACTACAGTTACCTTAATGCCAATTGCATCATTCTAGCAAATAACATGAATATATTTTCCAAGTATATGCTGCACACTTAATCCTCATGTTAAGATTAACTCCATGATATTAGTCCTAACTGATAGTCCTTGATCAGAGCCCCATGCTATGATGAAACACCATTCCTATGTAATGCTGTCAGTATCTACAGTGGTCTGCCAATTGCCCATTACATTCCATCTTTTCACCATTTGTCATGCTGAGCACCCCAAACTATGACATTAGTTAGTTTTTTTGGCCTCTCCTATGGTGTTTCTCTTTATAGTCTTTCAGGAAACACAGAAACTTGTGCCCAGAATCAATTAGGATCTCACAGGACACTCCCAACCCTCTCCTGGAGAGTAGATTTCACTCCCTGCGGTCCCATTAGGTGGCTTAGAATTTGCTAAATGGTAGCTTGGGGCTCCGTTACCTTTACTAAGCTGTCCAATAGTAGTTTTTATCAGTTGCCATCCTGTCTGAAATGTCCAGGCGTTCTGCATTTCTAGCAGGCTCATACCCTATGATATTTCTAACTTACACTGGCATCCCAGTGGGCCTTGAGCAGGGTGTTGCCTTCTTTCCCCTGATTGAAAACCCCAGTTTTGGTTTCGCTTGTTGCTGTGAGGTTACTTGCCACCTTTCCATGTGGAGCTATCTGACTCTCCGGGTCAGTATTTTCACTTCTTCCTGCAGATTCATAATTAGAGAAGCTAGATGTCTTCAAGATGGCAGGGTCACATGGGATGGACCCTAGATTACTAGAGATATTGGTTTAGGTGATTTCTGAGTCATTGGCTGTCCTCCCTGACAACTCATGGAGGTTGGGTGAGGTCCCAGATACTGGAAAAGGACAAAGATAGTGCCCAGGGAAGAAGGAGGATCTGGGGAATTACAGACCAGTCCTTCTGACCTTGATACATGAAAAGATAATGGAGCAGGTCCTCAAGGAATCTACCATGAAGCACCTAGAGGAAAACGAAGGGATAAGGAATAGGCGGCATGGAGTCACCAAGAGCAAGTCACGCCTGGCCAACCTGATTGCCTTCTATGATAAGGTGACAGACTCTGTGGATGTAATATACTTTGACTTTAGCAAGGCTTTTGACACTGTCTCCCATGATATTCTCATTAATAAGCTAAGGAATGCAAACTAGACAAAAGTCCTATAGTTGAACCATCACACTCAATGTTTAGTAGGGAGGAGATATCAAGTGGGTTCTACAGGGATTTGTCCTGGATCAGGTATTTTTCAATATCTTCATTAATGATTTGGATGATGGGACTGAGGGAATGCTTAGCAAATTTGCAGATGACACCAAGTTGGGTGGAACTGCAGACACTCTGAATGGCATGGATTGGATCCAGAATGATCTGAACAGACTGGACAAATGGTCTGCAATCAATCAGATGAGATTCATAGAAGTGTAGAAAATTAGGGTTGGAAGAGACCTCAGCAGATCATCTAGTCCCTTGCTGTAACTTGAGAACATTGCTCCTTGTTCTGTGATCTGCCACCATTGAAAATAGATCCATCCTCTTTGGAACCACCCTTCAGGTACTTAGAGGCTAAATACCCCCTTAGGCTTCTCTTCCCAAGACTAAATAAGTCCAGTTCCCTCAGCTACTCCTCATAAGTCATGTTCTCTAGCCCTCTAACCATTTTTCTTGCCCTCTCCAGTATCGACTTTCTCTAATTTGTCCACATCCTGCCAAGAGTAGGGGGAGGAAAATTGGACACAGTAGAATGTGGCCTCTAGATGTGGCCTCACCAGTGCTGAACAGAGGGGGGAAATTACTTCCATCAGTCTGCTGGCAACACTCCTACTAATGCAGCCCAGGATGCTGCTAGCCTTCTTCAAAACAGGGGCACACTGCTGGCTTATATTCAATTTACCGTCTACTGTAACCCTCAGGTCCTTTTTTGCAGGGCTGCTGCTTAGCCAGTCAGATCCCAGCCTGTACCAGTGCATGGGATTGTTCCATCCTAAGTGCAGAACTTTGCACTTGTCCTTATCAACGTTCGTGAGATTTTGTTTGGTCCGATCCAAATCCTCCAATTTGTCTAGGACTCTCTGAAGCTTAGCCCTACCCTCTTAACATATTTACTACTCCACCCAGCTTGGTGTCATCCACAAACTTGCTGAGGGTGCACTCCATCCCATCTTCCAGATCATTAATGAAAATACTGATCAAAATTAGCCATAGGACTGACCCCTGAGACATTCCACTTGATGCTGGCTGCCAAATAGACACTGAGCCGTTGATTACTTCCCTTTGAGCCTGATGATCCAGCCAGTTTCCTATCCACCTTACATGTTGTTGAAAACTGTGTCAAAAGCCCTGCTAAAGTTGAGGTACATCACATCCAATGCTCTCCCCACACCTACAGAGCCCATCACCTTGTCTTAGAAGACAATCAGGTTGGTCAGGCATGACTTGCTCTTGGTGAATGTTGACTTTCCGTAAGCACCTTGTTCTCATCCAAATGCTTAAAAATGGATCCCTTCAGAACTTGTTTCATGATTTTTCCAGGGACTGGAATGAGGCTGATTGGTCTGTAGTTCTCTGGATTCTCCTTTTTCCCTTTCTTAAAGATGGGTACTACACTTGCACTTTTCCAATCAAGCAAGACCTCTCCCGATCACCACAAGTTTTCAAAGATAATGGCCAGTGGCTCTGCAATCACGTCAGCCAACCTCCTCAGCATACTCCAGTGCATTACATCCAGCCCCACAGACTTGTACACATCCAGCTTTTCTACATAGTTCCTAACCTTTTCTTCACGAACAATGTATGCCCCCGGAGGCTGGGGAGGGGCACGATGACTGCCTGCAAGCAGCAGTGGCAGCAGCAGGGGTGTGGCAATGGCAGGGGCATGGCAGCAGTGAGCAGGGAACTCCCGCAGGTGGCCGCAGCAGTGTCAGGGAGGTTGGGGAGGTGGCGAGCGCCGACTGGTAGTTGGCAACCACCGCTGGCAGTGTCAGCGGTGGCCAGCAGTGATCAGCACTCACCTGCAGATGGTGTCGGCAGCGGAGGAGGGAGGTGGCGAGCGGTGACTGTCCGCCGGCAGTGCCTCTTTCAGGGGGTGCACTGCCAATCTCAGGGGGTGCACGTGCACCCCCTACATGTCGCCAGTGCAGTTCTTTCACCACTGTTCGCTACTCACCTCCTCCCCAAACTGTGCTGCCAGGTGTAGCAGTCTGGGGGCTGACCCTGCCTGTGAAGACCAAGGTTAAAAGAAAAGCATTGAGCACCTCAGCCTTTTCTGCATTGCCTGTCACTAGGTTACATCCCCCATTCAGTAAGGGACCTGCACTTTCCCTGATCTTCTTCTTGCTGCTGACATATCTGTAGGAATCCTTCATGTTACCCTTCATATCCGTTGCTAGCTGCAACTCCAGTTGTGCTTTGGCCTTCCCAGTTTCATCCCTCTATGCCTGAACAATACTCTTATACTCCTCCCTAGTTGTTTGTCCAAGTTTCCACTTCTTGTAAGCTGCCTTTATGTGTTTTAGCTCAGTGAATAGTTCCCTGCTAAGCCAAGCTGGTCTTCTGCCATACTTGCTAGTTGTCCTGTGCATCACAATGGTTCTTTCCTGTGCCCTTAATAAACTTTCTTTGAAATACAACCAGAAATCCTGGACTCCTTTCCCCCTTAGACTGGCCTCCCAGGGGATCCTGCCCATCAGTTTCCTGAGGGAGTTGAACTGTGCTTTTCTGAAGTCCAAGGTCCTTACTCTGCTGCTCTCCTTCCTTCTTTTCCCCAGGATCCTGAACTCAGTCATCTCATGGTCACTGCTGCCCAAGTTGCCATCCACTTCTACATTTCCCACCAAATTCTCCCCTGTTTGTTAGCAGCAGATCAAGAAAAGTATAGCCCTTAGTTGGCCTTTCCAACACTTACACCAAGACGTTGTCTCCAACACTCTCCAAAAAACTTCTTGTATTGCCTGTGCACTTCTGTACTGCCCTCCTCACAGATTGAAGTCTTCAGGGTGATTGAAGTCCCCCATGAAAACCAGGGCCTGTGATCTGGAAACTTCTGCTAGCTGTTTGAAGGAAGTCTCATCCACCTGGTAATAAGGACAAATACAAAAGGCAGCACTTGGAATAAGATAATTGCATGCACAAATATCTTTCTATGCACAAATATATCCTGGGGAATTACTGGCTTGATTGCAGTAGCCAAACACCAAAATTTGCTTGCCAAAGTCTACATGACTACCACATAGTGTGACTAATCTGATCTTGGAGAACAGATATTTCTTACATAGAACTGTAGAAGAAACAGAGCTGCTGGAAATGACAACATAATGGCCTCCTACGGGATAGTGTGCTAGCACCAATCCTTTTTAACATATATACCAATGACCAATCCATACAGAGTAATATGAGGAGCTTCGTATATGCTGATGATCTATGTATCACATCACAGGAGAAGGACTTTGTCACTGTCAAGAACAGACTGAGATGTGCACTGAGCAACCTCTCAGATTATTACAATAAGTGCCAGCTTCGTGTCAACCCAACCAAGACACAGGTCACAGCTTTTCACCTACACCATAAAGAGCCGAGTAGAAATTAAACATAATCTGGGATAGTATCCCACTGACTAATCACTCGAACCCTGTCTACTTAGGAGTTACATTGGACTGAACACTTACCTTCAAAGCACATGTAACAACATACTTAGAAAGTTACTCACCTCAAGCTGGGGAGCGAATCCAGCTACATTACAAACCACTGCTACTGCTTTGTGTTACTCCATTGCAGAGTATGCATGAATAATGCAAACAGAGTATGCAATGAAAACAGTATGCAGAATATGGGAACAATCAGTTCATGCCAAGAAAATATACCCAGTTTTAAATGACAGCTGTCATGAAACAACAGGATATCTAAAGCAAACACCAAAGGATACCCTGTACTTATCGGCAGGCATTGCACCACCTGATATTAGAAGAAAGGTAGCAAGCCAAAAAGAAAGATCACAGCGTATGGAAGACCAAGCATCCATTCTATACTCACACAGAAGTAACTAAACAGATTAAAATACAAAAGAGTTGTGACCAGTGTTGTGCCATCGGACACGACAGCTGACAGGGTACAACTGGGATTATAGAAGGAAAGACTACGTGCAATCAAGTGCTCTGAAATTCACCTGGAACTCAGGAGGACCTTACAAGACGTGGACAATCAGACACATGCAGCCCAACGGCTACCACCACTCCCACTGGGTTGCAATGGAAAAAGACCCAGGAGGCACCACCTGCACAGCCCAAAGAGCAGGGGGCAGTCCACCACCAACACAGCCTATGTGGCAAGGGGGCCACATGCTGCCGTCACAGCCCACATGTAAGGAGAGAATCCTAAGGGGACATCTCTCCCTCTCCCCAGTGTGCATGTTCTGCTTGGTGTGCGGTCCCTGGCCACACTGAGGTTGGACAGCCCTGCCTCAAACCATTGACTTTGCCTTGCAACTTGGCCAGCTAGGCAATCATACAGTCAAACCTAATCCCCCAACAGTAAACCGCTTAGCTTGACCCCTGGCAGCAGTCAGCCCCAGCCAAGAAGCTCTACTGAATTTTCAGGTATGAGGTCAAACAGTTATACCATGATATATTTGATCCCCAGCATGAAAGTCCCCATTCTACAGAGCTGACTAACGTGGCTGTAGTGACTGTGCCCAGAGTGAGCCTGCACTTAGACATGTTGCATCCCACTCTGTGAATACCAAGTGCTGAACTGGAAGTCATGTCACTGTGTTAGAGCATTGCTGCCAACAGGGTAATGCACTCTACTGAAAACTTACCCAGGCATGCAGACTGTGAGTATAGGAAGTCAACCAGTAGCAGCCTTATTGTTCCCTGTTCCTGGCTTACGGCTTCTTTTACTACTGCCAGTGAGTAGAGTCAAGCCCAGAAAGAGAAATAAGATTGATTCCTGGAAGGACTCTGCCCCAAGTATAAAGACCATAGTATTGATATCTGTGGTGCAGGTTATAAGGTATGTTATAGAAAGCCTGTGGGAATGCTGGAAAGACAGCCCTGCCTTCCAGAGTCCCAATGCCATCCCTTGCTCAGAGGACCATCATTCTTTTTGTAGCATGTGAGATCTGCGAGACATTCCTAAGGTGTGACTGGCCTCCCACATACTCTCCATGGGCAGAACAATAGTAATTAAAGGTGTTGCATCTGCTGCATATACTTACCCAGGTAAGAAGAGAAGATCAGAAATACCGTCCTTCCCCTGATCTCTGTGGGTCAGCATGCAATCTAACCTACTGGGTAGAGGGAAAAAGAAACCCAGGCAAACTAATAGGCTAGGGACAGACATTCAAAAAGCCTGAGCCTGAATTGATTCAATCTTTTCAGGTTAGTCTAACCTGACTAGGCTGAACTGGTTTGAAACTGGACAGACATTCTCTCTGGACTGAGGAAATTCAGGTACATGCCTGCAGTGGCTCAGGCTAGAAGCTGGGGGGCGATAGAGCAGCCCTCCTTTCCCTTCTGCAGAGAGCTGAGCTGAGGGGGCTGTGGAGGTCTGCCTGTGTGGTCACATGCTTTTCCCTACTGGTTGCTAAAGGGGTGGGAGTGTTGCCAGCCCCCAACCCCAGGGTAGCATTCTGAGGCAAGGTGTGGGGAAGGGGGTGCAGTGCATGCATCTGTTGATGGTACGGAGCTTTTCAATCTCCCTCCCTGCTTCAACATACTGTTTGCAGCAAACTGACAGGCGAGCAAATCAGCCAGAGGGCTGACAACAGTCTTTATCACCCAATTAGCAAACCAATAGCCTCTCTCCACATTACTTCAAACTTCTTAAACAGCTTACCAGCTGACATGTTGATTAGCTCCAAAAGCCCTAAGCAGTCACTGTTCTCTCTGCCTATCCCAGTGAAATTGGAGACACACACACACACACAGAGATACCTCTCAGCATTAGCTACCATACCATATGCTGGCTATGGTCCCTGCTGTGGTAGAGGAGGAAGGGATCTCTGCTTAAACAGCGAGTGAGGGGGGGAGGAGGGAGTGGGGGCAGGAGGAAGCCAGCAGACCCTGCTGTGCCTGCAAGTCTGTGCCGAGCCCCAGCCAGGGAGCAGAGGGGAGGGGCCTGCCCTGCTGTGGAGCAGAGAGCCCCGCCCAGCCCAGAGAGCATGCTGGGATGCTGGGGGACTCTGATTTAACTTAAACCAGCAAGGGATCTGGGGCAGACATTGCATAAACCAGTTTGAGCCAAATCAGTTCATTCTGATACTACATTCAACCAGGTTTATCTCAAACCGATTTCAGCCATTTTCAAACTGGTTTATGTGCACTGAACGTCTGTTCTGTTACAGGTTTAAATCAGTTTCTGATCACTTAAACCAGTTTATGTGTAATGTCTGTCCCTAGCCAAAGTGTTTTTTCAGTGTGTCAATAAATAAAGCTGGCAAATAGCCTGAACAATCACTGGGTAGGCAGCTCTCAAAACTGTTGTACATAGAGCAATAGCTATTTTTAGGCAAGCGTTTCATTTTACATTTACTAACTACCCTGCAGTCTGATTTTAGGAGTATAATAGCAGATAATGTTAGGAATACTTCCAATGTGTTCCTATTGAGAATAATTGCTTCCATGATGGGACCTCTAGTGATCAATTTAGTCACAGCACTTTCTGCTAAAAAATGTCAGTCAAAAACTTGAGAAACAAAAAGCCACCGATGCACCTGTATTGCACCAGTTTTATGTTTTGAATCAAAATGTTTAATATAATTCTCAATACCTTCTGCTGAAGAGACCAATCCTTGACTTACCACGAGAGGATAAGGGTGATGTAAGTAGGTCTTTCCCATCTCTAAGTGAAGTGAAAAGGCTGGTTCTGGTTCCCATCATGAAGTGAAAAATCTGGCAAAGGGAAAAAGGGGGGGAAAGGATGAATGAGGAAAGAAAGGAAAGTTCACTGCCTTCACACTCGAGGCTGGACAGCAAGAAGAGAGAGAAGGTTCTCCTTTCATTGGTCTTGGTCCAGAAACACACAAGGCGCCACCGTCTGGACATCTGTAAAACAGGATAAAAAGGTTTCCCTGAAATAAAGACATACAGCTGCTATCTTCTGTCTGCAATAGATTAAGGGGGGTTTGCAGTAGAGTTCCTGGATGCCTAAAGCCAGATCTGAAAGCAGATCTCGTATTCTCTGAGGTACTCAAGCTCAGTTCTTCTGCAAGAGGAGAAAATATTGCTTCCATCAAGTTTGTGCCTGAGGAGATCTCAAGAAGTAAATCAAAGGACACTAGGGACAAATCTTTGATAAAACAATATCAAAACTTTGTTTAATTTGTTTTCATTGCTGTTGTAAAACAAACTCACAAGAGACAAAGTGATCTGCAAATAATACAAGCTGTTACTAAGCTGGAAGATGACTTACTGAAAGAGCATGGAAAGGAATAGCAATACATTGCAGTCAACCGTGTCTTTGTAGCTCCCTGTCACTGTGACCATGCAGATAGCACACTTCCATGGGGCCAGAGTCTCCCAAGCCTGTAGGAATATGCCTACTACCAAGTGCACTGCATGAAAGAGTGGAGGTCCATTGTTTGAGATAATGTGGTTGCGATGACATTTCTATCCAGGTTCTGGTGACAGAGCCATCCTGGGAGTCTTTACTGGTCTTTTCTCTCAATAAAAATGTTTCTGTCTTGCAATGCTGAGTGTTTGCTTCTGCTGAGCACACACTTACAGCCACAATTGTCTGTGGTCATACTTGCTATACCACCTAGTATTTAACTGGTCTTCTCCATCATAAAGCAATTTAAATACCAAAAGCATGTTGCAACTCTAGGTTCCGTTCTAGAAACAAACTGTTTGTAGCCCTTAATAAACCCTCTGAATCTGGAAGCTTGTTGCTGACTGAGTTGAATGACTAATAAACCAAGCTACTATGTTTACCTGTGTACCACATGCACCTTTCCCCCAAAATCAGCCCACCAAAATTCAGGGGACATGTCTTAACCAGGTAGGCTGATTTTCTTCGCTGGAATAGAAGCATGGAGAGACTGTTCTGCAATACGGTTGCTGTTTCTCTCTCAGCAAGCAAGCAGTAGGGGTGGAGTCCAGAGTTAACCCTGTCACAGCTGCTAGTGACTTGACAGCCAGAAACTGCCACCCTTGCTTGCTTGCTCACTGAGAGAGAAACAGCATCCATTATACAGCACAGTCTCTCCATGACTCTGGAAAAATCTTTTCCCCCTAAATTTGGCCTTCCAAAAATAAGCCATGTGTTTTTATTTGGGGGCATGTTATATGTGATAAAATACCGTCCTCTGAAACTAGCGGATCAAATGCTGAGCTCACCACACAGAAGTGCACATGTACAGGCACAACACTGTAAGATTCTACATGGCCCGTTTTCTCCAACTGGGACTCAGATAATATGAGATTCACTTCCACACAGAACAGGCTGGGAGATCTTCTCTCTACATGCCCCCTTTCTGCATTGTCCCCACACTACATTCCCCCCCACCCCCGTGCCCAGCTCTCCTCCCCCTACATGTTCATTTCCCCCTCCCATCTCTATGCTGCCAGCACCCTTTTCCAGCCCAGTCTATCCTGCTTCTGCCATCTCCCTCCTGACACACTATTCTTCCACCAAGCTTGCATGCCCAGCTTGGCCCCTAGAAATGTCCATGACAAGCTACAAAACTACAAGACACCTGTTTGTTTGTTTGAGCTCTTTTTAACACCGCATTCATGCTACGCTTTGGGTTTGTCCTCCCTGAAAAAAGGTGCTATTTGACACTGAGATGACCCAACAATATAGTAGGTCCTGCTCTACAAAATCCCCATGGAAATATGGCACTACTCGACACTGGACCATGGGTAAACTCACCTAATATACCTTGAAGTAAACCCCCAAAGTGCCCTGCCTCTAGGACAGCCCATGCATGTTGGCTAAAACCCGGGGTATGTGGATTGCTTTTGTTCTAAACTACTCTGAATGGGGATTATGGTGTTTTATGTGTCTAGAACACACCAAGCACACTGCTACCATTATAAAAATATTAAATTAAAATGACATGAATAAATAGTGGTAGAAACAAACAATCTGTGCTCCTTGCAGCATATGGGAAGGTGGGAGGAAATTTATGAATGAGATTGGGACAGAGAAGGTGTCTGATGATGATTGTGTACTACTAATGAACATTTTTTTGCCAAGGAAAAAAGATAAGAATAGTGACTGTGATTTTAAAATGCTTCCCAAGTAGAATCTATTAAACAGAGCTTAGCATACTCTCCACCTGTCAGAAAGGCCAGGTTTTTCTATAAATATCTCTACCTAGTATAAGCTGCTCAGGCTGCAATAGAAGACTTAAAATATTTTCTGTAACTCCCATCATCTTCCCTGAACAGCTTATCTCAGCTCTGTGGTTTACAAAAATTCCATCGCTGGCAGCAGCAGCCTGTTAAATTGGTTCTAATTAATAAGTGAGTCTTCAGACTTCTTCAAGACAACATTCATAACAGATTCGATGGATAGGCTATGTCATAAAAATTTCTAAATAATGAAAATTAATTGTAATAAAGAAGATTGTTACATGCTGGAGAGCAAACTCCTCAATTACATGTCAAAATTAATAAGCAAAATAAGCACATCTATTTCATGCTGATGGGCTGTAATAGGCACCTTAAGGAACAATGCCTTTAAACTGTAGGAGAACATTTGTATAAGTGACTGCCAATTTTAGGTGCCTAACTTAAGATCTTTTAAATTGGCCCAAATGTGAGAGGATGGGCACTTTGACCTTTTGCAATATCCAGACCTTAGGCATTGTGCACCCAAAAAATCACAGCGTTAAAATATCTAATCAGATTTTGAAAATCTTGGTCATGCTGTACATATAAGTCCTGTACCAAAGAAGGAGTTAATATGACTTGTTTAATTATTTGTTATAGTTTTACATAACGTTGCAAAATATAGACAAATCCCCTACATAATTGCATTGCTTGGACTTTTTAAGTCCAATTAGTATTATTGTGTTTAAAAACTTATGAAGCTTGCCTACATGCTTAGAATTGAATTCATAACTAGTTTGCATGTACCTTGTATTAAATCCTTTTTTCATAATCCTGGGCTAGAGACTTGTAAAAGCTTACAATTTTCAATCAGTTTTAAGGGCAGGCCTGTTATGGGCAGCAGTAAGGTTAACTGGGTCGGGTGTTTTGTTCCAGTCTTATTTCATGAACAGTAAAGTCAGTCAATAAACATTTCTTTAGAAAGACTGGCCAGTACAAACTCCTCAAAACACTAAATTTAGCTTGGAGGAGTAATGGACATCATCAAACAAGGGGATAGATCCCTTTGGAGTTAGTTATAACCCATCAAATTAAAAGAAGCTAATGATAAGGTGTGTCCATGAGGGAGATAGATTAGCTAACTCAAGGATTAGCTAACCTGTTTAACCAATCAGAAACCAGTACACTTGTGTTTCTTACAAACCACTGTCAGAAGGAGCATCAAGGGTTTCAATAATAACCATAACTGTGATGCACAAGAATATTTTACCGAAGTGACAAGAAGGCTAGCTCAGCAAAACAGCAACAGAGTGATTTCCACAATTCACCAGCTTCATCCAGGTCACTTTGCTTCCATCCCTTCCCTTCATGCAAGAGACTTCTCAGCTATGTTGACATACACAACACGTAGATTTATTTCTATGATCTGCCAGGTGCACAAAATATATGAGCTGATGCAACAGTTCCTAGCCAGGCTGCAGGGGGGAAAAAAGATGTAAGCTTCCATATTTTCCTTTATCCATTAGGCAATTTGGTGCTTCATATGAAGAGAATATTGCTTATAAATCCTATGTAAAACCATCCTGAGTGTAATATGGAAATAAGAGAATTTACAGAAATTATGGTGTTAAAATGATAGCTCTTTCTTCTTATAGGGACATAAAAGAGTTAGCAGACATATATAGGAGTTAAGATTAAAAGGATGCTTTTCATTTTATTTGTTTTGGTAGATAAAGTTTCTAATTTGGACACTTTTTTCACCAAATCTAGATTTAAACTATGAGAAGTAGTTTGCATGTAAGTGAAATAAAGGTGCAAAAATCCACGTTTCACATATCCGAATGAAAGCTATTTCTTGGGGCCTTGTTCCCAGCTAAGATCCCAGTTCCTTCAACTGGAGACAAATGCCTTAAGCTGCTGTTCCCCACAAGCGATCTGTGGGGAATTGTTTCCTGCTCCTTGATGATTTGGTTCATAAGTAAGGGGCATTCTAAGACCTTAGTATCAGTAGCAAAGCTTGGTCAAAGGTATTTCAGTTTTCTCCTGGGCTGAAGCAAGCAAACCTGCAAGACTGAGCAATGATGCAATGGATAGTTCAGCTCAAAAGAGACTGTTGTGATCAGCCCTGCTTTGAGCAGAAGGTTAGACTTGACTTCCTGAGGTCCCTTCCAACCCAAACTTTCTGTGATTCTCTGATTCCAAACCTGACTTATATGACCCAAGCCACTGAACCTCATCCAGTTATTCCTTCTTCAAACACAGTGACTATAGCTGAGCTAGGACATACCTTAGTGAGACATTATCTCTTGAAGAAGTGATGAGGAATCCACGATATCTCTTGGTTTGCTATTTTAGTGGTCAGTTACCCTCACTATGAAAAAATGATGCTTCATGTGCCCTTCAGGTTTTCTAAGTTCAGATTCCAGCCTTTGGTCCTGGTCTTCTGTTCTTACTTTCCGCTCTCACGTTAGCATATTATTTTTCCTACAGTTAAACGAGGGTAGTGTCTCACTGTGGAGCACAATCCCTAGCTAGTGTCCCCTGCAGGTACTAGGTCTATGTATGTGCCTCGCTTGGGCTCACTGGAAACCTTCAAGAGGAGTTCAAACATGGCCACAGTTCTTCCAGGGGCCCAGCTGCATTGCTGAAGCTGCCACAGGTAAAATCTCACCCCAGATTAGGCCTCTCAAAGAATAAAAGTTGGACTGTAGTTTGAAGCATTGATGTAAAGTCCAAATTAAATAACAGGTTTCGTCAGAGTAACAGCTGGAGCTACAAATCTGGCAGTTCAATCAGATGCATCTAAAGTAGCTCTAAGGGAGTGCTTAGAAAGATCCCCTTGAATAATGCCTTTGAATAACAGTCTAAGACAGTGGTCTCCAAACTTTTTTGATCATGCACCCCTATCAGTAAAAAAGTTTTGAGCACGCACCCCCAATATATGTATATTTATATAAATAGAAATAGAAGTTCATGTATTTTCTTCCCGCACCCCAATGGATCATCATGCGCACCCCCTGGGGTGCGCACACCCCACTTTGGAGACCACTGGTCTAAGAGACTCTCCACAAAGGGCTTAATGAGGGCAGCATCCTGGTTCACAAATGATGGTCAGATCTGGAAGACAAAGCTTGGTAATTAGCTCTCCTCATGAAAAGTGCTGCAGAGGGAAAAAAGAAAACTTTCCTTCCCTGACAGTCATGCTTCCCCAACTTTTTATGAGGCAGAGCAGAGTGAAATCCCTAAGAGGCTTACTGCTGTCATTAGGTCCAGCAAGATGCCTGGAGAAGGGTGGGTGAAAATTAACTAAAGACTTGTTTAAGTAATTAATAGATTCATTTTGGTTTCTTAGCAACAGAAAAGAAACTGCTTGAGATTTAAGCTGTTTGGCTAGCCCCAATTGGCCATCACTTACCAGGTGGAAATAAGCAACTCTTCTTCCATTATCAAATACTTCATGAACTCCTGAGGCCTTGCACTGTGAGTGAGGGATGACAGCTCGCCACTTGTTACTTTAGTGAGGAAGGTAGAAACAACCTGCAAGATCAGAGGCCTGTAGTGCATCTTTCAAATGTGATTATTTGAGGTGTCCCAGAGTGTTAAAAGCCAATAATGGGTGTTCGTTCTTTAAACTTATCTGACCCCTATTGATAATGAAAAGGATCGAGGATGAGAAATTTCTGCACAAACATACCTTGTCCTCTGAGCCTTGTACAGGCCTTTCAAAGGGAATTTTAACTATTCAGACATAATCTGGGTAATTGATGCAGTCAAGTGTGCATCATCAGTAAGACTATTAAGTGGAACCCATAGAGAAGTGAAAACAAGTAACTAAATAAGAGTTTCGGTATGGGAAGACTGTTCTGAGGTAGTGACCACGAGCTATTTAAATGCTGTATTCAAAGGAACAGTTTCATTTTCTTGAGGTTAATGCAGCCAGCTGCTTCTCCTGCATAAGGTTTACACCTAATCCCCTGGGAGATGTATCTATTGACAATGCAGCTGGTTTAGTTAGATGATAATTTATTTAAATGTTGTTGTTTTGTGATCACTGTTTAACTGCTCCAAAGGTTGCTTATATCTACCACTTTATTTGATCAACAAGCTGTTCACTATTCATTCCCTTAAATGAGTCCACAGAGAAATTTGGACTGAATTTTGCCAATTTCACATCCTAGTAAATCCGGGTAGATCTGCTTTATGTCTTGGAGTGGATAATTCAACTGTTTCATTTTTCTCTGGAACAGTGTTTAAATCATGTTCACTTAGTGTATGTCCATTACTGCCATATTAGTCATGCTCCCATCTATCAGCTTATTTTACCTGTACTAGCAATATCCCCTTAGTAGATACCGTTCACATATTAATACATTACCTATCCATACTCTGTTCTTATGAATCCCATTCTTTTTTTTTAATATCATATGAAATATTATCAAATATGTCTTGAAGCTAGCAAAAAACTTCTTTAGATTTCAGTCGTCACACTCAGAACACTCTAAGGACAGATAAGAGAAGATAGTCCTCTCAAACTCAGCCTAATTGGTCTACTTAAAATATATCAGATGAGGTGCTATCATCAGTCCCTGGCCAAACATTTCTTCCACTCAGGTCAAAGGGCTAAACCCATGAAAGGACACAGGCAGGACTTAGGAATCTAGCTGCCACTTTACTCCTCTAAAGTGCAAACTCTAGATCCTCAAAACCTTTACGCAGCTGTAGCCTAATGATAGAGATGCCTTGATTTCACAGGCACTTCAGTTTTCACCATTAAACTTGCTTAGGCAGCTAAAGCCAGCAGTGCCTCTCTCACAGCACTGAGTACTCAGCTCCTCTCAGCCCTGAGCCACATCAGCATCCACAAATGATTCCTTCCTTTCCTTTTCTTGCTTGAAGGACCTCATCTGATAGACCTTATCAAAGCACACGTAACAAAAGGGGCTAGGCACAAAACAAGGGCTCCTGTTGCCCCTTACCCAACAGTTCAGTGATTAACTATCCCCCAACCCTTGCATTCTGTGGGAGACTTTAGATTTAATTCACTATTCTCCCTCCATAGTGCAAAGAAACTTTTTTTTCTCTCAAAGCCTCAATTTTAGCAGGGTTGAGCAGTTAGGGGTCTATTCATGCTTGAGTCTGAGGATGCAGAAATTAGGCATTCCTTTGCCTACATCCCCTGACAAGACTCAGCTCCTCCCAAAATGCAGGGGAAATGTCTGCTTTCTTTTGGAGCAGGGCCAGAGGAAGAGCCCTCCCTCACCCCTTTCATAATAGCTTTCAGATCTGAGCATTCACTGATGGCAAAGACCCAGTTTATTTCCCTTTTCCCTGGAGCATCATAACCATAAAGCTATCAGCCATTCTTAGGGGAGGGATGTGAAGGAGTTCCTCTGTGTTTCCTGTATGCAGAAAAGGATTCAAGACCAGAAAGCCCCCGAGAGAACTGGACTCATGATTAAGGACCCCCACCCCCAAAGCCTTTTACATGAAATTGTTGCTGGATAAAATATTTGAACAGTGCTTGGAACAGATACTGGCATTCAGAGGTCCCCCTTCCCAATTAAGGCCTTAACCAGTGAAGTAGAAAGTCATAATGCTTTCTGCTCCTAAGGTCGTGGTTAAGGTACTCTTCCAGGAGATGGCAGATGTGGGTGTCAAATCGGTGTCCATTCATTCGTGAACTTGATATAAAATGTTAGATGGATGACATTAGGAGTAAGGGGAGTAAAGAGA
>NW_017729008.1:16175342-16179205 GCF_001723915.1 Gavialis gangeticus | reverse complement strand
TGGGTTTGACTGCTCTCAGGCAGAGAGGATTGAACCCAGGTCTTCCGCTCCCTTGGTAAATGCTCTAGCCTCTACATAATTGTTCACAAAGGGCAAGGCTACCCTCTCCTCCTCCTCCAGCTGTGTTTTAAAAGGAAAGAGTGGCTCCTGCTTAGAAAGCAGTAGGCTCTCAATGACGGTATCCGCCAGCAGCCTTCTGAGTAAGAAGCTGCCCCAATCCTCAGCATTTCCCTGTTGGTCAGCACTAAACAGCTGCATTGTGTGTGCTGAATTTACAGGGACACCCTGCTCGGCATGCTGCCTATTTTGGACTCAGTTCTGAGGTACCAAATGACTTGTCCAATCTGCCTCTGTGCCATACATAGGAGCACTCCCAGGAAGCACATACCACCCACTTAACGCAGGCCAGGTCCCAGAAATGAGAGCTGAGGACAGCCCCGAACGTGTCAACAAGCACACTCCAGACAGAGAGCCTACAAGTGCCTCTGGGCATGCACGCAGGGCCATTTGGAGGCAGCTGTATTGCTTCTTTTTTGTGAGTTGGCTTGTGTGGAGTGAGAGTAAGTGGGTGGTTTTACGCTTTATGTCAGTGCTCCCAGGTGCATCAGGAAGACAGCGTGGAGACCTGCCCTAATTCCCCCTTCGCTGTACACAGAGCCAAGATGCTTCAGTTACGGTTCCACCGTCTATTCTGGGAGACAGGATCTAAAAGTTAGGCACTGCACTGTCTAAGCTGTAAACACCTAAGTCTTTTTTGGCTCTGGTCCTCAGTTCTTTTTCATGTTGTTTTCTCCTGGCTTTCCCTTTTTCTCGCATCTGTCAGGTGGTGACACATCCTCACGAGTATGTCAGCCACAACAAACTGTTGTAGATATTTCTCTGTGCTTAAATCTGTGTATTCTTCAAGTGCTGTCCATATTCTGGTTATAAAATTAATGGAGTAAAGCAGAATTGAAAACAGAATTCAAGCAAAGTAATTGTGACTGACGTGCATTAATACTTAATACTACAGTTTACAATTGTAATTACAATTTATTTGCCTTTTTAATTACTATCTAGCTTATTTATCTCCAGGAGAGAGATTTCTCAAGAGTGCCTTTCTGCCTGTAATGTTTTATTTTTGCAGAAAAGTGCAGGCATTGAGTGAGATGGAAATTACTTCCTTATTATTTAAAATTAATTCAGCCTGTCAAAATGAGCTCATTGCCATGCACAGTGCTTCCTTTTTAATTCAATCTCAGCCTTCCTAGCAATTGAAATTCTGTGCTGGAATGATGTATATTGCTAGCTTTTTATACATATTAAACTGTGTTTTGGGAGGATTAAGGATGCACATACTTTTTTGGATGGGGCACATAATTATAAAACCAGTTTTGCAGCAGGGTAAAAAGGATGTCACTCATCCTTTGGACTTGTACTCTGCTTTGCCACTCAGAATAGAGCTGTGAGCCTGCCTAATGGGAGCAGAAGGGACTCTCGCCTGCCCCTGCAGGAGTCAAGATTTTGCTCGATCAGGATAAAACTAGTGAGATATATTTACATATAAATAATTGGGATGCCAGCTCTCCTTCCTCTTTTCTTCTTAGAATAAAAAAAGAAGAAAGTAAAAAGCAGGGGAGGGTAGAGAAGCCTGAAGACTGTGAAGAAGACAGGAAGAGAAAGGCTTAATGATGAGAGAAAAGTGCCTTGTCACCTGAGGAAAGAATGAAGAAAACAAAGGTAGGGTAGGGAGGAGGGAGAGTCAGGAGATGCAGCTGAACAGGAGGCTGGAGCTGATGGTGGTTCTACTTCTGAATTTAAAATGAAGGGCAGAGGACGGAAGAAGTAATGAAGTGGACTTTCAAACGCAGTAGTGTAAGTAGGGATGGCAAGCAGACTGGGTGCTGGCTTAGAGGGGGCACCAGTATGGCTTCCTTCCCCCAGGAGTCCTTACCACAGCACAGACAGCTCTGCACCCCAGGCGCAGGAGCCAGGCAGACCCTCCCCAACTGTTCGGGGATGGGGGCTTGGATTTAACTCCCAAGGGAGGCACAGCCCGTGCCTAGGAGGAGGGGGGCAGTGAATGGGGCACCAGGAGTGGACCCCGGGGAGCCCACACCGCTCCTGCCCTGCAGTGGCAGCAGCCCAAGCCCATGCCACTACAGCCAAACATGCAGCAATAGCAGCTGCCACTGTGGTGAAGAGAACCAGGCAGGTAAAACTCATCTCCCCTTCTCCTGTTCCCTGCTCCCCTCTCCCATCAGCATCATTCCCCCTCCTGCACCACCACCTCTCCCCGGGCATTTAAAAAGCTTGCTATGCCTCTGATCAAACTGCAAAATATGTGAATGCACAGCAGAGTTAAAGGCCGAGGACAAACCTGGAGCCCTCGCACAAAGCTCAGTGGCATTTCTAGAGTCCTCTGCTGCAAGTCCAGAAGCTGCATGGTGCCAGCGGGAGCTGGAACTAGCAGCAGGCATGGCATCCCTTTGTGGTGGTTAGGCACATGCTTCCCCCAGGGGCCAGGATGTGGAGCCAAGCCCCTTCTGGAGTAGCTTCTGCTACTAGCCAGTAATACCCCTCTCACATGGATAGATGCAAGTTCTGCAGTGGTGTCTAGTCCCAGTGCAAAGATACAAGCTTACTTGTTTCTTCCAGCCCTTTCACACCTACACAGAAACAGGAACATCCAACTTTCACTCTGTCTCGGTCCAAGTTAGTTTTGTCTGAGTAAGCACCTACAGTTTGGCTGTGAACAATTTCTTCAACATCTAGACTCAAGCAGAGGTGGGGGAAGGTTTAAAATTCAAAGCATATTTTTCAGCTCAGATTCAGGTTCCTGAAGCCTTTTTAGCTGTCTATAACTGGTCATTGTTTTGTATGTGCTGGACCTGAGCAGGCAAGAGATAGACAGATGTCAACTGAACATTTTAGGAAATACATTGGTGCTTTGCCATCCTCTGGGATACTGCTCTGGTCACTCTACCTAGACATGGTACAGCAGATCAGGAAGGGTTTGAGTGATGAGTCATGGAAACCTTTCTATGTGGCAGAGCCTTACTTAGCAAGGAAACAAACTGAAGGTTATTTGAAATGATTTTTTGGCTCTGCACCAATGGATAAAAATCCCTCTCCCAAAAAAATCATTTGGAGTTAACACAAAACATTTTCCCCCCAGAATTGAAAAATGTCATCTTGGGTCATGCAAGACATGTTGTTTGACCCCAAGTAAAAGGTTTAATTTTGTTTTTGTACATTGTGAACAAAAGGAACTATGAAAATTAAAGGCTAGGATCACAAAGTTGCTCAGCTGAAAAAGGAGATACCAGTCTCACCCCCCCTCCCCTGGCCTCCCCTAGTGCACTAGTGAGCAAGGGAAGATATGGTAAAGGTGAGAAACATGACATTCCAGAGAAGGAAGATCAGGCCCATGAAGCCTCTTCCTTTCTGGTAATACGAGAACAACTGCAAATTCAAAACAGAGAAAAATACTTTTTCACACAACTTTAAATACATAGGGGGCAAAAAGAAGATACTGGGTAACGTGGAGCCCCTGCAAGACATTCTATGGAAGGGAGGGGCCATCACCAGGGAGGATTATACTGCGGTTACTCGGGGATGCAGAGGGGCAGTCAGGGAGGCCAAGGTGGAGATGGAACTGGGACTAGCTACCCAGATCAAGGACAACAAGAAGTCCTTTCTTAAATACATAGGGGGCAAAAAGAAGGTACCGGGTAACGTGGGGCCCCTGTAAGACACGCTAGGAATTTTGGTCATCACACCAAACGACAAAGCTAACTTATTTAACGACTTCTTTGCCACTGTTTTCCTGAGCAGGGACCAGTCACTGGGCCCCCCCTCAGGCCCCAGGGGAGGTGCACCTA
>NW_017729008.1:16174972-16175331 GCF_001723915.1 Gavialis gangeticus | reverse complement strand
GTGGGGATGCAGTCCGGAAGGCCAACCGCACCTTGTCATGCATCCTCAGACTTATGACACAATTGGTTCCTTGAAAACCACATCTTAAGTTGAAACTTTGTAACTCGGAACCGATTTTCCCATAGGAAACAATGTTATTAATGGGGGATTGGTTCCTAAACCAAGGCCTGATACCCTATTTTCACCAAAAATAACCCAGAATTTTGTACTCTATCAATTATAGATGAGTAACATAGCTACATTAATGTATTTATATGGTAAATAGCAATCATATTGATTTGGAAGGACTTCTTTGTGATGACTTTGCTGGACTTTTTGAAAGGCTTTTGGTTGGACTTTTTGAAGGGTTGTTGGCTGGA
>NW_017729008.1:16167229-16169972 GCF_001723915.1 Gavialis gangeticus | reverse complement strand
CTTAGTTGGACTTTTTGAAGGGTTCTTGGCTGGAGTCTTCTTGGGAGTCTTGGCTGCAGGTTCTTCTGGAGTCTTGTCTGCTTTCTTAAAGGAAGTGTCCAAGGAAGTTTGGACAGATGTTCTCCACGGAGATAAGCGGTGCAGCAAACTTGTTTGCTGGCATGGCTTGGTGTCAGATCAAGCGGTGTAAAGTCGAAACAGACGTCATAAAGTTGAAACAGGGTGTCAGTTTATAAATGTTGCAAGTGTGAGATGTTGTAACTCAAAACATTGTAAGTCGAGGACTGCCTGTATCTGAGCCACAGCTGAGACATTGCTCAGGCATAAAACCTTGAGAAACAATTGCAATCCTTTAATTTCTTGATGTTCCAGTGGCTATGTTGGTTAGGATGAACAATGTCTGGTTCTAGTGAGATGCATAGGCTTGTTAAAAATCTAAAACACTGCCTGATCACATGACTCATTAGGCTAACATGGTTAAGATGTGCCATCTCCTTAGAGGCAACACTACACACCAGGTGATGTAGCTACGACACTGGCTGCCTTTGACTCCCCAGCCTAAATGACCAGCAACTCATTTACAGCTGAGTGGACGGAGCCTGTAGCCTTTGGAATGAGCCCCAGCCAGTGCTTAAAGTCACAGCCCAATAGAGCACAAAAGACACCTTTACCCACTCTGCCACTATACCCCAGCATACTTTTAAAAGACTTGAAAAGGCCTTTCCTCCTATGTCCAGCACTTTCCTCATCCCTACCTAGAAATTTCTATCCATTACTTGATGTGCTTTGACTTCTGTTTCAGAGGAAACAAATCCTTCCCGGCTTTGGAAATACACCCATACTGTTACTTTTTTCTTTACATCTGTCACAGCTTAGATTTTATGGTTTGCTAAGGAACTTGCTGATAAATTATTTTGGGAAAGCAAAGTATTGGCTTTTGCAGATTTAGCTCAATGACTATGAATCATCAGGGACAATTATATATACTATCTAAGGTTAAACAAATTAGGGCTGAATTTAAAATGTTTTATCTATGTCAACATCAGATTATATTTAAAAGTGACATTTTTCATTTCAGCTGTTAGGTTTTTTTGGTAGAGTAAATTTAATAAGTTCTATAATGGCTCTTCTTTTAGAAACTGCAAATCATTGGATCTTAATTTTGAGACTTTATCATTCTGGAATTTTGTACATATAAAAAAGTATACAGTTTGGAATTAAATGACAAGCAATTGACTTTCTTTTCTTAATGCCACTTATTTTGAAAATTAGACGTTCTTGCGCTAGAATCAACTAATTCATATGTACTACTGCCCTCCAGTGAGTAAAACCAGAACTTCACAATTGAGCGGGATCTACTGCTACCTGCTAATTAGGGCTGAATGGGGAACAAGAAATGTTTTGTAAAAAATGCTGATGTTTCCTAATCTGCTTTTTTTCTGCATCGGAGTGAGAGGCAGAGAGAGTGCAGAGTGCGGTGTTACAGCGCTCACTCGGATACAGGAGACCCAGATTCAAGTCCCACTCATACCTGGGTTTTGACTAGAAATTCCATCTTGGGCTTGTGAAATTTGTAGATAAATGTAGATAAAGAATGCATTATGATCTGGTCCTCAATAAACTCCTGTATTTAGGTCTGTCAGTGAGTGCTGGAGCACTGGTGTGGATGCAGCCAGGTACCCTTACTGTAAGGAATGATCATTTGCATAAAACAATTTCTCTTTTTAAAATATTTCTTCTTGACTGAAGCATAAATTGTCTTTACTGCTCCATATGATGATTGCATTTGAAATATGTTTATTTTTAGCAAATAAATGCTGATGGAAGGCTGCAGATAAAAATAGAAGGTAGTGTTGGCACAGAAACAGAAGCCTGGGAATGTTTTGCTTGTTGGTTAATGGAAATAAAGCCACATGTCCCCAGCCTAAATCCCTCTGGGATGCAGTGCAAGTACCAAAATTAAGTTACAATGGTTAGGACCTGCAATATGAAAAGTCATGTGAAATGCATCAGTGACTCATATCTCACTTACAAAGGCTTGGCTTCCAGACAGATTTGGTGCCAATATAAATATTTTAGTTGAGCGGGCGGGCGGTGATTTTTTAAAACCAAAATAGTTATGTCAGTACTGTTCCTATGTGGACAGAGTTATACCAGTATAAAGGTGCTATCTCAGATACAGAGCTACCTGCATTCTGACCCCTTCTACAGCTTCACTGATTGCGGCCCCTCGCACCTTCATCTCCAGGTGGAATTCTGTTTCCCATCTACTCTTAAACATGGTTCTAGGCTACACAACCTTGGGTATCAGTTGTGTTTAACCAGAAGACCCAACTGGCTTTGGGAACAAGCAGTTCTTCCCTTCAGGAGTCTGGGAGCAGTGGTTTACAGTGGTATATCTCTGTCCATATAGGGGTGACAGTTTTTGCTAGAAAATGTTATAAAGTTATGATGGGTAGATGTAATATCTGTTATTAGGCCAACTGAGTAGTTGGGAAAAGGTTCTTAGCAAGCTTTCGGGCACAGTCACCCTTCATCAGGCAAAGGGAGTCTCCCTATTCTATTCCCTACTTCTCATGTATTCTATGGATACTTCATGACATGAGAAGTATCCCATACTTCTCATGTCTGGCATAGGGAATCTCTCTCTTCTATTCCCTGCTTCTCCCTGTTCTATTCCCTACTCTCTCCTGCACTGTGGAGGTCTCAATTTGACCCCACCCCTGAAGCCCAGGGTGATAGA
>NW_017729008.1:16154973-16162229 GCF_001723915.1 Gavialis gangeticus | reverse complement strand
TTCCCTACTTCTCCCTATGCCTGGTGAAGAGTGACCGCACCCAAAAGCTTGCTGAGAACTTTTTTCCAACTACTCAGCTGGTCTAATAAAAGATATCACATCTACCCAAAGAGCTTTGCCTGCCTATGTCCTTAAATCAACACAGCTACAACCGAAACCCCATAAAATTATACTGTTTTTGTTAGAAAATAAGTCTCCAAACACATGAGACTGGGACAGGCTTAGAATCTGCAGGGAAATGCTGAACCCTTAGTGTGGATGCAGTCCCAGAGCAGTGCAGGGGAGCGGCACACTAGGCCTCTGAGAGTTCATGTGTGTGTAATACACAATCACTGCCAATAGTTTTAATAATGGATATGCTTATAAAAATTCCCCTGGCACTTGGAAAAGGGATGCACAGCCAAGTGAAGTTGTCAGGTGCTCCTCCTGAGCAGCCCTCATCCTTCTCCCCAAGGAGCTGTTCCATTGCATGTGCTCTCCCCCTTGCTGTGGGAGATACACAGATGCAGATTGCAAGCTCTTTGCAACAACCGCTGTATGTTTCTTTCTGCCTGTAAAGTATATAACAACCTTTGGGAGCAGCAGAAATAATAAATGCATCTTGCAAGTATTTTTTTAATATTTTCAATGGATTTTTTTAAATTCCATATAGGAATCCTTCAAGGGGCTGAAATAATGCAAGATCCTTGCATCCTGTTTTAATTCCTGGGTGACAGAAATACTGTGAAAAGACCAACTATCATGTTACTTTGGCCCCCACCAACGCCATGTCCCCACAGGTGGGAATATGCATTTCCCCTGGGACAAGTAGCAGTGGCACATATTTGTCCCTAGACACACCCCTGCACACGTGCTCTAGTACACACCTGGGTTGGGGATGGCCCCTGGTGGGGTAGGGGAGGCTGGAGCCAGCACCTGGGCTGACCAAGCAGCCTTACCTGGGGTCTTGGGGGCCTCCCAGGACTGTAGCAGTGGCAATCAGAGTGTGCATAGTCTAGTTGGTAGCTGGAGTGTGGCTCTGGCTGGCCAGGCTCCAGTTTTGGGTGGCGCATGCTGCAGCCATATGCACTGCCCAACTTCTTTTTCCTGCATCCCAGGATCTGATTTTGCTGCCATGCTGCAAATATGCAGTGAAGTGAATGGATCCACATGTGTCCGAGGCGCTGCAAGCCACACGTTCCCACTCATGTGGATGCAGCCACGCAAACTGAACTGCAACACCCCACAGTACAGTCTCACTGGTAGTGGAAATGGAGATCTTCATTGCCCATGTCCTCCTAACCCTGCAGTTGTTCTGGAGTAGTGTGAACAGGGTACATCTTCCCAGGCACATTTCTATTCCAGAAGTCCATGGACTAACTCATAGACTCACCCAACCTCTAAACTGTCTAGTAACTGTAAGATGTGGTAGAGTCCACAGGTGCCAGAGCTGGAGCCAGAGTGCGTATTCAGAGCCTGCTGGCTATCAGGGTGAACAGCCACTCAAACAGCTCCTGCATCTTCTAATTGTGCTTTAGTTTCTGCAAAGCCTCTTTATCCTCCCCCAACAGTCCTTTCCTCCTCCTCCTCCTCCTCCTCCTCCTCCTCGTGTCCAAGGTGCTGGTGCGACTTGTCCACAAACCTTATGCATTTCTTGAAGCAGATGATTCATAAACCTTTTTCCTCCTTGGATCATGGCCTTCTCACCAAGATGCCTGGGTGAATGTCTCATTCCTGCCAAGAAAATGAAGGAGCATATATTTTGCCTATAGAAAGAAAAAGAATATCTCCTTTTTACATTCGAAATCACAGCAAGGTGACCACTGGCCACTTGTATTTACTTGGCTTTATTTCAGCTGTACAGTTAGCCTCTTCAGAAACTGCTGGTTACCAGTCTACAGAGATGCAATGATAAATATTTCAGATTAAATTCAGTAAAATTAGGAAGAAAAATTTGGGCCTGAAGGGGCAACAAGAATGAGGTCAATCAAACCAATGCCTTGTTATCCATATTGGTTTTAACACTGTTTCAAGCTTTAGCAACTGGAGATACCTTATTGGAAGAGGGAGCAATTTTTTCTATGTCTATTAAAAAAAACCCACTTATCTATTCAAAGGAGACATTTCACCACTTGCTGTCTGAGATCAGCCAATCCACAAATGCAAAAAATTTGCAAGGGTCAGTTATGGGAAAAATTTCACTGACTATATTGAATTTCTCCTTTATGAAAAGTTCTCAAGCTTCACCAATCAGAAATGTGGGAAACAAGGAGGTGAGCAGGATGCTGAACAAGGATGCAGAAGCTTGCTATGGACAGAACTGTCTTTGCCCGCCCCAGACAATATGCTACGAAGTGCATCAAGAGGCTAAGTATTGTCATTGCCAAAGGACTTCTTCACTTAGTACAGTCATTGAGTCTCATGATGCAGACTGTCTGGGCCACTGCTGTCAGTCTAGTATAAGTATAAATGCATACTGATAGGGTACAGTTACAAACAGAGGGTAATGTAGGTGCACCCGTGTCAACCAAACCTGAAATCCCAGCTTTGATCTTTTCTATAATTGCTTAAACCTTTGTTACAGTAAAGTTCTGTTTGCATGCTTTAATGTGTTTTTATCCCCACTTGTAATTCATTCTGGATCCCTTAATGAGGGAGGGAAGGGAGGGAAATGGCCTGTCTTCCACCCTTACCTGAAGCAAATACTACCCCATAGCAATTAATATCACTTATTGCACATCGGCTGCTGTTTCTCCCATAATATCAACAAAGGTTTGCAGGCCCTTTCCTGTTCTAATTGCACTTCTTTTCTGGACTGTTCCCAGGCCCATGCTTTACAGCCTGTCTGGCTTTCTTGGGTTTCCTCTAGGTCTTTGGTCATTGCTGTTCTTCTGCCTCCACCAACACTGGAGTCTCCTTCATATGCCATTCTCAGCTCTGCTATCCCCAGTCTAAAAATCAGTCTTTTACAACTCAACATGAAGGTACTCTTACTGGCTGGCCAGCAGAAGCCCAACCTCTGGTGAGCTAGCAACGCATTGGTTTGGGGCCTCGTAGACAGCATCTTCTTGCTCTGATTGACTGAGCTGCCTAAATATATCAGTCTGCATGGAATGAGGCATTTAAATGCCAGCCAAGCATATGTAAGCTGGCAGGTAGCATCCAGTTGTGTGGAAGGTAAGAGTTGAGTGGGTAGAAAGGACAAATAGTACAGCCTCAGGGAACTGTGAGATGGCACTGATGGGCTGGCATAATCCATACCCCTACCCCAGGCTTCAGCTGCCTTCACAACACAAAACAGGAGGGTTAGAGCAGGCTTAGAGCAACCACGGTTAACCAATATCCCTAAAGCTGCAAGTTAGCTCATATTAAAGGATTTGTGTGTAACACAGGTAAGGGGAGGGGTTAAGCTAAGAGCTCCGGATAACTGCAGGGAAGACATACCCACAGCTACTCAGCCCTTGAAGTTATTTGAGATCTCTAAGCTCAAGAGTGTGTTTTCTTTCATAAGATGAGTGTTATGTCTTTCCACATATAAATGCCCACACTATGGTGAGAGGTGCTTTAGAAACACAGAGAGAACACTTTAGATGTACAGATATGAAATGTTCAGTTAAAACAATGGACCAAATTCATTCTGGGTGTAATTTGACTGAGGACAATGAATATATACCTGTGATAATTTTATTGAACTCTTTCTGAGCACCTAAAGTTGGGTGAGGCATGCAGAGCCAGCCAGCTCCTGCATAAAGGAGCTTGCAGTTTTCAATTTATATGGTATTTTCCAACATATTTATAACAAAGGTAGAAGCAAGTAGTCCATTATTTCTTACTTGCTGCCAAAAGGTTTACTTGCTGAAGTGCAGCCAAGAAATGGAGCCATAAAAGTCTTGGCAGGCATTGGTCTGCAAAGGCTTGGTTTGCTTTCATTGAAGACTAGAAAAGATAACCCAGGCTGAGTCAGTGGTATTGGAAAGTGACCTAATGAGACTGGAAATCATGAGATTGATGACAGAAATGCCAAATGCTGATAAAATTCTAATAAATGTGTTAAAAGTGAATTTATTCTTATATAAGCAGGAGAATGTTCTTATCAATTCAAAAAAATCCTAGTGAAAATTCCTGGTTAGATCCATACCGGTTCTTGTATCATGTGGTCTTATGAGTGGTGCTGACTCCATTGATTTAATGACAACCCCAAACTGATTTGCAGGCAAAATAGATAATAAAGAAAAACATGGCTGGGAGCTGGAGTCATCTTAGAGGTGTTCAAACTACCAGACCTAAGAAAATTAAAATTAACTCCTTATTTACTGGAGTCGGCAGCGCCTGTCACTAAACTTTTTGCATCAATACCTCTAGAATACAGTACCGGCAGGGGTTATAAAAAGCAGAAACCAGGGATTCCAGCTGCAAAAGATCTACCCACCACTGTGTGTTTTGGCAGAAGGTAACATTAGAATCAATATTTTATGCTTTGTCACATATTTGAGTCATCTTGCATGTTGCATGCATCATCTTCAGATGATGAATTTATCTGAGAATGCAAAAATAGAAGGAGAAAAATAGAAAGGAACTTTTCTCTGTGGCTACATTTTCTGTTCAATTTAACTGATAATCTTCTACAGCAAATAATTAAAACACAGTATTGTTACCAAACAAATTCTGTTCCAGGAAGCCTGAGGGATAGAATTTGCATTTCACCCTAAATGGCACAGTTTGCCATTTTGGGTGAAATAAATCAGCACAGGCTGCACTTCACCTATGTAATAACTCCAGAGGTGTTATTAACTGTAGAATAGAAGTGAAGTTCTTTGTGCTTTATAACACAGGTGGATAGTGCAATTGAAACCATATGCACAATGAAGGCCCTACATTGGATCAATGTATTCAAACCCTTGGTCCCACTGATGTCTGTGGTGTCCTGTACAAAGATATTCTCATATGGATCCAGGTACAGGATGGTATCTCAAGTTAACAGAGCAAAAGATGGAAATGAAGCCACATGACAGGGAGGATATGAGTGAAGACTGAATGGTTGCTTAAGAAGTTAGGATTGTAGCCCATGCTCACAATATTTTTTCTTAAAGAACCAGCTCCTGGAGTCATGTTTTATTTGATACACTCAATTTTTTTTTTTTTTTTAAATGGGGGAGTTTCTACCCTTCCTAAATGCAAAGAAAAGCTTGAAAGTGTGAGCCCTAAAAGCTCAAAAACATGAGACAAATCCAAAGATTGCAACATCTCTCTTACAGTCCCATAAATGTAAGACAGTCTCATGGTATTTGAACACATGGGGACAGCAATAAGGTTTGCTGGAAAACAAGAATACCATTCTTAGTTATTGGCATTTGGCTTGTTCTGATGCAAAACATAAATGTGATAATCTTTTTAAACTTTTCTGTGAAGAACAGAATAGCCATCAGAATAACCTGATGGCAGGAGACTTGAGAAATCAGGTGTAGGAAGGTGCTCAACCTCCAGTCTCCCACATCCCAGCACAGTACTGTTGGCTACATTGGCCTCTCCTTTCCCCTCTTCCCCTTAGAAAGGCATCCTGGTTTTGTGAAAAACCATGTTTCTGTGAAAAGTTTGAGTTACAAAGAATTGCCATTCTCTAACCAGAAAACCCTTTTAACTGACAATTGCTAATCAGCTTTAGCAGACAATCCTGAATTAGTGCATATATAGGGATGGCTGCACTTTTCTGCAACACTAAAATGCGGGATTCTAATTTGAGACTTCCTTAAGTAATGCATGTGGAGAAGGGAATTAACAGAGCAGAGAGCAGAGGTGAAGTCTGTCGAGCCAAGAAGTAGGGGTCCACGCATAGGGGTCAGTATGCAGGAATACACTACATTAGTGTCCAGGGTCCCATGCCCTAGCATAGTGAGTTGCCAATTTTTTGGCAGGCACATCACAAAGAAAGCTCTGGACACTCCACAAGTGCCACTTGGCTCCCCTTTCCCCACCTGATCTCCTGCTCTGCTTTCTTCCCCCTGCTGTATCTGCCACTCTGCTCCCTGCTCCTTCCCCTAGCTGCTGCATTCCCCACATACGCTGCAGGTTGGAAATGCTGATAGATAAAACAATGTTGCTATCTGACACCAAGTTTGAAGTTTCCCATCAAGTTGACTACTCGATGAGAATGAATTCACAATAGCATAGGCCTGGTCCTGAGCCCAAGATGTCCAGTAACCATGCCCTCGGGGGAGTACGCTTGCTTGTGTGCCTGCTGCTTCCACGTCCAACCGCATGAGTGACATGGTGAGCTAAATGTCAAAGCTCTCTAGCTTTGGACAACAGAGGAGTACATTTGTCATATTGCTGCCCGATTCTGCATCATTCTTTTCCTCAAAATCGAGGTATTGTTAACCTCATGCCTAGGCTGAAGTAGAATGAAGGCCTGACTGTCCAGGAAGAGGGTGTAAAGATGGCCTTTGGTCTACCACACAGCACAGGTATTCCCAGTGCGTGTCCTCTGCACCCATTTACTCTTCTCAAAGGCTCATCTCATCTTTGAAAGTGGCACTGATCCCTTTACTTAAAACAATGCTCACAAATAAGGAGAAGTTTCAGCATTGAGGTAATAAAATATTGAATCCCTTCTCACTCTCTAGAGTATTTGTCATCACAGATTTACCCACCTGTCATTCACTGACAGCTGCAGTTGACAAGGCCCGTGACAGCTGACATATATTAACCCAGCTACAGAACACAAGCCATCACTCTACAGCAGAGAGCTATTATTATTTAAGCAGTGTGTCCAGCTCTATACAAGATACACAATAAAATAACAGCTGCCCTAAAGAGTTTGTGTACTAAGGGCAGGTCAGCTCAACAAAATGCAGGTGTGATGGTGGCACGGAGGCAGACCCTGCTAGCTGTAACACAGCAAGCGTGCATGATCACAACAGGGGAGAATGCAGAAAGGCATCACATAGGCTAAAAGCCAGGGTTTGAACTCTAGTCACAAGCCTGTGCTGAAGCTTATACCACTACAATAACAACACTGTTATTCTTACCGGAGTTAGAAAAATGAAAAATCTCAGAGATGTGCTTGCCCTTGCTGCAATCACATCTTCATCTGGCTGAGTGGGTATGCTTTGGATCCAGAGGAGACAGGACAGGCTGGGGAGCACATGGGCTGGAATGAGGTGGATTACAGGGAGCACAACTATTTTTATACTCAAGTGTCTGCATCATGCCCATTGTGGCCACCTGAATGGCTACCTGAATACATTAACAGGTAACTAGGCAACCAATAGTGGATTCAC
>NW_017729008.1:16146286-16149973 GCF_001723915.1 Gavialis gangeticus | reverse complement strand
TGAATCTTGAGGAAGAACTTGGATATGTAGAGGGCAGCAACTCTGTGAAGTAAGATGACAGAAGGCCTCTGAGATGGCACTGGGAAAGGAAACAAGCATTGGGTATCTGGGCAGGCATTGCTAGTGGAACAGCAGAGGAGAAGGAGGTAACTGCATCTGGAAGAGCTGGGATTGAAGCAGAAGGGGAGTGGAAGCCAACAGCTTCCCTTCTGCAATCAAGCAGTCACCATAGGACAGAGATGAATGCACCAACCTGGCATCTCTGTTGCACAGCACATCCCCATCTGGTGCTAAGCATGATGTGCCTGCAGTCACAAGGCTTTGCTAGATGCTCTGCACTTCTGCTCCCTGTTCCTGAGCAGTGGGACTGGGCAAGGCTAGAGTGCTGTATCACTCCTGAAGTCCCTGGCTGCAGGATTAGTTCCGCTAGAACTGTTTCATAAAGCATCCCTGACCCTCCCATTGTTCTTCTTGCTGCTTTTTCTTCACCTTTGTGAGTCACCACATCTTCTTTCCACATGAAAAACTATATTGGGGCAGGGATTTTGTCTTTTAATAAACTAACATGAATGAGCCAGATCCTTCTCTCTACCCAAAGCTCCAGTATATTGGCTTTGCAAAGAGGACCTTCATGAGGAATGGGAGGAAAGTACTTAAGTGATGTGTCCTTTAGGAAGCCCTAAGATAGACAAAATTGTGCCCTCCACAGTTATGTGTAGCCTCCTTGCATGGAGCTCTCGCAAGCTGGCTGCCTGCAGAAGGAATTAGTACAGTGCCCAACCAGTCAGTGGCAGAGGTACTAGAGTGCTTTGAGTAGAGGGCTACCCAGGGCCAAAACTATTTGGAAAGCATGGCCCTTTCCAGGTATTAACTCTCCCAGTCAGTGAAGTTAACACACATTTTCCAAAGGCAACTTGGTCCTGGATTTGAGTGATTTACCAGCTAGCAGCAAGGCTCTGCATGTGTACCCAGTCCACCTTTCCTCCATAAGCAATGTTAGTCTGAAGACAGGCAGGGAGAGATGCACCTTATCATCTGAGGAAGTTGCTCGCAAAAGCTTATGCATCTCTGATTCAGTGAGTCTAGAGCTGTCCAACTTACAAATGGGGGGAGGGAGAGGGAGAGTCATATGCTGTGTGGGTTGCAGACTACCTAGCTCTCCTCCTCCTCCCCTGGGCCACACACTACCTAGCTCTCCTCCTCCAAATTTCCCTGCCATGCAAGCAGCATAAGCAGCCTACCTCTTCTACACGGCATTTTGCACACCAAACACAAGCAGCCTAGGTCTCCTGGCGCATAAACAATGGGAGCAGCCTGGGTCTTCTGATGAGCTATATAGCCTCTCTCTTGGTCATGCCAGCAGCCTGACTATACCTCCTACCATTCACACAGAGAAGAACCCAGATGCCAGAAAAGGCAGGGAGTGCGTAGAGATCACCACTGCTGCAGTAGCAAGAGCCACAGCTGGCACAGTGGGCACATCTACATGAGATGCTAACATCTCAGTAGAATTAATCTACTGTGCATTAGCATCACATAAAAACCATTCACTGGGCTAATGCACAGTAGTGCCAATTACAGTGCCTCATGTTAGGACCTGTAATCTTAAATGTAATGCACCATAATTACAGAGCATTAATGAATGTGTAGATGCACCCACTGAGTCTTATTTGTTTCTGGGATTATCTAAACTAAAAGTTGTATTGAACTTCTTTTCAAAATTCAAAGGACTACATAAAAAACAGCATTTTTATAACACCAACTATTTTTTACAAAATTTCCTTTTTTAAGAGAGATCATATTTCAGTAAAAATATTTCTTGCACAGAAAAAGTTCACGTTCCCTCTATACAATTCAGTAGGTTGACCTAGATGAGCTCCCTGTGTAAATTTGGAGATGGGAATGTCTAGAAATTCTCTGTCTTGGCTTTATTCCAGAGGGCAAACTCACACAGCTTTTCTGGGTTTCTCACACGGACAAACACGATTGAAAACCAGTTTAATACCCAGACTCTGAATTTGCAATCAATCCAGGGAAAGCTCTCTTATTCTTCCAGAACTAGTTCTTCCTCAGGACTTACCCTATGGCCTAGTATTGTGAGCAGTGGCTTCTATTGGTTCTACTGCCTAATACCATCAAAGGGCTTTGCTTCTTCTCCCTAGTCTGAAAGAAAGGTGGCAAGCGTACCCATTAGCTTCAGTGAAGTCTGAAGTTGCACTTGATAGCTACCAACACCTACCAACACAATATGGAAAACTCTTTAACACTAGATACCATCTACTAAACTACATCCATAATACAAAAAATAGGGAACTGAAATGGCAAAAATTGCTCCTTTCAAACCTGAATGTTTCACATTAGGTACCTATGTCCAGAAAAGTAGACCCCCAATTGAAACTGACCAGATACTTTCATTGAACAAATGTGGCCTGAAATGCATCCAGGGTTGCCAAACCAAGAATTTTTTTTTACTGATAATCTGAAAACTTTTTACTGCCAAACAAACTTATTTACTGATGGATACTTTACATCAGGGGCAGGCAGTTATTCTGGTTGGAGGGCCATTTAATGAGTTTTGGCAAGCTGTCAAGGGCCACATGGGTAGCCTCACCCTTTGACAGTTGCCCTGATGCTGGTTGCCATATTGGAACTGGAAGTCCTACCCCCTAACCCCTGACCTTTGCCACCAGAACCCCCTCCCCTCCCCCCCGGCAATACTCCTTTTGGGATGGGGGGTTGCCATCTTAGAACCAGAAAAAACCCAAATCATGCACTAGAAGTCAAACACCTACTAAAACATATTTTAATTTTATTACAAAAAATATTTGTCGTAATTTGTGTTTGGGTCCTGCATATAGAAGGAACTGCATCATAACTCAAAAATACAGTCTTACTTTTTTATATTGTATGGGGGGTGTGGGGGGATGTGTATGGTGGGGTATGTGGGGGCATGGCTGTGTGGTGGGGCATAGGGTATGTTGGAATGTGTGTATATGTGGGGGGGTTGTGGGGGCAGGCTGTGTGTGTGGGGACCCCCCACAAAAAGTCCCCCCATGACAGCCCCTCCTGCCGGCAGCAGCAGCAGGTGGGGTGGGGGCACTCAGGGAGCTCCTGCTTGGTGCAGGCGCTGGTGCCCTGTGGGAAATGGCTTTGGCCAGAACTGCACAAGGGGGTGACAAGAGGCATGGCCTGCCCAGCCACTTCTATCATGGGGGCTCTGTGTAAACCACCTGCAGCTCCTGCACTCACATGGGGAAGCTCTGCTGGACTCTACAGAAAAGCAGGAGGAAGGGTCCCTCTACTTCCAGTCCATAGACCTGCGTGGCAGGGGGTGGGAAGGCAGCTCCAGTGCAGGTCTTCCCCCAGCACACAGCCCAAGCAATAGAGGCAGCAGCAGGAGCTGGCTGGGAACCGGAAGCTGGGCAGGCTCCTGCTGCATTCTGTGTCCTGGCATTGCAGCCGGGAACCATGCAGCATAGCACAGAGCCAGCTGCCCCAGCCACACACCTCCCAGCAGCACATGGTTCCCAGAGGGCTCCTGCTGCAACACCGAGACACAGAACACAGCAGGAACTAGCCAAGCCCCAAGGTTCCCAGCCAGCTCTGCTGCTGCAGGCCCTGACCCCCCGGGGCGCTGCTCCTGCCTGCTGCCACTTTCTGCCCACCCCGCCCTCCCCCCCTCCTGAG
>NW_017729008.1:16138920-16145591 GCF_001723915.1 Gavialis gangeticus | reverse complement strand
GCCCTCCCCCCCTCCTGAGGCTGCTGCAGCTGCCTTCTTTCCCTGCCTACCGCCACCACTCGCCCAGCCCACCACTCCCCAGCCATGTTGGGCTGGCTCCTGCTGCACCAGTGATCCCTGCCCACCCCACCACCCCCAGCCCATTCTTACCTGAGTTCCCCTCTTGGGTGTATGGAGGTGGGAACAGCCCCAGGGCCCAGGCCAGGACCCTCTGCTAGGATTGAAGCTTCTGGCTGGGGCTGGGGCTGGGCCTGAGCCTGGGGCTGGGGCTGGGGCTGGGGCTGGGAAAGTTTTGGGAGGCAGGGCCAGGTGGGCCCTGCTATTGCTGCCTGGGTCCTGCCGCTGCCTTCTCCTGGGTCCTACTGCCACTGGCTCCTGTCATCTTTGGCAGGCAGTCAGGGCAGATAAATATTATTTTTGTAAATTTTTTAGGAGTCCCACAGGCCAGATAGATTGGCCTGGTGGGCCAGATGTGGCCCGTGGGCCGTATTTTGCCCACTCCTGCTTTCGATACTCCTATCTTCAGATTACAGGGAGAACTCATCTAGTTAAACTTGCTGAATTGTGTGGAGGGCGTGTAAACATTTTCTGTGAGAGAAATATTTTTACTAAAAAATGATCTCTCTTAAGAAAAGGAAATTTTGTAAAAAAATTTTTAAAAAACCTTGGGTTGGCATTGGCAACCTGGTGTGACTGCGGCAATGGCTTTACACATTTCTGCCCCCACCAAAAGGTCTCCTACTCACTCCACACTCAAACACCCCCAACTGCACCCTGCACCATGCTGCCTCATGCCTATCCCATCACTCACTGCCTCTCCCTCATTCCCAAACCCATAGCTCTGTCCCAGCCACAAGGAACTATAGAGGCTCTAGTCTCATGAGACAGAAAGTCCTGACCAGCAATTCACTGCAGGGTGCCAAGCAGCTCTCCCACTTAGACACCAGGTGGTGCTACTCCACTCTCTCTGTCCAGCACTGATATTTGAAAATAGTTTTATTCAGGTAATAAATCTTGAAAACATCACAGGACTTCTTATTTTTACAGAGGCAAAATTATTTTTACAGAACTTAGGGGCAGGTGATTTTAGGTTGTTTTTTTATGGACCATCTCTAAATTTATGGACAGCTGGCAAACCTAAATTCATCACCGATTTGAAACAAATATGAATCAGGGTCTACTGGCTGGACAGAGTTCAAGCAGCCTGACAACCAATTAGAAAAAAGCAAAAAATTCACAATTCTGTGGGTTCCAGAAGAAAGATTTGTCTAAATTTGTAAAACTCATAAAATTTGTAAAAAGTAAAATGCTTCCCTAGAAAAACATTGAGAGACAGAAAGGTTTAGGAATGACTGTGACAGCAATTTCTTCCGATGTCCAGGGATGGAAAGGCTACAGCAAACCAAAATGAGGACATAAATATTGATGAATTAAAAATAACTAATTTTGCCTGACTCAAGTTTTTCTACTCAGCTGAAGAGAAAAATGCTTAACATAAAAGACTTTATTGATGAAGGCATTTCTGCCTTCCTCCAGTTCCCAGCAAAACTCTGCATCATCCATGCCAGCAAAACCTGCTTTGAGACGTGACTCCCATTTCAAAGCACCGAGAAAGATCACGGCGTACAAAAGGCAAATTGATGAGAATTCTGAAAGGGAGCTGTCAGCGGAAGATGAGCTGACTTTTTGCTCTGTGTTAAAGGGAAGCTCTTTGGGGGATGCAATCTGAGGTGCTGCCTGTTGTGTTTGTTCATGATGATAAAAATCTTCCTTTTCTTGATACTGATGTAATAAATGGTACAATTGTAGAACACAGTTTTCACTGTTTTCTGGGACTTCCTAGTGTTGCAATAGCCACAATGGTCCAGAGACTATGCAAGAAGCAGAGTTTGTTTGTAATAGCTTTTATTGGACTGAATCTGTAATTGGGAAAGGTGTTAGGAAGGGCATTTTGGACATCTCTCCCAACTACAGACTTAGTCCAATAAAAATATTACCAAACCAAACATATACTGGGAGGAAGACAGCAGACACCCATCCTGCTTTTGTCTTGTTTTAGTATGCTGTGCTGTGAATTTATTTGGAGGCTGTTCATATATTGCACTGAAATATGCACAAAACTGTACAGAACATTTCAAGGCCTGAGAGACCTGGAAGATGCTGAGAACTGGTAATGTGAGACTGACCCTTTCATTGTTAGGAATTCAGTTTGAATCTAGTGGTTGAATCCTGCTGAATCCTTCAGAAGTGACCAAAGGTTCTGAAGAATATCATGTGAAATGACTCAGTCTGTCTTCTGGGGACTATTCTCCATCTCTCTTTTGTATGCATATTATAGTTAATATACTCGGGGTCTAATCCCCAAATCATTACCTATGCTACAACCTTTATTCCTCAGGCACTCCCCAAGAAGTCAGTACGGGCCCTGAGATTGTAAGAGTTTGGGGTAGGTCTACAATGTGGTGTTGGAGCATTTTGGCAGGGATGCCTCTGTGCCTGCCCCACTTGTTTTGTGGCAGACACAAAAGATTTCAGTGCCACAGTCTCATCATAATTAGGTACATTTAAGAGCATGATTCTGTTGAAGGAATAATTGCCAGGCAGTGAGCAGGTGCCTTCTCTAGTCTTCTCTAGTCTTTTCAGAGCCTGCACACTTTCTAGAGTCTAAACTGACCCTCCTCCAGGACATGGCCTTGTCAACAAAAGGAGTAATCTGGAGTTAATATAGGGCTTAGCCCATGCCTTCTCACTAGGCCTGGTTGTTCCCGGTTCTTAGCTCATCTTTCAGACCCACAATCTCACTGGATAACAGGAAATTCTCATTTCCTTGTATGTATTAATGAACCTCACTGGATAAAGGAGTCTTTTGTCCTAAGGGTATGTCCACGAAACAGTGCAGTGCTGTGCATATATAATCAATCTATCTCAGGTACCAGAAGTAGTGTAGACAAGTTAGGCCAGGAAGAATGCCACAATAATATGGTTACACTTCTTTCAATATCAAGCTAGCACTGAATGGACTATTTATTGTGCCATGTGGACACACCCTTGTTGACTCACTGGGGCATGTCTCAGCAGGATCAAAAATACCTGCTCCTAGGTGTATTCCAGGAGAACGCTGCCACAATGCTACACTGGTAATTAGTCCATAGCAAAAGGCAAGATAGATTTGCATCTTACACTAACAATAAAAATAGGTTTGCCACATATAAAATAATGTAATGAAATATTTGAGGCTGAAGAAGGCATATTGTGCATGGACCATAGATTCTCTTCTGGTATTCTCACGTGTTTTGTCTGCCACACTTGATTGTGTTTCTGCTCATAGGAAGTATATATCACATACCATCTTTTTGTGCATGTAACTAGAAGGTTATCTGAACTTAAATTCAGCAGCAGCCTGGGTTATACTTTTGTGGAGATAATATGAAGGGAAATTTATTGAGTTTTTTTCTGATTTTACTGTGAAGCAAGTGGTATACCACACCCCTGCCAAAACGGCACTTAGAAGGAAGTGTGCAGTAGCTTAGCTAAGGCAGGGGATGGCAGGGTGCAACTGGGGCAGCAGCACCCCTTTTTTGTGTGTTGCAGGGGAGGTGCAAAAATAATAGCTGCCAAAACTGCCAGCCAGCTGTGCTGCCACCACTGGGAGCCACCACTGTCCTATGTGCTGCCCCTGTCCAGAGTCCCAAGCTACCCTGTTATGCCTCTGGAGGTGTGCATTATGTGAGAGGTGGCTTATACATGCTAAAATACAGTACTTATGAACAAAGAAAAAATAACGTATAAAAGGATATTAACCAGTGTGAGTCCCCCAAGCTCTTAACTCCATCATACATGAACAAATATGAAAATAATCACAAAAGTTCAGGGAAAAAATAACATGCACAAGAAGGCTGATCTCTACATATCGCACCCTTACCCCATTTTCTGACAAGTCATTCCTGTTGTCCATTGGTCATTGGAGGTCAGGTTTTACTGTGTGTTTATTATTCCCTTATTTTTCATTGCTTGAACTATAAAATGGACATCAGCTTAAAAACTGCACTTCTCTTTGGAGAGGTTTTCACCAACTGTTGTTACAAATAGCACCCATGACTCCAGCTGAAAGAGAACAGAAAAAATATTTCCCTTTTTGGCACTTTGTTCACCTTGTGAGCTTGACAGCACCTTGAGCATCATTACTGGTAAATGTTTTCCTTCTGGAGTCTGTCATTCCTTCAGTTTGGCGTGGGTCTTTCACATATAGAAAGAGGGGAGGAAGAAACATGTACAGATAAGAATAGAGGACTGCAAACCAGAAGATTTGGTTTGCAGGGGCTTCAGGCTTGGAAAAAGCCTTATAAATGGCCTTGGTGTAAAAGTGAGCTTTGGGTGTGAAAGGACTGTAAGTTGTGGCCCTGGGGCTCCTTAAATGTATCTTGTTGTCACTCATGAATCACAATCAAAATGACTGCACATGAATTGCTTATGGCTGTTGTGAAGCTTTACTGGATGGAAAAATGTAGCCAGCATCAAGACAAACTATTGCTTCAACATAGTGTTGTCAGTAATATAATAATATTATTCGGATTGAACCCTCTAGACATTTTTCTATTCCTTCTCTGAAGAGGAAGTTGTGTGAAAGAGAAACTTCCTTTTCAGCAGTTAAGTCCTACTTTTTTCCTGTGTCATCTACCTTGAAATCACCCTGTCAGATGTTGAGAGTTTTATTATGTAAACACAAACTGAGACTTCTGTGAGTAAAATAATAAGATTTTCCTCTTCTTTCAAATTTGGAAAATTCCTGAATGCTTCCAAAAATATGCCAGGCAGTCTTGTCATGCTGGAAATGAAGCTGCTGCCACTAACCAGACCCAAAAAAATATGGGCCTAAGAAATCTAATCAACAGTATCCTCCCAGTCAGACTTCTAGCCCCCGGTTCTGTGAAACTCACATATCAAATCTGTGTAATTCCCCCAGGCATGTAAGTGCCAAATATGACCAATAAGACCACCAGGGAGGAACAGAATAGCACCCTGCCTGAGCAGACAGAGGTTTAATCCCCATGCAGTACAATAGGATGGAGTTGTTAACATTTAATTTATTTCATTAATTGCCTGTGGCCTTAGATAAAGCTGCTGCCATGAGACAAAGCCAGTCCTCAAACACCCCAGAGCTTACAGTTGTTTTAAGACAATTCTACAACTACTCCCCCTCACCAGGGGAGAATTAATGCATCGGCCCATGGGGCCCGGTTCCAGGAGCCCCTGCCAGTCAGGGGCTCCCTGGGGCACCAGGGGTAGTGTGGTCCAGGTAGGCATCCTGGCCATGGGCATCCAGGGCAGACAGCGTGCACCTCCCCCCCTCCAGCCAGGCCAAGGCCAGAGGGTAGGGGGCAGGTGTGGGGCTCCATGTGGGCGGTGGCAGCTTCCCAGGACTACCTGTTTCCAGGAGGCCCCATGGGTGGTCCTGCTCCCACTCCTGCTCTCCACTGTCTGTGGGCAGCCACTGGCACCAGCGCTGCTGGGACAGATGGGGTTGGACAGCCCTGTGCCACCAGGGCCAGCGCAGGGGCAGGTGGGCAGCTGGGGGCAGCATGAAGCCCATGTCCCCCCACCCCCAGACTGGCCCCGGCCCCAGCCCCAGTCCAAGCCCCAGCCTCTGGCCTGTCCTGCAGCACTTGGGGACTGCAGCCTTGGCTGTGCAACACCCTTCGGGCAGAGGGGCCGGGCTAGGTTGAGCCAGGGCTGCCTTCATTTCAATGGTGCTCATGCCCCCTGGCTTGCCCCAGACATGCCACAGAGGCTGGGTGGGCCCAGCCACAATCCTCTGGCAGGGACTGTCCCCTGCCCTTGCCTGGTGGGGGGCCTCCAATTTTCTGTTTACCTAGGGTGCTAATAATTCTTAATACACCGCTGCCTCTCTCTGGAGCATAACCTCAAAAATAGAATTTCAAAAGTCCTCAGTTGAAGTCCATGGGAGTTTTACCCTTGACTTCAGTGGGATCAGTTAGTTCATACCCAAACATTTATGAAAAAGTCAACCTTAGCTGCTGCAATGCAGAAATCAGACCTCGCGTGTGCAGGCTGTGGCCCCAGGCTTGCACATGCACATGCAAGGGATACAGTGGAATATTTTCAAAAGAATGAAGGGCAGCAAGACTCCCATGTCCTGTGGGAACTGGCCAGCTCCCTACCCTCTGTGCCTTTGCAAGTCACCCCCTAAATTCTCATAATAACATTTCTGGGCTCGCATAAGAAGTGGTTTTGCTTTCCATGATGGTGAGGGAGAGCGAAAACTTGTTGAAGGCAACATGTAATGTCCACTCAGTCATCTATGCTTCGTAAGACTTCATTTTAAGCTGTTATACAATCACCTCTATATACACTACACAACCATGTAGATCAGGACAAAAATATTTTTTGAAATCAAATTAATGAATGTTGTAATAGATGTTTGATTTTTAGAATATAATTTGGTATTTTTCTGGTTCCAAGATGGCAAACGCCCTTGCTGAAAGGACTACTTCTGGGGGGTAATGGGAGGGACTTCTGGTGGCAAAGGTCAGGGGTTAGGGGGACTTCTGGTCCCAAGATGGTGACCAGGGGGCGGAGCACCTGTCAAGGGGCGGGGTTACCCTTGTGGCTCTCGACAGCTTGCCAAAACTTCGTAAGCGGCCCTCCACTTA
>NW_017729008.1:16133096-16133920 GCF_001723915.1 Gavialis gangeticus | reverse complement strand
CGGGGTTACCCTTGTGGCTCTCGACAGCTTGCCAAAACTTCGTAAGCGGCCCTCCACTTAAAATAATTGCCCACCCCTGATTTAAATCCATAGGTACAGTCTTTTGTTTTCAGTATTTTCTTACAAGCCAATAAAATGTAAGGAATACAAGACATTGTCACAGCTTCTATCTCTGAGCTTTATGGAACAGGGGCCTGACACTGACTGGAAGCGCCCACCTACCATCCCACAGGTCAGTTATTCCCTGCGTTCTTCTCTGACACTCCTTTTGAAGCCATGAGAGGGCGGTGTTTGGGAAACCTGTGGTGCCAGGAGGAAGCAAGTAAGCCAGAAGGTGTGCGGCTCAGGGGAGGGACTGATTCCTTGGTTAGGGAAGGGGCCCTTGATTCTACCCTGGTCTCAGGTCACCATTGAGTGAAAGCTTCCATCATTCATTGCTCTTCCATCCATTTTTTCCAATGACTGTGTTAGCAGCTTAGCTCCAAAAGGAGTGCCAGAAAAAGGGCTGGATATTGCCTGACCTTTGGTGTGATAGTAAGAGTGCTGTGCTGTGAACAGAGAGGCATGTCTACACGTACATTCATGCACCATAATTACAGCACATTTAGTTTAGTACCTGTAATAGGTATTGACTAAATATGCCATAATCGACAATACTGCGCATTAACACCGGCACACACTTTTTAAGTGATGCTAATGCACAGTAGACTCATTCTACTGCACATTAGTGCAGTAGCACCATTTCTTTTGTGCCATGCTAATGTGCAGTAGAATGAGTCTACTGCACTATTAGCGTTTCATGTAGATGCGCCCAGAGAACGCCA
>NW_017729008.1:16122860-16132890 GCF_001723915.1 Gavialis gangeticus | reverse complement strand
AGGTTCTGGCCAACTCCATTCTCAGAGATCCAAGCTGCCACGCATCCACAAGTATATGTGCTTCAGCCACTACTGTGTGAACCCAGTCTGTGCAACTACGTGCTCACCCATAGTCATCTGTACATACAGGGCTATGCCTCCAGGAATAGAATGACCTTGAGAGTTTAAGTGCCCAAAATGTCCTGTGGACAACCAAAAATGGCCACTTGGATGACCAGGAAAGAATAAACTGTCACCTTCTGAATTTTAGGTGCCTGAACCACACTGCATATCTATTTCAGATTGCAAACCTATGGAAACGGAACTATATATATTTTCCTTTCTTCCTACTGTGCACCAAATGCACTGCTAGCAGTCACTAAGCAGCATATAAATAGTATCACTCCCTAGGGCAGTGGGGTATGTTTAGGCTATGGTGAGACTAGAAGGAACTTATTATGCAAAAAACACCTGACAGGGGTATAGAGCTATGGCTGTTGTATAGGCAATCTATTCAGACCTTGGAAGATGAATATTCTTGCCTTGCTCTATATATATATGCTATGTATCTGACTGTCCTTGGTATGTATAGGTATACTTTGGCAAAAAGCAACCTGGAAATCCTGCTGCTATAAAATCCTGGCTCCCCAAAAAGGAATATGGATGAACTCTGGGAACCTGCAAAAACACTGAAATGCTGTAAACCCCTTAAGCAATGATTACATTCTAGCTCTGTTACCAAGAGCAGACAAGTGCCCTAATTGCATGGGTCAGGTATGAACAGTAATCATATTGTCAGCATGTCTGCATGACAGGAAGCCTTTTGCAATCTTTAAATAGAATGAGTATTTAACAGCATAACATTTGGGCAGTTTGGACAATATGGCCTCCAAAAAGACTGCTTTCATTAACTGTGATCCAAGTGACAGCTCTAAAAAAGGATTTGTAGGTATCTCCTATGAAAAGAAACTTCAAGAAGTCAAAAGCATATGATGTGTTACAAGGCCAAATCAGGCTGAATGAGGTTTAGTGAAGCGAACAACTTATTTATGCAGGTCCTTTGCACAGCATTAACTAGGAGTCTGTGGCATTTATTACATTTCCATAGTCATCTGCATAACACCTGGGTGTAAAATTTTGCAAAAAACCCTAATAAAGCACTTAATATGGTACAAACTTCCTGCTGAATTTCAAATGCTCCTGAAAATACAATACAATACTGTCAGGCCGTTGCACAGCAAAAGTACAATAAATTGTGATTGAAAATACCTAGAGAAAATGCTTTGTTAATCCTATCAGCCTTAAATTTTTCCTGGAATGTACAGTTGATGTTCCTTGTTAGAATTGTGTTATCATCAGATAATTTCTCCATAAAGCCACTTATCTACATTTATTAGCACATATTTCTTCTCAGCACCTTCTTAGAACTACCAGTACCAGGTTTCGGAGCACATGATGACTGGTCTGAACAAAGCAATGAAGTAAAACTTTGGGATTTATTCCTGACTCTACTGACTCACTGTTTTTGGGAAAGTGACTTAGTGCTCCATTTATGTGATGGAAATTATTATAACACTACCCTGGTTAAAAGAGTACTTCACTAGAAGTCCAAACTGATCATTTCCTTCTCCATCTGCTTTTTTGTAATAAAACTTACCTGTTATTATAAAACACTGTGATTCTTGGCACTCAGACTATTCTTAATAAATTATTTTAATCAGACCCGTGTGTATTTCTTTTCCACTGCTTGCCCTTCGTTATTGGTATGTATTTCACAGGTACAAAAGGAAATTCAGAGAAATTTAGCTGATATTTTCCCTTTTACAAATGCAAATTATCAGCCCTCTTATATACTAACTTCATTAAAATGTTGTTCCCACAGAGAATACTAAACTATATATCAGTTTTCTGACAAGGACAAAATAGCCCTATTCATCTTCTGCTGTGCACTTCTTAAGATCAGCTTATTCTTCTTGGGCCATTTGTTTTCTGGTTTCTGTTCCAACAATATCCGTTACAAGAGCCTCCTGAGGAAAATGCATCTCATCTTAATATACATGCTAAGCATAATTACTGACTGAGTATAATTCCTGTCTGGAACTGGTTGAGAATTTCTGCTGATATAGTTTTTGGTTGGAAAATGCCCAGTTGTCCAAAACTAGGTATTTTGGAGAACCATTGGGTTGTGCTTTGATAAACTGCCAATGGCAGGATTCCACGAGAATCTGGTGAGCTGCGAGGAAACCTGGACTTCCAGAAACTACGGGTACGGGCACTCCTCCATGCAGACTCCCTCAGACCTGAGGACCTCAAGGCTTTCAAGCTGGCTGTCACAGAACCAGGAGCTTTGAAAACCTTAGCAGGCTTGGTTCTAGCGAGGGCTCTCAGGGTCTAGGCTCCCAGCTCTGCAAAAGGAAGTCTGGGAAAGCTCCAGGAGTCCTAACTTGAGCAGGGGTTTTCAGAGCATCTGGGCTTGCTGCTGGGTTGGAGCAGCCCAGGGGTTTCCTAGGCAGGTAGTGGGGAAGGCTGAGAAGTTCCCCCACTTCCCCAGAACAGGGAAGCCAGCTGCTCCATTTCAGCTAGACAAATCAAATGGAAACATTTTTCTAAAGGATAATTTTGCAGAATTTCTAGTTTCAAAAATTTCATTTTTCATCCGTTTCAGAAACGGCACTTTTTCGACATGGTAGAGTTTCCCCGCAGTAGTAAGGCAGAGCTCCAGCCACCCCTCCCTGAAATCCTACTCCATTTGGCTATGGCAGGGGAGAAGTGGTAAAAGGAGCTTTCTTCTCCCCTCTCCTCATTCCCCTCCTCTCCCTCAGTCCTCAGGACACTCCTGTCTTGGGTCTGGTTTCCAACGGCCCTAAGAGGCTTTTCAAACAGCTCAGAATAGTTGGACAGCATTGCTGCCCTGGGAGGCCTCCAGGATCCCAGGTAAAGCTGCTGGGTCTAGCACAGGTGCTGGCCCCAGCCTTGCCCACCCCACCAGGGACAATTTGACATGCACTACGGTTCACGTGCAGGGGTGTGCCCAGGGCACAAATGTGTCCCGTTGCTTTTTGTACCCCTGGAAACACATGCCTCTGCATGTGGGGACACGCCCATTGGTTTTACAGTCCTTCAAGCTAGTAGAGCTAGCATAAAGGGGCCATAGTGCACCCATGAATCAGCCCCATTGACTGTTTCTCAGCTGCCTGCATGTGCTGTTGAGTACAGAGCCCATTCAGTCAGAGAGCATTCATTTCCTGACTAGTTTTTAATTAGGCAAAACTCCAGCAAGATATTGCCAGTTTAAGAGCTTCAAGGTTTAGCCCAAGCAATCCCGTCACCAGGGAGAATACAGCTAGTCAGACATCCATCAAGCTCCTCTGGTCCAAAAACCTTAAAACCTGGTGCCAGATGCTGACCTACCTCACAGGTATCCACACTGCGGAAGTACAAGACAGGATTCCACAGGTCTGGAGGAGGAGATCGCTGAGATGAGAGCATGCTCGATGGGCCTTCAGAGCCTCCAGCCTGTTCCCAATGTAAGGGCAATAGAGGGTATAATGGAGAGGGGAGGGGCTTTTTCACAGTTTATAGTTGTGTTTGGCTTTTCATAGCTTGTAAGTGAAGTAACATTCATGATATGCTGGAAAGGGTGATGTTGGAGGAAAGCAGAAAAAAAGTGCCTATCAGTAGGAGTCAAAAACACTTCCAGCATCTTTGGAGTCATTCCATTTGAACTCTGACAAACTAGGGTTTCTTTTTGCTTAGTTAGTTCTTGTGTATACAGGCAGTGGAAAGAGGTCATAAATACAAAAAAAGAGACATGCCTGAACATTTACTTGATTCCTAATATCAATCAGACCTCTGCATCTCCCATGCTGCATCTTTATTTTCCTACTGTTCAAATGTAAATGGAAACAGGTCTCATTGTTTTGACTTCCTCTGTCTATTGGTAGATAAAAACTGATTCTTCAACCTTCAAATCATGGTGATACCTGATGATGAACACTGATGACCAGTGTCAGCTCTCATAATAAATGGAAATAAAAATAAAATGCATTCAGAGTACTGATCAGGCGATTGGATTATGCCAAACACACGTAGCAATGTCCTTTATGTTTGCTGGCAGTAAACTGACGTTTTTTCTTCTTTCTGTTTTGCACAGTCTTACTAAGCCAATCCTCACTAGAATGAGCACAAAACAAAATGAGTAACAGCTTTTGTACATCAACATTAAATGGAAGAAGCTTGGGAAGGAACCTCCAATGGAGAAGAATGTTGACAAGTGCAAAAACGTCTGATTGGTAAGAGCTGCCTTCTAAATGTAGATCAGCCAGACCTGGAAGTGATTTTCTGAAGAGAGATGCAATCATGGATTACACACCAGCTCATTAGAATCTGTCACTGAATCCAACATTCAGAAGACATGCATGAAAAGTCACATTTGGGAAATAAATTAAAAGGGATTTAGTCGTTGCTAGGTAAACACATGTAATATATATGCATTGAAAAGGTTTGTAAACTGTCATTTTTTTATTCAAATGAAAAGCAAAAAGCTTTAAAACCTTTCACAGTAGAGAAGCAGTTAACTTAAGGCTATTCCTGTTCTAGTAGCTGGGAAACTGATAGGATATCACTCTAAAATAAGCATTTATAAATAGACTCTCTGAATGTTTCCATCACCTAGAGGAAAAAGCACATCTTTTACTACAGTATTTCTGCTTTTCATTTATCTCACTGTATAATAAGTTGGTTAAAATGTAAAGCTTCTCAATTTTTACTGCATATGTGTTCTGTTTAATCTGTCTGTAACAAATTTACAACTGAAAAATTATTTCTGACATATATTATAGTTCTCTTAAGACATATATAGTATAAGATACATCTTTCTGAATATCACAAACATAATTTCCTAAGCAGCATAGAATTATTTATATTTAAAGTGGCAAAATAAAATCATCTATTTAAAAAAGGCTAAATTGACACCTTAACCATAGTAGTATACAGCTGCTGTAAAACACTATTCTATCTTTCTCCTGTTTTGTGCTATGGATTCTACAGCTTGTGTTATTTGGAAGGTCACACTAGAATATAATGGCCTTAAGCCCTATAAATCTATTAATATGAATAGTAAAAAATATATACTTTACTAATAATTATGTAAAGTCTCTCTGAGTCAGATTCAGTGATGCTCCCTGGCTGCTCTGTGTAGCCAAGGCAGCTGGAGTACAGCCATGACTCTGGCTCTCCAATGTTGGTTTGTTCATGTGGTGTGAGAGGCATATTCCCACAGAGGTGTTCTGACTTCAGTGCAACATTTCTTTGCTGTTTATATGGTTCCTACCCACTCAAACACATTTTGGAAAGCAATTAAATGATAAGACCAATCTGAGGCGTGGAAAATATTCAGATGTTTATTTGAGACAGGAGTAGGTTAGTAGTCCGCTGCCTTTATGCTTAATCATAGAGTACTAGTATCTGCAGATTTTTGAACTTCATTACTATACTTGGTGGCTAAAATAATGATTGCTTATTGCTTCAGATCTCACATAAACTACTGTAAGAAATACAAAGATAAAATAATACTTTAAACTTCTGATTATGAGGCACAAACTCTGGACTTTAAGTGCATCAATCTCAGTAATGTTGGGTTGGAGGTGGAAACTATGATTACATTGCCAATAAATAAATACAGGTTATTAAATAAGAATTTTAATTATCTGTCAAGATATCAATATGGCTCTGATCAGCATAGTAATTGAACACCTAACATATAAGTTGCCAAATAAATAAATAAGATAAATTTAGGAGAGATTTTCAAATACACTCAGCCTTAGCCTAAGTCTTCACTTATGGTAGCAAATAACAGTTTCCACTGATTTCTGTGAGAGCTGAGTCAGTCCAACGCTGAGGACTTTTGAAAATCCCACTCAAACCTGTCATCCAAGCATAAATCTATTCCTAGTGTCTGCCATGGAGGTAAAGTTAAGGGGTATCATAAAAGTGATTTACATGTGAGGAGACAGAAGCTCATTAAGGTCCCAATTCAGCAAGGTACTTAAACATGTGAGTAATGCCACTGACGTCAGTGGGACTAGTCACATTCTGCAAGGTTGGGCACATGCTTAACTACCTTGCTGAATGGGGCTTTAATGCAGTTTGTCTTCATCTACTGGTGTTGTTACATCACAGACATACTTTAAGCTCAAAAGTTTGTAAAAGAGGTTTGTTATATGAATGTGTTATCGTATCATTGCCGTCCTTTGCTCCATCGGTTAAATTGTGTTCCAGACAACTGCAGTCAAGATATTTTGCCGTAATAGAAACTACAGTAATGGGGTTTCTCTCTGCCATGTGTTTTTGTTACTGCCTATTGAGTTTGTATCATAGCAATTGTGTAGTCAAAAGGCCCTTTCTAGACATATACAGATGTTACCAAAAAGTGTGATCACCAGACCAAGTGGCCCTCTGAGGATATTTCAGTTACAATGTACCATTTGTACATAAACAGAGCAAAGACTTACAAGGGTGTACATCACTAAATGTTAATTAAGTATAAGTAGTATGTTTTTATCTTTTTAAATGTGAGCACGTTCCCATTCCATTCCATTGTAACTTGTCAAAACTGTGCGTAATTTTTTTTAAGGTCAACAAACTGTAAAGAAAATTGTTGGAATACCTGATTTTCTGTAAAAAAAATAACAATAACAATAATTTTTGTTACTTTAAGGTATGCTTGGTATTAAAGTACCTAATAAAGTTCAACAATGAAGTTTTGTAGCATACTAAAATGAAGTGTGCTAGTGCTTTTATCCAGTTCATCTGTGGGAATGGCTGCTGTTCTTGGAAATGCCTTTCCTCTTTCTAGACATTAACTGTCTTCATTTCTACAAGGTGACAGACAGGCCCCACTACGCAGGTAGAGCTCCAGTGAATCAGTGGTCTCTGCATGGGTGCAGAGGTTGGTCCACATACAGTGTATTTACAGGATCAGAGACCTGGTTGTTAAATGATCTTTATCCTCTTACTGTAAATGTGGTTTTATACAGTACAAAATAATATGGTACACCATCTTTACATAGTAAGAATGAGGTTTTCAAAGCCAACAAGGGGATTAGTAGGCTACATTCCCATTAATTTTAATAGGTATTGGATGTCAGTTACTCCTACACAGGTTTGAAAATATCAGCTTAAGTATGTTTATAGTACAGAAGAAAACTGAGGAATTTTTTTTCTCCAGTTTCAGTTCATCCTTGCACAGACCTCATACAGTCAGCTACAGTTGCAGCAGATGCAAATCACTGCAGAATTTGGCCCAAAGGAAAAACGTGAGCTTTGTTGCCAAGTGTGCACTTACTGCTGCATCGGTCTCTGTACTGCAGTCCCCACATTACCTCACTCAGGACTATAAATTAGGCTGAGTTTGATCCTGAATTGTTCACGACAGTGGCTCAGCTTCTGAGGACCTGCAACACAGTGGTAGGGGCGCAATAGCAGGCCCCGTTTAAATTCAATTGAATCAGGTGGAACTATTAACCACTAGGCTCAGAGGTGCTGCACCCATTTCTCATTCTGGTAGGCCTTCGTTTACAGATTTTAGGGGAGTGAAAAATAGACTTCATAATAAAAATGAGTGTGAACAGAGGGTCCATTGCCACTCTAAAATCTAGACTTTCTGGGGACAGTTCCAACTAGATTACAGCCAGATCAGTCAACCTTTGTGCATAAAGAGTCTCACAATCTCCTTCACTTATTCTGAAAGTCACATTAGTTTCAGTTTGAAACATCCTCCAGCTATTTGGCATGAAACAAGAACTGTCCAATTAAAAAAGGAAGAGCAGGATGAGGGATGACCTGTTCATACAGTTAAGAAGCAGCTTCATGTTGAGTGGTTTCTGAGTGAGCCCATGGAGAGAAACACAGAGCAATTCCTCTGTGCACCAAAATCTATGGTGTTTCAAATACTTTTTTCTTTCTTAAACAGTTTTCACAGAAAAAGACAGTTTTACCCAGGGCTGCCCAATTTATCTGGTCACATGGGCTGGCTCTGGACTGCAATGGATCTCCTGGGCTGGACAACGCACCTCCAGCAGCAGGGTGGTGGCTTGTTGGTGCAGCTGCGAGTGGCGGTGGAGGTGCCACTCCAGAACCAGGGGCTGACCCCTCAGTCCATCGTCACTCTCGCTCCCACTGTTCCCCTGCTGCTGATTTGAATTGCCAGTAGCATCTGAAGAGTTCCAAATTTGGCAGCAGGCAAGGGGTTGTGGGGACAAATGGAAGCAGCATTCACCCTCTAGGAGGGGCAGATTCAGGACTTCCCAAAGTGGGGGTGGGATCAGCACCTGGCACTGCAGGAGTAGCTGTACCCTCCTGCTCTCAGTCTCCTCCTCCTCACAACCATATGGGTGTTGCAGGAGCCTCCTAGGACTTTAAGTCTGTAAATCAGGTGCAAATCCCCATTTTCTTCCCCTTGCTGCTCAGAGCACCCTCCCCTTCCCCCCTCCTCTTCTGCCCCTCTCCTACCTGTCACTGCTGCTTTTCCCACTGTCTTGGGGGGAAGCTCCATATAGGTACTTCTGCCTGCCACAGTCAGGATAAGCAAGGGTTGGGCGCAGCTGAGAATGGAGACTAGGCAGCAGCAACAGGCATGTGCAGGAGGGTTCGCCCTCGTCACACCTGCTTCCAGGGGACCAGGTAAGGAAAAGGGAAATTACTCTCCCACCATGTTTTTGCTGCTTTCCCTGTCCACAGTTGAGCTCAGGACCCATGCAACCCTTCCTTTGCTCCCGGAGCAGTGGGGAACGCAGCCATGGCAAATGGAGGAGGAGCAGCAGGGGGTGGGATGGTTGTGTCTCTACCCACCAAGGAAAAGGAAGTGGGGGTTTTCATCTGCTTTATGGACTTAACAAAATCCCCAGAGGCTCCTGTGGTGTCCAGTCCAAAAAAGGGTGCAGCAATGCCACATCCCCACCCTCTGGAACTACTCCTGCCCCCTAGGTTCCAGAGCTGCATCAATGCACAGACCTGGCAGCCACTCCAACGAGCCCTGTGAGCCACATTTTAACCCCTCACAGATCCCATACAGCACGCCAGTTGAACAGCCCAGGTTTTTACCTATTATGTTATCTGAGAAAAACCTGTGTAGGTTGCCTGGGAAGACGTACCTGCCATTCCAGGTACTGTAATCTGCTTTGCTTCCACAAGCTAAGCCTGTTGGATCTGATTCATACTTTGATGTGAGACCTTCATGGAAATTCTGGAGTGCTACAGAAAGCAGCATTTTGGTTTGTAACTGATGCTTTTCCTGAAAAGCATCACTCAACAAATGTTTCAGCGGAGCATTAGGTCACTATTATGTTGCTGGAAAGCCAAGGTCCTAACCACTTGGAAAGAGGAAATACATCATAACATTTTTTAATGACCCATGCATATCTATTAAATTCCAACTTCATAACAACTGCACCCTGCCTTCCTAAATTCCCCTTGCACTTTAAAATGGATAGTGAATTCTTCTTCACTTCTTTTCCTAGGTGGTTTTATAATGTTGCCATGCACAGCTACATAGCTGCTCCATTTTATCCAAGCAGTAGGTGAAGTGTTCCCCAATACAACAGAGGAATATTTTCAGAGGCCTAAATGACAGTGAGGCACCTAACCCATATTGACTGCCAACAGGTGCTAAATGCCTCACTGCTATTTATGCCACTGGAAATCTGCCCCTGTTATGGTTAATCATGCAAAACTTCAAGGGGGCAGGATCAGCCTTGTAATCTGTGCAAATTATTACAACTGTAGAACAGTATTGAATAAAAGATTTAAAAACCTGACTCTGCTTTTACTAATAGAAACTGGTTTTATTCTAGTATAACTGCACTGATGTTACTTCTGCTTTTCACAGGTGTAAAGTAAGCCAAAATCAGATCCTTATTATTTATCATGAATCAAACCATAAAGCAAAAATTAACAAAAACCCTTTTATGTGGATTATATTATTTCATTCAAACAATGTATTGTTTGACATGATCATCAACTACTTTGAAATATATTTCCATCATGTGCATTT
>NW_017729008.1:16109054-16117860 GCF_001723915.1 Gavialis gangeticus | reverse complement strand
GAACAGTATTGAATAAAAGATTTAAAAACCTGACTCTGCTTTTACTAATAGAAACTGGTTTTATTCTAGTATAACTGCACTGATGTTACTTCTGCTTTTCACAGGTGTAAAGTAAGCCAAAATCAGATCCTTATTATTTATCATGAATCAAACCATAAAGCAAAAATTAACAAAAACCCTTTTATGTGGATTATATTATTTCATTCAAACAATGTATTGTTTGACATGATCATCAACTACTTTGAAATATATTTCCATCATGTGCATTTTCCATTTTAGCAACTGAAGATGAGTTAGAAGGATCTGAATTTCATTAACAGGTATAATTTGTTTGCTAAAATAAGGCCTCCCAAATATAAAGTAGAGGAGAGATATGTTAAAACTTTGTTCTTCTACCAACACATGCAGAAGATAAAGGAAATCAAGACCTGGATTCAAGACAGCTGGATTCAATTCCCAGTTCCAAACCACACACCGTTCCCCTCCCCCCCACCCCCGTAAACCACTCAGAGCAAAATTTTTATACTTGGATTCCTAAAAGTGGCTCCCTGACACTCTTGGATATGAAAGTAATGAGTCTGTATTGGCCCAATCCAATTAATATTGAGTTAGGCGCGTGACTGAGCACAGCCAAATTTGAAGAGTCTGGTCCTGATCTCTCTTTGCTTCATTATCCCTATAGGTGAAGAAAATTGCAGAATAAAAAGGCACATCACACAAGATGTTACAAGGCTAAATAAATGTCTGTATGCTGAGATTTTTCAAAGGCAACTGCTATAGAATACAAAGTAGTAATAAAATGACATTGTAGTTTAAATAGACTAAGGTGTTTGAGTTGCCATGAAAGTTGATTTTAGAAAAGCTATGTGACTATATTCCAAGGTAAATCTCTTCAGAAAAAGGACTATTTGATTCAGTTCAACTGAATGCCCTGCCATGTATCAGACAGAGTGCATTTGTAAGATAACAAATGAAGCCTTCCAAAAAAATTTCCCAATCTCATAGGGCTGGGTTTTAATTTTGTCTGTTGTGATACAGCATGAAAATTGCTCATTTGGAGTATTTAATTCTATTTCTGATTAAACATGATTACATTGTAATCTAGAAAAGTAAAAAATTATTCAGGCATAAGATAATGTAGACGTGCTTAAAGCAATGAAAGTGTCTTTATGGAACTTGACATTGTAGTTAACTGTCATGTTTGTGTAAAATTTTGCTGCCATCTAATGGCAGATCTTCTTACAAGTTTTGTCACTCCAAAATGGTTTACAAGTGTATTTTTTTCTCTATTTATAAAAAGGCCAGATTAATAAAAACTGTACATATATACAATTATGTCCCTCTCAGAATTAGAGAAACTCACGGACTAAACTGTATTCACTTGTACTGACTGTTTAAGATGGGGAAAATGTTAAATTTTATTTTTATTTGAATTTCTGAAGTCAGAGGAGGCCAAGCACTAGCCTGATATGTGTGAATGAGAGCCTTGTCAAATCTGCCATTAAATAGCACAGCCCATGTACTCAGCAGCAGCTTCCCAGAAGCAGTTTTCTGCACTTCTTGGCCAGCACAAATCTGAATTTTTCCCTATCTAGACCCATAGTATTTCTCCACTTAGTTTCCAATTGAAAGACCAGCCTGTTGGCCAGACTTACAAGTTCCCACACTTTTCAGATTCTCAGGTATGCAAGCTGATGCTGCAGTGGTGTCTGGCCCATTTTCACTGTGGATCTTGTCATCCTATCAGTCTGTAGAAATGCCTTCAAGGACATTCAAGGATAGTCTTACCTCTTCTATCCCCTCCTTTTAGCAAGAGGTGTTAATTCTCACTGTTTCTTCTATACCCCTCAGCCATTCATTCATTTGGCAGGTGTTCCAGTTTACTGCGTGTGCAGGTTCACTCCAGCAATCATTTCCCCTGCCTGAATGGTCAAAGGAGCCATTGATCAGTAACTGGGAGGAGGGGAATTTGAAGGTGTATATCAATCACCTGGGCCATGGGGGAGGACACTGTATCATTTTTAAAAGCCAGTTTCAGGGAGAATCTACTCTCTTGGTGCTCAACCATGAAGGAGCAAAGACTACCTACCCAAAGAGACCCAACACATCTGGAAACCTAATGTCTCCACAAAGCAGAAGAAAATGAGCCTAATTGGCTCTAGAGAACCAATGCTACAGTGACCAACTATCTCAGATTTTAGGAACAGGTCTGAAGTTTGGGATTGCGTCCCTTTGCCCTGAGGACTTCTTGAAACAGGTCTTTTGCCCCAGATTCAAAAAGTTGTTCCCAGATCAACACCAAGAAATGTCATCGGGCATCTTCTGAGGGGACACTGTGCAATACCACCTGGCACCACAGGAATACAGATGTACTGTTTCCAGGTCAGGAAGTGGTCCTGGGTTACCTCCTGAACTAGAAGCAATAAAACTGTGTTCACACTATAGGGTACCCAAGTCAGTTAACTTTGCCTCTCATCACTGCAGCAATATGGATTAAGCCTGCTGAAAAACAGAACTAATTAGGCTGGGCATATTGCCACCTGAACCTGGCTATGCTGCTTCCAGCTTGGAAGGTAACCTCAGGAGGGAGCAGCTAGCTAAAAGCAAATGATTGTACCAGGTAATGACCACAGCTGGTCCAGATCTGCTTTGCAGGAACAGTAGTGGTTAATGTAGCTACTGCAGCAAATTGCCCAAACACTGAAGGTGTGATTCAGCATATTCCAACCATCTGGAGCCTGGGAGAGAGATGCCTGTGGCTCCTGCAGGAGCAGCACCAAGCACAGATCCAGTGGACCCTTGGCATGACTGGCTACAAAAATGGCTCAGCTCCAATGTCCCAGGGACAGCACCTGATTCTGGGAAGGATGGCAAAACCAGTCAACCCTGTCCTGTATAGGAGGGCTCTATAATCCTCATCAAGGATCTGAAGGGGTATTTGCAGGTACAAGACTCTAGGACCTCACAGAACAGTGGTGGTTTATTACTATTATCAGTCAAACTCTGAATCAGTTGCTCACACACTGCTGTTCATATGTTTCTATTTCCTACTTTACAGAATGAAATCTTTTGAGAACCAAGCACAGACAGCTGGGGTGCTGGTCAGAAAGCATTTCCATGACAGGAGCTGTCTCTTATCAAGTGCTGCACAGAATGAGAAAGGCTACTTTTCATAAACATAAACTTTTGCACAAATACTATATTTTCTAGCGTATAAAATGCCCCTGAATATGACCTACACCCTATTTTTGGAAAGCCCCAAAAAGGAATGAAGATGCTACCTTGGAGTACAAGTATGTACCTGAAGTCTGGGGTCTCTGGGGCTGGGAGGCAGCACACCAGAGCTGGGGGCCATGTGCCAGGGCTGAGATCTGGGGATTGTGGCACCAGGGCCCAATCCAGCATGCCAGCACTGGGACTGCATACTTGGGCCCAATCTGCCATACTACATGGAGAGTCCAACCCCAAGCACTAGCTCTGGAGCCACATGGCCTGACCCACCATGTGGCTCAAAAGCCAGTGCTTAGGTTCAAATCTGGCATGCTGAGTCTGGGGCCATGTGCTGGGTCCATCCCAGTGCCCCAGCTGTGGATCAACTATGCACTGGCCTGATCCAGCACACAGTTTGGGAGGGGGGCTTCCATAGTTCCAGAAATTTAACAGGGAGGGAGGAGAGGGCAAAGCAGTGGCAGTGTTATTTGCCATGGCTCCCAGAGCTGCAGCAATTAATGCTGCTACCACTCAAACACTCCCACCCCCCATGACATTTCTGAACCGGTGGGGAGCCCTTTTCCTTGCATATATTGTGCATCTTCATTCCCCTCCCCCCACATCTGCTTTAAGGATATATGGTGTAGGTTATATGCAAAAAAATATGTTAACTTTCTATTAAGACAATGCTGTATTAGCTGAATATCCCTTTGTGGTACAAATGTCTCACATCAGTAGGAACCAAAGGATTACTTTGCAATGAGCCAACACCTCTACTGAGTGTATGGAAAATATTGTACAACAGGCTGTTCCTTGCACATCAGTTATGCACATTCTCACCCAACTATGCAACGAGCAGGACAAAATTTCCAGCTCGATGACATCACAGATGCTGTTGTAATGTAATGTATGTGGTCACACATTCTAGGATTGTTTTCCTTCACATCAGTCTTGCCCTCATAGTCCTGGAGAGAAACAGAAAAAGGTTAACACAAGTCATCCCCAAAGACTGAAAAAACAAATGAAATGACCACAAAGCATAGTTATTTATTACTATTCCTACTTAGATCTCATGATTTTTAAGCCCATCTTATGATATTTGGGGGCCTCACTCACCACTTTTAAAGGCTGGGAGCTGGAAGTGCTGAATCACTGCAATCAGGCTAACAAGCCAAGAAATTGCTACTGGTTTACTTTAATATGAGAAAAAATGTCCACCTAGGTGTTGTCCCAAGCCAAGCTAGCAAGCACATATGCAGAAGCAAACACAACCTCTGTGTGCTCCTGGCTTGCCTTACAGGCACCATTCCAGGAAGTGAGAGTCTCAAACAAGTTTTCCTACTTCTTCCTCAATCCTGTTCTCTTGTGCACGTCTTTCTATTGGATTATGATTACATAGAATTGATGACCCCCTAGCTGGCATTTAATTGGCTGCCCTTCTTTCCACCTCCAAGACAGATGGTCAGTATAACAGAGGAATTATTTATAACAAAGGACTTTATTGAACATAACAGAGGACACAGGGAATAGCTCCAAAATGAATGACTCTTGTGGGCAAGTTGGTCCTGTTTGGTTTTGCAGTCCCAGTCGCAGAGTAAACTGGAGCCCCTTCCCAGAAACTGACAAGCCAAATGAATTATTTCAATGTTGTGACAGTAAAAAAAGAAGTTTAGTTATACTCCAGGGCTCCAGATCCTAGTCAGGACCAAACCAGGGGCCAGAGTGATGCTGGACATCACAGAAGTGCTGCAGACATGTAATGACACCCCACCCACTCAGACATCATGGCCAGCAGGTCACTACATACCACTTCTGTAGCAATTATCAGTAGAGAAAGAGAGCATGGAAACATGGGACTTAAACCCTTGAATGAAAGGAGCAACTGCAGGAGCTGCAGTTCTAGAAAGGTTTGTCTTCTCTGTGGGTTACAGTGACTACAGCTCAATGTGATCCCTGGCCCGGGGGCAGGACTGGCATCCCATCCAGGAATACAGGCAGGAATATAAACCAGTGCAACGGCAGTGCTCTATGTATAGGGCCATAGCACTTCCAGAAGCTTGCAGAATGAGAGGGGCAACTTACCCTACTAAAAAAAAACCCTTGCTAAAAAGGGGCAAAGAGGAGATGGGACTGTGGCCCTGACCCTCCTTCTGCTGTAGCCTGTGGGGAACAAATCCACTTGATCCCAGTGGCTCCTGCTGCACATGAAGCAACACTTTGCAGAGACTGCCCCTCCCTGAGCCACAGTTTTTATTGTGCTCCTGTTGGGTCAAGGCAGCCCTGCATCACCCTGTACTCACAGCTGTGTTGTAAGAGTAATTCGCCAGTGTAGCGTATGTAAAAAACTACTGTAGAAAGCACAAAGGGGTCTGGAAGTGATAGTGCAATACAGCTATAAATCTGCAGGTCACAGTGTATAAACACTCACCTGGGAGAAGATATTCAATTCTAGAGGACCATTTAATCTAGCAAACAAAGGTTTAACAAGTTCCAGCAGCTGGAAATTGAAGACAGACAAATCCAAATGAGAAACGGCAAAAAGTCTGTAATACTGAGAATCACCCACTCTTGGAAGACCTTTATCACGGCACGTGGTGAATGCTCTGTCCTCTGAAGATGTCTTTTTATACCTTTATTTCAATAGTTGTCAACCTCATTGGACTCAAGGCGCCCCTCACGGGACTTGAGCCCCCTCTATAACTTTTGTGAATTGAGTGGCACATAATTTCAAAAACTAATTTATATACCTCCCTGCAAAATGTAGCAGGAACTGAACTAATGTAGCTGATGTTAACACAGAGTGTGATAGTAGTGAAATGTAACCATGTTAGTCTTGTCCTGCAAGCAACTTGAAAACTCCGTTTTGTATCCTTCTGCTTGACATAAGTGAATGAACTCTGCATAGTCTTTATGCACGAGTGTGTGTAAAAGGGTGAATGGTGAGAGAATAGCATAGACACGGGAGAAAAGATTTAACTGTTTATGTAAGCAGCAAAGCGCCAAATGTAAGTTACCGGTCAGTAAACTAATTAATGCATGGCTGAAGAATCCCTTTCAGGCCTAAGGAGATAATGAGGAGGAGGCATGCATCCTGCCAGACAGGCAGCAAGAAGACTCCAAGGATAAGATACCGACTTTGACGACCAAACTGACCTCGGGCTGAGATAAGCTGAAGACGAATGAAGAACAAACACAAAAACAGAAGCTGGGTATGGAAAAACCCCAAAGTGCTGAAACAAAGGATGCCAATCCCTATAAAAGAAGACTTCAAAAATGCCAAGTTGGGTGAGTCTCTCTCTCAACTGCTGTTTTGTCAGAGCACAGACGAGCTCCAAAGCTGCTATCTATAGAAACTTTCTCTCTCTCAATAAGGCCAGGGGCTGGCCACCCAGTGCCATTATTGAGCAACTGCTGCTGGTAACTATAATGTCTGAATGGAATGGTTGTTTTGTGTTTGTCTGTGTGTGTTTGTGTCTGTCTATATGGGTGGTATATCCGAACATCTATGTCTAATTCATGTCATCACTAAATGCGGTATTTTGCCATATCCCCCTTTATAAGGTCTCGCTCATGATTTGACCAATTAGCGATTTAAAGTAACATAGAGAACCTGGGCAGTGGGTTGGGGGTCAGCCAAACAGGGACAACCCTGAGTCTGTGTTTATCTGCTTATCTCCTCACACCTCAAGGCACCCTTCAAAGGATCTGACAGCACCCCTGGATGCTGAAGCACCCTGGTTGAGAAACACTGCTCTATTGCAAGGTTTTGCCTTTGATGCAGAAATTACTGAGAAAACTCTGCAACTAGGAGGACAGCCTATATATGACCCTCCCTTAAAAGGCTCTGAATGGTTCACAGAATGTTTAGATTCTAGCTTGATGCAAGTTGCTTTGTAAATGTAAGACCATTATCATTATTTAACAGCAAAACAAACTCCAAGTTATGTTGGTTTTATGTGAAAATAAACCCTGGTATAGCTGGTTCTTCAGGAGAGAAAAAAATGGGTGCAATTTAATGCCCATATTTCTTGTTGCACTGAGTTGTCAATTGAATATCTATTAATAAGATTACTTAAATTACTCCTTTTTGTAAAATGCATAAAAACTACAGCATAATGTGAAAAATATGCACTACACCGATCACTGCCTAAGCTCAAGGGACCTGATTACGCATTCCCTGTACACCCTAAACTTTGATTTTATTGCTCATTAGACTTCAAGGTATGGGGCCTTGGGATGTACAAAGAATGCAGATTTTGGGTCCCAGAGGGTGATATTTTTTTCTCAAGTTTTCATGTATAATACAAAAGAAAAAGAAAATTTAAAAAAAGTTGTATCAAAGCCAAGCTGCACCTCTTACTTCACAGAGCTGCCTGAAATTTCCTATGTGCTATATATGCTGCATTGTCCTGGAAAGCAAATTTCAGAGCTGAAGTGACTGTTTTTTGTGATGAATTGCAAAGTGTGATATTTGGGGATCTAATTACAAGCAACTAAAAGAGAAATAAAGGGATTTAAGCTGAATATCAGACTACCTTCCTGACAGTAAAGTATATTCAACTGAGGAAGTATCTCTCCAGTTAAGTGATAATAGTCCTAAAAGAGAGGCAGTTTTAGACCAAAAATGACAAAGATCAACTAGAAAATGCACAGGGAACAACCCTACAGGGAGCTGGACTCAATGAACTAAGCAGGCTGTCCAACTTCACTGATGGGTGCTGCATAACACGAGTCATATACTTCAGTCGAACCCTCTCCCCTCCCCCAGAGTCCTCCCTGCCTTGTAGGCTATGCTGGCAGCACACACTCCACCCAATCCCCATTGGTGATACACAGACCCCCACTGCACAGGCTGCACCAACAGCCCAGAGACCACTGACCTTGCACGGGCAGCACACAAAGCCTCAGACCCTCCCCTGCCACACAGCCGCAGGAGAGGCAGCCACTGGGGCTGCAGGCCATATTTGAACTGCTCATAGCCATGTGCTGGCCATGCGGCCCATAAGCTGCCAGTTGGACAGCCTTGCTCTAAGAAGCGCTTTCCTTTCATTTACTTAAGTCAGTTTCGCAAACTAGATTGAACTGGAGTTGATTATATCGTTTATTGTACACTTCTTTTTAAATAACACCAAAGCCCCAACCGAGGGTGTCCGGGAATGCCTGATTGCCAAAAAGGCGATATACAACCGGTGGAAGGGGGGTGCTATCTCCAAAGAGGAGTATACCTTCTCTGCTCGGGCCTGTAGGGGGGCCTGTCAGGAAAGCTAAGGCGGACATAGAGCTAGGACTAGCATCCAAAATCAAAGATAATAAAAAGTCCTTTTTCAAATATGTAGGGAGGATAAAGAAAGCACTGGGAAATGTGGGACCCCTGCAAGATCCTCTGGGCAATCTGGTGGTTGCGCCAGAGGAGAAAGGAGACCTCTTTAACCAATTCTTCACCTCCGTTTTCTTGTGCAGCGACTGGGACTTCCCCACCGTGATGCAAGACGTACTTGAGGGGAACGCTTCCAGACCTCAGGTTGGGGAGGACTGGGTCAGAGAGCTTCTGGAAGGGCTGGACGTGTTCAAATTAGCAGGTCCAGATGCTCTCCAC
>NW_017729008.1:16100522-16104054 GCF_001723915.1 Gavialis gangeticus | reverse complement strand
CAGGGCAGACCCTACAATGAGAGACTGCGGGACCTGAACCTGTTCAGCCTTCACAAGAGAAGGCTGAGGGGGGACCTGGTAACCGTCTATAAACTCACTAGGGGGGACCAGAAGGGTTTGGGAGAGACGCTGTTTCCCCTAGCGCCCCCTGGCATAACAAGGAATAACGGCCATAAGTTGTTGGAGAGTAGGTTTAGATTAGACATCCGTAAGAACTACTTCACAGTTAGGGTGGCTAGGATCTGGAACCAACTTCCAAGGGAAGTGGTGCTGGCTCCTATCCTGGGGGTCTTTAAGAAGAGGCGTGATGCCTACCTGGCTGGAGTCATCTGAGCCCAGATTTTCTCCTGCCCAGGCAGGGGGTCAGACTTGAAGAACTACAAGGTCCCTTCCGACCCTACTTCTATGATTCTATGATTTGAACTCAGCCATTCCTTGCACCACCATAGTAAATGATAGTCTCACCTCAAGAAGTTACAACCCAAAGCAATTCCTGACTTACATGGGGGATCAGAAAACCAGCCTCAAAAGTCTCCTCAGTCCTGGTCAGATGATTCAGGGCTTAATGGGCCTCCTTCCCCATCTCCCTGGCAAAGTGAGCTCTTCAGATGAGGCTGCATGGGTTCTACTCATATTTGGGGTCAGAAGCTTTAGGAACATCATTTGCTTAGGTTCAGAAGTTCACCTTGACTGTCAGCTTTCCCTATTCCCACTTGTCACAAGCCTCAGCCACTCTACCCATTAGGGTTGGGATTATCAAATAAACCTGAGGAAGTTAGGTACCTGCCTCCCATTTCGATTCAATGAATCAAAATTCCTTTGAAACTCCCAGCCTAGAGGTAATGTGCAGATTTCAGCTGTACAAACCTGCACAGACAGAGCAACACTGCAGCCTGCTGGCATGCTGCTGTTCAATAGCTGCAGAAGGACACAAATGTACAGAAGGAAACTACAACAGATGTATAGGGAGTCTTTTGCTCTTTAACATAAGAAAACACTGGGACACATATCTGAACTCAGCTAAGGGGATTTGACATGGTAATTACCTGGCATGGCTGACATGTTCTTCAAGTTGGAGCAAGATATGTATCACATCATGCCAGGATAAGACTCATTATAAGCCACCTCTGATTTCACATTTAACATTTAAAATTAAATACAATCATTCATCTTCCCTGCTACAATGGGGGAAAGGATAAGTGTAGATAATGGGGAGAGATGGGGATTGAGGCAGGACAACTGGGAACTGTTCGGTATAAAATAACATATTCCAAAGCCCTATTAGTGTCTTGCTATTCACCTGCTCGGTCCTGCCATCACTGAAGTCACTCCCCCTCTTTAAATCACCTCTAAATTTGACCCCTAAGCCTCCACAACTTCAAAGAAGAGTTTGCAGCACATGTAGCACAAAGTCCTGAGAATAGTCAAAATATAAATGGCAGTATCTTGCCGTAATAGGGGAGAAGAGGATAGACATGGGGTGGGCAAAGTCCAGCCCACATGCCAGATTGGGCCCGCAGCAGACTCCATTTCCCGGCAGCTCCTGCCCCTGTTACTGTGGCTGATTTCCGTGGAGACCCCAGGAGCGGTGGGACCATACCAGTGCAGAGCCAGGGTTTCCATGGACCAGCCCCAGCAGCACTGGGAGGAGGCACAGCTGGCTGGGGAGCTACTCCGAGGCCAGGGCTGGGATCTTGCAGCAGTGACAGTGTGGTCCAGAGCTGAGGCAGAACCGCCATCTGCTTCCTGCACACCCTGGATGCCAGCAACATGGGCAGAAACTGCCAGGAAATGGAGTCTGGCCACTAGCCAGATGCACCATTTTGCCCACCCCGGGTTAGACCTACAGCAGGACTTCAGGTCCCTAAGTCAAAAATTTAGATCCTCAAAACCCTGAGTCAGCTTCCACCTTACCCTGGAGGGACAGATACTCATGTTTTCTACACTGAAGCTTTCCAGGTACCTAAGCTGTCTTTCTGGGCCTCCCAAGAAGTAACCCACTCTTGACAATGCTGAGCACTCAGTTTTTAACTCACACCAAAGGCCCATCAAGATTCATACTCCAGGCATAGGCATTCATAATTGTCCGTCTATCCTGGACCTTCTGAACTGAAGGACTGACAATGTAAGCTGGGTAGGACGTGGCTGACACTGAAGAGACAACCACGTCCTCATGCCAGGACCAAGGCAAATCTTTGTTCTGGGGTTAGAGAGTCGCAAAAAGAAACTGCAAAATACTTCTCCATTCCCTATCTCACTCCTACTCTGAGTGGGTTTTTTTTTTTACAAACTTATGTTAGGACTGTCCAGGTAACAGGGGAAAGGCCCTATCCTTACAGCATAGCATCCCTGAAATGTGGATACGGTGGAGTGGTTCAGGGGCAGCTTGATGAATTCTTGATACCTCTGGTCTGTGGCAGACTCCCAGCTTTCCTGCTGTAAACAGTTTATTTTAGAAATAAAATCACTCAGAATGAGGCCAGGCTCAGTGTGCCCAGTTCTGGAGGGGACAAATGCCAACTCTTCTCTTCTTGAGCTTTAGCCTGTTTTGTTCAGTGAGACTAAGTTTGGGAAGCTCTAGGCAAATTGGACTCGTGTCCATCCTGGCCTCTAAAATCTAGGAGAAATGTTAATAGATTTGAATGTTGGAAGGGACCAAGATTACCATCTGCATAGTGCAGACCACAGAATCATTTAAGAGATATTAGCCAGATCCTCAGGTCTTCTGCAGAAGCACAGGATCCCCATGACGCTGGTTTAACTGGCTACTTGGGAGTAAAGCTCACAGAACTACAACTCCAAACCTACCCTTCTTGCCCCCTTGCTAAGGTCCTGAGAGGGAGCCTGACTAGGTCATCTCCATGTCTCCAGTATGCCTGGCAGCAAGACTAGTGCCTTGAGGTAGCTGATGCAGGGGACAAGACTGGGCCCTAGAATTAAGGTATGGGGATGCAGATGCTTTTACCCACGTGGTCTGCACTACATAAACTACTGGAACTAGCCTATGAGTCTGTTTTTAGAGGTGGCTGTTTATTCCCCTAATGCAGAGGTTCTCAACCTTTCTAGACCCAAGGCACCCACCCCTTGTTAGACCCAAGGCATCCCTCGTTAGACTCAAGACACCCTTTGGAAAGTGCCAGCTCTAAGTTTTCATTCATTTTTGACTAAGTAAAAATAATAGAGTATTTTTTCTGTTGCACTCAGAAAGACCACAGCTGGTCAGATGCTTTTTACACTACGGATTCTTATTTAAAATCTATGAATTTATCTCATGGCTCATGTTTGCACACCTAACAGTGCTAACATTGCATGGCACCCCATGGCACTCTTGAGAGGATCTCAAGGCACCTGAATCTCTTCAGTCTCCGCAAGGCACCCCAAGATGCCAGGTCCCTCAGCCTCTCCTCACAGGGCCGGCCACGGAGGCCCTCAACCATACAAGTGGCCTCCTCTGGACCCTCTCCAGGTTCTCCACGTCCTTCTTGAAGTGCAGCCCCCAGAGCTGGACACTGTACTCCAGCTGCAGCCTGAC
>NW_017729008.1:16094911-16095522 GCF_001723915.1 Gavialis gangeticus | reverse complement strand
GCCTGACCAGCGCCGCACAGAGGGGGAGCAAGACCTCTCTGGACCTGTTAGTGATACCCCTGTTGATGCAGGACAGGGTGCGGTTGGCTTTGCCTGTTGCTTCATCACATTGGCGACTCATATTCATCCTGGAGTCAATTCCTGACTCCAAGATCCCTCTCTGCCTCTGTGCTGCTGAGAGGGTCAGCCCCTAACCTATAACTATAATGCTGGTTCCCTCTCCCCAGGTACAGCACCCTGCACTTGTCCTTGTTGAACCATATCCTGTTCAGATCCGCCCACTTCTCTAACCTATCCAGGTCTGCCTGGATGTGGTCCCTGCCTGCCGGTGTATTCACTTTACCCCACAGCTTGGTGTCATCAGCGAACTTGAACAGGGTGCTCTCCACACCCTCATCCAGGTCGCTAATGAAGATGTTGAACAGCACCAGCCCAAGGACCAAGCCCTGGGGGACTCCGCTGCCCACACCCTCCCAGGTCGATATCGACAGAGCGCCTGCATCCATGAGGTGAAACAGCACCTCCAGAGTTGGTGTCGTCACACCGGATTTGGCTTCCTGAACCATGACCCACACTTCAGATCAGAGGGCGTCCTAGGGCGTGATGGTCTC
>NW_017729008.1:16087797-16094900 GCF_001723915.1 Gavialis gangeticus | reverse complement strand
GCAAACTGGCTCCAGGGGCGCACCCAGAGGGTGGTGGTATAACACAAGATGGGCAACAGGGTAAGTGGGAGTGGCTGTCAGCCCCACATTTTCCTCCCTCTGGATGTACAAAGCTCTGGGATACTCTGTGCCTCTAGAGATACCCAAAATTCTGGCCCACACATCAGATGGCTTCAGAAGGAAGCCCTGTCCTTCTAGCAAGACCTGAAAAGATACATGTTAGAAGCACGTGCCAAACAAGAGTGCTGAAATTAGGGTGAGGAACTGAAAGCAGACATGCTTTTTGTCACTGAACCTGCTCAGGGGGTGCATCTCCATGAGACACTAACAGGAGAGTAGCCTAATAATACTGCACAATTGTGCATTATAGCACAAACAGTGCTAATAGACTACTGCACAGTATTATTAGGCTACCGCATGGTAGCATCACTTAATAGGCGTTCACCGGTGCTACTGCACAGTAACTCTGGTTACTGTGCATTTATTTAGTACTTAATTATAAAAAGTACTAAATTAAATGCTCACTGCTCAGTAACCACTGTGCATTAATGAATGTGTAGACATGCCCAGGAAGTACCAGTATTTGTGTGCATTAAATTCTTTCACAAGAACATTATTTTACAGGAACTAATAATATAATTATTCTGTATTACATGAAAAAGACTTTTACTAATCACTTTCAGCAAACCTCTAGATCTCCTTATCAAACTTGCCAGACAGAAATAATTGCAAGATCACACACCCGTTAGCATCTTGGTATAACACTTTGAAAATCTCTTCTTTGGAGAGTATTTTCTGTCTTAAATTTCTGTTTCTATCCACCCTGCCAAATCATTAGAAACATGCATTTGAGGAGGCACTTCCATGCCTGAACCACATCAGACAAATACAAATAGCACACTCATTCTCAGCAAAAGTAATAGTGTTATCAAATCAACACCTTTTGGATTCAGAACGGAGTGGGGACTACCAGGCAAATCAGCATTTTCTCCAGGGAACCCAGCAGACAGAGGGACCAACAGCTAGCCCAAAATGCCTGTCCAGGACCAGCGTTGCTATAGTAACTGATGGTTCAGAGCAATCACAGCAGCAAAAGAAGCTCAGCAGGGAAAGGGTTCAAGGCTCTGCATTTTCTTCAGAGCATGATCTGGGCAGGATCCAAGCCTACAGCTGCTAATTGCACCTGTCCCCAGACCTGCCTGGCTCTGTGCCTGGCTGCTTCTGAGCCCAGGGAATGCAAGGCCTGGCACTGGAAAACCTCACAGCTGCTCAGGCAGTGGCAGGGCCTGAAAGGAACGCATGGGAAAACTAAGCACATACCTAGGGCCCTGAGCGGCAGCAGGTCCCTGGTCCTTCCTTCTGCAGCAGCGGGACAAATGGCCCTGTCCACCTCCCTTCCCTTCCTTTCCCCTCCCTTCCCCTCCCCTCTGCTGGCCTTTCCACCGTGGTGACTGCTTCCTAGTGGCAGCTCCAAGCCCCACTCCCCATGGGCAGCAGTGCTGGGGTGGGGAGGGGGTCTCAACCAGCCCGGGGCCCATGAGTTCATTTGCCTAGGGCCCACTAAAGGGTTAATCAAGCCCCAGGCAGTGGTAGGCCAGGAACCACCCAACCCCATGTTGCTCTTGGCAACTGATTTGGCTCTGGAAATGAAATTTTAATAATTTAATAACAAATAAAAAAGAAGATTGCTCATTCCTGCTTTCTTTGGGGGACCCGCCTCTGTGCAGTCTATGATGATGACGATGGTGACAGAGAGACAATGAATACAATGACAAGTGAAAGGACTGGGGAAACAGGCAGGGGAGTTGGAGGGTGAAGGAAAGGGGAAGGGAGGAGGACACTGAAGTGGTCCTTTGTGTAATTGTGACAGTTAAAGGTGACATTGATGGGCAAGTGGGCATGTGACAATGTAGGTGCGTGGTGCAATTTTGTAATGGGAATGAAAATGGTGCAACTGTAAAGGTATGTTTTGGACTATCAAGTGAACCACAGCTGTCACAAGACAGGTTAGTAGAGGTACAGGGGTGTGTGTGTGTGTGTGTGTGTATATTTATTTTTATATATAGAAATAAGTATTTTGCAAAAAAAAATTTAATTGCACTTTCCTGCACAATTTTATGATATTGAGGGACAGTGTTTGAGCTTTTCCTTTGGCTTTCCCCCTGGATTGCTTCAGCCTTTCAGCTAGGACCGAGTGTGACTAGGGTGTATCTGAACTCAAGTGCATTTAGGCTTGGGGCCTGCACGTAGGATACCTAGCATGGATTTGGAGAGTACTTGAAGTCCCAAACTGATTGGTCTGGAAGGGAAGAGACTTGCTCAGTGGTAGAGCCACACAGAGTTGAACACTTGAGCTCAGGTCAGTTGATCTGAAATTCAGAACTAATTCAGCCTTAATCCAAAAAAAAGGAGGGGCAATGCTTCAACCCCCCAGGGCTCCTATCTATTCAGGCTTCAGCATGCTCCCTGCTGTGCTCCTGAGCACTGCTGCCAGCTCTTGGGGGAAGATGGGACCTTGACCTCCCTGCCCCAGGTCAACTAGTACCAGCTCATAGGAGTATCAGTGGGGAGCTGGGGAGCAGGCTCTCACACCTTAGTCAAGTCCCCCCAGCTTCTGGACAGAGAAGCGGTAGGATGTGAGATCTCTGGGACCCTGCCAGAACGTATCTATGCATGAAGAAAGTACTGCTGATGCTGGGCTGGATCTGTGACAGTTCTGGATCAACCTCTTGTCCCAGTAACTGCTGCATGTCAGGTAGTTCCCAGACCTGCACGTATCTTGTTTTCATGAGCAAATCTGCCAACAACATACACACAGGCTGAGTTCCTTTTTGCAGAAACCCCCAGTAACAGGCCCCAGCCATGTCCCAAGAATCAGCTGCTCTGGGTCCCTTCCCTTCTTCGTTTTAATTAAAGCATGTCTGGCTTAGCGTATTGCTTTGCATCCTACCCCAGTCCCTCAGCTTTATATGAAGGAAAGCTCTTTAGCTCAAAGCTCTTCCTCTGGGAACATGTGGACTTTCAGGGTGCACCTACACAGCTCTTCTCCTCTGGCACAGCGGCATTTCAGTGCTGAGGGATCTCATGGCCTTTACGCCCAGGTTCAACCGCAAAAATCTCCACAGCAAGGGTTTCAGTGCTTCTCAGTCAACAAAGCCAGTTCTTTCATGCCCCAGATTAGTGTCCTGACCTCTGAGCTACCTCCTTTCTAGTGCCTTGCTGAACCTGTGGTGTCCAGATAATGTGATGACACCTTCAGAATTGTTCATTTCCACAAGGAATTTCAGCCTGTTAGGTCACAACTAACATTTTAGAGCCATATTGTGAAGTCCTCACTCTGTTTTGACTCAATCAACACTTCACTATGCACCAGCATCAATGAGATTTTGGGGGAGTAGAAGGCTGTGATTTAGTGTGTCAAAGTTAAAATATAGGTAGCTAGCTGCTATCATTTCAGCTAACAAAGGGCACTACTTACCCTGTCATTGCTTTTCCTTAGTCTGGGTTATAGCTTCTTCCAACCAGCAGATGGAGACAGTAGATTAATCTCTAAATAATGACATATTAACCCTAATATAAAGACCTGAGTCTCACTTAACTATTGGCTGAATACTCTGAAAGCAGCTCTAGAAATTGGACTAATGTTCTTTAGAAAACCAAGAACTAGCAATAGTGGTTGCCACTGTGTTCTGCTGGTTTTAACTCCTGTGAGGATAGTTTGGTTTCCTCACCTTTTTCCTTGGTTCTCGGCTTAATACTCTGAGGGATGCAGGGAAGACTGTACCTTTCCCATCCTTGAGTCCCAAGCAAACCCGTAAGTGACTAGGGCTGCATCTACATGAGACACTGACTGCACAGCTGTTACTGCGCAGTCTGCTGGGGGACTGGGTTAGTATTTGTTTATACAAGCACTAAATGACTGAACAATAACCAGGGTTACTGCGCAGCACCATCACCAAATGGCTTTTGAGTGACACTGACTGAGCAGTAGCTTGTTACTACTGTGCATTAGTGTTGTGTTATGCTTCCTGCCACACGACACTACTGCACAGCAGTAACAAGCTACTGTGCAGTCAGCGTCTTGTGTAGACGTGACCTAGGAGTGGAGAAACCAAGTCCCAAATTTTGTCTCTGGGGCAGAAGTCATGGTAGAACAGCAGCTCCATATTCACACCTAAAGGTGACTCGCCTCTTACAAATCCAACCTGCACACGCCAGAGCTAAGTCAGCAAACAGCCCAGTCAGAGTTAATGGAAATCAGTACCTGTGATTTAGACCACTGGTGCCCAACTTTTCAGGCTGGCAGGCCAGATGTATAGTGTGGGGTTGGTCCATGGGTCTGATCTGATGTGTGGGGCCACCCTGGCCAGGGCCTGATCCAGTTCATGGGGCTAACCCTCCTGAAGCCCAGTCTTGCACAAGGGACAGGCCCAGATGGGGTCCAATTCAATGGTGCAAGGGGCTGGTCCAGCCAGGGTCCCAACCCTATGCGCCAGATTGGACACTAGACCAGATCAAGCCTGCAGCTCCGGTTTCATGTATGGGGCTATGTTATCTGGCCCACATAACTTGGAAATCTGGCAGCAGGGGAGCAACGGCAGTGTTATTTGCTGCCACAGCCCTTCCACCACATTTTTGGACCCATAGAGAGCTTCACAGGCTGGATAACATAGCTCCATGAGCTGGATTTGACCCATAGACCAAAGGATGAGCATCACTGATTTAAACCATTTAAGCTTGTTTGCCCACAAAAAGATCAGCCTGTGCTAAGTGATCTGTGAGTTCCTGCATTCATCTCTCTTTCCAAAATATCTGAATTTAGCCAAGCAGGATAGTTCAACTGGCATCCTCTTTAGGTCCTGTTTTAAATATAACATGAAACTTTAGTCTGAGTGGGGATTTGTAGTTGACATATGATGGCTAATAACTTTTTTTTTTCTGTTATCAATAACCAGAAAATTCCCACAAGGAGCCTCCCCAAAAGGCAGCTGTAGAACAGCCTGCCAATAAACAAAGTTTCTTCCAAGCTAAATCTTTTATTCAGTTTTTATTTCCCCACCACTTGAGCAGGAAGATGGGTTGGACTAGATGACCACCAGCCCTGCTTTTATGACTCTTTGGTTAGAATCATTTTTCTATTATTATTACAAAAAATTTGGTAAAAACCTCAGTTATGTATATATAAAATAGTTTATAGCCTACACACACACACTCTCTAGTGTGAAGTAAGCATAACATGCAGTCATTCTGATCTTGCTGCATTTTACATGGGTGTAAAAAACTACAAAAAGGTACAAGATAGTGAGGCCCCACTTATACTCTGTACTTTTCTGAATTTCAGGTTCATCAAATAATTTATTTTATTTTGTTGGCAAAAAATAATCTTTAAAACCCCCTTAAATATTTTTTATTGATACACACACATTTATATATGCGTGTCTTTCTTTGAAAGCACAGTAGTATTCTACAATAGCAGCCACTGAAATACCAGCATGTCATGCCTCTTTCACACATGCTAGAAAGATTCAGACACAAGGTCACCAAAACAGCCTAACTCTACCCCACTTCCTGCCAACTTTCCACCCTCAGTGCTCACCACATTCTGCTGATCACATTGAAATACTTTGCTTAAACACTTCTGATATAAACAGTCTCACTGAGATCTCTAGGTAGCCTGTTCAGTGTTGTGGGTGTGAAATCTGAAGTAATATAATGCTGGTGCTACGAAGGGGGTGAAAAGTACCCGTCAGCAGGGTTCAGGCAGGAACTCAGTTTTAGAAGAGCACTAAGGCCACTGACAGATGTGTTAAAAAAGGGAAAATGGCACTTTACCAGAAGAGGAACCACATTGGTTTGACTCAGTTCCCCAGCATCTGTATAGGCTGCAGGGCTTTTTGTAGCTTTTATCTAATAGCTGATTCAATCAGCAATTAAAATGCCAAAAAGCCCTGCTAAAGTGTGTGAGCCATACAGACATTGAGTGAACTGGATCAAACTAACACGGTTCCTCTTCTAAGCATGGTCTGTGCTCGGTGTAGGGGCACACCGAGCTGAAACTAAAGCGCCATTTTGCTCAGACATGCACTTTGTTGTGGAGCAAATTGGGCCACTAGGGGCAAAATAACCCTGCCTGGATCCTCCTGGATCTGTAGCCAGAGGGAGCTAGAGCCTGGGGCCAGTGCCTGTGCCATCCCCAGCAGTATAAAAAGCTGCACTGTCCTGGCTCCAGCAGTATGAGAAGTCGCCCTGGCAAGTAGCTCAGGGCGACTAGCTCTCAGAAGCTTCTGGGGCCCAGCCAACTGGTACCTGGGGACACTACCCCTTGTGCCAGCTGGACTGCTGAAGCAGCCTGGAGAGTCCCCTGCACCCTCTACCCACTGCAGGGGTCTGGCAGTGGGGGCTGCTGCCTGGCTGTGACTTGCTGTGTACCTGCCAGACTCTGATGGGGACTGCACAGCCAGTAGAGGCATCTGCCCCTCTGGGCCAGTTGCCAGTGGACTGTGGTTGCGGGGCTGGCCTCTGTATGGCACTACTGCCATTTGTGCCCCCTGCCCAGCCATCTGGGCAGCTATCACCCAGATGTTCCAGGTGTGCTGGCCTGCTTTGAACTGTCAAAGCATGTCTTCCTGGCCCCATTTTGGCCAGGAGGTCAGCCACAGCCAGCTGGGTCCAAGGTGCCAGCTCTGAGCAGGCAGGGTCTTGCCACTGGCCTCCCTAGCAGGAATTCTGGTGTCCCCTATTGGAAAGCTGAAAAATCCCTGATAAAAAAAATCCCATAGTCACTCTCTAAAATACCCCCAAATCCATGTTCCTCCACAAGTAAAACAAAAGACCACGAGAGAGAGAGATACCAGTTGGACAATGTTTTATTGATATATCTACAGTAGTAAAGCAAGTCTCTTATCATAATAATAAAGTGAACTCTAAATACATGTTTCATGGATTCATGTATACACATTTTGCTGTCCTCCCACAGGGTGATGGCCTCCACACAAGGGCTACAGCCCCCCCACAGGGAGTACCGGCCCCTGCAAAGCCAACATGCCCCACCCCAGCCCCCTGATTGCTTCCCTACTGGGCCCCATCCCCCACCAGCTGCTGCA
>NW_017729008.1:16086618-16087626 GCF_001723915.1 Gavialis gangeticus | reverse complement strand
CCCCCCCCGATCCCCCCAGTGGCTTCCTGTTAAATTGGCCTGCTCAGGGCCAATTTAACCATGGCCCACCCACCTGTTTCTGGGCTAACCACCCACCTTCTCGCCCACCATGCCTTGTTGTTAATTATTTAATAGATCTTAATCAAGCAGGAGGTTGCCCATTTCCTGCCCCAATGCCAGGGGGCGCTATCTGCAGCCCCATTCCTTCCCTACAACGCAGGCCAAGCCTCATAGATGGCAGCTAGATGTTCTCATCCTCACTGGCCCCACACTGGGCCCCAGAATCCTCCTAATTGAACCCCGCCTGGATTCCTCTCTTCAGGCAGTCTCACCCACCCTCATACTAGGCAGCATAGCTCCCTGAACCACTTCCCCTGCAGGTGTGGTCCCCAGGACCTGCAGCTCACTGGCCGTGCCCCACCTCCAGGCCAGTCGGAACCACAGGCCCTCAGCTCTTGGGCGTTCCTCGCGGTGGGCCCCTGGCCCTTCGACCCTTCTGGTCCTGGCCCCAGCGTGGGCCAGTCAGGGGAAGTTCAGACAAGCCTGAGTCTATGGGCTTTAGACCATACCCAGGACCAGGAGCCTCCTTGCCATCCCCTACAGCTCCTCCCTTACCTCCAGATGACACCAACAGCCCTCTGGCCAAACAATGTTATTGCCTGGCCTCCAGCAGCAGAACTGCCCTGTTTATATGGGCAGCCCTAGGTTCAAAATGGCTTTCCTCATCAGGCACCTGGCAGCTGCCAGCGCCAGGCCCTTAAAGTGGCAGGCACAAACAGTGTCCTGCCACACTTCCCCACCCAGCCCCACCCCCCAACTTGCACCCCCAGGTCCCCAAGGCTACCCCCACAACCCCAGGCACCATCACTTTAAAAAAAACAACAGAAAAAGAACAGAAAATAAAAGCCTCTGCTTACCTGAGAAGCAGGGGTGGGGTGGGGGGGCCTCCGGGGCCTCCTGGCAGAGCCCCCTGGGCAGCACAGGACAGCGCAGGGGCAGGAGGGCTCA
>NW_017729008.1:16083025-16086083 GCF_001723915.1 Gavialis gangeticus | reverse complement strand
CACTGTCCCTTCCTCCCTCCTCCAGTCCCCCCCAACCCCTTACTCACCAGCACCAGAGCCCTGGTGCTGAAACACGTGGCCTTGCCAGCCGCGTGTTTCAGCACCAGGGTGAGGGGCAACTGTAGAGATGCTCTGGCAGCCAGACCTCTGGTTGCCTCAGGGCACAGTCAAGGATCGTGTTCTGCCCCACTTTTTTATACTTTGTTTTTTTTAGACCTCTGGATATCCAGGGGTCTAATTTTCTCCCCAAGCTGCAAGTTTGCAGCACAGGGAACGTTTTTTTGTTCCCGCATGTGCCTGTTTCCCCTCCTCAAAGGGGTTTGAGGTGAGGCAAGAGGCAAGTGCATGCTTGTCTGGATGCACCCATAAGGTTTGAAACCAAAAGCTTAGAGGGATTCAAGATAGTATTGGACATCAAAATAGAAAGCAAGAATGTCCTCAATTACATTAGAGAGAGTGAAAATTAGAATGTAAACTCTCATGCTTCTGTTCACTCTGATGGATCACAGAAAGAAATGGCAGATTACTTCCTAAACTGACCACCAGGGAGCTTCTTCCGTCTTCATCTGATACAAATAGAACTAGCTGCTGTCAAAAACAGGCTACTGCTCTGCACAGACCCACTGGCCTTGCAATTCCATTTTTTCTTGCATTTGTGTCTTGCTAGAAGCAGGTTTCATTTAAGAGATTAGCATGAACTCCTGTGAATGGAATAATCAAATTTCCTGGCCAAATGTTAGAGGCAAACCATATTCTGGATCAAAACACAAGCAGTTCAGACTGTTTTCTGACAGAACAGTGGTGGATTAAGCTGTGACTGGACTGATCCCAGTTCTGTCCTACTTGTTTGATACTGATGAGGGTCCCTTGTGTTTTTTATCTGTCTAGAACACATTTAGCCTTAATCTATCCTTGAATGAAATGGCTCATGATGGACAACATTTAGATAGCTGCAGAGGAGGTGAAAGGGATTGATTTATCTCATTAAACATCCTGACTTCAAATAGCTATTCTACATTTGGAACGTGGGAGCCAAGCAAGTCATTCAGCAGCAGGCAGTCCCCTGAATGGAAGATAAAGACCTCAGCCTGAGAGGAAGAGGAACAAAATTTGTCTCCCTGGCACTACGTTAATCAGCAAGGACTGGCATGGTAAGCCAAACAAGGATGAGGGAGAGAGAGAAATCCTGTGAGGACAAACATGGTTGTCCTGTTTCCAGCATGCCCCCCGTATAGCAGGGCTTGCAGAGGGGCCATGTAGAAGCCTGTGGGGAACATAGGGTCTGCATCAGAGAAATTCTCTCCCGTTCCCTTGTGGGATGTTTATGGTCCCCATACCTGCTGGAATAGATGGACAGAATCCAGCCCCCCGATCTTTTCCAAGCCATAACACCCATCTCTGTTAACTGTTGTGATCTTACTGCCCTCACACATGTATTTGGTGTTTAGCAAGGAGCATGGAGGCAGAAGAATTAAATTTTTACAGGACTGGAAACAATCTAAATTATGGAACTAACCAACAAAGGAGCCAGTAACACACTAGGGAAGTGGAGAAGAGAAAAAGAGGATCTGTTTGAAGCAAGATTTGTTCCTCAAAATACAGGAAAATCCAAATTACATCTGGTTATAGGTAAGACAGTTGTTCACAGAACTTCCTAAAACCAACATTTCAGATGTGCACTTGGGTCCTAATTTGCTCCAGGTCATACAGCAATTCAGAAGAAGAATCTGGGAAATAAGTACTGACAGTAAACCTGTGTCTGACTTGTCACAAACAATTTCAGCTGCTTCGTTTGGGCAGTAAGAGAAGCAATTCTCTGTCACTGTGAAAAACAATCACGGAAGAGGCATTTTGGAAGTGTCAAAATCTCCTTAGCTTTTTAAGCAACACTTTTAAGGGAAAAACTAGAAAAAGTTTTTCTATTTTTTTACACCCATCTCCAATTTGGATAGCTGGCATCACCTCTCACTTGTAAAGAGTTGTATCTCGGTCTTTGGGTTTTGATTTCTCCCCTAATTTTGTTTCTTCCGGGATTCTCATTCCAGGTTTTGAAATTATGATTGTATAGTAGCATTACAAGGAAATAATTTATAAATCTCTGGGATTAATTAGAGCACTTCCAAGCCTCTGTGTTCCTTTTTTGGTTTATGAACTTAATTCCTCTGATGAGCCCTGCTGTCTTCCCAGTGCTCTGGGGATACTATCTGAGGGGTATGTCTTCAACAGGTGTAAAACAGCAGAGCTCCTTTGCAGTTTCATTTATATCAGCTAAGAATCTAGCACTATCTGTTGCTGAGCTTCATCTTGTCATACCTTAACTCTCCATTACCTGTCTGATCTTATTAAAAAATATTTCTTATTTATTCCTACCGGAGAACAATTCCAATGCAAAGCCTTTATAACTCAATAGCCTGTCAGATAAGATTCATTTAGCTGTACTGCTCCTAATCTTAGAAACAGGCTCACTACTTAAATTAAATCTACCTGGATCCTAATGACATTATAAGGAAAAATGTTTCTCTCAGTTTCTTTTAATGATAAATGCCATAGAGCATTCACTGTTGGGAAACAGTTTTTCCTTATGGTTAGCTTCTCATCAGTGTAAAAAAAAGAAATAGAAATTTTCTTAGCAATTTATTACAACTCTTTAGATTTATTTTATAGTTAAATTTAAAATATCCTCCTGTAACCCAATATTACGGTACCAGAAATGGATTCTTAACACTTCCCTGTCAAATATTATAAGACAGATGTGAGATTTGAGAAAATGTTTCGTGATATATGCTTATATCCCTATCTGGTTGACCCCTAATAGTCCAAGGATGCGTCCACACATGCAAGAACGTGTGATTGCAGCAGCTCAAATAGAAGCAGTGCAAATTTGAGCTGGGGCTTTTTGCCTTGGCGTACGTGCTCAGACATGCACTTTGTTGTGGAGAAAATTGTGCCACTTGGGGCAAAATAACCCTGGCTGGCTCCTCCCAGATCTGCAGCCAGGGGGAGCTAGAGCCCAGGGCCAGCACCTGTGCTGTCCCCAGCAGTATAAAAAGCTGCCCTG
>NW_017729008.1:16078119-16082855 GCF_001723915.1 Gavialis gangeticus | reverse complement strand
ATCCCAAATCCATTTTTAAAAATACTCCCAAATCCATGTTTTTCCACAATTAAAACAAAAGACCACTCTACACACATGCACACACACACATATATTTACTGAGAGAGAGAGAGCGCAATGAGTTGGGTAATGCTTTATTAATATATTTACAATGTTAAAGCAATGTGAAAGCCTACCAGTGTCTCTATCATCATGATAAAATAAATTCTAAATACCTATATGTGTTGATGTGTACTTTTGGTTTTCTTCGCACATGATGGGTATGTGATGGGGGGATGTGGTGTTGCAGGAATGGGGTGGGAAGGGGTATGGGGGAAGATGGGTGGGTGTGTGTGTGGAGTGATGTGGATTGGTCTGTGGGTTGGTGTGTGGGTAGGTGTGGGGTGCTTGCTGGGGGGACTGTGGGTGTGGGGGACCTTGTGCAGGGGATGCTCAGGAGGGGTGGGTCCCCTTGCCCCCACAGGGTGCAGCCCCCCCCACACATCACATGGAATGCCCCCCCACAGGGCCCCAGCTCCCCCCGGAGGGCCACAGCCCCTACCCCCCACAGGGCACCAGCCCCCCACCCAGGGTCCCAAGCACCCTGGAGGGCCACAGCCCCCACCCCGCCCAGGATCCCAGCTCCTCCCTGGAGGGACCCAGCCCTCCTGCCTAGGGCCCATAATTTACATTTAGCAGCAGCAGTGGGAGTGAGGCACTCTGAGTCATGGTGGCAGGACCTGACATGGCACATGGGGACCACATGCTAGGCCCAGCCAGGTCCTGCCAGCCCTGGGGTCTCTCTGCCGCCCGGCAGGGCTGGGCCATGGTGACAGGACCTGGAGCAGGACGTGGGGACCACATGCTGGGCCCAGCCAGGTCCTGGGGCCCCTCTGCCACCTGGCCGGGCTGGGTCCATGGCAGCAGGACCCAGCGCGGTGCAAAGGGGTGCCCAGACTAACCCGGCAAGACCCATCTGGGTGTGGCGCACAGTCCCTACGCACCACGCCGGGTCTTGCCTCTGCCCCGCTGTGCCTGCGGGGGGGTGGCATGCTGCAGGACCTGGGCCAGCCCCGTGTGGCTCACTGGTCCAGCTTTGCACCGGAGCAGGTCACGTGGCTCTGGGAGGCACACACAGGACCCATGCCTCCTGGAGCCCTGCAACCCGCTCTGGTGCAAAGCCCAACTAGTGAGCTGCACAGGGATGGGCTGGGTCCATACCCCCCAGAGCCCTGGGGATATCCCCCCTTGCCACTTCCCAAACCCCCCCACACCTCCCTGCCACCCATCACCCACCCACACTCATGAACCCCCCTGCCACTTACCTTGGACAGCGCCGGGGGCCGGAGGCAGCAGGAGAATGAAAAAGATGCTCTGGCTAACACCAGAGCGTCTCTTTTGGAGGACTGACTCCCTGGCACAGTCTGAGACCGTGCCTCGCTCTGCTCTTCTGCAGAGCGGTTTTTTAAGCCCCGTGGATATCCCGTGCTGCAAACTTGCAGTGTATGGAACATTTTTTCATTTCCACATGGGCCTCTTGCCCCACCTCAAAGGGGTTTGAGATGAGGCAAGAGGCATGTGCTCACTCATCTGAACACTCCCCAGAAGTTCAAAGGTACCTATCCTTCCAACATTAGAGTTCCCTGGTGTCTAAGTTTCTGACACTGGTTTTCTAAAGATCTGCTCCTGGGCATGCCCAGAGGCACTTCAGTCTTGATAGCACTGAGACATTAGGCAACTATCTCACATCTGAGCTTTGTAAACTAGGTGTTCCTCTGTACATCTTGCCTGGAGGGCACGTGTTAGTACATGAATCACTTAGAGCCAGTATCTGAATTCTAACTGGTCAGCATTGTGTTAGGTAGTGTTATGCCCATCTGGTTCATTGTGCCAGCCCAGCACTTCCTAATGGTACTCTATGATATTCACACCTATCCAGTTGCCCTCCCCACCCCAAATATACCACTGGTGCTGGCGGTAGTGCTGCCAGAACCATGTTTTTCGATAGTTCAGTGACCAGAACATCCACTGAGGATATAAGAGGCCTGTTCTATGCCCTGCTCTACCTGATGGGGTTTAAACCACCATGGTTTAATTCAATGTATGGAATAATTCAATGTTCACCAGGGGAGAGGGAGGAAAAGTTTCTTTATCCTAAAGGTCAGAGCAATCTGTTGGGAGATAGGAGGGCAATTTATTGGAGCAGGGATCAGAGCCCAGGTCATCCCATCCCAGATGACTGTCCTACTTAATAATTGTTAGAGTCATTCTTTCTCTACCAATTAATCATTTATTAAGTACCACATTTACTTGAATATCACATGCACCTTTTCTCCCAAAATCAGCCCTCTAAAATTGGGGTGGGTACCTTAGGTGGTAAAGCTGATTTTTCTTCACTAGAATAGAAGCAGCGTAGAATTGAGCACATAGACACTGTGCTAAAATGGCTGCCCAGATGGCTGCCACTTTTCCCTGCAGCTGCAAAAAGCAGGGGCAGAGACCAGTGTTAATCCTCTCACAGACACTGGTGAGGCAGTAGTTTTTGGCTGAAGAGCCATTGAGCTGACAATGAGCTGCTGCATACAGTCTGTTGATGAGGCTTGTGGTAGGAAGAGACACTTATTATTTACAGGGGCATATATATATAACTTTACAGTAAAGAAGTAACAGTCTTGCTACTGCCTTTACAAGGGTTCAAGACCTAGCCTCATTGCTGTCCTGCCATGCCAGGAAGTTATTGCTGCCTCCCCCAGTCTGTTTCATGGGATGCCACATTTGAACACGTGCATTTCCAAGAAGATTCACTCTGTCATGCAGTCAACCATGACTCTGAAAAAAACAAATCTACATCCTGCCTTCCAAAATCAAGATGCATGTTTTACATGGGGGCATATGACTTGGTTCCGGCAAGGACTCAAATATTCTGAGAGATGGTGGCAGTGTGGTATTAGTATTGGTGCATTTTCTTGCACATTGTATGCAAGAAAATATGGTGTAATTGATTAGTACTGGATTCCTGTGACTCTTAATTAGTCCAATTTAATTTTTCCATGCAGCATGGTACAGTTTTAACAGGAGCGAGTGTATATCAAGGAATATGAAGGATGCTTAGGTTTTCTTTTAGTGGAAACTTTTCCAATCACTGGGAACACAAGTGTAAGGAAAGACTGCAGAATTAACCAGACACATAACTGCCACCAAGAATGCATTGGGAGTAAGTAGAGAGCTTATGAGGATTTGGAAAAGGAACAGATCAGCAAAGAAAGCCTCATCTGGGAGGTCAGGAAATGCAACAATATAGTGAGAATTCCCACAATCAAGATGAATTAAACTTGCAAAGGAAATTAAAACAAGTATTAAAAGGTTTTTTGGCCATGTAAATAAAAATGAACAAGGAAAGAAGAAGGAAGGCTATTCACTGAGGATGGAAATTAAAGGTAATGTAGATATGGCCCCAGATATAAACAAATACCATATTGTTCTGATTAGCAGTTGACCCTGCATGTAAGTCAACCCCTCATTTTCAGGTTCCGTTTTCCCCTAATACATATAATTAACCACATATAACATCCTCAAATTGCTATTATCTTTACAAAATCCCACAGGAGAATCAAATAAACAAGGAAAGGACCCAAAGGATTAAATGCACAAAAATTACTGAAATATAAATCTTTATACCAGAGATCATTTTGCTCAAGGCTCACCATATTGATTTTCCACACAGTAGCAGTGGAACAGATTACCCTGTGTAGCATCCTTAAGGGCCACCTTGCACAGGATCATCTACACGGTATCATATTGTTCCAATTACAGACTGACCTTGCATATAAGTCAACTGTCATTTTATTTCTTCTTTTTTAGGGAAAAGGGTCATCTTAAAATTGAATCAATATGGTACTTGTTCTGGGTTTTCAATAAGGACCAGGAAGTTTACCACAAGGGCACAGGCAGGATAGAAAATGTAGGTATAGAACTGAAAAGTACTACAGCCAAGGTGAAAGCCAAAAAAAGAGCTCAAGGCGCTCTCTGGGGGATTTAAGATGTAGGTTGAGGACAGGGCCTATATAATCTCTGCCAAATATTGGAAGAATTATGACAAGAGGGTGGAAGTGAAGTAACAAATAGAGAAAAGCAAATGTAGCAACTCTATTTAACAATGGGAAATGTGATTTAGGCAAATACAAGTCTGTAGTCTGACCTCAAAAGCATACAAAGCTTTAGAACAAATGTTGAAGGAAAAAATAATCAAAACATGGAAGTAAATGAAAAACTGAAAACAAATTGCACAAGGGTTTACTGAAGATTATGTTAAATTAATCTGATACCTCTCTTTGCTACCTGATAATCTAGATACAGGAAATGCAGTAAATCTAATCTATCAGGGCTTCAGTAAAGTGAATGATACACTGCCACATAGGAAATTATTAGTTAGGCTGGTAAAGATGGAGTTCAGTAGCAGAACTGTATGGAGCAGCTAAAGGGGAGATGACAATGGATACAGTTGAAAAGGGAAGCATTGGGCTGGAGGAGATTACTAGTATTGCAAGGACAGTCTTGGGAATGGTCTTGTTTAATATCTTCATTAATGAACTCAGGCTAGCAGGTAGGAGTGTGCTGATGAAATTTACTAATGAAACAAAACTGGGAAGTTTTGTCAAAACAGAGAAGGGTCACTATATTACACAGGAAGAAGTGGAACAATAGAAATGGAATGACAACTAAACTACCAGGGATTTGCTTTCATTTACTGTGGGGTA
>NW_017729008.1:16069649-16073119 GCF_001723915.1 Gavialis gangeticus | reverse complement strand
GCTAGCAGGGAGGAGTGTGCTGATGAAATTTACTAATGAAACAAAACTGGGAAGTTTTGTCAAAACAGAGAAGGGTCACTATATTACACAGGAAGAAGTGGAACAATAGAAATGGAATGACAACTAAACTACCAGGGATTTGCTTTCATTTACTGTGGGGTAAAGGTGTGTCCATGGGCACTTGCCAGGGAGAAGCTGACACCAATCAGTAAAACCTACTCTCCTTTGTCTTATGGGAAATTTTCACATAAGCATGCAAGAAGCCCAAGAGAGACGCCCAGTATTTCATATTGGCTAATCAAGGTGGATGTTTGCTTAGGAGGTTGGGTTTCATGGATCCCATCCTTAGCACCTAACTCCTGCCTGGCATTGTGTATGTTGTCTAGGGCTAGGGACAGACATTCAACAAGCCTGATCTTGAATTGATTAAATCTTTGCAAGTTAATCTAACCTGGCTAGGCTGAACTGGTTTGAAACTGGACATTCTCTCTAGACTGAGGAAATTCAGGCACATGCCTGCAGTGGCTCAGGCTAGAAGCTGGTGCGGGGACACTAGAGCAGCCCTCCCTTTCCCTCCATAGTGCTGAGTGGAGTGGGGTGTGACCAGGCCCCAGCAGGACACTCTGATTAGAGAGGTCTGCCTGCATGGTCCGCGGCTTTTCCCCGCTGGCTGCCCAAAGGGCTGGAGTGTTGCCAGACCCCAGCCCCAAGCTAGCACGAGGCAAGGAGGGTATGCAGTGCATGCATCTGTTGATGATATGGTGCTTTTCAATCTCCCTCCCTGCTTCATCATAACGTCTACAGCAAACTGACAGGCAAGCAAGCCAGCCAGGGGGAAGAGCTGATAACAGTCTTTATCACCCAATTAGCAAAACAATAGCCTTTTTCTTCACACTTCTTAAACAGCTTACTGGCTGACCTGTTGATTAGCTCCAAAAGCCCTAAACGGCCACTATTCTGTCTGCCTATCCCAGTGAAATTGGAGAGAGAGACACATGCAGATACCTCTTGGCATTAGCTAACATACCACATGCCTAGGGTCCCTGGAGCTGGGGTGCCTGCTGTGGGAGATGGGAGTGGGGGGGAATTTCCTGCTTGAGCGCTGGGGTGTGGAGTAGGGCAGGGGGAAGCCAGGCAGACCCTGCTGAGTCTGCAGTCTCTGCCAGAGCCTTACACAGCATCAGCTAGCATACTACATGCTGGCTATGGTCTGTGCTGTGGGAGAGAGGAGGAAGGGATCTCTGCTTAAGCAGCGAGTGCTGAGAGTGGGGGAAGGGGGCATGGGGAAGCCAGGAGACCCTGCTGTGTCTGCAAGTCTCTACTGGAGTTCTAGCCAGGGAGCAGAAGGGAGGGTGCAGCTCTGCTGTGGAGCAGAGAGCCCCGCCCAGCCCAGAGAGCATGCCAGGATGCTGGGGGACTGTGGTTTGACTTAAGGCAGCAAGGGGTCTGGGACAGACATTGCACAAACCAGTTTCACCCAAATCAGTTAATTCTGATACTACATTCAACCAGATTTATATCAAACCAGTTTCAGCCATTTTCGTACTGGTTTATATGCACTGAACATCTGTTCTGTTACAGGTTTAAAGTAGTTTCTGATCACTTAAACGAGTTTATGTGTAATGTCTGTCACTAGACTAGAGGCTCGTGCCTCATCAGCGTGACTCCTAAGCCTCCTTTGTGGATCTAGCTCTAAGTTTCTACTAAAAAAAATAGAATTTAAATTAATTTGTGCACTCTTTGTCTATTGACAAACTGTGAAATGTTTTGCCTTTGGTTTTTAGTTCTGCTTTATATTATCCTGGACGTAATATTTTATCTGCTCACATTTCACATTTGAATTGTTTTGAAAGGTTTCTGAGATAGACTATTAGGGCCAGAGTAGGGAAGAGACTCGAGTACAATGAACAAACCAAACTTGCTTCATAGGTTTTTTTATCCTCTTTCTATTTTGAGAGTCATTCTAAGAAATAACAGTTGCATCCATATGATCCTGGAACATTTTAAAAGAACAAATTTTCATTTGTGGCCATGCATTTGTGTGTGCCTATCTGATGCCTGAGGGTATCTGGTATACAGCAACTAATTGAGTACTTGCATGTGCCTAGCTAATAGTGCATGTTTGCAGTTACCTTCCTAGAGAACCCACACTGGATTTGTGCATCCACTTAGCCAACCACACACACAAGTGTTTACACTAACTGCCCATACTGAACCTTGTAACTCTGGCTGTATCTGCTAAAGCTACCACTGGGAATCAGTCAAAGCCTGGAAGTAAGTCTGTGTAACCTGGGTACACCCAAGGGTGTGCCCTATTCTCAATCAGATTGGATGGGTAGGCAGGAGGGGGTGCTGTGAGAGGGATGCCAGAATTCTGAGCAGACCCCTCTTTCCTCTATAGCGTTAGCCCAAGCCCAAAGTTCTTAATTATATACAATTTATTGAGTTATAACATATATAAACATAAAACTAGATATCATATACATATATTAATGCAGTGAACATTAACCAATAACCAAGGTCAAACCCTAAATAACACTATTTACCCATCACAATAAAACAATTTCAGCAGGATCAACACAATATAACATTTCAATTACAAAATATAAGGTGCAAACATGAACAATGTTAATATCTATTCCTTAATATAGTCCCTGACCCATGGCAAGAGACAGTCCTCCTTCCAATGGGGTCCCTTGGTGGGGGGGGTGTCCAGGAAGCACCAGGGGCCCCTCCCCTTAGGGCCTTAACTAGGCAGGGGTTGCCTGCCCCAAATGTCTTTCCCCTGTGGGACCCAAAGACCCAATGACTCACACTTCCTCAGGTGACAGTGGTCAGGGCACAGCTCGATGGGGTCTCCTTTGCTGGAGCTCCTCTCCAGGCCTCTCCCACAGCGCTGGCTCCTCCCCACCCTGTGCCCCACTTTGGGCACCGAGGGCTCAGCTCCTGTCAGCTGCTGTACCACTGCTGCTGGCTTCTGGGTGCTGGGCCTCATGCTGCAGCACTACTATTTCCCCATGCCCTGATTTCAGCACCAAAGGCTCTTTTAGCAGAGGCCGGGCCCTTCAGGCTCCATCCATCTATCCTCATGCCAGGTGACTAAACCAAGCAGCCTCTGCTGCTCCCTGGCTCCCAGGGCTCGTGCCCGTGCGCTGCCCTGTGCACTGTGGAACCTGGCTGCTTGCTGGGAGATGGGGCCTGAGCTGCCTTACTGCAGCCCCCAAGGCCCTTGCCCCATCTGCTGCTCAGTGCACTATGTGGCCTGCTAGCCCTGCTAGGGTTGTAGGCTCAAGCCACCACTTGTAGCTCCCAAAGCCTGGGCTCCGTGCACCAAACTGTGCACCGTGATGGGCCCGAGCGGTCTCACACCATTCCTAGGGCCAGGTCTCCCTGTACTGTCCCTGTGCATCATCAACAGCTCAAGCAGTCTTGCACCGCTCCCAAGGCTGCTCCTCCAGTGGCAACTACAG
>NW_017729008.1:16060355-16064649 GCF_001723915.1 Gavialis gangeticus | reverse complement strand
CAGGGGTTGCCTGCCCCAAATGTCTTTCCCCTGTGGGACCCAAAGACCCAATGACTCACACTTCCTCAGGTGACAGTGGTCAGGGCACAGCTCGATGGGGTCTCCTTTGCTGGAGCTCCTCTCCAGGCCTCTCCCACAGCGCTGGCTCCTCCCCACCCTGTGCCCCACTTTGGGCACCGAGGGCTCAGCTCCTGTCAGCTGCTGTACCACTGCTGCTGGCTTCTGGGTGCTGGGCCTCATGCTGCAGCACTACTATTTCCCCATGCCCTGATTTCAGCACCAAAGGCTCTTTTAGCAGAGGCCGGGCCCTTCAGGCTCCATCCATCTATCCTCATGCCAGGTGACTAAACCAAGCAGCCTCTGCTGCTCCCTGGCTCCCAGGGCTCGTGCCCGTGCGCTGCCCTGTGCACTGTGGAACCTGGCTGCTTGCTGGGAGATGGGGCCTGAGCTGCCTTACTGCAGCCCCCAAGGCCCTTGCCCCATCTGCTGCTCAGTGCACTATGTGGCCTGCTAGCCCTGCTAGGGTTGTAGGCTCAAGCCACCACTTGTAGCTCCCAAAGCCTGGGCTCCGTGCACCAAACTGTGCACCGTGATGGGCCCGAGCGGTCTCACACCATTCCTAGGGCCAGGTCTCCCTGTACTGTCCCTGTGCATCATCAACAGCTCAAGCAGTCTTGCACCGCTCCCAAGGCTGCTCCTCCAGTGGCAACTACAGGAGACTTAGGCGTATTGCTCACTGGGGGAGCTCCCCAGCTTTTCCTGGCTCCGCTCTTCTTGAGTCCCCCACCGCATCTGCTCAGCCTGTTGAGCAAGCTCCCCTTTTATACTGTTCAGGGGTTCCACCCCTGAAGGTCTCTGGCCCTGGCTGGTGCAGTTCCAAGTCAGATCCAGCTGCTTTTTGCCCCCTCTCTTCAGAAAAGGGCAGGGCATTGCTTCCCTTGTTCTGCCTCTGGATTGGTGGGCGGGCTCCACCAATCAAACAGCAGACCCTCCATCCTGGGACTCAACCCAAGCTCCAAAAAGGTAACCCTGCTATATCTGCATACAAATAATGCATACATGAAAAGATACTGTTTGTGCCCTGCCTCGGCCCAGACTACTCCTTTTCAAAATGAACTGTACAATCTCTACAGCTTCATTATGAAGAAAAGTGGCTGGAGACTCAAAAGTGAAACTTGGACTGCTTTTTTGTATGCAGGCATTTGTATATGGAAATGTGTATTTAGGTGTCTAAATACTCATGTGTGTTCAGCTGTTGTAAAGGAAACATGAACATACACTTGCATTTCTGCATACTTGCTTGCATTTCTGCATGCTCATGTCAGGAGCCATGATTTCCAATTATATCTATGCAAAACAGGAATTTCATCTAACAGACTCACAAGCTGAATATTTCACATGTCTTCTTATTCAGAAGAACAAAGGGCTCATTTAAACACCTGGATGTCAAACTTTTTTGTTAAGAAAATTCAAATAGTCTAAGTATGGGCCTGTTTCCTGGGGTGAGTCCTTTTGTGCACCAGGACAAGGGTGCAAAGATAGTTTTCAGCTGCAGGCACCAGACAGCTCCCTATACATTACACTTACTGTGTCCTTGTTCTAGCAGCCAGGGAGCACTGGGATGACTTCCTTCGCTATAGGTTTGTGGCATGTACCATCACGGGAATTCCAGATGCAAGGGGAATCTTCCACTGGCCTTTTAAGCCAGGTTTTTAACTGGTTTGTGGTCCATTGGTGGTACAAAATACCATGAGGCTAATGGCCTTGTTGCACATTAATTTTAGGCAGCTCCTGGAGCTCTTAACCCCTGGAGAGTCCGCACAGTAACACCTGAAGCTAGTTTTAAGCACACTTTGGGTAGCTTATAGTTACACCACACCAAGGCAGGTTTATTTCTGATCCATGTTACCCAGCTGGTATTCCATGAATGTGTGGCCACTTCCCACAGATAAGCCACCCAAGGTGAAGTCCTCCAGCATCCCAGGATGCAGTGTCCCCTCCCCAACTGTCCTGTTCTGTGTGGACAAACTTTCCACCTCTGAACTCTATTGCCCAGGGGGCAGTTCTGGCACAAAGCCAACTCCCCCTCCCACCCGCCCAAGGGTGCAACCTCATGCAAACAGTCTGCAGAGCATATGCCAGCTAGCCAGCTCACAGGACATGGAGAGGTCCAGGACTGGGTGGGGGGGCTTCCTTCACAGGACAGGGGCAGTAGCTCCCACAAAAGCACTTTCCGTCACTGCCTCCACCTCCCCTGTGATACCAGGAAGTAAGACCAGCACCCGCCATACTCCAATCCCAATTTACTAAAACATGAGACCTTTCATTTACTTCCTCTATATTCCCTTTTAAACTTTACTTCTTTTATCTTTCAGTAGCTGGCTGATCTCATTTCACCACCCTTCCCCCACCCCATTTCCTTTCTACCTCCCATTTCATTACCCACCCTTGCCACAGTAACTCTCCACCTCCCAGCTTCATGTTCCTGCCCCCCTCATGCCCATCTCTCACACACTCCTGCCTAGAGCAGGGATAGAAGCATGTCCCGGCTCACCAGTCCTCTAGTGGCAAGTCATAGCTGTAGCTCATAGTCAGGCCCCTGCTCACCAGCCCTCTAGTGGCAAGTCACAGTTGTGCACATAGGGGGACGCTCAAAGAAGGTTTTTAATCTTAAGGTGTGATTGTTCCAAGCACTGTTCAATATTTGAGCAGCTCAAAGTGCAACTTGTAACAAGACCCTTAGAAAACTAAGCAGGACATATGTTAGGTTGAGATTCCTTAAGTCAGATAATCCTGAGACAAAATGAACAGGTAGGAAGTAATTTGTCTATAGATAACAAGAGTATAATCAGGACAGGTGATAAGATTGATGGCTGTACCAGGAAGAAAGAATCTGCCCCTTAGATTATTCTGTCAAATTTATTCACTGCTCCAGAAGTGTGGATTCCAATTAAGACCTGCAGTGCCTGCAGGGGCTTTAAATACCCTCGGTCTCATGCGCACATACTATGGTGATCTTTTCCTACAGCTCACTTCCTACAAAAAGATCCAAGCCCTGCGGTTCATTGCACCACTGCACACTTTAAAACAAAATTCCTTCATCAGCCTTAGAATTGCAGATTAGCTGAATGTTACCAGACCTGTCCTGCAGTATTTCTGAAAGCTTCTACATGTAACAAATCATCAGCAAACAGCAAACATTGCCTCCTTTGAAATGCCTCATGCTTTTCATTTCTGATAAGATGAATGATTACAAACTTCTGTACCAGTAAGGCTGGGACTTAGCGAACAATGAACCTTTATTTACTTAATAGAACTTGACAATTAGTGGCATAGTTACGCAGCAACTTTCATCAGAGGTCTTATTAAGCTTGCTTCCAGTTCTGTGCTATTCTCAGCATGTGTGAAATTTGCCTGAAGTCCTGCCACTGTGGGCTCCGTGAGTTGATCAGCTTTCATAAGATAAGCCAATCATTGTTGAATGGGAGACCTCTGAGTAAAATCTGCGTGCTCCCAAAATATACATTCTTCCCTCCACTGCATGATGAATCACTGCCACAACTTCACAGTGGAAGAGCTGTGCTGCTGCAGGCATCTTATGGATGAGATGTAATGCCATAATGTACTGCCCACTTACGCTATAATACCCTGCTGTATTTCCATAGAACCTTTCATTCTGAAGGATACCATAGTGTATTTGTAGTAACCCAGTGACAGGGAGATGGCTAATTACATTCTATTTATTTCATCTTCACCTGTCATTTCAATTAACTAAGCTAGTCTCCAAGTTCAATCCTAAAATAAAATACTGTTGTAGTAGCACAGGGTTACAACCTTGTTTCCATCCCAGAGATAGTCTTGTTTCATTGGTGGAAGAGATTGTGTTATAGCAGCACAATCTTTAGTGCATTATTAGCGTATCCTTGATACACGGCAATGGTGGTTAAATAAAACTGATGCTATCTTGCAGCGTGTCACTATACATGACAAGTGCAGTAGAAGCTGACCTCTAAGAGTACAGAGGTAAAACTGATACAACACAAGATAAACTTTAAGGCAATTTTGGCAGTGGTAAGGAATGGTAAAGAACGAACTATCCCTGCTTCATAACAGGGAAGTAAAACCAACTCTGAGAAGCCTCTGTTCAAAAGGTGGGCACAGCAGTACCTCCTCTGCTGCTATCTTTTTAACACCCAGTTCTACAAGGTTCCCAGTTTCCAGAAAAAAACTTCTAGGTTGCCTAGACGAGGCAGACGGCATGAAACGTGCATTGCGGAGACCAACTGGCGGCTAC
>NW_017729008.1:16050165-16060344 GCF_001723915.1 Gavialis gangeticus | reverse complement strand
TCCCTTCTGACCCTAGAAACTATGAAACTATGAAACCTAGTGACTTATCAGGCTGCACTGAGTAAGGTCTGCTGGTTTCTACAGCCAGTGGCATGCGGGATAGTTATATGGTTTATGCCATACCTGGGAACTCCTGACTCCCCACTCCAAGTAAATAGGTATACAATTACACCTGGATTGATAAAGAGCAGCCTTTGGCATTAATTCAGAGTAAGTTCAAACTCACATTTCTGGAACCACAGCCAGGTACCTCAACCCTCTTACTTAACCTCGTAGTGTGTGGGGCCATGAAACAGAAGTAATGAGTAGACAGCAAGTGTTTCTGACCAAAGACAATAGCTTCAGCACAATTCGTCTTATGTTAATTAAATACTTGCCTACATGCTCCCTCCATAGGCCTTTCTCCCAATCTAGGCAAGAGTATCTAGCTTTCTGTATCACAGTAACATGGTCTTTAGGGCGGTGCTTGGTTCTCTTACCCTCCCTCTCCCTCACTGATCACTCTGTATAGAGAGTTAGCCCTGTTAGTCTGAAGTCAGGAAGAAGGCAAGGTACAGATGAACCTTATAGACTAACTAAATCAGAGATGTATAATTTCATCAGCTGCACAGCATAGATCTTTGCATAGGTCACCCACATCCTGTTGTGCAGGATCAAACCAGTTAGGAGAATGGAGGTGGAGGGAAACTGAAAATAAAGCATATGTCGTGGGTACAATCATTACAGTAGTTAATGATTAAATATTCCCTTGTGTTTCAGCAACAAACAGAAAAATACGCAACAATCTTCCTCTACAGCAGTGGTGCTCAGCCTCCTGCCTGCAGGCCAAATCTGGCTCACAGAGCTGTGCCATCTGGCCCATGAGGCTCTCCACAGGTTGGACAATTTGGCAGTGGGGGAGTGGTGGCAGTGTTAATTGCCACTCCTCTGCTGTCAAATTTCTAGATCCATGGGGAGCCCAGCAAGCCAGATAATGTGGCCCTGCACACTAGATCTTACTGGCATGTGGTCAGGCTAGTGTGAAGGATCACTTTGTGGCTGGATCCAGGTGTGCAGGTTGGGCTGGGTCTGTACAAACCCCCCACCATTTATCCAGCCTGCAGAAGCTGGAAGGTTGGGCTCCACTGCTCTACTGCAGTGCTTGCTGCAAATGAATTGTATCCTAAGGAGTTAATCATGGCAAGTCCCCTGGGTCCCCCTGTTATGTGTCACGCAGCCTTTTGAGTAAATCCCCAGGATGACAACTACAGTTCATTACATAACAGTGGCAGACAAGGTTCTTTGGGTAAACGTGGTATCTTTTATTAGACCAACTGAATAGTTGGAAAAATTGTTCTTTACAAGCTTTTAGGCACAAGTCCATTACATAACAGTGGCAGACAAGGTTCTTTGGGTAAACGTGGTATCTTTTATTAGACCAACTGAATAGTTGGAAAAATTGTTCTTTACAAGCTTTTAGGCACAAGTCCATTACATAACAGTGTCATTCTGGAAGGTGTGAATGGCTGCCATCAGCCATGTCCTTGATCTATAAGGAGCTAAAGATCTCAGTTATGGTAACAGACCTAGTAGCCTTGGGGTAAGACAACACAGGATTGAAGCATCCAGTGCTTTCTTCCTACACTACATAACACCTACAATGAATCAACTGACCAGTTTATGTTAGATTTCTTTTTCAAATATTTATTCCAGTGTTAAGTAACGACTTTGACAGTGAAAACATGGTGATTCTGCCAGAGTTTTCATTTTGGCTTTAAAATTTCCTCTTGCCACTCCTTATTTATTTTTAAGCATTTAAGATTTTTTTTTGTCTTCCTCCTGCCTTTGACTGTGGAAAACATTTGATTTTTCTTTCCTGTATTTCTCATGGAATAAAAATACTGCATGGTTCTGCTTCATTTGCTTATCTGTGTTCTAGAGCTTTGTGATGATGCCAGCTCCACTCTGGGAATAGAGACTCTGGTTGGTTGTTTTTTTTATTCTGGGGTCTGGAAAGAGCAGAAAACACTGAATTTTGAAGACAAAATCCTGCCACTCTTACTTACTTCAATGTGTACCTTGCCCCAGCATCAATACTACTTGCAGAGCAAAGTAATGAAGTCTTTGGCAAATTTTAGTTATTATTTGCATTCAAAAGCCAAAATATTGAGGATCAGTACATATCAGCTTTTATATATATGTCTTATTTATGTCTTTAAGCAGGTCAAATTTCCAGCCTATATTAATTGTTCCTTTAACAGAATTTTATTTTGTCTTTGCAATACTGCTCTGACAATACAGCTATGTGGTGATTTGCTTATAATACCTTTTTCCTGCACTTGCCTTTATTTTATGTACTGGTAGTATGACCCAACTTTCTCGCCTGCCATGTCTTTGATGTTATTATTATTAATATTTATTTTAGATGTTATTAGTTGGGAGGATTATTTTCCTTTAATTGTCTTTTACCACAATCTTTTACTGGGCTCTCATATGTGGGCTATATAGGTCATTCAATCTACTTGCTCATGTAGACAACAGAACTTGAAGTCAGATATTCAGGCACCATTTGGTCAAGATCAATTGCTTTCCTTTATTTTCCTTTTACATTTTTGTTCAAATTCTACACACAGTCAGATAGAAGATATTTATTGCATACTTTTCAATTATCTCTTAAAATTTTAACTATGTAACTCTTAACACAAAACTATGTTACTTCTTAACAGATAAAGCATAAATTAAATGAACTTAGTATTAATGAACGATCTCAATCTTAGAATTCTTAGTTCTTTTCTTTTCTTTGGTTCAAAGTCTCCTAAGTTTAAGAGGGATCTTATCTCCTCAGTTCTCTCTACATAAATCCATTTATTTATACTAATGGAGGAGTCATCCACCAGACTTCTCTTTTACATGTAAACCAGTCTTTCAATATACACAGTTTAAATAAAAAATCCTTTTCTTTTTCTTCATTGCAGTTTCAAAGCCAGGTATTTTTTTCTTCCCCTTCTTTTTCTTTACTGTTGCAATTGCAACATTCTCGCACTGCTTGGAGTCTTTCTGGGAATCCGCCCCCTCGTTTCCTTCAAGAATCAAATAAGCCCAGCTTGCTTTCTCACAGCTCTGCTGAAGGATCCCTCAATGTTCCCCACTTTTCCATGGATTCTTCTCTTCTCTCTCCTGGTCTTCCCGACCTCCTATCCCCATGCTCTGCTGCTCTGTCAGAGCTTTGATCTTAAAAAGGCAACAGCTCCAGAAGCGGCGCTCTCCGTTCCTCCCCGTCTCGCCCGCACTCACTTCTTCACAAGCTATCATCTAGATCGGGGTGGGCAAAATGCAGCCTGGGGGCCAAATGCAGCCTGCCAGGCCATTCTATCTGGCCCGTGGGGCCCCTAAAAATTTAGAAAATTAATATTTATCTACCCTGGGCTGCCTGTCATGTGGCCCTCGATGGCTTGCCGAAACTCAGTAAGCAGCCCTCTGCCCAAAACAATTGCCCGCCCCTGATCTAAATTTTCTGATAGGACCCTTCCTCCCACCCTTCTATGTCCATGGGCCTGATTCTCTTCTTATTGGATATAATAAAGCAAAATTAAGTCCCCTGATGTCAGGTGAATTAAATGAGTGAGAGGTGTTTCAGGCCAGTTTCTTCCCTGCAGCCATCACTTAAAATTTTAAATCACAATGTAGATTTTTCTAGAATTTTTCTTGTCTACTTAAATCAGTGGAACATGGTTTAAGAGTAAGACCAAAATTTCCATTTGAGCTGATACAGAAATTGCCAAGAAAGATTCTAAACTCTGTGTGTTATACAGGAGATCAAACCAAGATCATCACGGTCCCTCACAACCTTAAAATCTATGCTCATAAACTAGGTATCTCATTAGAACATATATTTTGTTCAGACCCTTTCTATTTAGTCTTTCATTATCCAGAATGGTATGAGTATAAACTGTCTGAGCAATATAATGCCAGAAGGTTTGCCTCTTCCTAAAACAAAGATTATAAGAAAATGAAAGTCCTCTGATAAGGTTAACCAAGAGAGATCATGTTAATAGGTAGGGAAGATATTCAGTCTGACAGGCTTGCTATTGGTAGAATGTGTCTAATCTGCAAATTCATTAAATGACAATTACATTACAAGGGAACTGTTCAATATATAAAATGAGAAAATATATGCAAGGGGCAAAAGCACTGCCCAGAATCACAGAAAATCAAATATGTACTCACTAACAGAGCTGGACATACAGCTCTCTGCTTCCAATAGTCCATGTAATGTGTTAATCCCACCTGCACCTGCTTTTGTTTGTTTTCCTTTTGCCCTCCATCCAAAAAACTGAGACTAGAAGGTGAGCCCCCTCAAGTTGATTTTTCTAAGGGTTTGCTTCTATTGACCAGAAATGGATAGCAGAACATTAAAGGAGGAAGACATGGACACTAACCTTGTTCACTCCCAGTCTGATTCTGCACCATTTAAGTCAACAGGAATCTTATCTTTGGCTGCAGAAACAGGCACTACTATCTTTAACTTGACCCCAAAAGTTTAATCAATAGTTTTGTAAGCAGGCGTACTTTCACATTCTGTCCTCTTACAGTGGTGTAAATCCAGTGTGAATAATTTTGGCTTCACTAGGTAGTGCTATTACACCTAGCCAGTTTTCCAAATGTTTTTTTGACTGACAACAGAAGGTAGAATTCAGAAAACTGTAGTGCAGTTCTTTTCAGAAGCTGTGTCCTTTACCAGTAAATATTGGTATATCCCTCCCCGGATATTTTTGTTTAGATTTACAACTGCTTCTGCTCTATGAACAATGAGCAAATGTTGTATCCAGTATAAAAAACAGTAACTCCATTGAAGGTAATTTTAGTTCACTCTAGTTCTATACTGGTTCACTGGAGACAATTTGATCCAGTATGTAAAATGGTACCCTCCCTGCCCCCATTCTCATTTCCTCAGACTCTTTCCAGTTCACAATTCATATTGTTTTCTGAGCTCTACTGACATGAGAGGACAATAGTACAATTAAACCAAAATTTAATATTACTAAGTCTGTCTGACTTTTGGACAGTTTTTTTATTTATTGTTATTTCCAGTACATGTTTAAGCTTCTTTAAATGACTGTGACTTTAAATGTGTATCATTAACAAGGTCTATCATTAGCAAATGCTGAAATAATTCACCTCTATTGATCCAGCATGGCTTAAGAATGGGGAAAAAAATCAGTCTCAGATTCATAGCATGTGGCTTCCTTAGCCTGCATTCACTCTGCCAGCAGGTAATCTATACCACTAATTCCCACAGCTTTCCATGAGTTGTTGCCGGCAGGCTGACTGCTATGTGAAGAATAGAGCATTTCCCTTCCAAACACATTTTCAGGACTTGTTTATTTTCTACAGTTTCAGGCTTCACATTATGACCTTCCTAGATTATTGATTCTTACAAAGAACTCCTGTTCATACTTATCTTGAAATACAAAGTTGTCAGCAATAATATAACTTGGCAATTGTCACAGCTCAAACTGGTCTCCTTTGATATGACTAAGAAAGTATTTAACAGAGATTTTAAATAAAACCAACGTCATCCTTGTTAACATTTAATGTTCAACCTTGTCCTTGTATGTGGTGTCTGAGGCCCTTGTCCTTTGCCCAAATATAACTCTTTTTGGACTACCCCAGAGGCATACAAGGCCAGGGACACACACATAACAAGACATCTGAGGTGATTGCCCCTCACTATATTTGCTCATGATGCCTCCTAGATGCATTTGGTGTTAGGGTGCCCCTCACAAGATAACAGGTGCTGGTAGTACCACCTCAAGACTAATGAGTTTTAGCAGATCAGCATTCATGTTGTGCCTGACCTAAAAAAAAATAACACCAAAAAAACAACTATACCTGAGCACAAATGCCATCAAGTTGTTCAGGCTTCCTCTGAACAGTCTGTGGCTGGCATACGGTCAGGTCCTATGCCCTATCCTAACATGTAAGCATAGGCGGAGGGGGAAAAAATTTGGGGGAGGGGGGTTGAGCACATGCGTGCACACCCCCTCAGGCAGGAAAGTCTGTGGGGGAAAGGCCATGGGAGGGGGTGGATTGGGCCTAGGACTGGGCAAGGATTGGTGGGGAGAGGAGTGGAGCCAGGACCGGGGTTGGGGCCTGCTGTGCCCATGCAGCCGCCCCTTCCCCCGTGCCCAGGTTTCTTGCCCAGTACTGGCACCCCCCAACCCTACACCAGCCCCAGCTGCATCCCCACACTGGCCCCAGCCCCACACCATCTTGGGGGCCCGGAGTGGGGGCCAGCCTTGGCTATGCCAATGGGCCGGAGGGGATGGAGCCCCCAGGACCACCACGCCCACTCCGCCCCAGGTTGTCATTGTTCTCCAGGGGGAGGGGGTGGCAGCTGCCACCACTGCACATGTCCCAGGAGGCATGGGGGATGCATGCCCCTAGATCTGTGCAGGGCAGGGCACAGTGCCACTGCAGGCTAGGGTGGAGGCTGCACTGGGCTCTTCCCAGCCTGCCCACCCGCTGGTGCAGCCCCAGTCCCAGCCTGCAGCAGCAGCTTAGCCTGCCCCGCACACATCTGGGAGCATGCACCCCCCATGCCTCCTGGGGTGCAGGTAGCAGCAGGAGCCATGCGCCCCAGATGAGCCACTCGTGGTTCAGTCCCGTACACCACTGGCTGTGCAGCACCTGCCTCTCCCCCAGCCCCAGTCCCACTCCTTCCCCACCCCTGCTGGGCCAGAGGCCTTCAACCAGACTGCCTTGTGACAGTTACGTTCCCTAGGTGCATACCTTTCTGCTTATAAAGTCCTCTTAGATGCCTAAATGTCTGCCAGTAGCATCTCTACAACCACCCAAGCCCTGACATCAACAAGCAGCTTGACAAGTAAGCCCAGGTGGGATTCTCCAGCGAGGTGCTCTCTGCCTGTCTGCAGGGCCTGGTCCTGTAGTGTTTTCAGAGCAGCCCAACGAATGGGCCTTTGCACAAAACACAACTAGGAGGCCCCTTATGGCCCGGCTGCTTGAGCATATGCCTGAGAAGTAGGAGATGCAGATATAAATTTCTTCCACTCGGCCTGATACAAAAATTTGAATGCAAATCTCCTACCTCCCAGCTGAGTGCTCTAACCACTAGATTTGCATTCACTCTGAGATGTGGGAAGGGGTTGTTCTCAGTCTCTCCTGTTGCAGCTTTCCCTCTTTGTATTAAGTACTTAAGTATTCATTTGGCCAGAAAGTAAAAGTGAGATTGGCTCTATCAGCTGTCCCGGAGTGCAGGCAGCTGAGAGACCCAGCTTCCAGTCCCTCAGTCAGTCAGCATGCGTGCAACCACTGAGCCATGCACTAGCATCCTCAGTGACCATGTGCATTCTTACAGTCCATTTGGTTGGCAGTGGATCAGCATTCATTTCACGCCAACCATCAATACCCGGTCCACATCAGGGAACCTAACGGTCCTCCTAGTAAACTGAATTCTGCAGACTTTCAAAGGAATCTCAGTGTCATTGCCACTGACCACCCAGACACCATGCAATCCTATGACTTTTGGGACTGCACTCCAAATCTTACAGCTTAACATTGAGGGTCTGCTGGCTGCCAAGCAAAGCCTTCCAGTCTCTGAGCCATGCAGACTGAAGCATTTTATACAAAGTAGACTTGCTCCAGAAGGAAAGGTTTGGAGAGCCCTAGCCCAGAATACCCACTATCCTAGTGGTTACAGCTCTCTCTCAGATTCCAATCCTTGCCCTCAGACAGGGAAAAGGTCCTCTGCATGCTAGATGAGTAAACTGCTTGGCTATTTGGCACAGGATGGCACTTTCATCGTGAAAAAGAACTGACCTGGCTTAGGAAACTACCTTCAGGAGAGGATTCGCAACTGTGAGGCCCAAGCAAAGATAGGTGTTTCCTCAGGCACTTACTTCTGAAAAGTAGGACCTAAGTCGCACTGTTCTATAGGGATTCTTGATGCCTAACTCAGGGAAGTGGATTCTTTCAGGCAGAGGGTCCTTTTGGTGGATTCAGTCCTAAACAGCTAACAAAACATATGTTCTCCTTGTCTGTATTTGAGTACTATCAGCTTTTGGGCATACTTAGTTAATAAAATGTAATATACATACATTAATACCATAAACTCCTTGTTTGGGGGTTATTTCCCTAAATGGTACAATACAGCTGCCAGGTTTGTGGAAGTTAGTAACTGCATTATTCATTGAACAGAAAATCAAATGCAAGATAACTTGAAAAAGGTGATTTGCTTTCAGGCTTCTAGGGTTTTTTCTGCCTTTACTTATCTTGTTTTGACTGTATAATTGAGGACTAAATGTATGAACAATCGTTCACCAGCAACCAGCACAGAACTTGGCACTGTCAGGGCTTCCAGCAGGGAGGTGAAGGTCTCCAGCCATAAGGAGTCTTCTGTTGTCAGCTGAAAGTAGCTAGATTTAAAGAAAGAACAACACAAGACCACATACTTAGCTCAAATTATTAATGACAACATCCTATGCCTGGGAATGGCTGGTTTTCTTCAGGAGGTTATGTCTCTTCATATTCATCTATCCTTACTTGTTCTGCTCTGCAAACAGGGAAAGGCATGCTGTCATGCTAATGGGTTTTGTTCTGTATCTTGTAATAGATCTAAGCTACTTTACAATAAACCCTGTCCCTCTTTACCCCTGCATGAATTCCCACCTCAACCTCTTTGGGGGAGAGAAAAGTCATTGGAATTCCAGTGACCAGAAATCCTTTGTCTTTCCCTCCTACACACCCAGAAGACTGGCTTACATAGCATTAGATGTGGTCATGAAGTAGTCTCTTGCAGTAAACAAAGCAGCCAAGAATCCTGCAGTCTAGATAAGCCAATGAGCCATGATACTATCACTTCTAAAATGTGGACTGATATACTGGAAACAGTTGTTTTACCCACACCTCTGAAGCTGCTGCAGTTTTAAGATGGGAGCTTTGTAGCTGAAGGGTAAGAAAACCCTACTTGTAGAACAAAAGAGCCATTAACCTTCACTAGGCCAAATTCTCACAAGCCGTCAGTGGGCACGTCTACTTCTTAATTCATGCAGCATAATTACAGTGCAGTAAATTAGTACTTGTAATAATGGGTACTAACTTAATGTGCTGTAATTGGCACTACTGTGCAGTAGCACTGATTCATGCTTTTTTGTGACGCTAATGTGCAGTAAACTAATTCTACTGTGCATTAGGCAGTTTTTGCCTGCCATGCTAATGCGCAGTAGAATTAGTCTCCTGCACATGTAGTGTCTCATGTAGATGCGCCTAGTAGATCTGTATATTGAACCAATAGAGTGCAGTGGGAACTGTGCAAAATTAGCTAAAGCCAGAATTCTGATCCTTTGTGTGGAGCTTATTATGTGCTGATGTTTGATGATTAACTGTAGATATATGTTCTTACATGTATTTATAATACTATAAATTATTATAAATCTTCTGCACTTTGGTAACAGTTCCCACTCTGAGAACAGTTGGCAGACATTAACTGATCTTTACAAAATCATCAGACTGTGGGGAGGTGATGCCATAACCATTTTACTGAGGAGGAAACTGAGACACAGAGTGGCTAAGAGACACGTCCAAACTCAAAGAGTAATTGGCAGAACCAGGACTCCAAATACTGTACTATGTTTCAGACCAGGCTCTCTTTCCTAACACGAACAAACAATTTTAGCCCTTGCATTTTATGATCTGTCTGTTTCAAAAGAAGCTAAGTCTTTGCCTTGAGTCAGTGACCGTGGTGTCAACTTGATCTTCAAGGTGCAAAATCAAGTCAAGTGCTTTTACTTTAAGTCATGACAAATACCACATGAAGCAGAGATTGAGAGGCACCATATAAAGGATCCTGGGGAGATCCTGTAAGGCAGGGGTTTTCAACCTTTTTTGGATCATTGTACCCTTGGTGGCTGGATGCAGAGCAGTATACCCCCGGCTGCTGAGCAGGGGGGAGGGTGAGGGTGGCATGTAGCCAGACACAGAGCAGCACCTCTGTGGCAGCACGGGGTGCTGCATGGTGGCATTCCATCCCCGCCCAGCTGCGTGTACCCCCTAGAGCCTTCTCAGGTACCCTCAGGGGTGTGCGTACCCCTATTGACAACCCCTGCTATAAGGTATTACCTACAGTCAATTGCTAGCACACAAGGACAATCATTCTCAGGAGCTTTTGGTCTGAAAGAGTCA
>NW_017729008.1:16044533-16045165 GCF_001723915.1 Gavialis gangeticus | reverse complement strand
AGACACAGAGCAGCACCTCTGTGGCAGCACGGGGTGCTGCATGGTGGCATTCCATCCCCGCCCAGCTGCGTGTACCCCCTAGAGCCTTCTCAGGTACCCTCAGGGGTGTGCGTACCCCTATTGACAACCCCTGCTATAAGGTATTACCTACAGTCAATTGCTAGCACACAAGGACAATCATTCTCAGGAGCTTTTGGTCTGAAAGAGTCACATGCATAAAAACAGCTGCAGAGTGAGTGCCAACCACCATCTGGCTATAAGTGGCACCACATGATGTCAGGATGCCCTGTCTGAGTCTGTGCTGGTTCTGCACAGTCCCTGCAGGGGAATAAAAGATTTTGTCTGAGGCAGCAGGCATATTTAAATGCCTGAACAAGGCCCAGGAAGACAGAAGAATGCCAGCAGGAGCACAGTCATTTAGCATTTTCTGTGTTCCAAGTGTTTCTGCACTTTAAAGGTCTCCTGGGATCTATGGCTCCTTATCAAAAGGGCAATAATAGTGAGATAGTCTGCTCCTAAAGATATAGGCCTTACACTTCAAGGCTAGGGACAGACATTTTAAAAGCCCAAGCCTGAATTGCCTGCAGAGCTTGGCCTTGGGTCCACCACAATCCACTGGCTGGGAAATTGGC
>NW_017729008.1:16043213-16044522 GCF_001723915.1 Gavialis gangeticus | reverse complement strand
AGGTCCCTTCCAGCCCTAATGCCTATGAAATCTATGAACTGATTTGCAAGTGGATAGATGTTCACTTTCAAATCAAGAAATTCAGGCACATGCCTGAAATGGTTCAAGCTAGAAGCCAGGGGCACAAGCAGGAGCAGCCCTCCCTTCCATTCTACAGTGCTGAGCTGAGGGGGGCATGGCCAGGCCCTGGCAGGACACTATGATTAGGAAGGAGTTTAAACCCCTACCCTGGCCTGCATAGTCCCCAGATGGGGTGTTCCTGGAGGTGGAAGCAGCCCTCACTGTGCTTTGCCTGGCTCACTGCTCAACGGGTGGGAGTGTTGCCAGACCCTGCCCCCCCCTCACTAGCACTCTGAGGCAAAAGGGAGACAACTGTTTGTGTAGAGTGCATGCAGCTGTTGATGATACTGAGCTTTCAGTCTCCCACTCCCTGCTTCTTCATACTGTCTGCAACAAACTGACAGACAAGCCAGTCAGGAGGAAGCTGATAACACAAAGTTTATCAGCCCATCAAGAAAACAGAAGCCTCTTTCATTAGTTCAAGCTCTTAAACAGCTTTTTCTCCAAGGAAGGAACAGAGGGACATTACCAGCTTACCTGCTGATTAGCTCCAAAAAGCCCTAAACCAGTGGTTGTCAGCAACCAGTAGGTCTCGATCCACTGATAGATCTTGAAGCCTCTTGCGGTAGATCTTGGAGCCTCTCAAAGTCAATCTGAGGCTGGGGTGTGGGGCTCAGTGCCCACGTGCATGCACGTGCATGCTCCAGCCCAGCAGGTCAGTCTATGGAGGAGGAAAGGAGCAGGGGCTAGATTGAGGCCCCCACGGTGAGGGACAGTGCTGCAGAGGCAGGAGCAGGGGTAAGTTGAGTTGAGGCTCTGGTTGGGTGGCACTTACCTGCTGGGGAGGCGCGCCCCCAAATATTTTTTTCTGCCTCAATCTGTGCCCCCCCCCCGCTTCCCTCCATACAGACTGACCAGCTTGAAGGCGGGGGAAGAGGTGGTGGTGGCGCACAATAGATCTTGGGTTGCTTTTAAATGCCAAAGGTGATCTCCTTCTTAAAAAGGTTGGAGACCACTGCCCTAAACGGGCACTGTTCTGGCTGCCTTTGTCCCAGTGAAATTGGAGACACACACAGACAGACACCTGTCAACATTAGCTAGCTTGGGGGTGGCATGACTGTGACTAGATGCTGGCTAGGGTCTGTGCTGTGGGGTCTATACTGTGGGAGAGGGGAGGAAAGGAGGGAGGAGGGATCCCTGCTTGAGCAGCGAGCAGTTTTTTGTTTCTTTTTTTTGGGGGGGGGGGGGG
>NW_017729008.1:16040630-16042859 GCF_001723915.1 Gavialis gangeticus | reverse complement strand
CCAGAAAGATATTGCTGTGTCTGCAGTCTCCTACCCACTTCTCAGTCAGCTGGAGCAGTGATAGTGCTCTGTCTAGGGAGGAAAGGAGTGGGGCCAGCCCTGCTCTCTGGAGCAGACAGCCCAGCCCAGCCTAGCTCAAGGTTGAAAAGCATACTGGGATGCTGGGGGATTCTGGTTTAACTTAAACCAGGAAGGGATCTGGGACAGAAGTTGCATAAACTGGTTTGACCCAAATCAGTTAAGTCTGATACTACATTTGACCAGATTTATCTTAAACCAGTTTCAGCCAGTTTGAAACTGATTTATCTGCACTGAACTTATGTTCTGTTACAGGTTTAAACCAGTTCCTGATCACTTAAACCAATTTACCTGTAATTTCTGTCCCTAGCCCAAGAGACAGGAACATGTGATTATGCAGGCCAGTAATACTTATTGCTCTGGGCAACTAACAATTGAGAGAAAAATAACCAATAGTCTGGTTTTTAATTTAACCAAAGAAGGGTTTGCCTGGCATGTTTGGCTTCTGCCTTACTCTTAACTCTGTAAGAAAACTTACCTTATTTACTTTGGATTTCCACACCATTACTTTATAGGTATCATAAAAAATGCTGCATTCTGGGTCATGAACAGTGAACTTGACATAAGCAGACTAAAAGGGCATATAGCAAATATTTTAACTTTAGGTCACGCTCATTTCTATGCACTGCATGTTAACGGGAGGCACAAACATTCATTAAATATTTCTGACATATTACTACTTAAGACTAGTATATCTTAAGTATGAATTCCCAAAAAGAGTTCCTAATAATACAATACAGCATATTCCAGATTAAATCTAAACCTGAAAACTGTTAATTTAAAATGGATGTAGAGATTCAACTTAGAATACTGTGCACCACTAAAAGGAGATATTAAACGATGACTGACATTTTTAGTACATCTAAAATCTTATTTGTCTGCATTTAAATAACATAAGACACTTCTGTGTATCCAAGATAAGTTTGAACTGCATTGTTGATTTTGGTGTTTGTTGGTATCTAGCTGCTGCCTTACTATGAACTGCATGTAGCCCTCAAAGGGTTAACCTGCAGCACTCAGTCTGTGCTACTGCTGCCTAGGTCTCCAGGCTCCCTCTTCCTCTTCTGATTTCTGTTTTCTGGCCCTGGGAGTAGGGCTGAGGAAGCCCATGGCCAAAGGGCTTGGGTGATCTGGGGACCCCTTGCAGTATGGACATGGTGCAGTGGGGGGGGGCACATAATGTGAGGATGCTGGCAAAGGTGCAGTGAGGAGCAGTGTGGGGAACACCTACATGGCCCTGCGCAGCATGTGACAGGGAGCGCGTGGCCCTGGCCACTCTGATGCTTGGTGTATAAAACCTACTTGTAGCTTTTACATGCTTTATGTACGGAAAGAATAATTCCTACACACAGCAGAAAATAAGCAAGACAGTAGCAAGATGAAAGTCAAAGTGCATATTATTCTACATGCAAACTAAAAAGGGGTGTGAAATCAACTGCCATGTTGTAATGGGTGGGCAGGGAATGGAAAGAATTTGTATTTCACGTGTTCAAAAGAAAACTAACACAAGAGGGCGCCTGATGTCTCAAAGATCAAAATACTGCCTGATTTTAATATACATTTTCTGTAGCACTGTGTCATATTTCCAGTGCCACCTGGAAAACAGATGATATAAGTCAAAGGAGAAGAACACTGCTGGGTATAATTCCTTGGTCTCACCTACCTTAACCTCTGCCTCACTAATGTATACCAAATTTGTGAGGATTGTTATTATTTATTGAAAAAAAATCTGATCCTTTATTGAAACCCCATCTTTCTTTTTCTTAAGTGAAAAACTGCATTGTTTAAAGCAAAACTGCCATCCTTGGGGGGGGGGGGCGTTGAAATTGTGGAAAGAAACAGGAATATTTGAAAGAGGTCTTTAAAAAAGAGTTAAAAAATAAATGGTGTCTGAGTAACATTTGGCCTGGCAGTTGTCCATGGTGTTGACTTTGGCAGATTGCTGCTTGGTTATAACAGAAACCACTTCCTCTGTAGCAACAGGCTTATCAACACTATTGTGCATTTCCTGGGGATGGACTTTTGGGTATAATAATCTTGTGGGTAGAAGTTTGAGGCTACACAATGTTGCCTGATTTTAACAAGACACATAAATAAGGAAATCAATCAATCAATAAATAAACCCCCCCCCCCCCCGCTGCCCCCCACCTC
>NW_017729008.1:16032236-16040620 GCF_001723915.1 Gavialis gangeticus | reverse complement strand
TCCCCACCTCCCCCTCCCCTCTGCCATGGCTCCCCGTCTCCCCCTCCCCTCTGGGGAATTCTCTTGGGCACATCTAGTTCAGAAGAAGTGAATCAGGGCATTTCTCTTCCTCCCCTGCCTCTGGGAACGCTGACAGCTCCATTGAGTAACAGGGAAGGAGAGCAGGCTTTGGTGAAAGTTTGTTTCTGAGGGCTTCTCTCCAGCTGCAGATGACTCACCCTAAGAGAGCCCTTTTCAAGAAGATTTAAAGGGACCTGCCCCCTGGGTTTATTTTATTTTATTTTAAAGATCTGATTTCAAGCCACTTGAAACATTTCATGTAGGACCTTTTGCCTAGTACAGCCTGACATGCTCAGATCCCCGTGTTTACAGAGCGATGGGGTGGAGCAGGCGCACCAAATGTGCTGGGTCTTGTTTTTCTTCAGCAGCAGCCTCCGTCCTAAGGCAAAGCTCCTCATACCCCAGCCTCCCTGGGATATGTGGAGGAGTCGTGATCATGAGAATATAGAGCCCTGCCTTCCTAACAGGCTCTCATTGCTTCCCAGGCTCGTGAAGGACGCTGGGGAGGGAAGAAGGGAACTTTCCAAGTACCGGCTTCCTCTCGCCCCGCTCAGTGCTCTGAGAAAGGAAGGCTTCTGTTGCTTTCAGCCTGGCACAGGGCTCAGCAGCTCATTGCTGCTTCCTCAGTTTCTGTTGCTCATCCTGGAGCTGCTGAGAAGCAGACAGTTTTTTTCCAGGTCCCACTGCTTCCTGGCCCTGCGTAAGAACCCAAGGAATGATGAAGAGGGCGCTTTGTTTCCCAGATTCATTCAGATGGCTTGTGAATAAAGAGGGGTCCTTCACTGGTCGCTGCTTCTTGCTGCTGCCTCGCTCTGTGCTGGTAGCCTGGAAAGAGAGACTGCCCAGGGAATCCAGACTCAGAAACAGCAGCAAAGCTTCTGCTAGGTTAGCGGTAAACGGGGTTGGTAAGAGTATGCCACCATGCTCCCTTCAAGCAGTGCATGAGCGTGAAGCCATTACGCTAGTACAGGACATGAGACAGGAAGTGCAGTCAAGCTTCAAAGAGAACATTGAAACTGGCAAACATGCTAAATGAACCTGCAAGAAAGAGCAGAAACACAGCTTGCTTCACTACCTCCTTCCAGTTTTAGTCATCTCTAGTGTCACTTGTAACATTATGACCAATAACAGTAAGCCCACAAATAATACAGTCCCCCTAAAGTGTTCAAGTAGCAGTATGATTTTTCCAGTCTGCCTTTGACTGCTCGTGTCTTCCATGCCATACAACTTGGATTCAAAATTCTGTGAGTAGCTTTGTGGTCTAGCTAAGGAAAATGAGGATCTGCACACATGTTGATTTTTCATGAATGTATTTATTGATTGCCATGAGGCCAGGTGGCCATTTGTGGTCCTGGTGGAACTGTCTTTCTCTATTGATTAAATTGACTCCCTCAATTAATTCCCTTTTAAGAGTTCAGTGTCTAGGAAATGTACAGTTTCTGGGCTTTGTGGTGACCAGCTTGAGGAGGAACTGAACTTGGGGAGGACAGACACATATTTTGATCGGCTTTGTTATTGTCAACAGGGGCTAGATTTGACTGGAAACCTCAAAGTGAAATGTTTCGCATCCCATTACTCCAGCCCTGAGCCCTCCAATCTCTCCAAACATAAACTTCATGTTCTAAATAAATGTTTGGCCTCTTCCTAGCAGAACACCAGGTAGGCTAGTATTTTAAATAATTTGGGGGAAGTGTGGAGCTTCTGTACCGAATGATTTTAACCGTGACACTGAGACAAGATATTATATTTGCCTACTATCATTTCCGTGCTATACAGAACTGGATAGAGGTAGGAGGGCATTTGTAGCCATGCCCTCCTCACTGTAGCCCTACCAGTCCTCAAGGTATCAGAGGGTCACCTGCCAAAAATTTCTATATAGTGTTGATGGAGGGCTTCTCACCATTTCTCATTGATTATACATGACTTCCTTCTTCCCTAGACCACTGCCCATGTCCTGGCATGTTTGTCTCCTCCCATAGGAGAAGGATTTGCCCCCCCTGAATCACCCACCACAAAGGTGCACGCAGTCTTTGTTGTCAGGGGAGCTTCTGAGTAGTGGGCTTTGGAGTCTGCCTACATGCAGTCTACATTGGTTGAACTAAAATAAGTTACTTAATGGGTTCAGTATCATTGCAACCCTTTTAGTAGACCCTTGTAAACACTCACAGCTGGCTTATGCTGATCTACCTAAATTTGGTAAGTTACAGGGGTTTGCACTAGTTGTACTAAATTAATATTAAAATCAGATTTCAGTTAAACCAGTATAAGCTTTCTAAGTGGACAAAGGCCACAGAGTTAACAACCTAGTAAGATAAATGGGCCACTTATATTGTGGCTAAAGCTGTTGATTCAGGCACACACTGCTGCATTTGCTGCACTTCATCCACAGCTTTTATTGGCTTTATAGTACCCCCCCCCCAAAAATGATATCATGTATCCAAAATTGTGTATAATTTCCTTAAAGATGTGCTGCTTCGCAGGAGCTTTGTTTAAACATGCCACTAGCTATAAGTCAAGTAAAAACTTAAATGGGAAAATATAAAAATGAGGTGATAAAATGCAATCAGGTGTTACTGTTATTCACAACAGGTTGTCAACCCATGAATTTAATACCCACAGATCCTGTCTAGAGTTTGGAAAATACTGTAATAAAATTAGTCTTTAAACTCAGTCTCCTTGTGATTCAGCATAATAATCAGATCTTTAAATTGTGAAGGATACTGAAGAGTAGAAATCAAAATTATGTCATGTTAAATGTAGGAAACATGATACGCCAATCACTTAAACTTTTGAAGTTCTGATATGGTTAAAGTATTGCAAACAGATCAGTATATTTTATGAAGCAAATCTAATGTGATGTTAATTTTAAGGTAAACCTTTCAACAGGCTTCCATGTGAAACGATAAGTGGAATCATTATTGTTCACAAAACTTCCTAGCACCAAATGGGATACAATAATCTTAGAAAAAATAATTGTATGCCTGTTCTACAATCCCAGTTAAAAGGCCTGACTTCCCTAGCTTCTAATTTATACCAATCTAAATAAGAGAACAGTCTAGAATCAATTATTCTTAATATGTTTAGAGACAGGTAGTTAAACATATTAGTCAGGCTGAAAGGATGGTAGGATGACACCTTAGGCCCCCGCTACACGTGCATGGCAGGAGGCCTGATTGTGGGATTGTGTATTAGATCCCATCCCGCCTTATTGCATCAGCAAGAAGCAAGCTGCTGCAGTTTAGAGCCTCCTCAGCTGAGGGGCTTCTAGTTGCCAGAGAATCCCATGCACTCACTCCAGGGGCTGCAGGAATGCAGCTGCCACAATCTCCCAAGCTCAGGGGTGTGTGAAACCCGTGGGGCTGGGGAATTGCAGCTGCTGATCTCCCCAGCTCAGGGGTGTGTGAAACCTCCATGACTGGAGGATCACGGCTGCTGTGATCTGCCTCTGCCCAGAGCACCTGCCAGAGCAGCCATGCTGCCCAGCTGCCAGGACTCAGATGGGTCCCAGCATCCACAGCTGCAGGACTCTTGGCCCAGAATCGGCAGCTGCTGAGGCTGGGAGTCCCTTCAGTTGCAGGACTCCCAGCATCTGCTAGGCATAGTGCATCCCTGTGGCTAGGAGTGCCATTAGCTCCCAGCCACAGGGGAGACACTGCTACATGTGCAAGTTAAAACTTGATAGCAACCAGCTGTAAAGTTAATACACATTTTCAAGGTCTAACTTTAGAACTGGTTGGAGCTTTTTATGGCAGTATAGCTACTTTGCACATGTAGCTGGTCTTAAGGCAATTGCTCAATTAACCAGATAATTGTGTAATACTTGTAACATGTAGAGGGTGCCCTACTTATTTGTTTAGAAAGGCATAAGCTTTCCTAGGCTACAGTGGGCTGGGTCGGGTGCTGAGTTTACAGAGCCTGGGGCAGATCCAGAGGGTCTGCAGAGGTATGGCTTTTGGACTGACCATGTTGCAGGTGCCTCTGGGAATGTTATAAAGTCCCAAAACCAAATAAGAATCCTGCCTTTCTTCCCCTCCATGCTCAAGAGCACATTCCCTCCTCTCCTTTCCTTTTCTCTTCCCTTCCCCTGCCACTTTTCCTGCTATCCCAGGGGTTGGGGGAGTTTCAGAGCCATTCCTTCCTGCTCCAGCTGGGCTGCACAGGGAGCTAGGCTCATTTGGGTGACAGTGACAGTGGCAGCAGCAGTGCCTGCTCCCAGAGGACTGGACAGGATGCACATCCCTGCCCATTGCTACTGCTGCTGCCAGTGCTACTGTCACTGTCCCAACTGAGCCCAGTCACCAGGCAGCCTGGGTGGACTGAGGAGCAGCAACTCCAAAGCTTCCACTGTCCTTGGGACAGTTGGGGAAGCAGTGGTGATTGGTGCGGTAAGAGAGAAAGGGGAGGGGATTTGCCTCTGAGCACCGAGGGGAACATGTGGGGATTGTTACCTGCTAGCTCCCATGTGATCTGCATGCACTGGTGGCTGGGGGAGGAGGCTGATCACTTTAATATATGAAGGCTTTCCAGTATTGCATAAGCAACATGACTACCATCCACCACGTGTTGCAGTTTGGGGAATATGCTGGTCAAACAGTGAATTCCTTTTTGTTTTATGAACAGTGTCTATTCTTTTAACGTTCAGTGTTAATTATTAGAATTTGGCCTGTGCAGCAGGAACATACTATGTCTGTTTCTAGGAAGCTGAAATAGGGTTATTCATTAATTGGATGGGTTGTCCCTGATGGGAAAACAGAGTTGCTACTGGTAGGCCCACTGATTGACTCTACTTAGTGGGAAGGTAGAAAGAGAAAAGGTATGACAAACTACTTAAAAAACAACCGTGTTCTATAAGCCCAGGAGCCCCATCATTGCCAGAATGAAAGGGAAAAATGGAAAAAATGGGACTAGGTGGGGGCTTTGCCTTTTCTAAGGCAAAGGATTCCCAGAAGCATTGAGGACTGAGGCTGTGTGTATTTCTTGCCAAGATCTGTAACTTTACTGTGTCATCTAATAGTGTTTGTGTTGAATTCATTCCTTTGGAAAGTCTGAAATCCTTTCTTTAACTGTTTCACAGATCCCAAAGGGTGAACATGTAAACCAAAGTTTCTGTTAGGATGGAGGTCTGGGAGAAGCTTGCATGGATGGGTGGGGAGATGTGAGAAGCTGAGCCTTGGTGACAAGGCATAAAGCAGTTTGGACTGTGTAGTTTAACATCCCAGATAAAGGAAATTCTGGATAAGGAGATAGGTCTGGCTTGCAGCACTACCTGGCTTCGAAGAGTGTGCAGTCTTAAGGCTGGGTCAAATAAGGCAGGCTGGTTACTATCCATAGAGACTCAGGCAGAGCTGTAACAATACATTAGGTCTCATACTCTGCCTAGGGGAGGAATGTGAGCAATAAAAGGATTTGTTTTAGAACTGTATTTTATAATGCTCATTTTATATGTGCACATGTTGTAAGTTTATCTGACAGAAGGCTAAGTCAAAGCACTGTGCCAGACAGAAGCAGAAAATGGGCAGTCCTTTCATGGTCCTAGTTCTTAGTTCTTGTAACAGCCACCAAGAAACACTCTGCTTCCTGCACAAATGATCTTTACTTACTGTAGAAAGTTTGGTAGAACCAGTGGAATAAAATTGTTGAGCAGTCTTCATCCTAGAGCTTTAATTAATCTAGATACCCTGGACCTATGCCAGAGCTGTCCAACTTCTGAGTGGCTGCGGGGCCACACAACCCCTGGCACATGTCCACCAAGCAGTGTGGGTCCCCCCACTGCACTGTGCAGTAAGCACTCCCTTGCAGCAGGATGCCAGCACCACAGTCAGTGTGAGCTCCCACTGCTGTACCACACCCATGCCACTCTGCCCCCAAGGGCAGGGAAGGAAGTGAAAGCTGGAAGAGGGAGGAGTAGCTTGAAGTCTTCTGTGGCAGCAGCTAGAGAATGGGGGGGGGGGAACAGCCCAAATCCTTTTAAACTTCTAAACTTTTAATACAAAAGAGACTTGAGAAGGACAGAGGAGCAGGATGTAGGTCTTCCTACTCCTCACTGCTTGTCGTGATTTAGTTTTAAGGCTAGGCTGAAGGCCGTTTACACAAAGGTCTCTCTCATGGATGTACCTGTGCAGGAGTTGGGCACAATCTTGATCCTGTTAGTGGTGGGGAGTTCTTGTTCACACTTCTGTATTGAGCAGGAACTTTTCACACTGAACATTTGACAGGACTTTTATAAACATCCGTGCTGTGTTTTCAGAAATGTTGTAAAGGAAACTGCTCTTTGCACCAGCAGACAAGGGAAAACACCTAGTTTCATATTAAGAGACTAGGGCCACAAGGGATGACTACGATCATCGCATCTGGCCACCTGCATAATAAAAGAGCACAGAACTACATAGAGTAACATCTACCTGAACTCTTCCTGAAAGATCACCAGCCTTTATTTAAAGAGCACAACTGATGGAGAGAATTGACCATGGTACTAGGTATGCTGCTCCAATGATTAGTTACCTTCACTGCTAAAAATATTGTGCCTTATTTCTCACTTGGTTTTCTCTAGGCTCACCTTTGTACTCGTGTACTGTGTTGTATTATACCTTTTTTCTGCTATAGTAGAGATATCAACTATCAGGAAACTTTTCCCCATCTACATGCTTACAAATCATGATTAAGTCATAGCTCAGCCTTCACTTGGAAAAACCACTAGATCAAGCTGGTTAAGTCTCTCTCTCAGGTAGGGGTTTTAGACCTTGAACTATTTTTGTAGCTTTTAGCAGAAACCCCTTCACTTTTTCAATAAAATGTGGATACAAAACTGAACACAGCCAATTTTGTTAAACTCAGCATGTAGTCCACATTAATTGGAAGGCTTACTAACCTTAATGGACTTGACATGCAAATCTGGACCCAATTTCTAGGAAACCACTCCAATACATATTTTTCCATTGAAATTGCTTGTAATTTGCAATTTTGCAGCAATACTTGAAAGCAAAAATCAGGTAAAGCATGGTGAATTTACATTTTTTTAGACTGGGAGTTTGTTCAAACTTGGAACTGAAAGCAGAAGTTTGAAGGTGCACTGGACAAACGTGCCAGGCATAAAATCAAAATATATAAATAAAACTATTAACTGGAAACTGAAGTCACTGATTTTTTTCATACAGATTTAAAATATTATTTTAATAGTTTGTAGGCAGAGGCCAAAGAAAGGCAGAAAAGGTGTGTTCCTGGAACAGGCCGTTGAAAAAACACAGGCGCTTCAAAAAGACTTAGAAGTAAATCTCATTTTGAGGGAATTTCTGTTTACTTGAATGCCTGCCATCTAATCCCATTTTATGCACCACATGTTCTGGGATTGCTGAACAGTCAGGAGCCTGGCACTAAGAGGTGAGTTCTTTCAGATGATTGCTGGAAAGGAGCATGTGTAGTTTAATCCTTCTCTTGGCAACCTTGAATTCTCAAAATGTTAACACTAGCTAGGCCGCAGTTTAACAGAAAAACACCCAAAAAAGGCAAGTAGATGACAAAGTGTAGTAAATGATTTATATAAGCAGTAACTTATTTTCCTATAGGCCAGGGGTGACATTTTAAATATGTTTAAATACTATGTTGCAGTTGCAAGATGCTGAGTGACTTGCTCTCTCCTCAAGCAAGGTGCCGATTTCCGTTCTCCTCACATTGGCCTCCATCAGAGTAGCCTATTCAGCATCTGGCCAGGGCAAGCTCTGCTAAGATTCTCTAGCATTAGTTTTTTCCACATAGTACTTTAAACAGAGTGGAGGCAGAAATACGAAGTAACTGCTAAATCACAAAGAACAATGGACATTCCTGTGAACTGTTTTACAGGATGTGGGGTGGAGTCTCACTTGAGCTTGTGTAATTTGTGAGAAGGTCCAAACCACGCTCTGAAAACATGCCTTTCCTTAATAAGTAGGCACACAACACTGAGTTCCTCTTGCGTTGGGTTATGTGCCTGTGCTTTACTAAACAATCAGGAACACTATGTTTTAACACACTTTCTTAAAAACTGTAAGGTCTGAAACTATTAGCAGATCTGCAAGTGCCTTAAATATGCTTTAAGTGTAAACTAAAAGGCTTTTCTCCAGCCTGCCAAGATCTGCGTTTGGCGCTCACTATATTACTTCTACATACCAAAAATCAGAGTTTGGATGCTGCTGGTGATGTTTTATATGTTGGAGGAATAATCTTAAAGTGTAAAATTTACAGAGGCCAAATGGGACTGGCTGAGGGGATGTGGGAAAGTGGGAGATTTAGGGGGCTAAATGCCAAAAAAAACAACCCCCAAAACAAGAACACAGAACAGAAAACCCTTG
>NW_017729008.1:16031238-16032080 GCF_001723915.1 Gavialis gangeticus | reverse complement strand
GGGGGGGGGGGCAAAAAAACAAAAAAAAACCACTGGGTTCCTGCGTTCTCTCGGTGCCTGTTTTGGGCAGCAACATTCTCCAACTGGCTCAGCTAAAGCTTATGTACATATGCAGAGTACTCTGGTTTGTGAGATCCAGATACCAGGCATGGCAATACCCAAATCCCCTGTAAAGCCCTCAGAGGGCCCAGCACAGAAGACAAGCTCTGACTATGCCTACTACATCCCAGCAAATAGAGTCCAACATAAAGCAGAGCAGGCACTGTGTCACTTTCATTTAAAAGCAGCCAGGAAGAAGAGAGGCTGCTGCTCTCACCTGCCCCTTTTATAATAGCCTAACCATGGATAGAGCACTTACCCAGTAGTAGGGGAGTTGCCATCTAGGCCCTCCTTAGCCTGAGGGCAATTAAACCCCCATGTTCCACCTCCCCAGAGAGTGCAATTAACACCACATTACTGAATGTATCAACTGGGGGCATCCTCTACCCCTCCTCATGAAGCTAGGCCACTGGGCCACCAAAAATTCAGGAGTCACATGGCCACTGAAAGATCATAGAAGAGATTCTCTACAACAGTCATCTGAGAGGAGGAGCACCTGTTCTGATCCTTGGTTTCATAATTATTCATGGGGTTTTGATTTTACTTTTAATCTAATGGCTCTCTAATGCAAAAATATATCCATAGTTTTGAGCAGGGACCTCCCCCCTCAGCTGACTGGCTTACCGACTACACTGTAGAATCAAGCTCCCATTTGTTTTCCTTCTGGTACCAGAACTCCTGCGTTCTTGGCCATCTAGTAGTCCTGCTCCAACAAGACAGATGGAAAGCTCCCCCCCCCCCCC
>NW_017729008.1:16028928-16031038 GCF_001723915.1 Gavialis gangeticus | reverse complement strand
CCCCCCCCCCCCCCAGCATATATGATAGTGTGGTGGTCCCAGCTAGGGAAGTTGGCCTGGGTCTGAAAGGCTGAAGAAGGCCTAGAACCCAAATCTGTTTCTGGACAAGGGCTCCATCCACAAGACTATCATACCACCTACCTTTCCTTCACTCCATTAGGTGCTCACCCCAAGAGAGAACTATGGGCTCTAGATCCTAAGTGGATTGAGGAACCTAATGTAAAGCCCCGAGTCAGGTGCCTAAGCTCTGGAAAGGGGGCAGCAGAATACAGACATGCCTGTACTCAGTATTTTTTTTTACTGGATACCTGTAGCTCAGGAGTGTCAATATATAAAGCTTGTGGGGTGGATCTAGCCCACAGAGATTCCAGCTGACCTGCCAGGCTACTGGTGGACCACAGAGTTTGGGAGCATAGACAGCTGCAGAATCTAGGGTCCTGAAGACCCAGTGGACACAACCCTTGATGGGGGAGTTTGCTGTGCCCATACAGCCCTTGCTTTGCCACACTGACATAAGGCCTGCTATCACTTGTGCCACCTCCACCATAACAAATGGCCATACAACAACTCACAGCTGCTGCTGGCATCCTGCATCCCAGGCTGGATCCAGCCCACAAGACATCTTGCAGTCTGGATCCAGCTTGGGGTACAAGGTGAGTTTGTCACCACTGCTCTAGCTCTTTACTCCACATCCATGTGTCCCTAGTCACTGGAAGGTCTCTACTTTTTTTTGCTGTTGAATCAAAGTGGATGAGAAGAGAGAAAGGAGTAGATGAGCACAAGCAGTTGGGTGAGATTAAATGGGTGAGGAACTGACAGGCAAGAGATGGGAAATGGGGGGCCACTGAAATCAAAGAAAGATGACTAGCTAGACCAGGAAATAGGTAGAAACCATTGTGAAGAAAAAGAAATGAGGGCAGAGGAGAGACCAAAGTGACAAGGAGTTGTGAGGGAGTCTGGGCCAAGAGACAGAAGGGGAACGACATGGGACAGTGAGATTGAATGAGAAGCTCAAGGAGACTGTGACTGGGGACAGATCCAGTGAGAGCTGGAAAGAGAAATGAGGATAAGTAGACAAGAATGTGCCTGGTACAAGGACCTGTGGAGTAGGAAGAAACATGCTTGGGACAGGTTAGAACAGATGGGGAAGAAGGTCAGGTTTGCAAGAAAGGCTAGAAGAGCTTGTACTATAGCATATTCTTCACCAGGGCCTGAAACTGAGCCCAAGATTTTGGAATCCTTCCATTTCTCTGCTGTAAGGAAACACCCATGAAACCCAGTAGCAAGCATGTCTCAGTCCACTCAAATTACTACTGCTCTCACTTACTCTGGTAGCTTAAGTGGCACGAATCTGTGCAGTTCACCTAGAGTCTAATCCAGTGGATGAACTTATGCTGCCACAAAATGCAATCTGATGGTTCAGTTTGATTTAAAAAGAAAAAGAAACCAAGGAACTGATACACAAAACAAATATTAAAAGAACATTATTAAGGTTGTAAAATCAATTCTGTCAAGAGTTAGCAAATGTCACATTTGATGATGCCTGTGTAGCCTTACTGCCCTTGCCATGTGTATTCTGACAGAACCTTAATTACATTATTATAGATCAGGTTTCCATAGGACCTATGCCTCATTTCAGTGCAGCAGATGGGTGGTACTCTTGGCTAGTAACTACCCTGCTTTTCTTGTTCACTGTGGCCTCATGCCTCTTTTACTTATCCCAACACTGCTCCAAAGACTGAATTATTACTCTCCTCCTGGTTCTTCCTTTGATGTTCATCTGTATAACAAGGGACTTAAGTGGGCAGTAGGTTGAGGGATTAATATTGCCTTTATTCCCATTTGAAAAATATGCTGCCAATGAGCAGAGATTGAATATTCACTATTTTGGGTGCCCATTTTGAGACAATGCCTGCACAGAACTTGAGTTTTCAGAGTACAGAGCATCATAGAGCAGTTGATGTAGAAGCCTTGGGTGGGAAAGGCCCTCAGGGGGTCATCTAGTTCAATCCCCTGTACAGATTCAGGACGCACCCATCCTAGACATGTTCAAGCATTACTCTTTAAAATCGACTTCAACTGAATCTGCTAGTACTCAGTACTTCTTCAA
>NW_017729008.1:16023726-16023928 GCF_001723915.1 Gavialis gangeticus | reverse complement strand
AAAGGCCCTCAGGGGGTCATCTAGTTCAATCCCCTGTACAGATTCAGGACGCACCCATCCTAGACATGTTCAAGCATTACTCTTTAAAATCGACTTCAACTGAATCTGCTAGTACTCAGTACTTCTTCAAATCAGACCATAGTGTTTCAAATGAAGCATCCATAAGATGAGAAATACAAGAAGAAAAAAAAAAAAAAAAAAA
>NW_017729008.1:16018975-16023715 GCF_001723915.1 Gavialis gangeticus | reverse complement strand
AAAAAAAAAAAAAAAAAAAAAACAACTTAGCAACCCATGAAGTTTATCTTAAATTTGTATAATACCCCACAGGAGTTGAGGTAGAGGCAGGGACAGAATTCAATTAGCCAGGGTAATATTTACCTACCTTAACCCTAAGCCTCTCCTTTCTCTTTGCAATCCCCTCCCTACCTTATGTACTACATATAGTGCAAAGAAACCATGGCAGGGATGCTACAGGTAACAGAGCAGGGTGTGCATCAGAGCAACAGGAAGTGCTCATGTTATTAAAGAGTTAAGATGCATGCACAGTTGAGGACTGAATTGTACAGGAAACCTTGACTGTGGCATTTCCTAACTTCTGCATGTTTGACTTTGACTAGCAAATAGGTGGGGGGGGGGGGTTTACATCTCTGTACTATACACAGACTAGGTAAAACTTAACTCTAACCTTGCTTTCTATAATATGAAATACAACAAAACATGTCTCAGAATATTCTCATTTAATGGATAAATGAATGTTTATTGATTGAGGAAGCTTTCATAACTAGCTTTTTGCTGTCATTCCAGTACTCCATGAGCTACCAGCCACACCGACAGTGGGATTACTGTTTACAACTACAACATTTTGAAACTTTAGAAGAGTCTAAGGTCTGTATTCAGACAAATTAAAAGCAGAAGTGAGCTGCAGGGAGCTTCATGGAATTAATTCTGTTTGTGGTTTGTGATGTCAACAAAGTTCCGTTTTTCCTTGTTCTTCTTGGAGTTAGTTCGTATCTTGCTCCAGCCCAGTCATTATTATGTACACTCTTTTCTCAGTGTGTGTCAGGGCAACTCCCATAAATCCTGGCTGTACTAACATACACAGAGGACTCCGCTTTAGTATTTACTGCTAGACACAGAGCTTGTCCCAGCCTACATGCAACATGTAAATGATCTCTCATAATAGAAGTGCGTTTTGCACAGAAATGCAAGCTCATGATTGGGACCACCTGAAATACAACATAGTAAATCCCATCTCTGGCTTCTAGTATTGAATACACCCCATATCTAACAACTCAAGATCAATTATGCTATAGTGCCCACTCATGGTCAGAGGTACATGATTTGATTAATCAAGTCCCATTGCTGTAAATTGGAGGCTTACCATCTAATTAAAGGTGTTAAACTCAAGTAATCAAGTCCTGTTATAATTAAGTAAATAAAACCTGCAGGGCAGTCAAGGATTTTGTGCATGTCCATTTTACCAACAACCACCAGGGATGGATTGGAAATGTTAACATCTACAATGCAATCAAAGAACAATGACCTCCACAGCCTAGTCACCAAAGTCTATTGGCTTTGTCCAGGCTGTAGTCATCAGTCCATCAAGAAAATATGCTTCGAAGTACAAGAGAAGAGTTCAGCTGCCAGCACAGCCTAGTCACCCCAGGGGAGAACCTCGTAACCTGCGCACAGCTGACCATCTCAGCAACAGATCCACACCCTGTGAAAACTGCAACTATCAGAACTGCTTCCTTGCCCATGATTGGTGAGAAAGCACTTACAGCTCAAGCTACACTGGACTTGATTATAACTTGCTTTCTTTGTGTATTGCAATAGCCTGTCATTTTCTTACCAAGCTCATTATTGAATTTAATAAAGCCCTTCTGCTTAATATTGATGGAAGTGGTGTGTCAATCCTCTTAAAGCACTAAGTATCCCATTTTAAATTGCAACATTTACTGTTTCAGTTGTTCTTACAGTGAATAGAGGTTGCATTGATAACAGACCTTTTAAATCTGAGGATCACCTACTCAACGGGATAGACATATTATTCTATCAGTCACTGGAACGCAGCTGCTTCCAGAAGGAAGTGTTCTAGCTGCTGAACAGCAGATATCATGAGTTTAGGAACAAAAATTAAGAGATCTATAACCAAATGAAGCTACAGGGAGAATTTAAGTAAATATAAAGCTGGTCAAACTCTTGGAATCAGCCACTGTATTCCAAAACAGTCCACAAGGCTTTTACTGTGGACAGGACCTCAGATTTTACATCCTATCTGAAAGATGGTGTCTTATGCCATTAATATTCTGCACATATTTGTTCATTTCTACCTCAGAAAGACGGATGTAACCTATTGTTACAAAAGGTCACCTTCCTTCAGTCTTTGGATTTTTCTTCCAGCTCTCCTATCTAAGGGCTCCTAGGATAAATCTCCTCTTAGTATTTGCTTTCTGACAAGATCTCATCTAAGGTGAAGGATTCAGCAAAGCAAACCAGTTATTAGTACCATAATGTACTACTCTCCAACTGTCAAACTGTGAGGCAGCACTGAGTAGAATACAGCAGGGGTCTGTACCATATCTAATACTGCTGAATGCTTACACTTTAATCCATAACTTGGATAGTGGAGTAGTGTTGCTAATCATATTCAGAAAGAAAAAGTAGAAGAGACCATAAGTAAAATTGAGAGAGGCGCACAATTAAGTCATTAGCAAGACAAACAATAATCTTACCATACATATTTTTCAGTACAGTATTTAAGCTACCCATAATTAAGTCATAAGAAACCTCCATCAAATCTCAAAAAGTCACCTTTGGATGCAGAACAGTCCCAGTGCCAAAGCAGAATTGTTCAGAAATGTATGTAGACATCTGGAGATGACAACCACCACCCTCCAACATTAAACTTACCTGCTAATTAAACCTTAAACAGAAGTAGGGCACTACCAATCCTTACCATTATTAGAAATAATTTACCACAAATTTTTTTTAAATCAAAGAACACATTAATACATTTTGTTGTTATTATTCTAAAATAAAAAATGCCAAATCTTTCACACTATATCTGTAGTAACATACTTCTAATTAGAACTGCATTGGCTCTATATTTTGAATATGTAGCACAAATAGATAGGGACAGATTGTAAGAGAGGATCATTTGAACAAAACATCTCTGCAGCAACTCATTGTAATGATACAAGCAGGGAATTAAGACTTCAACAGAAAGATTAGCAGGACAAGCAGGTGAATTTCTAAACAAGGTCAGGTTTTCATGCAAATAATCCTACCAATATGTTACATATTTGGAAGAAGGAATGTTTAAGTGACACTTGTCTGATCCTTACATAGTCACTTAGACTCATTCTACCCTACACACATTTGGCAGAAATGCAGTAAAATGACCCCTCCAACTCCTATGTTTCTGCTCACAGAAGAGTATGGTCTCATGAGCCTGATCCAAAGCCATCTGAAACCTGTTGAAATCTTTCCATTAATAGTAAAGGATTTTGGATTAGGCCTTAGAAGCATTAACTGTATAAGATAATGTAAAACTTTGTAGTCAAGTGTCATAGTTCTTCCCCCTTCTCCAAATAAACCAAACCAGTATTTTAAAACATTTGATAATTAAATCCCAAATCTTACCTAAAACTCTACTTTATTGAGTTTGGAATAATGCAAACTAGGACAGTGATCACGTTAGACAGGCATTCCAGGCTACCTGTGTTTCTGTCCTCTGGCCTAGAAGCAATGAAAGCAGCCATTACAGGAAAGTCAATCTGATCCTGAGTATGCAAGATACACTGGAGAAGCTATGTCTACAAAAATGCAACAATTGCAGCTCATGAACTACCTTTAAAACTAGCAAGCTTTGGGTACAGTTAGCAGAGTAGCCATAGAACTACAGGCAAAAGTTCACCCAAGAAGCTGGGTGCTCTGTGCTGCCCCCTGCCCTAATGCTAGCTAGTATCCAAGCTAGCTGGGAATACACTCTCAATTACTTGCATGCAGCTTGGATTCAAATAGAATAATAAATTTACTTTTTCTGCCAATAAAAGTAAGTGGGTACAATGAACTCACCTTCCACTGACTATTAGAGTGGTTCCTTGCTTGCCTCAAATTCTGTGCACATATTTTAGAGAAACGTGTTCTGAAGCAGTATCTTGTTTGATTAACTACTTAATGCTTTGGTAACCTGAATGCAGGTGAACAGATTTCCCTCTTTAAAATGTACAAAATCATCATGGGGCATTTTGTCTTTAAACATTACTTCCAGTTTTGAAGGCAGGCACTATCTAGCCCTTTGTGTTGTAAGAGAAGACATCTAGACAGGTCTAACTAGGAAAATTATTCAATTTATGAAAGATCCAAATATATTCTACGGAGTACGTAATTGATCGTCCAGGGTGATGAGCAAGATAGCGCCAATCCAGAACAAAAAACCGGAAGATTAGCATCTTACAAGAATCAGTCTGCAAGTGTGCAAATCCCTTTATTTTTTAAGCAGATCTGGTACTAATTTTATATTATACTCCCCCTACATGACTACAGCAATTTAAATGATTTAACACCCCTACATACACTTAAATGTGGGGGAAAATTAAGCCACACCACTCCGAACATTTCCTAGCAAGTTTTTGATTTTTTGACTTTGCCAGTTTTACGTGCTCAAACACATGAAGTGGACAGTGCCCTTCCCTCTCACCTGGGGACCCCATCTTAACTATCAGACTTGATGATCTATTGAGGTCCTTTCTGACCTTAACATCTATGAATCTATTAATGCTGGGGGGAAAGCAGTGGCACTACTGCCCCCCCCAATGCCAAATTTCCCAATTTGTGGCCAGTCCCATGAGCTGCATTTGGGTTGTGGGCTGGGAGATAGAGTGCTCCTGTAGTACAGCAGCACAAATTTTGCTATGGGAAAAAACAAAAAAACCCCAAAAAACCTGAACAAGGTGGGTAGTGGAGTCCCCCAGGGCTCGGTCCTGGGGC
>NW_017729008.1:16018050-16018964 GCF_001723915.1 Gavialis gangeticus | reverse complement strand
GATCTACTAGGTCCCTTCCGACCCTTAATCTATGAAACATCAGTAGTTGAAAGAACATTACATAATACATACTAGCATAGCTCAAGCAGTTGATATTAATTTCAGAGCCTATATACAAACATGCATAACAGTAAAACAGATCTGCACTTTTGTCTATTAGTAATATTAAAAGTATTTACTCTATTAACTAGCCAAGTTTTTTTTTTTAAGAAGAGGTATACTTCAAGTCATTACAACATTAAAAACAGGGTACCAATAGATTTTCAAGAGTTCTGAGCTTCCAGTAAGATGTACAGGTTCCGGTGAGAACTGGGGGGGGACAAAACCAAAAAGGCATTTATTTAGGCATCAGAATATGGTTTTGAGAATTTAACTAAAAAACGGCCTATTTTTGTAACAGTAATTGTACACAGTGCTTTCAGGTAGTGTAGAAGGAGCTATATTAGACCTAATATATATGTGTGGATCACATAGGGGACACATGATAAATAAGCCCAAAAGATAAAGAAGTCATAAGAGCATTCCTGACATGTGTAGTTGCTGTAAGGAAGGAACAGGTTAGGACAAGACTGCTGTCTGGCACCTTCGCTGTACACTTGGGGCCACTTGCATGCTGAAGCAAGTATGTCTGCCTGTAGCTGGAACAAGTCCAAGGCTTGTGGTGTACATACCTATCAATGCCCAGGCCTCCCCCACACATACCTGGTATTTTGAGACAGGTTGTCACAGAGATTGGCAAGTCAATACAAGAGATTATGGACTCCAGTAGTACCTACACACTGTCATTAAGAGGTAGTGTGTGAATGATAAAGCCCTACACAATACCTTCTTTTTAGACATTCCCCCCCCCCCCCCCCCTTTTTCCCCCCTCGCCCTCCCCCCTCCCCCCCCCACTCAACTCGCTGCCCTCTGCG
>NW_017729008.1:16016391-16017920 GCF_001723915.1 Gavialis gangeticus | reverse complement strand
ACGTGATGTTGAATACTTCTTAACCACATTTTTGCAAGAGAAACAACAAGCTAGGGGCATCTCCTGTTATTCCTTCAGGAAACAGTCTTACAGATTCCTTTTGCCCCATAGATCAAACCAAAATTACTACTTGTAAGCTTTTAATGGAAAAACCACATTAAACTGTGTTCTGATCAAAATTCATGCTAAGTTAATTGTTGCTGTTCTAGAAGGTTCTTGGGAGCATGCTACTCCTGCTTTGTAAAATGGATGTGCACACAAGTCAGCAAGTGGGAGAATTGTACAAATAGTCAGTAAAAGCAGCATCTTTCAGACAGCAATGGGTATTAAGTATGAAGTCATTATAAACATCATGTTCAGGCGGAACTGGAGTATTCAATTTCACCGAGACTTCTTGCACTAGTTACAGCTATGAATAGCAGCAGAAATCTAATGCTGCATTTCTCCAACTGCTAGAACCTGTCAACTATGAAGAATTGGGGGGTGGGGGGGGAAGGAAGCTGCTGCCAGACTGTCACCTTCAATGGGCATCTTTTGAAGAGTGCTGGTCATCAGGGACTGAAGTCAGAATTAAGAGGGTCTTTAGTTTAGTGAACAGCTATGGTTCTTAGGCTGTATGTGTTGTGTGAAAGCAAGTTTAAGAATTTTGAGAGTGCTGTGATGCATTTGGCCCCTTTAGCCTTCTACAGACATTATCAGCCTCACACAACACCACTCTCCAAGACAGGAACTAATCTGTCAACTCAGTCACTTGACAGCCACCAAAAAAGGGGGACAGGGAGGGGGAAAAAAACCAGACACTCAGCTGTTACAAAAACGTGTTCTGTTGGGGTTACAAGAGGCACCAGAAACTACACACACCAGAACACTAGGATGAGGCAATATAAAAATTAAAGTGGGGAACATGTTTACAATGCTCTTTATACAAGCATAAGCTAGTTTTCCCATCTGTTTTTCCTGATACAGTGATGTTTTATACACCAATACTAAGAAGAAAAGATGATATAATGAAGTGCTTTGCAAATGCGGTTCTGTATTTTTCATTGTGTACATCACAACAACAAGAGTTACAAAGTGAAGGAAATTCATCACAAAAGGCTTGTCATGTGAGAGAGACCTTTTGTTTTTCAGAAGTAGAAACATTTCATGCTGGGCCCATAGCAATCTTCTTAACTGAAACTAGCCAACACCTGAGCATTGGTGGTCAGGCAAGGCAGGTGGGAAAAGATGTACAGAAGTTTTTCTTCATAGCAATTTCTTTTTCAGGCTGTTTTTAGAAGAGGTTACATGCTTCAGAATCAGGGACTCAGTCCAGCTTGTGACTAGGAGGCCCACTTCTCACACACCCATCTCAGAGCAGCATAAATCCATTTATACCAGTAGTCTCATTTAACACAGCGGAAAAGTGAAAAAGAGAGACAGTGGCAAAGGGAAAGAGGCCCAGCATATTTTAGGAAGAAAGAAACATTTCACTGAAACACGTTTTTAAATTATTTTAATACTTTGATTTTTTACCAGTGATGGGGGGG
>NW_017729008.1:16007439-16016278 GCF_001723915.1 Gavialis gangeticus | reverse complement strand
GGGGGGGGAGGATAATAATAAAAAAAGAAAAAAAAAAGTTAAACCAAAACATTATCCTTTCTACCAAAAAATTGGGCAGACATATGGTCAGTTGCTGTAACTCTGAGTCCTAAACAGATGATGCACATTACTAGAAAACCATGGGTGCTCACTTCTTACAATGTACATCCTTTACCAACATGCTTACCTGTACCAGGTAGGTGACATCAGCAAAGAGAACCAAGTTATGTTTCATAAACTCAAGTGACAACAGGGCAGACTTGTCACACCCAATGGGAACTCTAGGAGTGCTGGAATTCCTAAGGCACCACCTGCTGGGTGCACAGCTTCTAGGCATCATCAGTACCTTTGAAGATCTAGCAAGGGTAGTTAAAAAAGTGCTAGTTTGACATTTAGAAGAACTTAACAGTGGCTCCATTTAGAAACCCAAAGGTCCATTATATTAGGATACACAACTGTGCCAGCCTCAGAATAAAAAACACAAAATGCACAGCAAAGTGGAACCAAAGTAGTTCCCTCCTTTTCTGCTCTCATGGAAGGAGAGGCGTTTCCCAGCCCTTTCCACAGAACAGGCTGTAGGACCTTCCAACTTAACAGCTTGCAAGAGATGAGCAGGAGACCAACACAACCCAGTCACAGAAAACTTGCTGCGATCCTGGCTCAACTCTTTGCCAGCTTAGCACCAAAGTAATCTTGCTACTAAGGCTGCACACAAGACTCCTCTCTCTTAGGATTTTCATGCAAGAAGAGGCAATGAAGAGACCCAGTTTCTAGTATTTTTTTTTCCTTCCTGTGTTCCGGTCACAGTCAGGGAAGTACACAGCCTACATGCATTGGGCATCACTAATCAGCATCCACCCAATCTGGAGTGAAACTGCTGCAAGGGACCTAGAATCCCACTTAATCATGAGAAAGGGGGAGCATATGCACTCACAAGGATCCCCTCCACATGTGGCTCAATTCTTTGTAATTGTCACTATTTCCCCACTTTGAAAGTTTCTGTTTACTTCCTTTGAGGGTCATTTGTTTCCCATATCAGCCAGCATTTCCCTACCCAGAAGTTCCCTCAAAGTTCTTCAGTCCTGAAGTGAATCTACCATAGCAGTGCAGCATCTTTCAATTTTACCTATCCCCCACTTTCTAAACACTGTCCTTCTACACTGCAAAAAAACCTGCTCCCAGGGAGGACTTGGGGAGGGACACATTACCAGCGTTACTCACTCCAGCACTGTCCTGTCAGATTTGTACTGAAAAGAGAACCTACCAACATTACAATCTTACCACCACACCCCTAAGCAGAGCAAGTTGGGGAAAGAGGAAACAGGGCAACATGTTTTTTCAATTGCCAGAATTACTAAATAAAGAAAATTCACTAGGGAGATACTTAGAGCTACCTTAAGTAGCATAGCTCCTGTAGAAGCTATTAACTGTGGCTACCAGTCAGCTGCAAGATCCAGCATTTACCTGCCAGAGTTATGAAATTATGGTTTTGAAGCAGCAAGAAAGAAGAGTGTATGTAGCAGCACTCATTGCCACTTAAAGCTCATTTTCCCCAGGGCAGTAAGCAACTAGCAAATAATTTAAGATAAAGTCAACCTTGTAAGCTGGAAATTAACTCTTTGGGTCACCTGCCAAATCTTTTATCATCATTAGACAAAAAATGATCCAAGGTGTTACATAAACTCTGTACTGCTTTCCAGATTGCAATGGCACAAAGCAAATCTACAGGCACAACCTTTAAATCAGTTTTCTTTTAGACTGCATGGCTATTGCATTCTCCCAATTTAAGGTCTAAAAACTCCAAGGGTGCAGAAAGAAGTACAGCTCCAAGCTGTAACTCAGAACAATTTTTGCAAAGCATTCCAAGTTACAGCGTTACCTCAGACTAAACAGAAGTTCACTTCTGGTTCTGGGGGTGGAGGCGAACCTGGAAGCCACAGCCGAGGGGGCAGTGCTGGTCCACAAGGCCTAATCCTGGCTCAGGGTCCAGCCTCATCCACTTATCTGCCCCCAGGGGCGGCAAGATTTTAAGCATCGTTGGATTAAATTAAGAGAGTTTGCTCAGGGCAAGAGAGGTGAACAAGAAGAGTATCACCTATTCATTTTGTGATGCATCATCTTACTACCACTGGTCCACTAAGCATTATTAAGATGTCTTTCTTCTTTTAAAATGTGCACTATTGAAATTAGGATAAGTCCAGGAATGATAAACAGCATACTCATACCAACTGAATGCATAACACCAGGCTCATCCATTCCTAGTTTCCCTCATACCCTTTTCAAGGTGGAGTACAAATCTCAGTTATCTCCAAAACTGAAGAACCCCCTTATTAAGTCAAATACAAATTCTGTAGAAAATTCTGTATAAAAGTACAGCAGCCTTTAAAAGGTTTCAGGCTTTATCATAAATATAGAATAGCTAAAGTTCAAGTACACAAGAAACAGCTGTAACAAGCCACTTCTAGGAACATGTGGTAGATGTTCATTACCCATGTTTAGATGTACAGCCTATTATAAACAGGATGCAAGTTTACTTGCTACGTTAGCTTCCTAACTGGCACTTAAAATTTCATTTTACCAACCAAAAAAAAAAAAAATCCAAAACACAAAGCAAGCAGCCATTTGCTTCCTGTCATTTAAGTAAATAGGTTACTACCCTTTTAGAAATCCTAAACTTTATGTACTGGAACATGCAAAAGCAGGTATGAAAAAAAAGCCATTAAAAAAAATATGATCCTCTTTTCCTACTTTTAGCCTTTACACAAGAGTGATGTTTTCAGAACAGAATGTGTATTAGTCTAGGGACAGAGGAGAATTACTTCCTTAGAGTCGAGAGTAGTAGTTCACAATTCCCACCTTATAAACAATAGTTTTGCCTTACTGCCTATAATTAAGACTTGAAAAAAGAAACCTGTTCTAGTATTTTAAGAGATTGTTGCATAGAAATCTTTTGCATGCTTTGGCCCATTAAGAAGAGTGAATCTTGCTTTCTATACTTTGTAATATCAAAGTTAAAAATTACTTTTAATAAAAAAAGGCATTCTTTTTAGTCTTATCAAACCAAGTTACAGATAAGTCAGCTTATTTGGAAGCATGCTTCTACATGCTTGGATAAAAATACAGTTGCAGTAGGAAGGATACTAAGCCCTCACCAATAATCCACTGCTCTTTGATTTGCATACAAGAGCTAGATCAGGCCCAGTAGCAAGCTTTCTCCAAGCAAAAACTTTTGTTGAACAATTGCCATTGACTGGATGAGACCACAGGTCTACCTTGCCCAGCATCCTGTCACACAGCAGCATGAAGTAAGTGCTGAAGGAGAGAATGAACAAGATGACTAGAGATTCCTTTTCCCCAATTCCTTTTCCCTCTTGCAGCCTCCAGCATTTAAGGTCTAGGAAATTCTGATACAAAGGCTTAACTCTCATGTGCAATAGCTATTGGTAAGCCTTTCCTTCAAGAATCTGTCCAATCCTTTTTTGAATCTAGATAAATTGTCAGCTTCTACACCTTGTAGCAATGAGTTCAACACTTTAATTACATGCTGTGTGAAGAGCTTCCATTTGTTATCAAGTTTAAAACTAGTTTAATTTTGTGATCCCTAGTTCTTGTATTGGGAGACAGTAAATAATCAATCCCCATTTAAATTTCTCTTCATCGTTTTGAAAGCCATTACATGTCCCCATTCAAGAGGTCTCTTTTTTAAACTGACTAGGCCTAGCCTCTCCTCACATGGAAGTTCCTTCATACCACTAAATCAACCTTGTTGCCCTTCTCTGTCCCATCTGTAATTCTTCTATATATCCTTTTTGGAGGTGTAGGGACCAACACTGGGCACAGTATTCAAGGCATGGACGCACCATGGATTTACAGAAGTGCATAAAAATACTGTCAGTTTTTTACAATTCTCAGCTTTTTTTTTTTTTTTTATTTTTTTTACAGCTGATTAGCTAAAAGCAGTGGCTCAGTGCTAACTGTCCACAATGACTCCCAGGATCTTTTTCTAGTGTGGTAACAGGTAACTTAGAGCCCACCATAACATAGATACCATTTGGAGGAAGGGGGTATACCCAGGTGCATCATTTTACACATCTACACTAAATTTCATCTGCTATTTAGTTGCCCATTTCCTCAATAGCACAGAATCCTTCTCTAGTCTACTTCCGATAAGATGTGTTGTCAACAAGTTTGGTCATCTCATTACTCACTCCCTTTAACATAAGTGATCTGGTAGACAGCAACTGCCCTAACACATCCCACTGTTTACTTATTTCCATCCCCAAAATGGACCATTTGTACTTGCTTTTTCCCCCACCCTTAAGCCCATTACTAATCCATGCCTGAGTGGACCTTCCCTGTAATCCCATTACTACCTAATGTTAAGAGCCTTCAATAGGGGACCTTGCCAAAGGCAATTTGCAAGTCCGTATCTACTAAGCAAACTGGATCACCCTGATCTACCTTGCTCACTGGAGTTCTTTGATATTGTCAATAGGTTGGCAAGGCATGATTTCCCCGTGACAAAAAAAGTCACATTAATTCTTCCTTAGCAAATAATGTTAATCCAGCACCGAGCAATTCTTTTATTATTGCCCGCAGCAGGAACAATATAGTTCCCTGGGTCCCCTTTATAGCCCTTTTAAATATTGGGGCCATATTGGCAGCCTGCTAGTCCTCTGGGACTGAGATAGTTTTTAAGAGACAGATTGCATACTATAGTTAGGAGTCAAGCAGTTTCAGATCTAAACTCCTTCAGGGCCATAGGGTAAATACCACCAGATCCAGGTAATTTATCAGTTTCCTCTACAACCTCATCTACTGAAGCCTCTATTTGGGTCAGCTCCACAGACTTGTCCCTAGAGAGTGGGTCTGGTGAGGGAATATCTGTAACATCTTCAACACTGAAGATAGGCCTTTGGATGATTGGGGTATAAGAAGGACACTAAAGGATGACAGGGCAATTGTGGAGAAATTAAATGCATTCTTTGCATCTAACAGACTCCCTGGTCCATCTTAAGCCTCTAACGTACTTCAGAAATAACATGTACTCTGCTCCATGTTGGAGTAGGGCCAGAGCCTGTTGGAGCCAGAAGGGCAAATGGGAGGCGTAACACTCGACACACAAAAACAAAAAACCCTAGACATTCTGGTAAGGAGTCTTCTAGTTCTTGAAAGAGTCTCTCCTCTCCTGCTTAGTGTGGGGAGAAAGAACTGGAATGGTTTAAATACAAGCCAGCCCATTAAATATAGCATACTGAACTGTAAAAAGTCACTGCAATACTGATGGCTCCATTCTCTGCAGAGTCCAACTCCATTTAAAGCCATTTGTTTTGCCTACTCAGAACCAGCAAGTTGTACACATCTGATTTGGCCCAGTGCTCTTCCAAGCGAGAGGCGGCAGAGAAGAGCTTCACTTAATGTCAGCCTGGATGTAGACTATCAAGAGTGCAGTGGGAAGAGACCCACCCCACTTTCAGCTTTTAAAATTGCCTCCCCATGCTCAATTGGATGCCAGAACATCAAGGAAGACCTGTCTGGCTTTCCAGTCACCACCCTCGCTACTCATCTGAGAGGCATGGAAGCAAGCGAAAGCCAGAGGGGCTGGGAACCAGGCATGAAGAGTTGTTTTTTTCCCCAGCCTGGCTCCCCCTTGCCAGCCAACTGACCCAGAGCAATGCAGGCTGCGGTGCCACAGCTGCAAACCAAGGGACCCTTGCCACTGAAGCAAAACACCCCTGCCTCACATCAGCACAAGATGAGGCATGCTGTTGTGCCCTTGCCACAGCACGCCAAGAGCTTTGTTGCAGGTGTCAAAGTGCTCCCTGCCCCCCTATTCTCACAGGTCAGCCCAAGAGATTGTAAGGAGCAAGGGCTGTTCTGCTGCAGTGGAGAACAGAGAAGCTTTCTGCCACAGGAGAATGCCCCTCTTCTGGCAGCCAGCTGAATGGCAGGAATGGTGGGGGGGGGGTGGAGGGAGAGAGAGACAGGACAGACAGACCATTCTCTCCAGGCAGGAATCATCCCCTGCAATGTGTGGCAGCTGCTGCTTTCCAGCAGCTGCCAACTGCCACTTGCCAGCCTGAGCTGTTCTCAGGCCCCTGGGCTATTTTTCTACCAGGAATGTCTTCCAGTAAAAATAAACATCTGTAAGGAGCCACAGTAGAGAGTGGCACCTCAAGCCTGAATAGGAAGTTCAACTACACCGTTCCTTCATCTCTCCCATGTCACTGGAGGCGAGCTCAAGAGCCCTGTCTAGATCAGCAGCAATTTTTCATCAGACCAGAACTACTGTAAGTAGATAATTGCTAGTAGGTTATTTATTCAAGCACGCCTACAGTGTCCCTGAAGGCCAAGTATCTTGTACAGAAGGGAAAGGAATTGCTTAAGACACAAAGAAACAAACCAACAAAGGAGGAAGGATATGCAGAGAAGCACCAGATAATCCCCATCAAGTTTTACTACTCATTTTTTCCTTTAATATTTCCCCAAAGCTGAATTGCCCCTCCTTCCCTTAGCATCTGAAATCTGAGCTTAACAGCAGTCAAAGTAAACCCTGGATGGCAGTGTAGCCATTTTTGGTTTTAAATATAGAAAGTTAATAGCAGAGATAAGATTTTTTTTCCTAACAAAGTGAATTTGCTAGGAGCAAACAGAAAAACACCACACACCAACCCTGGTTTCAACAAATCAATTTCTCAGTTTTGAGAAGACAGAACCTCTTGTCAAAGATAGACTATTGGCAATCCTATATTGAATGACTACCTTTAAGACACCATAGGTCAAGAAGTCCCTGCTCTACCCAATTCAGAGGCAGGACCTGACAGTCTACCATATCTCAGGCACAAACCCTACTACTGGGTACCCTATAGTACAGGTAGCTGGAAGTGATCCACTCCACAGAAGTAAGTATTTAGCAAGCCAGGCTCAAAAGGCATTTCTAATATGGGAAAGCAGCTTAACTCCACTTTAGTCTGGTCAAGTTTAGTTTATTGTGTGTAAACCAGTGCTTTTCAAGCTGTAGTTCTAACAATCAAAAGTAAGGTTTGTTTGTTTAGGAACATAGAAGCTAACTGTAAGATTGCTGTTTGTATTAAGGCTACCAAACTAAAAGCCTGCATTAGGACCAAGGGGAATAAGAGACACCACACATTTTTTACAGTGCCAAGGATTACAAGCTGTTACAAGACTGTAATTCACTAATGAGCTAGGCAGTCATCATGGCCAGGTAGTATCAGACCCCATTATAGAGACAGGATATGTTCTTACAGGAAGAATGAGATAGGTGATTTTATTCCAAGAATGAACAGAATCACCAGTAGTGATTTTCGTAAGTATAAGAAGGATTTCGCCATTAGTAGAAAAACATTAAATACTGAGCTACTGAAGGAAGAAACCCCACTACCTGGCTTCTCTCTAACAACTCACACCTAGGATATAGAGGACAGGTTGTGTGTTAAGAACACACAAATGGAATTCCCCATTTTTAGGGCTTGGTTTTTTGTTTCTTACTCTTATGTAGCATGTTTGTGTCATCATACATTATATTCTATTTAAAAAAACTGGCAGAATTATAATCCAACGTATGGATTTTACCAATAAATGCAATTACATGATTTTATAATCATATGTAGTATTTCATTATTTTAGGAGAAAGCTATGAACAAACTGTAACCGCTGCACTTCATTTTGCATCTATTGACCACTGACAGACTTGGAAAAAACCCTACCACCTTTCCCCACCCCCAAACAAAAAAGAGATAAACCACTGGTGCTTTACTATAAGAGGAAGTGTGTTTGCTCGTCTCAGCTCCAGCATCTGTATAGATTGGGCATTTCAGTGGGGCTTTTTGGTGTAGTCAGATTCAAATCAGCTATTAAATAAAAGCACCAAAAAGCTTACTGAAGCACCCGATCTATAGAGATGTTGGCCAACCCAGGTCAAACTAATAGGATGCCTCCTCTGGGCACGTGCTATACTTGGTGCAGGGGTGCACCAAGCTGAAAGTAAAGCACTATTTTGTTTTGTTCCCCCATGTCTGTAAGGAGCCTAAATGCCTGAACTGTTTGCATCTTAAAATCAAGCCAAAACTCTAGTGGCATAGTTCCTTTTGAGTACTTGCAGCCTCATCCCTACTGCAGCTTAATAATTTTTCTAATTTGGGGTACCCAAAACACAACAAAAACCACACTAGAAAAACAACAGAAGACTGAAAGGGAAAAAGGACCGTCATGGTACTATGTAGATGATAAAAGGCAGGAAATCCACTAGACCAATTCACCAACTCCCAACTTCAACATGCAATTTAAGCAGCACCACTTAGCCCTAGGAACCCAAATGCAACAGATCCACCAAAACTATTTCCTGTTAGTGTGCACCATTATATACAAAGTACAATTAAAAAATAAGTAAAATGAAGATTCTTTTAGTTTATTAAAATTACTATAGAAACCCATTCAAGGAGAAGCCAGTTCTCTTTATCTGGATCAGTCTTTAACCTTTGTAAGACTGTTCCTGCCCCACTGTTTTCTACTTTTCCCCTCCTACAGCATGCTTTGTTTGTCCCCTACACACCTCCTTTATGGCACTCCCTCTTTCCTTTCCCCAGTGCCTGCTCCATAAACAGAATCAAACAAACAGGTATTGACATATGCACAATGAACTGGCTATATAAACATTTCCATTATCACAGTAGTAGGAATGGAGACCAAGGAACACTGGTAGGCCAGTTCTCAACTACTGTTTGAGACAGAACATCCTTAAGGTAAACTTCATATGCATTCAGGCTGGAAGGGACCCCAGAGGATCATTGAGCCCAGCCCCCTAAATTAGTATCACATT
>NW_017729008.1:16004557-16007043 GCF_001723915.1 Gavialis gangeticus | reverse complement strand
GGGGGGGGGGGGCAAGAAAACTAGATCTTTTTCGGCAAGAATCACATTGTAAAAAAAGTTACTTTTGAACATTAAGCTTGCCATCAACTATGAGGATTACAATTTTCAGTTTTGCTAAGCCTTTCTTACAAGGAGGGATTGGTTCCTTACAAGTGAAGGATTCAAGATTCAAACACCAAATAAAAAGGTAAGCAATGATTTCCATTTAATATTAAGAGTGCCACTGCAACTCCCTCAAGGCCGAGGTCGGAATTCAGCTGTATTGTATGTTTTGGGAAACATTTTAAAAGTCAACTGCTGTTTAGCATGACTAGTTTCGTAAAAGCACATTAAAGATTACATTTAATCCAATTTGAAAAAAAAGTGCAAGATATTCAATCATCCAAAGAACTCTAATACTTACGAAGAAGCCTTGGCAATTCCTACAGAGGTATTTAACATAAATCACAATACTGGTACAAATACATTCATATTACTAAAAATTAAATTTCAAAATGTTATGTTGAAAAGGTCAGAATTCAGTAGCTTTCTGCAAGTCTCTGTAGGTACAGACAAGCTTAGAAAAGAAAACCAAGACAGTGGTCAACAACTTAATTAGCTTCAATTTACTTAGCAGCTGTCTTGAAAAACAGGTACATAATTGTAAAAATTCAGTATCTTCAAGACAGCCTGACTATTGCTGCTCAATTTTGGTAGACTCCCTCCCTTCAAAGCATACAAGAAATTGTAAGCACTTCCACAAAGAGTCCAACATTACAAAAGTTACAGCAGCCTACTGTATATTGCTGAAGGAAATCTGACAGTCTAAATCACAAAACCTTTTGGCACAGAAGTCATAGGAACAGATTAACTAGGCTTCGAGCTTCAGTTTCTGAATCTTTGCCTTTATTTCCCGTTTCATTTTTGAATTGCACACATGGCTTGAAATTAAAAAAAAAAAATACCTGCAGAAAAAAAGGCAAGAGGGTATCTGAAGCTATACAAGCCTAATTAGAGTATTCTCAGAAAAGCACAGTCCCAATGTGCTGCTGTTATGCAACTAGACTCCACCTTGACCATGCGACTTACATAACAGGCACCAAGTAATTTACTAAAGTTGCCTAAAATATTAAGCTACATTCTTCAAACATTTTCATTGTGTTAACACAGGCACTGTTACCACAGGTATATTTATCTCAACATCAGTTGAATACCCCAGTATTACAGAAGCATAAGCTCTCACTGACCACCCTTGACCCAGCAAGGTTTCCTAGCTATGCCAGCATAGCACAACCACTAGCAGCCGACACATTAATAAAGTAATATACATTATTAAACAGCAGCTTAAGATTGTCTGCTGCCCAAACCATTTCAATTTGATGCGTTGGGGCAGACCGGAAGTCTCCCCTCCAGCCAAACAAAGATCAGGAATAGATACTGATTTGTGCACCCTGCTGTTTCCATCTAGCATGCAGCCTCTTGATTCAGACCACTTGCATTGCAGAGCCCTGCCTCATGCACCACTGCAAGAAATAAGCAACAAGCCATGACAGAGTGGCGAGGATCAGCACATCATGCCCCATCGCCCAACCTGCTTCCAGAGGTATCCCTGGACCAGTCTAGTTTAAGGCGTTGGGTCTTAAAACTGCAACAACAACAAAATGACATCCTGGGTGAAGCCCAGAGCACACTGGGCACAGCTCAGAGCTCTGCAGCCGGAGCCACATGTTGTGATCCCGCCCCGAGCTAAGAGGGCCGGGCCCAGAGCCGCTCCCGAGGCACAGGCGCGAGGCAGACAGGCGGGGAAGGGCAGGAAGACCCAGGGCAGGCGCGGGGGGGGGGGGAGGGGAGCGCGGCGCGGACGCTCCTGGCCGCCGCCTCAGCCGGCTTGGGCCGCCGCCAGCCCCGCAGGAATGCAGCAGTCACATGACCTCCGGCGGACATGCGGCTCCCGGCCCTCTCCAGGGAGCCTCCGCGCCATCTTGGACTGACGCAGTTACAAATACAGGCGCGGGCAAGCGCCGCCGCCGCCCTCCTTCCCGCTTGGTCGCGCCCCGGCTTTCCTCGCGACACAAGGCGTCGGGTCGCCCGCCCGCTTGCTCCTCGCGCCGGTGTCTCCTCGCGCCCGCCGGGCTCCCTCGCGCCCGCCATCATGGCGCCCGTTTCCTCCCTTTGCACCAGCCTCCCCCGGCAGCTCCGGGCCCTGCCCCGCTGCGGCTGGCCTTGCTGCAGGATGATGTCAGCGCCAGCCAATCGGGGTGCGCCAGCCCGCGCAGCGATTGGCTGCGGCGCCCCCCGCCCAGTCTCCACCGCGGTTCGCTGCGGGGCCGAGCTGGGGGAGGGGAGAGAAAAAAAACAAAAAAAAAAAAAAGAGAAGAACGCGACGACCAAACCCACCGGGACGCCGGCCGCCATTTCGCGCAACAACAGGCAGAAACCGAGCGAGCGCCCTAGGGAGAAAGAAAGAGAGAGAAACACACATGCACACGTACACGCGGGGGTTAGAC
>NW_017729008.1:15980294-15999557 GCF_001723915.1 Gavialis gangeticus | reverse complement strand
GAAGAACGCGACGACCAACCCCACCGGGACGCCGGCCGCCATTTCGCGCAACAACAGGCAGAAACCGAGCGAGCGCCCTAGGGAGAAAGAAAGAGAGAGAAACACACATGCACACGTACACGCGGGGGTTAGACAGGGAAAAAACACCCACAGACTCCGCCAGGGTCACAAGACGTTTAATCGCCCCCTCCCCCCGGCTCGACGCCCCATTACAGCCGCCTCTGCCTCCAGCAGCAGCAGCTCCCTTCACCTCGGCTCCCTGCTGCCGCAGCGAAACCCCCAACTCTCCCTCTCCCCCAGGCAGGACTAGGCTACGGCGCCGCTGCTACTTCTCCTCCCGTCCCCCGCTCGCGGCGGCTCCATCGAGGCAGGGGAAGCGCTGCCAGCACCGCTTTTATCGGCTGCGCCGAGCTTGCGCACTGCGAACGGCTCGCTCGGCCCCTGGTGGGCGTCGAGTGAAAGCCCGGCCGCCTCCCTCCCCCCCTCGCGCAACCATCTCCATGCCGGAGGGGCCGGAGCCGGGCGGAGGGGGCTGTGCCTGTGCCTGTGCTGAGCTCCGGAGGCTCCAAATAAGGGAAGCCCCGTCCCTGCCCCCTGGGCGAGCGCCAGGAGCCGCCACAGCCCCGCGCACACGGGGAGCGCCCGTCCTCGCGCTGCCACGCGTCCCGCTCCGTGGCCTAGGAGCTCCCCGGGCAGCCTTCCCCACCCCCGGGCTCATCCACGCCTCGTCTGTCGGGAAGAATCGCCCCGATGTCGTGCGGGGCGACTCCGGCCCGCCCTGCCCAACAAAGCCAGGGCGACGCCCGCGTAAAATGGACCCCGGGGAAGCCTCCGCGGGCCCGGGCGGCGCCTCAGCCCACAAGCAAAATGGCGGCTGTTTGGCTTCGCCCTGGTAACCCTGCCCCTGCCAGGCGGGGCGGGCGAGCCCGTGCAGGGGGGGGGGAAGGGAGGGGAGAGCGGACGCCATTTTCCCAGAGAGGCAGTGACATAGGGAGCGTAGGCGGCTGAAAGGAGGGAGGCACGGGAGCCGCGGCGGCTGCGGGGTTGGTACACGGGTCCTGAGGCACGGGCGCTTCCCGGCGGGTCCCTGCAGGCTTCAGGCGCTCCGGGGTGTGCGGGGCTGAGCACTGCCCGGCCAGGGACAGCCGCAGTGGGGTTGCTGCATTGTTGTGGCCGGGCTGGGAGAGAGGCTCGGCTCGCCCGTCCTGCCGTCTGGCCTGCAACCATTCCCGGTGAGTGTCCGCGCGGGCCGGGCCGGGGAGGGGGCGTGTGCAGGCGGCAGTGCCTGGGGCTGCCCGCCGCGCTGCGAGACACGAAAGAGCCGCTGCCCCTCGTGAATATGGCGGGCTGTGGGCGCGGAGGAGCCGAAGGGGGTGGCGGTCACGCCAGCTGTGCGCCGTCCCTCGGGCCGGGAGGGGAGCCGGGCTGCCCGGGCGCTGAGGGGGAGGCAGTCTTCCCTCCTGCTCTCCCTGCTTGCACGTTACTGCTTTGTGGGGCTAAAATGGCTCGTTGTGGGCCTAATCTCCTCGCCCTCCACACCCCCCTCCCCCGCCCTGTGCAGCTCTCTGCACTGGGCTGTAACCTGGGCGATCAGAAAACAGTTGGGAAGAGTTTCTGTGCCCACTTGAAAGGGAGTGATTCTCCCATCCCCCTCCCTGGGAAGGAGCAGAAAGCAATAATTTGCGATGCCCCCGCCTGCTGGGTTTTGGTCTCTCGGTGCGCCCTGCCTGGCGCAGGTCAAATCTCCTCTGGAGAGGGATTGGGGGAGTGCTCCCTATTGCTGCAGACAGGGGAGGAGAAACAAACGGTTCACTAAAGAAGGGAGAAGAAATTTCACCTCGTTGGATTATTAAGGTCCTGTATTCCCCCTGTGCCCAGTCGCTTGGAAATGGAGGGTGGCTCCAAGCCTTGAGGTCCCCAAAATGATGTCCTCTCCCTCAGATTAAAGGCAGAATTTAAGGGCTGGGTCTGCATTTCAGGCTGCTTTTAGTCTCCGTTTATTTACATCCTCTTCAAAGCATTAATAACCAAACCGTTTTTGTCTTCCTGAGACCCATCTCAGTGAAAGGAAAGACTGGTCTGTGGCCGTAGGTAGTAGACGTAAGTGTTTGACCATAAACACGCTACTTTTGGAGTCACTTATTTAAAATGTAGAGTAAAAATTGTAATTTCCCTCTTTTGTCCTTTAGAGATTCTAAAAATGGCGGCCTCAGGCTGATGTTGTGGTAATCTAATCAGCTTGGGTCCTCCACACCCCATGCAGTGCGTTTGTCTGCAGCATATTACAGGTTTATTATGCTTAAATGAAAAGCCCAGTTTTTTTCCAATCTTGTACAAAACATATCTTGACTTTACTAGGATTAAAATGCAGTGTTCCAGCTGATTAATTTTATTGGTCGTGTGTGTGAAAGGCAAATGAACGAGACCACTTTTGCAGTGGGGGGGGAGAGGACAGACTCAAGCAGCTTCTTGGGGTGTGTGCGTTTCCTTGAGGTTATATGCATGCCATGCTAATCTCGCTTTCTGTTTTAAAAATAATTTGGACAAGTTCCTGTCTCTACTAATTAATTGAAAGCTGGCTGGGAGTATAATCTAGTGCTAACACAAAGACTGCTAATATTTATCAAATAAAGACAAAAGTTAGAACTACCAGATTCTTAGATCTCTCGTTTGTGAATGTCATATTCACTTTCATTCAGTAACACACCTTCTTTACGGGAGACAGTGGTCTTCATTGGCGATGCTGATAGTTTGAGAATATGAGAGTGCTATTTTGAGAATTAATATTCAAGGAGGCTTGCAGACAGAATTAAAAGCTGTTACTTTGCTGCTTTGGGTTTAAAGTTTGCATATGTGTAATTATTTGGCATGAGAATCTTTTAAATTCACTAAAGTCATATTTTGACGTACAGAAAAAGTGAAACTCGTTCCTTCTCTCTCCTTTCCCAAATGAAATATGAGCCTTTTAGTATCACCACTATAAATATGCTACAGTGTGCGTGTGTGGGAAGTGAGGGGGGGCAGGATGGGGCAGGGACTTATTCTTTGGTAGGTAATATATTGAGCACAGTTGTGATCTCCAGATCTTATTGCAAATATGGAAGCCTGTTGGGGGTTTAGTATGGGTAAGCTTCAGTTTTAAAAAGGTAAATGCAAATTTTGTCACTTTTGGACCAGTCTGTAAATTTTGTCCCTACTATAATGAGGGAAAAGTTTCCATTCTAATATATCGTTGGAATGTTCTGGATCTAGAGAAACAACAACAAAAAGATTTCTATTAAAATGGCATTTTTCTTTTAACTTAAAGAATTGAGCAGTGTTATTTCTAGGAGAGTTGATAGTCTTTCCTTTAGGTATGTATCATTTGAACAGTGAGATTGGGGGTAAGACCTGTGTTACAGGTTAATGCGCACCTTCCTTGTATTGAGGCCAAATACTGAGTGTCTGGAACACTTCAAGTAATGTGTTAATGATCTAGTAATGCATGCCCCATCGTATTTTAGTCCCATGATGATAGCATCTTTTAAAATTGAAATCATGTTTTATTTCACAGTATATATTTTAAAAAACAACAACTAGGGATTGTTAGAAGACTTGTGGTAAACTTCTGGGGGTTTCTAGATTAGAGAGATTTTCTGCTTTTTTTCCCCCTCTAGGTTTCTATTTTTTAATCAAGTGCATAAATTCCTAATAGTACTATGGTTTCTGTGAAAATATGAAGTGTCTGATTGGTTTTTGTCTCTCTAGGTAGTTGTTCCTATTTATGTGACCCTAGTTATGCTGAATTAGAAAACACTGGCAACATTTAATTTAAAATGAACAAAAATAGATCTAGAAGTAATTTGAACAGCTGGAACAAAAATTTGAAATTTCAAAAAATGCACAGCATTGTCTTTGTTAGCCGTAATTATTTTTGTACTATAAGACCTCCTTGGAAATTGGGAAATCTTCCAGAATCTTCCTCTGTGACCTTGGGTGAGTCACTTCAGTTCTCTATTTCTCACTTTCTCCATCTGTAAAATGGAGATAGTAATGCTTCCTTACCTTACAGGGCTCTTTTGAGGCTAAATTAATTTAAATGTTTTGAGGCACTGAGGTATCATGTTAATGATTTTCAGGGCAAAGTCTCTAAAGAAAACAAGAAATATATTTATGCCCTTCTTCCCCTTATCAAAAGGGGAGCCTTTGTGGGTTATACTGAAATCTTTAAAAGTTTTCATTTTAGGGAAATGTCCAATTGTGAATGAGAAATTTATCAGTATATCAGTATTCTTGAAATGGCAGACTTAATAGATGAATTAATATCTTTTTAGTAATTTGGGTTCCAGATCCTAAAACCATCTCTACCTCTGGGTAGCTGATTTCTATAGCATACATTTGATCATTAATCTGAAGGAGAACAATAATATTTTAAATTTTTTTTTTTTGAGAATTTGTCATAGTTCATGGTCTCAGATCTTATATATACATTATATATATGATCTGTGGTAAGGTTTTCATGTATAGAACTGAATTAGTATTTTGTTTGGAAATAATCTAAATTCTTGCCTAGATTCAAAGTTAAGACTTATGAAGTTTGAAGAATATATTTAAGCTTAATCCCACAAAGAATTAAATGCTAATTTTACGTACTAATATTGATGTTTTGACCATTTGTAGGGCAGAAAGTTAAGTGCCTCTGGCAAGTCTTGGAAGAGTGAGGGGGGTCTTTGTCCCAAGTAAACTTTAACCACTGAGTTAAGTGTTATATAATATACTCTACCAAAAAAAAAAATGGTCAGGAAAAAAAGTCTGGATGCACAAAAATGCTTAAGGGGCTTCCCTGCATCCTGACTTAAATAGCAGACTGAAGCTTTTAAATTGGTTGCTGGTTTTGTGATGCCAGCATAACCTATATTTGTACTGGTCTCAACATTTTGAGATTGGTATCCCAAACAAGTTAAAAACAGTACCTGGTCCAACGTCACAACCTGATAAAAATGTGGTAAAAATGGTACCAGGATTTAAATGAACCTTCAGTTTTATAGGGATGGTTCTTCCTTATTTGGGCATCTGTTGGTTGCTGACTAGATCTCCTAAGAGTCTGTATCACTGTTCTCTAGACTTGGAAAGCTATGTCAAGTTCATTGGACCTTCCATACACATACATTGTAGGCTTCTCTAGAATTATAGTCATATTAATGTTGTTTCATTTCTATTCTTACTAGCCAGAAAACTAAAAGGTACCTCAGCAGAAGTTAAACTTGTCTCCTGAAATAACATCTGCAGATCCATAATCATGTGCAGGAAAAAAATTGTAACTACGATAGAAAAAATGTAATAATAATTTCTCCTGCTACCTTTAGAGCCTGATTAAGATGGAGTACAACAAAAATGTATTTGAAAAATGATCATGGGCCTTCATAAACAGGAACTGGCTATCACAGAAACATTTTGGTTATCTTGCAGAATTTCTTATACAGTTTTTTTAAGATTCCTGTGCTGATAATTAGCTGGAGGAGCTCTCAGAGTACTCCCATGGATTTATTAATGCATTATAAAATGGTAAAAAGTCATCTTTATTATTTCAGTGAACCATAGAGACTGTAGTTTATTATATTATATTTTTACTGTTTGAGGATTTTTATTTATTTCTCTTTTTTTCTAAATAAGAATGTAAGAAAGTAGCTTACCAAGGCCTGCATAAATTCAAAGAGTACTTTCTTCCACGGGCCAAATGAACTTTTTGCTGTACATCCTATATGTTTTGAAAGGGTGAAGTACTTTGAACCCCCTGCACAGGCAAAGCGTGTTTAATGGTTTACGTCTATTACTTAAAGGGAAAACCACCATTTTTAAATATTCTCCTTCACTTGGGTAGAAATTTTGCCTGGGAATTGCTGGGTAGTTAGTATTTTTGTTTTGTTTTGTTTTTTGAAAGTCAGTTTACACATACAAGTACCAAAATACAGGCATGAAGTCCAGTTTTAAGGCAAGAATTTCCAAAGATATTTTTAATTTACTTTTAATATCTGTCACAGCAAAAGTTCTGCTATGAAGATGGTGTTTTCATTATTCCTGTGGCCTTGGTGGCTTTTCTGGGGAGCTTGGGTAAAATGTAATTTAGGTCATCTTTGATCACTTTTTTTGACTCCATAAATGAAATTATTGTGAAAACTAACTCAGATCAGGGTATGACTAATTTTAATGAGCTTTTTATGCATATTGTATAATTAAAAATAGCAACTACATTAATGTATGTTAAAATAGATGTAAATATCTGCATAAATTTAGCAAGATGATAATGAAAACCATGCAATATACTTTTCAAATGAAAACTTGAAACAGTTGAGAAGCAAGATTTTAATATTTTCAAATAATTTTATATAGTTATGAATTGGTTGTAATACTGATTTTTATTTATTTATTTATTTTTCCTCCCGCCCCCTCCAATTTGACCAGTTCTGGCAATATTCTGTTGCATTTGATTGTGAATTTTCTTAACTTTCATTTTGTCCCTGCTAGTCAGAGGGAAATTATGCCTAACTACTAAGTGTGTGGTTGTAAGGGAGCCATGCTTAAAGCCATCTGTCTGTTAAACTAGACAACTGATATTCCATGCCTAGACAGCTGATCATACCTTAACAGTTGGTTTAGATGGACTCTTTCACTACTGTGAAAATATTTTATTGCTGTTGCTACTTAATTTGAAAATTAGGATTGTAATATTGCAGAGAAGTATTTTTGTGGGTAGTTTCACAGATTCACAGAAGTTTTGATTGTTCTAGAACAGTTGGAAGCCAACCTTTTCGGCAGATATGCTACAAATTAGCTTCTTATCCTGCCCAAATGCTACTCTACTTCCCTTGCTCTTGCCCTATCTGCTGTTCTGCTTGCTGTTCCCTGCCCTGTCTGCTGTAGTGCTGCCTGTTCCCTCCCCAGTTTGCTGTGTGCCACACCCAAAGGCTCCCCATGCTGCATGTGACACCCAGTTCAAAAAAAATGGAGAGAAGTTACAGCTCTTCCCCTCAACTCTGGGTTTAGTTTTTTTGGCTTGCTCTTTGCTTAGAATGCAGTTTTGAAATAAGAGCTTGTTGACCTGAGAATAAAAAAAACCCCTCTTTATATCTTTCTATTTTTTTTATTTAAAAAGTAGCAATTATCTCAAAGGTTATTGGGATAGAGTTCCTCTTTTGGAGCTGGAATTTCAGTTTTCAGTTTCAACTGTAAGCATCTGATGAAACTGTTCATTTAACACATAATAATTGGAAAATTAAAAATAATCCCTGGAGGAAAAGCTATCTACTTTCACTTTTGAGCAGTCATTCACTTCCTGTTCCCTATGTTAAAAGTTGCATCTTATGCTTGCGTTGTTACTCTCAAATAAATTTTGTTACTGTTTGAGATTATGATAAAATGATTTCAGCCCAAAATGATGCTTCCACAGTTGATTAAAAACAACAACAAAAAAACCTATAACCAATCCAGTATATGGCTATCAAGAAATAACTCAGAGCTATTTGGGACCATAGTTTAGCTGCTGAAAATAGAGAGGAAGCTTTAAACAGCCATGAAAGATGAAAAACTTTTGAAGAGTTAAAAATTTAGTTTTCCTAGTTTAATCATTAAGCTTTCCTCCAACTTCTGAAAACTGATGAGATGAAAGTGGGAGTTTCAATCCAGGATCCATTCAAGTAAAATGCTGCTTAAAAGAAAGGGAAAACTTTATGTGTAGCGATCTGCATAAGTGGAAAGAACTGTAAAGTAAAAGAGAAAAAGATTTAATTGAATGGTCAGGTTTTAAGCTATTTTATGTGCGTAATATATTAGTAATTAGTGAAACAAATCGCATTGGTTGCTCACAAGATCTGAAACACTTACGTTGTTTCATCCAATTTTAATTGTAGCTAGCTAGTGAATATTGTAAAAACCTGGATTTTCTCCTGTCACATTAATATGAATACATTCTTAATCAGCAGCTATTCACTGTAGGAAAAAGGCATTTGAAAATTGATACTTAAAATATAATTTTTCAGAGGTTTATTATAATTAAGACCCTTCCATGGCAGCATTAGGTAGATGTTATGAAAAATAGCACAGTAATAGAGATGTAACTTGCTGGGCCTGCTTATTGAACACTGCGTAAAGATGGCTGTTGAAGTGCCTGATTTCAAATGTTAATTGTGAATAATGAGAAACAATAAATACTAATGAATGTAGTTAATTTTACTTCTAGAGAAGTTTTTGAATGTATAATATAACTTTTTAGGGAACAGTTTTGTGAATATCTTTAAACTGTTCTCCTGTAGTCGACAAATTCACTGAGATGTGAGAATTATATTTGGAATGAAATCAATATTTTTTTTCATTTATTAGATAGTTAAATTGATTAGCTTGATGTTTGCTACTAGAAATTTTTATTTTAGAGGAATTCTGCGTCTAATGGTACTAGAAAAGAGGTGAGACACCAAGTTTATTGTGAGAGATTAGATAAGTTTAATATTAATCAATTGGTATTTTCTGCAAATTAATAAAGAACAAAACTTGGCATTGTGCATTTTGTTATATTTATTTTCCCTCGCAGTAGATTGTCCTGGTAGAAATATAACACCTGTTTGTGGTTTTAAGCCCCGTTCAGGTGTTATGTATCTACTGGGAGAATTGTTGCTCTCCTCTTAGAAACTACAAGAAGTACACTTCTTTGAATTTATCATGGGGGGGGGAATATATCCCCTCCAGGATAAATTTGCATGTCAACTTGGAAGATCTTTGCTAAAGACTCTTATGCAAGAATGAGCACTCTTATACTTCTTTTCTTGATGATTTCTGAATGTTGGATGGAGCTTCAAGATAAATGGACCTTCTTTGAGAAAGAGAGAGCGTGTGGGATTTTTTCCTCCTTGAGACATTTAATAATTCTTAACAATTTTAGGGAGCTTGAAATTATGGCTGGAGACATGCTGTCGGGCTTATATTCCCTTTCCTTTTTTCTTTTTTGTTGGCTTCTGTAGAGAATGAGTGGCAATAAACTGAGGTTTTAAAATCAAAGAGCCAACTCTCTTCAATTACCTTCACTCTTTCTCTGAACTCTTTTTCGTTCTATTTGTCCCTTCCTTGATGCCTGCTGAGCTGATTCACTTATTCTCATTCATTCCATAGCTCATGTTTTTATTTCCTTTCTACTCTTCCCTCTTTTCCTCCACTACTCTTTCCCCCCCCCCCCTTCTTCTTAGCTCCTTTCAGTGTCATTCTTCTTCTTGGGGGAGAATGGGGAGGAAGTAAGAAGAGAGAAAAAATAAAGGGAAACCCTGAAAGCCTTCTAATGGACAGGTAGAAATCTCTAGAGAAATACATATTTAATTCCTTTCACCTGTTCCTGCATTAGTCCCATGTCTAATGGAGGGGCCCGTAGATATCTAGATCAGGGGTTCCCAACCTTTTTATGCTGCAGACAGGCAAACCATGAACTGAAAGTGACCGCAGACCAGCAGTAACCGGCACACTGCGGGCAGACAGCCAATCCTTTTTATACTTGGTGTACCAGGCTGTGGCTTGGAGGGTTGGCAACCCCTGGTCTAGATGAAGAGTGACCAATTTGTGGTATGCATGCCACTCTTGGTGCAAGCAGCCTCTGTGTGGGCACATGGCAGACTGGGGTGGGGACATTTAACACAGTGGCAGATGGAGCAGGGGGCAAAAAACAGAGCAACAGGTTGAAATGAGAAGCATGGCGAATGAAGCGGAAAGCAAATCGGATCAAATCAGATCAGGCAGGGAGCACACGGCAGGAAGCAGAAAGTGGAGCAGCTGATTTTGCATGGAAAGGGGTTTGGAGTGATACGTGGGAAGGGTGTGGGGCTATCTTGTGGCATGCTTGCCAAAAAAGTTGCCTGCACTGGCCTAGATGATAATGAAGTGGGCCTTGGAGCCTAGAGGAAACTAGCTTCCCTCTATGCCAGTTGCTGGGATTAATTAACAGCTGAATAACTGATGTAAGATTGCAGGAGAAAGAGGGTAAAAGACTCTTCAGGAGTAGGCTTCTGAGGATGGGATTAGTCATTTTGCTTTTGACTTGCTTATAAGTCATGTTAAGGGTCTTGCAACTTCTTAGTAACATTCTGTAATCAATAGTGATGGTATTGCTCTGTGTGCGTGTTAGGGATGTAAGTATCCTTTAAAAATTATCAGTTTAACCTCTTCTAATGATATTGGTTAAACGATAGCTCATTCCTAGTTTAGTGACCTCCAGCAGAAATAGCCCTGACCTCTTACGTCTTTGTTGTGTGCCTGGTGCTGTGCTGCCTTCCCCTTCCCTTCCTGGGGTTCTGTTGTGCCTTACTGCTGCAGCAGCAAGACTCCCAGCCCCACGGTTGCTCCCCACAGTAGTGGGGCCTGGGCAGGGTGACAGACTCCCTGCGCCTCCTTCCACACCTGTACTGCAGTGGCCTGGACATGGACAGCTCCTCTGTGCTTCCTGACAGGGCCTTCCCCAGCTGGCCCCAGGGAGGGTGTTCCAGTCCCAGTGGAGCATCCTCCAGCAGGTGTGCTGCATCCCTTCCCCTCTCCCATCTGTGGGACATACAAAGCAGTGATTCCCTCAGAAAGAAAGAAAAAAACCCCCAAATTATAAGTCCTAAAGTTGGAAGGGAGGCACCAGCCCACTGTGTAGTTTAACAACAGAGAAGTATGGTCTAAATGCCGACTGTCTGAAAATAATGTACAGATACATTGAAAAAAGTCAGTTTGTCTGAGCAGCTTGCTTCTCCAATGCTGATGAATAGAAAAAGCATTGTACAAGGGAGGAAATAAAAATACCCATCTTTTCTAGTAATATTTAACTTTGGGTTTATCTCCATTCCCTATAAAAGTGCTTTTGTTCTTTGCTCACTCCCTATTATACAAATAGATTACTCCAGGTAATTATACCCCACTTACCTCCATCTTCTCTCCCCATAGTTAACATGCAATTTTTACTTATACTTCTTCAGTCTTGCAAGTTAACTTCCTCTGAGAACATGTGCGAAGGAAGATGATATGCTTTGCTCAGATGTTCCATTAAGCAGTTTGCTTTTTTGTAGAGGTCAGGAAACAAAGTGTGTTTCACAGAAAATTTAGGAGTGAATATTATTCTAAAATTGGAACACTTAAAATGTCTGTTTGGCTTACCAAGTATGAATAAGCCCATTAATGCTTCTCTCCAAGGTCCATCATAACACTCAGTTAAAGAAATATATAAGCCATCGTACTCTTTCAGCCACCTGACAGTCTTTCCTTAAGTTGTAGATATTAGATGTATCTGGAGCCTAGAAGGGTATGGTTGCTGCAGTTTCCTCAAGTCACTTTTCAGCTAATAAAGTGTATACTCTCTGTTTTGAAAAGATGCAAGTTGGATGTGGAATGAGGATGGCAAATTGATGTGCAAGTCACCAGATCTTCAAATGGTGCTGATGCTAGGGCATAAATTAGGTGCATGCCTATTTGTGTAGAGAAACTTAAGACTCTTCTGTTTCCATCCCATACTTTTCCCCCTCTCAAACATATAACCAGAATTATTGTTGCTTTTCTCCCTCTAGGCCCTTCCTTATATTTCTTGGAGAGAACTTTCTAGTAATACAGTGCATTATGAGTCCCTCTTGAAAACTGCGGAAGATCTTAGGATAAGATCTTTCAATTACTGTAAATATTCTAATGCTTTAAAATACCTAAAATGTATGTGGTCCTACCTAGTTGTTTATAGTATATTATAGAAGATGTAGGTTTTTTCCAGCAGAAAGCTGCATCCTTCAGTACCTTCATTTGGTTCTGCCTTCTGTACATGGTAGTCTAAACCGGTAGTGTTCAACTCATTTGGCCACATGGACCAGATGAGTGGTGTGGGGACAGTCTGTCATCTGGCCTGTCGGGCTGGAATCTGGTGGCAACATTAATTGCTGCAACTCCCAGAACCATAGCAGCTGCCACTCCTTTCACCACCAAATTTCTGGCCCTGCAGGCACCCTTGCAAGTTGGATGATGTGACTTCATGCTGTGGATCTGGCCCATAAGGCTCCCTATGGGTCAGGATTAGCAGTGGCAGCATTTTATAAAGGTGCATATGCCCCCTGCCTTCTGACTGACTTCAGATGCACATGGCTAACTGCCTCATGCAGCGCCATGGGCCACATCTGGCCTGCAGGCTATGTCTTAGTCATCCCTGGCCTAAATTATCATCTCAGTGTTCTTGGGCTTTTCTTCCCTAATTAAGAGGCTGGAATATTTCTTGCTATCCACCTAGCTTGTTAGAGGTCAGTATAGTTTCAAAGTTGGTAGGGTCAGAAGGACCTGAGCAGATCATCAAGTCCAACCCCCTGCCATGGCAGAAAAAAGTACTGGGGTCAAACGACCCCAGCAAGGTGTACATCTAGCCTCCTCTTAAAGACCGCCAGGGTAGGAGCCAGCACCACTTCTCTTGGAAGTTGGTTCCAGATCCTAGCCGCCCTGACAGTGAAGTAGCGCCTCCTGATGTCTAGTCTGAATCTACCCTCTGCCAGCTTGTGACTGTTATTTCTAGTCACTCATGGTAGTGCTCGGGGAAACGGGGACTCCCCCAATGCCTGCTGGTCCCCTCTGACTAGTTTGTAACAGGCCACTAAATCCCCCCTCAGCCTTCTCTTGTGGAGGCTGAACAGGTTCAGGTCCCTTAGCCTCTCCTCGTAGGGCCTGCCCTGCTGCCCCCTGATCATGCGAATGGCCCTCCTCTGGATCCTCTCCATGTATCTTTTCTCAAATTATGGATTGATCAGTTACTGTAGAAGGTATGAAGTTCTACAGTATGGAACATTATAGGAGCAAATCAGGGATTCTTTACTAAAGTATAGCTCTTTCAGATTTTCTTTGATGCAATCAAAAGATCTATTAGTGGCGATTGCATGTAACTGCTAACAGACTGTTGATTTCATTTGCTTTCCAAGAATACAATTTCTTCGAATCCTTATTGTCCTGCTGTGCAGATTTTTACTAACTGAGTCTCAAGTCCTGTGTGTGGCCAAAAGCTCATTGTTCTATATGTAAATGAAGGAGTACCAAATTGGCATTTCAAAACTTAGTTTGTTTCTTTGCCCTTCCTTCTATAAAGAACTAGCATGTTTGAAAAGGTGTATGTGTTAGACATTCAGGTCTTGCATGATCTGAAAAAATATGGCTGTCTGGAGAACGACAAAATTTCTAATATGTTAAGTACATGAAACCTGATTAAAGATATATGTGAACTTTATTTAAACTATTCAGTTTTTACTCTTATTTAGCTAAGGTAATGACATAAGTTCTCTTTTAAGGCTATAATATTCCCCACCCCCTCAAGCATAAGAATAAATAGTAAAAATAAGACAGAAATTTTAAAGTAGAAATAAAACACAGATTTGTAACAAACAAGGTGAAAATGACTGGAAAAAGCAACTAAGGGAAGTAGTGGAATCTGTCTTTTTAAAGTTTTTAGATCCAGTCTTTCTGGAGGATTCTGCTTCAGTTAGGATCAGTAGAGGGCTTGCTATAAGAATTGCTGTTTGACCTTTTGTGTCCTGTGTTTTATAGGTAGTCCCTTCTGGTCTTGCCAACTTTGCATAGATTCAGAGTTTCTATTTAATATCTAAATGGCCCTTCAACAAAAATAGGGATGGGAAGTGTGATACACTATTTCTGATGTCTTGCCTATGTAAGAAAAATGCATCTATTTGGAGAGTCTTTACATTTGAGTGCCTTTTGCCATCTAGAACTAGAAATTACCACTTTGAAGGGACATCAGCTTGAAATTCACCATTAAGATCTTGTGTCGCACCTTTCTGTAAGTCCCTCTCCCAGTTTTATGATAAACTTTCCATGCTTTTTCTCTTGTTATATAATAGCAATTTTTCTATGATTGTCAAGTTTTGCATCTGTATGCACACACTGGAAGGAGGAGAGCCCTGTTGTTGCTGTCCATAAAGTGCACCAGCAAGTCCTTTACACTGCCTTCATGCAGCTTTACCAGTGCAAAATCTTCTCTTCAGTTCCATGTCTGCTCCAGAAATACTGTGTATTATTTAATATAATAAAGGAAATCAGAATTTTGGAATAAACAATACATAGAGGCAATAGAAATCTAGTTAATACAAAACCATGGAAACCTGTTTGCTGTCTGTCTGTAAGAAGGGAAGAATTTCCCAGCCGTCAGGCACCTGGAAGTGGTTAATTGGTAGACTACGGAACATTATGGAAATGGCACACAGAGACTAGCTAGCAAAATATATGGTACCCTCTAGTTTTCCATCTCAAACTTATAACCCATAGCTGTTCCATCCAGCATTTGTCTTGTGAGAAACTGGACTTCTTTCTCTCCTCTCTCTCCCCTTGTGGTCCTGGAAAAAAATATGAGAGGAAGAAGAATCTGCTAGCTCTACTGAAAAAGCAGTCCTGAGGCCTCAGCCAGTTCTCCAACCTTCTCCCCCCTCTCCACACATGCACACTCCTCTCCCTGTTTTATACAGCCCATCGAAGTAAAAGGAGCATCAGGATTGGGACTAAAAAATGTTAATGTATTTTGTATTTTGAAAACTAATTGACCTGCATGTGTGCTACATTTGAATTCTTCCACTTCCATGTGGTGCCAGGCTAAGTGAAAGCGGGAGAAGAGGGTTCTAAATGCATTCTACTGTCACAGACTGGTATTAAAAGGACACAGAACCACAGGATGCATGTGAACTTCATTAGATCCCAAGAATAATATTGTGTATGCAGAATATCTTGGTGACAATGAGTAACTTAGTTGCTAAAGCTTAAATGGATTTTAAAGCCTCAAAGATTTAATAGTTTGCAATCTAAACATGTTTTGATCCATTTCCATTTTAATCTTTTGGAGGAAAGGAGATTCCAAAAAGAAAAAACATAGCACTGTGATTAAACTTAAGGGAGGGTGATCTCAAAATAACAAGACTCAGATGCAAGGAAACTAATATCCTAGACTTGTTATGGAAGTTACATAAGAATGCCATAGTTAAGTCACTTAACTCATGCATTTATGCTAAATTAAGAAGAGCTGGTGATGCAGGAATGCAAGACTTAAAGTTTATATGCTTGAATGATAAGGTTCAAAGAGATTATTTCTAATAAACTAAAATCCTTCAAAGGCTGAAAATCCAGTCCAGATAAAGTCAATAAAAGAAGTGCATGCAGTTTACCTTGCATAATTTAATATGAAAATTTGAAGTAGGAGGTCAAAGAGGAGATTTGAAAGGCAATTAGGAAAAAAACCCGACCCTTTTCTTAACCTATCAATTCTCTTACTTTTTTTTAATATTAAAGGGGGGTAGTAAAGGAGGGTAGAGAAACTTCATAAAAGCTAAATGGCTTCCTTTTATTAGTTTTTCAGAAAATAGGATATTTAAGGGGCCTGACTGTTTTATGTAATAAAGATGGGGTACTGACAGGCTAATAGCAGCAAGGAAATGTTGGAACAAATTAGTAAATTAGACACAACTACTGAGAACTTCCAAATTAAATAATTGTAATAATAATTAAATGTGTAATTTTTGTAAGAGCTTTGTTTTGTTGGATATTATGTTAGTCCTCCACATAACATTTTACTTGTCTAACAAAGAAACATATAGCATGGTTCTAGAAAATGTGGACCAGTTATTTTTTAGTACTGGGTAATTTAGTTGGACTGATAGGTTCATTTGGAATAAAAAGATAAAATGACTGAGCAGTCTATTACTACTTGAAATGTTGCAGTAAAATACTGCATAAAATAGTGGGATTATGTATGTTGTGTATTGTATTTGGGTTTCAACAGGACTCTTCCCTCTCCCCAGTTTCTTTTTTTTTAATAGCAAAATGTATAATTCATGTATGGAACTCTTTAACTTAAAATGGTATGTTTGGGGAAAATTGGGTTGAAAACATTTAAACATGAAAACATTCACAATGTTGAGAGCTTTTACTGTGAGACTAGATAATAATCCAATTACTAAATAATGGGGATTGGGAAGAGCCTTTCCCTGTGGGTAGGCTATTCATTATTTATTCTCTACAGGGTTTGTTACATCTGCTGGACTACTAGCCTCATCCAGTATGGCGATTCCTGTAGTCCAAGCACCTGCTTTGGAGAGTTGTGTAAAGAACCATAAGATGGACACCTTGGGAATATTACAGTGCAACACATGGGACATTTCTGGGTCTGGACATGGCGTAAATGATTCCTCCCTTCTCTCCTTGAGATTCCACTGCCCGCTATCCAAAATGACAGTTTTCAACATGTTATGGTATTTTCGGGACATAGCCTGCAGCCATAGCTGCAACAGTGCACTTTTGTCTAGTGCAGATGGACCCTGTACTTGAGATTTTTTTCCTTTAGGTTGAGTGCTTGGTGTAAAAGAGAAATGTCAAAATATTGGCAATACGGTACCCTCTTCTTTGAAGAATATCATTGCAAGCAACGCAAATTTTGTTCTCTGAGCTAGCTGCTGGTGACTGAATACCACATTATTTTGCAGCAGCTGTTCCTGGTTGGAGTAACATTGGAGGGTTCTGCATCCTGGTCTTTTTGCTGAAGAAAGAAGGTTGGTATGTCCTGAAATCTTAAGATGGTAATCAGTAGCAGGCCAAGCCTTTGAGAGTCTTGTGCAAAGGTTCATTTCTGGGCCCCCATGCTCTTTACTAGATAACCACACCAAAATAATTGTAATGCATCTGGGGCCCCTTTTAGTAGCCCCTTGCAAGGAATTGGAGCTGGCACTGTCCTACCACCACCCCTGTGGTAATAATAAATGAAGAATCCTTGATGATCAATTTTTTTGTGAAAAGTCAAATGTCAGAGATTGATATATTTTACACTTTGTGTAACTGAGATCTTTCTCCTTCCCTTAAAAAGAAAATTCATCTGTTGTAATGTTGTCTGGCAAAATGCATTGAAGTTCATCACTTCTCTTGCTTTATACAAAATGGTTGAAATCTGGCCAAGAACTAAATGAACCAGCGTACCACTAGAAGACTTAAATGTAAATTGCTTGCTATGGAAAAGGCAAGAAAATGGACACTTTTTTTTTCTCCTGACTTTGCTGCCTCGTGTTTACATTTTTAATACTGAATTTGTGCTGCTGTTGCCTTTGTCCCTCCACCCCTCTGCACTCTGTTGTGCTGAGTGCTTCCTGGTTGACTTCCTGTGGCTGTGGCAGTGAATTCAGTCCAGACCTTAGGCACCCGGTAGTATGCAAGTAGGTTACTTTAAGCCACACATTTGTAATAAAAAAATCTATATATACCTTCATAAAATGAATAGGCTCTCTTCCTTCTTTAGTAAACACTTTGAATGGTAGTTTATTAGTTTTGTGATTCTGTGGCTTACCAGTTTTCCTCCCTATATAATATTGCCCAGGCAGACTCACTAATGTTCACTTTTTGGCTAAAAGATTGAATAACTTGAGCTTTTTTGCAAGTTGTATTTAGGGTCAAGAATTAATTTTACCCTGCAGGCAGATTGGTATGGACTGTGGGGTTTTTGTTTTCTTCTAGTGGGGGGCATGGCCACCTACACAGGATCTCTTGAGCATATATTAACATCATTTCATAGAAGGAGGACGTTGGCTGCTGTGGTTCCCCTGCCCTGCCTGTGGGAGGTTAGGGTGCTAGGCCTGTGTTGTCAGAGTTGAGGGTAGTCTTACGTAGATCTTAGATTATGATCATATGGCATAGTTTGGATAGGAATGAATCCTGCCTGAGGCAGAGGGTTGGACTAGGTCAGTGTTTCTTAACATGTGGGTGGTGACCTAAAAGTGGATCACAAGAATATATGAAAGGGTTGTGAATAAACTTTAAAAATGCATTCTCCTTTAAAGGAGAAAAATGTGGGAAACTGGGAAGGTATGGGGGGGCATGTGCCCCCAGATCCGTGCAGGGCAGGGTGGGCTGTTGCTGGGGGGCTGGGGCTGTGCCAGGTTCTTTCTGCCGGGGGCTAGGCTGGGTTGTGCTCGGGGCAGGCAGCAGCACTGGGAGTGGGGGTTGGGGGCCTACGGTGGATTTTGAGGTGGCTGCAGTGTGTGTCCCCCCACCCCATCTCCCCTCTCCTGTCCCCTCCTCCCAGAGGTGCCACTGCCCAGCCCGAGCACAGCCTGGCCCAGCCCCCAGGGAAGATCCTGGCGCAGTGGCAGCCAACTGACACGTGAAGATCTATGGGATGCCTTCCTGGGGTGCATGCAGTGGTGGGAGCGGCCCCCTCACCGATGCCCCCTGGACAAGCCGCAGCTCCATCCCATGCCCCACCCCAGCTGGGCATCACCTGCTCCAGCCCCACTCCCTCCCTCACCACAGGGGACTCGATGTGGCTCCCCCCAATGCCCCTTCCCTTGCCTGTCCCCTTCCACCGCAACAGACATACCAGCTGGCCACTACTCTTCAAGCTGCTGGCCTCTGTATGGGAAATCAAATCGATATCAGCTGATATGCCTCCTTAAAAACTGGCTATTAGTATTGGCTTAAAAAATCTCTATCCATGCATTCCTGCTCTTTCTGCATTTCATTTGCTGACGCAGGCTTTCCAGATGTTTCAGATTTATTTTCTGACTGTCTGGATTGGTAACACCAAAACTGACTGAAAAAGCAAAGTTCCACCCAGAGTATAAGTATAAAATGTTACAAGTGAGGTGCTCTTTTTCAGCCACTATTTCTTATTAAGTTTTCTAGATATGCTCTGGTAACTTCTCAAAACCAACAGCTCAGCTTCATCTGTAAATAAATGAGTAGTAAAGTCACCAGGGAATTATGCTTCATCCAAGAAGCACAGCTAAGTAAACTATACTGCACTTATTCAGTATGAAAGCGCTGCAGATAATGGATCTGAAGTATACCCCTACAAGTAAACACAGATATTCATTTGAATACTATACCTTGCTTCTTCCACCAAGGGAAGCTGGATAAGTTAATGGTCATTAGGTATACATTCACTTGTTACTGCAGTTTGTGGAGTGGAGAAAGGTGCATCGTGCTATTTGTGCATGTCTCTCCAGCTCCCTCTAATCCAGCTGTTCCCAATGCAGTGTCCACGGTGCTATGCTGCCCCCCAAGGTTTATTTCAGGTGCCTGCACGCATTTTCACAAGCAATAAAAATCGTCATTCCAACAAAAAATGCTGTCACTGCCAGTTGAACTCAGAACAGCAACATTTCAGCATTTTTTTTTTTCACAGGCTGTATGCAAAGGCCGCCAAAATGAGAGCAAGTCAGTCTGAAAGATGCAGTGACAGAGTGGTGCTTACTACTCCCTTCCCCAAATGAAAGT
>NW_017729008.1:15972910-15975294 GCF_001723915.1 Gavialis gangeticus | reverse complement strand
TTTTTTTCACAGGCTGTATGCAAAGGCCGCCAAAATGAGAGCAAGTCAGTCTGAAAGATGCAGTGACAGAGTGGTGCTTACTACTCCCTTCCCCAAATGAAAGTATGCGCATATCCAGGATTCTAAATTCTAAACTTTAATATTCATATTGGCGCCTGCTGCTTTTTCTTGTAAATTTGAATGTGCCCTTGGGCGCACAAACGTTTGGAACACCTGGTATGGAGGTGAAGGACAAGGGAGAAGGTGAGGGAAAGTAATGAGGATGTTGGAAGCATGGAAGCGGGACTTCATTTCTGTAGAAGTCTTTGTCTTTTATAGAGATTTACCTCTCATAGCTGTGTTGGCTCTACAGTGTTAGGATAAAAAGTAGCAAGCTTGTCTTTGTTGGTATATACAGTATTGATGATAATATAGCACAGTAAATAACACTCAGAGTTGTACCTGAATAAATGTCATCCTTCTTTATTAGGAAAATTTTGGTTCTTAAGCAGGTGTAGGTTATTATACTGTACCCTCTCAAACCTTTATCTTCTTTCAGTTAAATCCATTTGAATCTTTAACTAAGCGACTTTACATTTTCTGTTTTGTATCTTTTTGCTTTTTAAAAAAGTACAGTAATAGTATTAAGTAGAAGAACATTCCTGGAAGTATCAACAGTCAGTTTGTGTTCACGTGTGTATAATCAGAAACCAAGTTTATATTTGAATGACTTAAACTTTTTTTTCATTAAAACAACTGTTGAATATAATCCTATAATTCTGTTTTGCTTATTTGGGTTTTAAATTACACTGCAGATGTAGGAAGAAAATTAAACCATCATAACAACATTCTCATTGCTTAGCTTATTTGCTGAAAATTGAGTGGGCAAAATGAGAATTGTGGCCATTTTATTTTTCTGTCTCTTGATGAGCTGTCTCATCTAAAGAAGGGTAATTATGATTGAAACTAGGTTTCTATAATTCTTATAATGTATTACTGGTATGATTTTCCTTGACAATCAAGGTGGCTTAAGTTAATTTAGTAGCTATTTTATGAGACTCTGCAGACAGTGTTTTACCATTTATTCTGTAATTTGCAGTTTGATCATCTAGTGTGTATAGTCAAGCTCAGTTTTTGCTTCAGACCTTTTTGAAATATAGAAAAAACTTTAAGGTGTGAAAAGTATTTTAAAAGGCATATAACCAGAGCTATTTTACTGCATATTTTAATTACTAATTCAAATCACCAAGCAACAAACCTTGATTTAAATGTGTAGTCTTTTTGGCTTCTTTAACATGTGGTATGGGTTTAGCTGGAAATTAGAATTCAATTAAAATTCACAGAAAAGCAGTCTTTTTAATAACTTGTACAAACTACAGTTAAGGTAGTTCTGTTTAGGGGGGGAAGGGGCATGATATACTGTTGAGCTGAATTTAGTTGAATAAACTGAAATTTAAAACGTTCTCTCTTCACTTGCACAAGAGACCGCTGGTTTCAACAGCTGATGTAGAACTTAAACCCTGCTTCCAGGTGGTCATCCAGTAACTTCAACCAGTTCAAGGCTTTAACATTCTTTCAAACGTAGGCAACAAATATGTACCATTTGAATTTTTTTTCCAGTGTAACTTAGAACCAAAAAGTACCATAACAACCCCTTAGCAAGATTATCTAAATATGCTATAATACAGAATTGCCTTCTTAAAATTATTTGATTTAATTACTTGTCTTATTTTTAAACAGGGTTTGTGGATGCACTTAGATGTTTGCAATGAGCACTGTGGCTGGCATGCCCCAGTGTTTTGGATACCAATGCATAGGACTCCGTAGTAATCGAATTTATCAGAAACGAACGTCATGAGCATAGTGATCCCATTGGGGGTTGATACAGCAGAACCTTCTTATTTGGAAATGGCTGCAGGCTCAGAGTAAGTATTTAAATATAACTAGTAAGTTTACTATTTTTTATTTTTGTGTGGGGACGCTTTGAAAAGAACTGAACATGACTTCCAAAAGCTTCTTAATTGTATCTGAATTTTAACAGTTATTTATATTCCTCTACTGTAGCTTCATGTCTGAAGTTCAATGGCCCCTCCTTTGGTGAGTAAAGGACTAGTGAAAGAACAGTATTTTAACACAGTTTGGTTTATTGAAAAATTATTTATTACGTCATATAGTAATAAGTTAGTGCTTATCATTTTTATTTCCTTCAGGGTTACAGTGATATTTTTGGTTGTATTTTAGACACATTATATAATTCAGTATGTCAAAGAGGAAACAATTATGAGAGATGGTGATAATCATGAAGGGGCATGTTCAAATAAAATGTTCATAGTTAAGCTCACATTTTTGCAATAATGCACCAGTATAAAAGCTGACAATACATTTTTTTTTTTTTTTTTTTTTCC
>NW_017729008.1:15957485-15972533 GCF_001723915.1 Gavialis gangeticus | reverse complement strand
ACCACTGCCAGCCCAGGCTTTAAGCAGCTGCTGCCAGCCACGGAGCCCAGGCTGTTCCCAACAGGTGGGTGGGAGGCTGCAATCCATGCTGCAAGCATACTGGGCTCTATGGGCTGGGTGCAGCTAGGAGGCTGCAAACAGCTGCTCTGGGCTTCGGCATGTCAGCACTCCAGCACCTTCCAAGGTAGTCATTGTGGCTTTTTGGCACTCCAACCAAAAAACATTGCCTACCCCTGAGTAGCATATACATATTGGCCATGATTTAAAGAAAATGGAATGGTTCAGTACCTTTTGGTCATCAGATCATTTATTTGTGAAAATTTGTTTATGGAAAACATAGTTAAAATCCAGTAAGAGACTTAAGATTTGGACTTAAACCTGTTTTATCTCCTTTGCTTTTGAAAGAGTTTACTTTTTTAAAACTTCTTGGTAGAATCTGTTGGAGACAGTGAAATATAGAATGTTCGTAATCTCTTCTTTAGTCTTTTTTCCCCACCCTATTTAACTCCTGAACAAATATTCAAGTTTTCATATGTTTGGATAGTATTAAGAATATATTTGCATGGTTTAAATGTTAGAACAGTAAACTAGACCTTGTTTTCACATCTCATTTTTCTATACTAGAGGTCTCCTTTTACAAAAAAACAACCAACCTTCATGAAGTAATAACTTTTTAATTTTAAGGTCACTGGGGGTCTCTTGTTTGATTTAGTTGAGACAGATCAAGTTACCTTTATAAACTTTTTATAAATGGCTTTTGTGTGAAGCCTTTTAGCATCACTCTTTAAATCAGGGGTGGGCAGTTATTTGGGTTGGAGGGCCACTTAAGGAGTTTTGGTGAGCTCTTACAAGAAGGGTGTGGGGGGGGAACTGATCCAGCCCATCCGCCTCGCACCCACTGCTGGCTAACCCTATCTGGGCCCATCTACCCTGCATCCACCACTGGGAGGCCAGACAGAATGGGTGGGCAGGGTCTCCTTGGAGACAGGCCCAGGACCCCCACAGGCAGGGTGCTCTCAGCCATGCGGATGGGGTGGGGCCATGGGTGGGTGGGGCCAGGATTGTGGGGCAGTGACAGCATGGGGCCAGGGCAGAGCTGTGATGCACTCCCTGTGTGTCCCTGCCCATGGAACTGGCATTCATTGCAGGGACGTGTGGGAAGCATATTGCCACTCTGCTCTGGGGACCCTGTTGCCGGGTGCAACTTCTTGCCTGCCCATGGTCCCATCCCATCTGCCCAGCCAAGTGTATCCTGCTCACAGGGGTCCCAGACCAGTGTCTATGGAGATCTTACCCACTCTGTGTGGCACCCCCAGCAATCTATCTGGGGTGCCTGGGCAGCAGGGCTTGGCCTGGCAGCAGTGGAGACACTGGCACTGGTAGCTGAGCAGAGTGAGCTGCCATTATGGGAGCTGCTGGGAAGCTGAGTCCAGGACCCCTGTGAGCAGGATAGGTTTGGCTGGGCAGATAGGATGGGACCATGGGCAGGGCCAGCCATACGCACCACGGCTCATGCCACAGCCCTGCTGTCTTGGTAGGGCCAAGGGGCCCACTGCAAACCAGATAGACTCTCTTGGTGGGCTGAATCCATCCCGCAGGCCGTATTTTGCCTGCTCCTCCTTTAAATAAAGGAGAATTCTTTTTCTTTCTTTTTTAAAGGGAGGCTTCTACTAGGTATCCAGAAAAGAAATGCTTTTCTGGTGCTGAACAAGTTCTAAGGAACTGAAGGTAACTTTACAGCTCTTTCTACTCTCCTACAGAAGTTCATCAATAGTGCCACCGACACCTACACAGTGTTTCATCACTAACTGCTGGTACAATTATGAACAAGGATTCTGGTTTTCTCTGATTAAAAAAAAAACAAAAAAACTCCAATTTTCAGATTAAAAAAAGTAACCCAAAATCCACATTTTTCTGTGATTAAACTGAAACGCTGCTATAGATAGATCTATCTTAGTGGTGTTTCATTTTAACCACAGAAAAATGTGGATTTTGAGTTACTACTTTTAATCCAAAAATTGGGGAGTTATTTTTTTTATCAGAGAAAATCAGGATCCCTGATTATGGAGCTCGGGGCTGGAAAAGTTGAAGGACAAGATTGTAAACTGTTTGTCAGTTGCTTTCTAGGACACCTCAGATAACTTAAAACCTGCTAGTGTTTGTGAAAATGCTGTTGGCTCTAAATTTGCCAGTGATTACACTTGAAGAAAGTTACTCAAGAAAAAGTGGAAGAAAGTCTTCCCCATCTGAGAAGACTTAACAAAAATTAGGCAGTAGCATCTTTCAGCAGATTTCCCTCCTATAAAGGTAGTACGTGTACTCTGGGTGAAACAAATCTGAGAGCCACTTAGATCTGGCTTGCAGTTGTTGATCTCTTGATTGAGTCATCAGATGAACAATTCATGGATGAAAGAAGTCATGAAGAGCTCTGCTTCAAGACTAGATGGCCCAGTGGGCCCACATGGTTGAGGCCCTCCAGTCAGTGGCTAGCATAGGCATGACGTGGCCAGAACCATGTCTGGTGCCTGCCTTTGATTCTCTAGCCTGAATGACTGGTATCCATTTGCAGCTGGATTGGTGGCCATATCAAAGTCTGAATTTAACTTCTGGTGCTCTAGCAATTACAGCTTTACAGCTTTACCATCTCATCCTTTACACAAGGGGGGGAAAGCTTTAAATGTAGAGGAAAAAAAGGAAAAAGCCAACAGTTTCATTTAGTTGTCTTGAATCATTCTGGGGGAAATCGTGTGTGGGCTAAAAACTAAGTTGTTTTATTTCAATATATGACCGGTGGGGGTGGGAGGGAGAGAGGGGGAGGAATAAAGCATAATTGCCACATGAATTTACTGTGATATAAGAATCCCTGGTGATGTCAGCCTAAAATTTCCCATCTCTGTTTTTTCAGAGACTGACATGTCAGATGGAGACGGTAGAGGGTCCAGAGGCAGGCAACAAAAATGATAAAGGGTTTGAAAAACAAGCCATATGAGGTGATGTTGAAGGAAATAGGTATGCTCAGCATGCAGAAAAGGTGCTTAAGAGAGGGCATGACAGGAGTCTTCAAATATGTGAAGGGCCGCCATAAAAAAGATAGGGAACACCTTTTCTATCCTGCTGCAGGATGCAACTATTGACTTAGTTCCAGCAGCAAAATGTAGATATTGGATATTAGGTGTGGGGGTAAGAGGGAACTTCTTCAGTTAAAAATGTGAGAAAGTGGGCTAAACTGACTAAGGAAACTGTGGGATCTCTATCATTGGTGATGTTCCTTGGAAGCATTAGGTGTTGGCTGCAGCTGAAGCTGGGGGTTTTGACTGGGGAGTGCTAGTGTTCCTGCTGGAACTTAAACCTGAAGATTCCTGGCTAGAGGGTTTGTCCCTTTGCTCAGTGTCAAACTGATAGCTCCATTTGGAGTCAAGAAAGAATTTTGCCCCATGGTCAGATTGATCTAACCATAGGATTTTGCATTCCTCTAGCAGGAAGTGTGGTCCTCTTCCTTGGATTTCTTGAACATATTTTAATTCTTGTAGCAGCAGGATGCTAGCTGCAGTTGTATTTTTGTTTTGCCTGTGGCAGGTTAGGATGCTATCTATTCTTTTCAGTTGTGTGGCAGGGTTAACTCTGTAGTTTTAGTAATAGGTTAGACAAGGATTTGTATGGGGTGGTTTGAATAGAGATGATCCTGCCTCAAGCAGCAGGCTGGACTAGATGACCTTCAGAGATCCCTTTCAGCACTACTTTTCTGTGATTTCAGTAACCAGCAAAGAACCTTACTAAATGCACCTTTCCAATGAGGGGTGAGTCGGACCAATTTCCCATGATAGTGATTTGGTTTCGTGTTCTAAGATGCTGTGTGTGGAAAAACAATGTGAAAATAGCACACCCGGTAAAAGGAGAATAAGGCATTGATAAAGGAGACATGGAAATATCCAAGCAGAGGGCTGAAGCAACAAAAAAGGAAGAATGATGTAATTAGATACTAGAACAGCACACATGAAGCCACATATATAAATTAGCTTCAAAGTAAAGAATGGGGGGAAAATGTTTTGGGTTTGTTTGTTTGTTTTTTCAGCAGGGGAAAAAAGTGAAAATAAGAATTTTCTTCAGTACTTATACCTTAGTGTTCAGTTGAGTATTTCCTTATGGTAGCACATTACTACAGGGTTGTCTTTCATCTTTTGCATCTCTGGGATCATGGGAGACTAGGTCAGACAGGAATTTTAACCTATAGGAAAGAATAAGGCATTAGCTCTCCAAACTACCAACTTCCTTGAAGCTATGCTCCCCAATAGGGACATATAGTAGTTCATTGTTTAGCTGTTGCAAACATCTGTGGCAAACTTTCCATGAATGTTGCTTCCTTTACCCCCACTTTGCTATGAAATTAACTAAAATACACTGGAAATACACACTTGAAAATCCAGGTTATTATTTAAGACTAAATAAATAAAATCCTAACTAACTACTGCAAATGGTGTTGGCTTACAGATATGTCTGTGCTGCATACTAGCCTGTTGTAGAAATATCCAACTTGCTTCAGGTGCTGGAAGAAGTATTGCTGCAGTATTATGGAGGTCTGCAGAGGCTAACTTACCCTAAGAAGCAGTTTATAGTGAGCTATACTTCAGGTCTTAAGTCAGAACTGATCACCTAGGAATAGGAATTGATCACCAACCAATAATTTTCTCAAAATGATTCAGCCCATAAATACTAACTGTCTTATACTTCATATTAAATATAGCATAAAACAAAACTATTTCTTACCTGGTTTGAACTTCTGCTAAACCCTGATCATGTACTGTAGTTTTAAAAAGTCCATACATAATCTATCAAACTGCTGTACATAGTGCAGGAAAATATATACAACTATTTCCAGAATAGACATTTAGTCTTTCAGAGCTGACCACTGTCTTTGTCTGTTGCAGGGGGAATGACAACTTTTTTTTTCCAGGATGCCAGTAAAAGTCAGTAAAATTCACTCATTCAAGGAAGTAAAAACACTGGAAGTATGGGTAGGAAAAAGTCTTAATTGAGCTTTCAGGGTGTACAAATTCCTTAGCAGAATAACCTTGTCACTATACTGATGCAACTTGTGAGTTTCTTTGCATCTTTTCTCTTATTCTGTTGTATGCAAAACCTAAGCTCAGTTCCTAAAGTTGCACACCTGCTGGACTTGCTTGTAAGTCAACAGACAATTTCATGATGTGAAGGCCTAAGAGATAGAAGGATTGGGCCCTAAAATTATGGGCTTTTTGGATTATGGAACATAACGCTACCTCCTGAATAGTACCTGACATACTATAGATGCTACAAAATGATTAAATAAAAGTGGCATATTGTATTTGAACTTCTAGACTTTTGCCTTCAGAAACAAAAGTACACAAGTTCTGGAAGGTCCATTTATTGGTAAATGCATTTGTGGCTTCTTTTTTTTATGAGGGGGAAGTGTTCTGGCCCTCAGAGGTTTGACTCTGGTAGTGAAATCAAAGCATTTGCTCGCTCTTTTTTGTATAATTACTGACTTTTCAAACAATATGATATATGGGCAAGGGAAGCATATTGGGGTAGAATTGTAAATGACAATTTTTTAGTTGTCTGAGTTGTGATTTATTTTTTGACACTTAAGAGAAGGTAGTCATTATGTCCCACACCCATAGCCCCATGTGCTTGGACAATTCCATATGCAGGCAGGGTGGAAAGTCCCGGAAGCAAAATGATAGAGGGGATGGAATTTAAACCTGCATCTCTGAGGTCCCATCACATCACACGTCTGGCCCCTCTCCGGCACTCCTTTTGAAGCTGAGTGTCTGCTCCTTGTATTTAGTAGCCATTGGTTAAAATGGATGGGTTTGGGGGTCTGCCTCCCTAGGAGCAAAGCTTCAGGCTAGAATGTAGGGTTTGTTCCTTTCCAGAGCATCAGCTACCACACTAAGCTTCCAGGCCTCACATAATCTCCTTGGGTTTTCCCAGGGGCCCAGCTTCAACAGGAATGCTGAAAGAAAGGGTAGGTAATGTATGACTTGTAGTGTGGTGGTTAGCGTGTTGTGTTAGGAAGCCAGCAAAATGCAGGTTCAAATCTTCTGGGTTAAAAGGTTTGAGGGAAGCTGGAACTTTATAGTTTAGTTTGCAGCCTAATGTGCATGCTCAATTTGCACGTATAGTACATATGTCCATGTATGCACTGACACTGCGGAAACAAAGTAGCTGTCTGTGAAAAATACTAAAAATGTCATTTAGGCAATTAAAAACACTTGTCACTTAGATGACCACAAGGAAATAAAATGTCATCCATGGTGTTTCACATTTGAACCAGAGACATGGATCAGAATATATATGTTGGAAGCTATTTAATGCATTGGTTTTGATGAGCACCTGTTAACAGCTGGAAGTTGTATTTTTATTAATGTTTTTTAGGTAGTTAAAGACTTTCAGCAGCAAAACCTGACCAACTGTTGACAGTGACTTGGTGCAGAGTCCCTTGGATTGACTGGATGTGTTCAAGTCAGCAGGCCTGGATGAGCTGCATCCGAGAATACTGAAGGAATTTGCCGGTGTCATAGCAGAACCACTGGCACGGCTGTTTGAGTGCTCGTGGTGCTTGGGTCAGGTCCCAGAGGACTGGAAAAGGGCCAGTGTGGTCCCTATTTTCAAGAAGGGGAGGAAGGAGGGTCCGAGTAATTATAGGCCAGGCAGTCTCACCTCCATCTTCGGAAAGGTCTTTGAAAAGGTTATAAAAGATCATATTTGTGGGAGTCCAGTGAGAAAAATAATGCAGCAGGGAAGCCAACATGGATTTGTAGCAGGTAGATCATGCCTGACCAATCTGGTTTCATTTTATGACAGGGTCACAAAGTACTTAGATGCAGGAGTAGAGGTAGATGTTGTTTTCTTGGATTTTAGCAAGGCCTTTGATACAGTATCTCATTCCATTCTGATAAATTCAGAGGCTGAGACATAAATGTTTACATGGTCCGGTGGGTGGCAAATTGGATTAGCGGTCACACCCACAGAGTGGTAATAGATGGGCTGGTATTGACCTGGAAGGATGCAGGTAGCGGGGTCCCAGAGGGTTCAGTCCTTGGACCTATGCTCTTCAATATCTTCATCAGTGACTTGGATGTGTGTGTGAAGTGTACTCTAAGTTTGCAGATGATACTTAATTGTGGGGTGAAGTGTACACTCCAGAGGGTAGGGAACGATTGCAGGCAGACCTGGATAGGTTAGAAAAGTGGGCACTACATAATAGGATGCACTACAACAAGGAGAAATGCAGAATGCTGCACCTAGGGTGCAAAAATATCCAGCACACCTACTGGCTGGGAAGTGACCCTCAGCTGCACAGAAGCAGAAAGGGATCTTGAAGTCATAGTGGACTCCAAGATGAACGTGAGTCGTCAGCATGACAAAATCATCAGCAACGCTAACCGCACTTCATCATGCATCAACAGATGCATGACAGATAGATCCAAGGAGGTGATACTTCCCCTCTGTGTGGTATTGGTCAGACCGCAGTTGGAATACTGCATCCAGTTTTGGGTGCTGTACTTCAAGAAGGATGTTGATAGACTTGAGGGGGTCCAGAGGAGCACCACTCACATGGTTAGGGGCTTACAAGACAAGCCCTATGAGGAGAGACGGAGGGACCTGGATCTCTTCAGCCTCCGCAAGAGAGGGCTGAGAGATGATCTTGTGGCCACCTACAAATTCATTAGGGGGATGCAGCAAGGGATCGGAGATGCTGTGTTCACCGGGGCACCTCTTGGGGTGACAAGCAGCAATGGTTACAGACTGACAGAGGGCAAGTTTAGGTTAGATATCAGGTAGAACTTCTTCATGGTAAAGGTAGCCAAAATTTGGAATGGGCTTTTTCTGATTTTAATGGCAGCTCTTTTTCTGGCTTTAATTGTAGCTATCTCTGTGTTTGGAAAAGATTTGCACTTTTCCCCTCCTCACTCTCTTTAGCTTTGTGCCCTGAGTTTGGATTATTAATATAAAACTGGGTGTTTGATAATACTTGGATTTCTTTATTTTTAAGTAAGATGCGTTTTTCTTTTGGTAATTCTCTTTTACAGAAAACAGCCATGTGTATAATCACTTCTCAGGAGAATTGCCTTGAGGGGACCAAGCTTATTGAACTGGGCCACAGAGCACTACACTGTAGCCAGTGCCTCACATGCAGTTCGGTTTATTGACAGCCTTGAAGAGGCACTCTAAATCCTTTACAGCGTCACCTTAATCTTGGAATCCATTTGAGACTGTGAATGTCTCAAATTTGAGAAATTTGAGAATGTGTAGGCTGCCACCCTCAGGATATATTTTGTAAGAACATGTAATCTTGGTGACTCGGCTTTCAAAAGATTATGCACCAGTTGGGTAGAATTTTCTTGAGTTCTCTCTTATTTAAGGACTTGATATTTCTATGTGTGTTTTGTTACAAAGGTGAAAGACTGCACTTTTTTTATTTATTTATTTTTTCAGGTTTTTCTGCTCCAGTGGGCCATCAGATCAGTGGTTTCCAAACTCTGAGATTGTGCACAATCAATTTAAAATTATACAACTTTAAGTACCACCAGCAACATTTTGTCATATAAAGTAATTATAATAAATCTGTTAACGTGTACCACTGACCAGTTGTCTGTGTACCACAGATTGGGAACCACTGCATTAGGCCAAGACGTCCTTCAGATACTAGGGAAAAAATAAGTATGAACCAGATAATCCTAAGAAAAATTGCCAATTTAGTGAATGCCAGAATAGCCATGCTGCTACATTTCACTATCAAACATTATTATAAGTAACACATCAGAAATAACTGATGGCAATGCAGTTTTGAATGAGAAAGGAAGAGGTTGCTTTATGTGTGGCTTTAAGTTTTGGAAATTTAGCTGAACAATGCTGGGTGGATATTCAACATCTGTTGCATTAAAATTTTGAGAATTTAGATCCTGGGATCAGATGGTATGGAGAATTAAAATTGATCATCCTTCCTTGGTGGGAAGGATGCTCTCAAAACTTGCTTCTGTTTAATGAATCATTGTATACAAAAATTTGAGAAGCATTTCTGACCCTTTTGGCTTGTTGAGCAGGTTCCTTGCACTCTCTTATCACAGGTTATATTTATTAGTTTTTGACATGTTTCACACCACCATTTATTCAGAAGCAAGACTTGCTCTCTAACAAAATTCTGGTACAATAAAGGAAATACAGTATTCCCCTTTTCAGGATAACAGAAGTTTTGAAAGAATTCTCTGTGTGTAGTTTCAGATACTAAGTGGTTTGGGGTAAACTTGATGCTGTAGACTGGATAAAAAAGATAACCCTGCACTAAAGGTTTTAACCTCCTTAAAAAAGGCCAAAACAACTATCTAGCATGAAGCAAAAATGTAAACTAGCTTTGTAACTCCAGTCTTGTAGATCACTCCACTTTGAAGGATTTATTTTGTAGCTGAGAGAGAGAACCCTATTGGCTGATGGGTTAAAATAATGTAAATTTAATTAAAAATAATTATGCAAGTCTTTAATCTTCATTTATCCAGATGATCTCTACTGACTGTTTTGGTTGTTCATTTGTCCTTTGTAATTGTTTTCCTGCTAAGGTAAATCTGCTCACATAAAGAGAAAGTGAGTAAGTAGGTTAAATACACATGGAGTAGAGAGTTTTTTCAAAGAAACCAAGTTGAATAATATTTCTGTCACCTCTATATTTTATTCTCTAAATCCTGGTTAATAGTTTTTTCTTTAAAACAGAAGTTGACAACTGAAATCATGTGTCCCTTTAACTACACGAGCTTCATTTTAAAGTCTTTTCTTTCTCTTTTTTTCATGGTTCAAGGCAAAAAATGTCTATGAAACCTTTTGTGGCCCTGCAGTGATTTGCCATCATGTAAAAGTTTCATTCTGAGCTACAGTCTGGTTTGAAATGTGTCCAAATGGCGTAGTCCTGCCATGAATTGGGGGAAAACAAGTATTACTGTTACTACTACGAAAATGTAATTTGGTGGTTAATTCCAAAAGGGGAGCCAGGAAAAATTATACTCAAGGTACATCTGTAATGACTGTTAAGAGAGAGGCAATAGAATATCTTGTTTCTTGTCCTTTTCACAAATTTATTTCCCCACCTTTATGTATTTTTCTTTCCTCACACTGTCATCTTTTTTTTTCTTCATTTGAACATGATGGGTTCCACCTCTTGATTTACTATGAGACTTTCTTCTTTTTGTCCCCCACCAAAACCAGATAGCTGAGGGTAGCGAGTCTGGAGGAATATAATGGCACCACACCAATTCCACCACTAGATGTCATTGTGGAACATATTAAAGTTGCAGGTAGTGTTGTGAAGACCATCTTGACAGATGCCTGCAATTCTGTTGATATTGCTTCTTGTTACTTCTGTCATCATTAATGTTGCTAGTATACTACTAGCAACTTGGTGTGGAATGTAACCTGATGGTAATCATGCTGTGCAAAGTCAGAATTAGGAATACCACGTGGAAAAAGAGTGGGAACTGCTGGTTTAGGGTATTTAAATTGCTCCAGTATTGACTTTGTATTATAGACCTATAATAAGATTTTGTACCTCAGAAGATCCATGCATGGGAAGTATTTCATACTTTCTTGGTGATACAGATCTTAAACTTCTTTTTGGGTCCACTTGATTTCATTTATTTACTTGATTTATATGCTGCCCGTCCCAATAGCGGCTCAGAGTGGCTTAGGATCGGAGAATGAAAATAGGTCTTCTTTCAGGAAAGGCATATACATATTTAGTTGTGATATGAATAATAGAAGAAAGAGCAAATGTATGTGAAATATTCTTGAGTGTAATGATAATATATCTTGCTTTTCAGACCAGAATCTGTAGAAGCTAGCCCAGTGGTAGTTGAAAAATCAAACAGTTACCCACACCAGTTTTATACCAGCAGCTCTCATCATTCACACAGTTACATTGGTTTGCCTTATGCGGTAAGTTCATACCTTGTTTAAAAGCCTATCTCTTTTAAATCAGTTACCTTTGAGACAAACCTTGTATTGTGTGTAGGCTGGAATACTATGAAGGGGGGGTGTTGTTTGAAAACCAAATATACAAAATGGGAGTTTTAAGAAAGGCCTATTTAAGTACTCAATTCTAGTTGCAGGGGTGGTATGGATTCTGTCTTCTGTCAGTAAATACTGTTTTCTCTCTGGTCTTTAAACTTTACCATTTTTTAATTATTTGGCTAAAATTGGCTTCTTAGCAAGTATGTATGTTTGTAACAAAAATAATACCAAAATGGTTTTGGAAATGTACCACAGTAGTATTATTATAGCTGTATAAAAAGATAAATAAGCATATTACAAATGGGGAAAAAGAGCAGTTGAAGTTATATGTGCTAACTATAAATGCCTAGGGGTAACTGCTTTAAATTTCACAAGTTCAGTAGAATCAATTAGATAGGTGCCTATATGATTTTAGAAAAATAAGTTTAGGATCCTGTTCTTAAAATTCTATGTAGGCTATGAAACCATGTATCAGAGAAGTGGGAATGGGGCATGAGGGGCATTTAAAGAATTCAGGTTAGAGGCTTATCTAAACCTAATGGCCTATCCAGTTAGTATAGTTAAGATAATTTCTAAAGCTGACAAGACATAAGAGACTGATGCATGTAGCCATCTTCAGCTCTCCAGTCTGGAAGACCCAAGTACTGATTTTTATCTGGGTCAGGTTAGAACAACTTTCTGCAGAAGTCAGCAGTGGGATTCATACTCTTACTACTTAACTTCTCAGAAGTCTAAAGAGAGAAATTCTGCTTCATGTTTTAAAACCATGTCAAAATAACAGGTTTTTTTAATGGGGTTTTTCAAAAAATCATCCAGGACCATAACTATGGTGCTCGTCCTCCTCCAACGCCTCCAGCATCTCCTCCTCCATCCGTTCTTATTAGCAAGAATGAAGTAGGCATATTTACCACTCCCAATTTTGATGAAACTTCCAGTGCTACTACCATCAGTACGTCAGAGGATGGAAGCTATGGAACTGATATTACCAGGTGCATTTGTGGCTTTACCCATGATGATGGATACATGATCTGTTGTGACAAATGCAGGTAAAATTAATTCAAATGTTAAAGATTTATATATTTGCATATTAAGGTTTTAGACTGCAGGAATAAGCTGTTCTAAAATGACTAGTTATCGTTTTAGCTCGTGCAAATTTTTTAAGTTGAGAAACTCCAGCATCAAAACAGATTCTTGCAAATCCATGACTGGCTTAACAGAAGGGATGGCAGATTCAATCAGGAAAGGATGTCACACTGTTCCTAACTCCACATATATTTCTGTTCACTCCTTTATTAGATTCTCTCACGTGCTACCTTTTTATCAGAAAGATATCTCTTCTGCTGTTTTCCCACTACTTCCTTTAATTGTGGAATAAGAATATGTGGCAATTGGTTCCTAACATGGGTACACCAAGTAGTAACATATACTTTACACCAGGGATTCCCAACCCCTGGGTCATGGCCAGGCGCTGGGCTGCAAAGGAGGGCTGGCTGCCAGACCAGAAGTGACCCACAGACCGGCAAACCATGGACTGGAAGTGACTGGCATACTGCAAACTGGCAGCCAACCCTTTTTTATACTGAGCATAAAAAAGGATTGGTTACCTGCCTGCAGTATGCCGGTCACTGCTGGTCTGCAGTTTGCTGATCTGTGGTTTGCTGGTCCTCAGCCTAAACAGGTTAGGAACCCTTGCTTTAGACTAATAAGCCTTAGTCTCAAACTACTCCAAGACCGTTTCAGGCTGGACATAAGGAAGAACTTCTTTACAGTCTGAGCCCCCAAGGCCTGGAACAGACTGCTGCCAAAGGTGGTGCAAGCACCTACTCTGGATTCCTTTAAGAGTCAATTGGATGTTTATCCTTCTGGGATCCTGTGACCCCAGCTGACTTCCTGCCCCTGGGGCAGGGGGCTGAACTCGATCTTCCGAGGTCCCTTCCAGCCCTAATGTCAATGAAATCTGCGAAGCTACACAGCTCAATAAAATAAATTTAGAGGAAGTAATTTGGGATAAAGAGAATCCCAATACTTAGAGCAAAATTATACCCTTACATTAAACACCAGATTTATATAAATAGTCTTTACCACTCTCTCTCCCTGCTTCCTCCCCTCCTCCCCACCAGGTACTTTTCATCTGTAAAGGGTTTAGACATTTTAGTGCAAATCTAATTTATAGCAGAAATGGTGGCCCAAGATTTGGAAAGAAAAGTTAAACAGTTGAGCTTTTAAATCCTTGTTCAGATGTGCTTGATCTTGCCTAAGGTCAGTAGGGGCTTAGCACCATATACAGAAATAAAGCAGAGAGTAGTTTGAACTACAAGAGGAGAAAAGGGGCCTGGATAGCTTTTAGATTGCTGTTCTTGAATATCTTAGCCAGTTTTATCAACTGGGATAAATTTGCTACAGTAAAAACTACTGTTATAATAACACGAACATCATTACTAAGGACAGTTTTGCCTTGGTTTGGCTTCTTTTGGCTGTCTAAACTATCTTGGTTACATATTCAGTGACCATTGTTCTGTTGATAGTCCTTTATCCTGACAGAAAATCATATGATATGGTAAAGATTAAGTAATACATTCTGCTGTTAGTGGTGAGGCTCTATGCAGGTCGTTCTTGTTACGCGCTGATTTAATGTAATCCTTTGATTTAATCTAATCTATCCTTTGGTCTGGATAATGCACAAGATAAAGTAAAAGCAAAATATTGACTCAGCCTTAGTCTGTTGTGTTTTTCCTAGTTCTGAGTCTGGTAATATCTAGTTTTGCTGCATGGTATTTTTGTTGGTGGTGACCATTATAGGTAATGTTTCATAAGAAGAATGGTTTAAGGAATTTATAAGAAAATCATCCTGTGTAGTGAAACAACATTCATTTTGGTCTTTTAGTATATTGTAAAAACCACTGAAATGGGTTGGTCAGGCTTGCTAAGGATACTTGTCAGTTTTAACCCCATTGTAATCAACAATTCTCATTGCTCTGTATATTTTCAAAGTGTTGAAAGAACATTTTCTAGAGTAAAGGCATGTTAAGAAACAATCTTTGGGAAAGGAATTATGTAGGACTCAGTGGAACATGCACAGTGAAATATTGGGATAGTGGTTCATTGAAAGAAGTTTACATAGAAATTTAGGGAGAACAGCAGCCATATAAGTTGGTTTTGAATGAATATGTCCTGTGTATGTAATAGCGTAAACATTAAATACATTGATTTCAGAAGATGTTATATGTTTAATAACACGGTACATTTATTTTAAGCGTTTGGCAGCACATCGACTGCATGGGGATCGACAGGCAGCATATTCCTGATATATACTTGTGTGAGCGTTGTCAACCTAGGTAAGTAGTAGTTAGCTAATATATTTGTTCTCTGTCTAGAATTATAAATACTAGATAAAACGTAATACTTGGGGCACATTATATAATATGTGAAATTTGCCTTAATCAGGTGTTAAATTATTTTTAATATTAAAGTTTTACTGAAAAATCAAATGCAAAGTAGTAAGTAGATTTCTAGATTATAAAATAAATATGCCAGCCATACCAACTATGCAAATTCCCCAAGTACTGAGAAGAAAGATTGCAAAAGAATGGATGAATCTGTTGGACTACCTGGAAATAAAGTGAGTAATTAATAGTGTTTTGGAGTAGCTAAGCTATTTGGGCTCTTTTTATTATCGGATGCCACTGTAGAGGTTGCAGGGGGTAAATACTTTGTTTTGTGTAATAAGATAAAGCATAGTCAGAAAGTGAAAAGATGTGTTGAAACAATGAATTAATGAAAAAGCAATGAATAACGAAGATAGGATGGGATAGGCTGGTGGTTTTCAACCCTTTTAGATTCAAGGTACCACTCAGAAAATTCCAGCTGTTACTTCCTGTTGATTATTGAAAAATAGTAGAGCATTTCTTTTTGTTGCAAAGTCTTCAGAGTGATTTTACGGACCGTAACAGAGAAGGAGGAGGCAATGAGGCTGGGAAGGAAGATGGAAGGAATCCATGAGTGGGGATAAGT
>NW_017729008.1:15941816-15952485 GCF_001723915.1 Gavialis gangeticus | reverse complement strand
TCAGAAAATTCCAGCTGTTACTTCCTGTTGATTATTGAAAAATAGTAGAGCATTTCTTTTTGTTGCAAAGGACTCGGATCACAAAAGGTCAAAATGCTTTTGACTCAAATTCAGGAGATTTCAAATAGAAATCTATTTATTATCTTGTGAATTTTAAGTGCTTGCACACTTAACAGTGTTCATATTGTGGGGCATCCTTAAAAGGAACTTGTGGTAGCCTGGTTAAGAATCACTGTCATAGGCCTAGGCAGACCCCCAACCTCTCTCACCCACTGACTCCTCAATATACATCTAATAAAAGATGTATGGGATTCACCCAAAGAACCTTGTTTGCCATCGTCAGCCTTTCTTGCATGCATGCCAGGCTCTTGGCAGCTTTACTATTCATTCCATCCAGGAGGAGCACAAACCAACTGCAGATGCTTCCTCAGCCTGACAAAGGTGGTTTGTACCTGAAAGCTTGCAAAGAAGGGTTTTTAAACTATTTGAGTTGGTCTAATAAAAGATATCAGATTTACCCAAAGAACTGTGTCATCTTATGTCCTAAGACCAACAGAGCTACAGCCCATAATGCTGTCATAGACCTAAGAGTTCCAGGTAAAGTAGCTACTTTTCTAATAAGTTGCAACAATGTTGCACCTATTTATTAAACTTAAGAGGTGTACCTCGGTGTAGCAGGGACCTCTTCTGTCTGGTTCCTGATGTGCCCTGTGAATCATCTCTCTAATCTTGGTTTAGTAGCTAAAGTGATTGAGCTCTGTAGTCAAGTCATGAAAAGTCATGAAATCCCATCTGGGATATCAGAAGTCCAGGTGCAGTAACAAATAGTGTTGTCCATGTGGGCTTATGCTGTGTATACTTTTTCACTCCCAAGAGTATTGGTCATTATTCCCCTCCCCCCCCCCCTTCGCAGCTGCTGTTCCAGCACACTCATGCATTTTTGCTTTTCTTATCTAGCCCCTTCCAAGCTCCTCTGCCCTCTTCCTCTACAGAAGTTGTGCCACTAGGTGGCAGTGTAAGCAATCACTCAGTCCTCATTTCAATAGCGTGGGTTACTGCATGCCTTCACAAGATGGCAGTGTAATGGCAAATCATTTCATCACAAGCTTATTTCCCTGGAAACCCTAAATAACTGGGTTTTCTCTTTCATAGGTCAGCTAGCATGTTTGTCCTCTTCAGAGCAGTTTCCTGTACTTCCCAGCTTGCTTTCTGTCCTCAAGACTGCTTATTCTGAGGGCTGCTCTCCCTTGTTTTTGCTTGATTTCTCCTCTCAAACTAAACCAATAATGCTTTTATTTTTAGAACAGTTCCCTTTTTACCAATGTACTTTTCACTAATGTATCCAAATTTTATTGTTTTTTTTTTCCAAAAAAGGGGGCTCTGTTTTTCTGAAAAGAATGGGTAGGGGAGAGGAGGGTTGATTGCATCAAATGTTCAGATCCTTTCTATGTTGGAATATCTATGATGGCTTTTAAGAAGTCATATCATGGAAGTCAGGATACTGAAAGATAAACAGTTGTGGGGGGTGGAGTGGAAGAGGGAAGGTGAGGAAAATATTTAGAAGTTGTCCTGAAATATTTTGTTAATGTTTTTTTAATCTTCAGTGTAATCTTAATCTTTAAATATTATCTCTCAGATAATATTTAAGCGCTTCCAGACTTTTGATTTGTGGTGCTACAATTTGCAGTGAATATGCAGTGGGACCTAGTACATATTCTTTAACTAGACCATGGAAAACCTGACTTGACATTTCTGATTTCTTTTTATGAAAAAATTCAAGCAGTTGTATTTTTCCTTTCCATTTTTATTATTTAGTCTTTAATACCAGATTCCATGTATCATCTTGGCTTGGTCGTATTGAGATTCCAGAGTCTTCTCTGAGTTCACCTAAAATGCATGTTTTGTCAACTGTAAATTTTCCTACCTCCATTATTATGCTTCCTCTTTTTTTATATGTAGGACCAGTGCTAGAACAAATATTTCAGGCACCTGTTGTTTACCATTTTGTTATGATGAGAAGTGAGCCTCTCCTGTTCTTTTTATGCAGTTTCTGGGCATAGGAATATTTTGCTGCTCATCCCATAGCAACTTAACTTATCACCTCCTTTAGTGTTGTTTTATTGACATGCAGAACATTTTAATTAGCAAAACATGACTCTTTTCTTTGCAGAAATAATGCCTTTTTGGAGCATCTCTCATAATAACCTTCTAGATCCCTTATACCAGGGGTAGGCAAAGTCCGGCCCATAGGCTGGAACAGGCCTACAGTGGACTCCATTTCCCAGCAGCCCTTCCCACATTGATGTGGCTGGTTTCCATGGAGACCCCAGAAGCATCAGGGCTATAACAGCGCAGGGCCAGGGTTTCCATGGAGACTGGCCCCAACCACTACTGGGATCTCCATGGAAACCGGATACAGTGATGTGGGCAAGAGGTGGTGCTGGGAAATGGAGTCTGGCCATCAGCCGGATCCACCATTTTACCCACCCTTGCCTTATTCTGTCTATAATTATGACTTTGACAAATTTACCAGTAAAAATGTAGGACTTTGTTTGTAATTCCATGAATCAGCTTAGATTCTGTCTTAAATATAAGTACAACATTTACTACCTTTTCTAGGAAGGTTGAGAAGAGCACTTGCTGATACTGCGCTGCTCAAGTCATACTATTACAAAATGAAATAGTTACTTTTATATACGTGCAGTTGGTATTAAAATACCATTAGTGAGAGACTATTGCAAAATAAACTAAATGCATGTATTGATAACTATATAATTGTGTGAAAGTCTGAGTTAATATTTAATTATTAATAGTTAATAATTGTGTTTGCCTCCATTCGTACCAAGCTTCTACTAGTTAAAAATCAAATCTTTTTTTTTGTTTATGCAGGAGTTTAGATAAAGAAAGGGCTGTGCTGTTGCAGCGACGAAAAAGAGAAAATATGTCAGGTGGGTAAAAAGAAAACTTAACAAAAAAACTATTAACAAATATATGATTGTCAGTGAAGTGTAAAGATGGATAATATAACTAATGTTTGTGCCTGTTTTATATAATTTAACTGTGTTTTCTGGTCACAACCAAAGTATGTTTTTAGTTGGTATGTTTATTAGTCGGTACATGAAATTCTATAAATGTTTCCTTTCTGTATTCTGTTGATATGTACACAGAAATGGTGGCAGTTTTTTTAAAAGTAGCACAAAATTTTGACTACATTGTAGCTTGTGTAGAATGTATTTCATGGACTTTGTGGTGGAAGCAAAAACTAGTGTTTTGTTTTAAGTGATGGTACATACACTTTGAGTGTTTGGAGCCTCTTCCATGTTTGCTGTAAAATTATCTATAAAAAAGGAAGCAGTATACTTTAAAAAGTTATTTGCATTGAACTTTGTATTTTACCTTGACATTTTTAAGAGGTATCTGAATCATTATTGTTGGTAAACCTTACATCTTCTCTCTACCAGTCACTCAGTTTGCTTTTATTTTCAGTCATTCAGTAGCATTTGTTTTAACATATGTCTTCCTTTGTCCACCTTCAACCTTTCCCTTACCCCACCTTTATTTTTTCATTATTTGTACTGCTTTTCCTTTTGGTAATGGTAATTTGTTGCTGTTTACTGGTTACTTCAGTGTTCCAGTATAACTGGAACAGTTATATTTTTTCCTATAAGAAATTGGCAGTTACCCAACCTCTGAATTGTTATTTAAAATTAATATTGCTCTAGTTGCTTTTAGTTAGGGTTTTCATGTGCTTTACTGTGCAAAGTTCTAGAATTTTACTCAATAAAAGTGAACACTGACTGACAATTGCTTATGTAAAATAGTCCTTATTTTGCTTATTGTTTTGTGCAAAGTTTTAACTAGCTCAAGAATAGTTTCAAGCAATAAACTATGAATTTATCATAAAAGAAATCCTTTAGACTTCTTATGAAAGAAGTGGCAAGATTTCCTAAATAACTCAAGACACTAAAAGACAGGGACATGTGTTGTCAGTCTCTTATGAGTTAATTGCATTTGTTTGCTTTCTCTCTCCCCCTCCCTCCCTCCTTGTGCATTGGGTTATATCCAGCATGATTAAAATAAATTTGCATTTTGTGACCTGGACCTGCAAATAATGGATCAAACCACATGTACTTGATATTTATTTCTTCAGTGCTGCCTTGTGCATCTTCACAAACAGCCATGTTTGACATAACTTCCAACTTTTTCAGCCCAAGTCCCTTTTCCTTTGCTTTTTTTTGGATCTTTGGACCTATGCTGAAAAATGTGTGAACTGTCACGAAACTTCACCTAATCCATAACTGACTGATGGGTTGCAATTGCATGGGTGTGGGGATAACTGAAAAACCACTGCAGCAGAGGGTGATGTGGGTTGAGATGCTACAAAAGTTGGGGCCTACGCTGATGTAGGGAGTGACAAGGTGACATTAAATCTTTTTGCAGCCTTTTCATTTCTGCTTCGGTGAGAATGCTTCTTAAGTTTAAATTAACCATGCAGGACAACAGTGGTCAGACCACTGGATGGTTTTTTTGCCTTATTTTGTTCTCTTTCCCACTTGCTGTCTCTTCTGCCCTGACCTCTGGGCTTCCCCAATTTAAGATTCTTTTTTGGGGAAGTTTAATGTGTCAGGCTTTGAGGAGCCAACCTGTTCTGAAATAAGAGGAAAAAAGTCTTGCACATATGTGCTTTTTCTTTTCAGGGAGATGTTTGCCTCCTTTGTTGTTTTTCAGAGTTTGACCCAGACTTGCCAATAAAGGATGGCTTTTATTTCAACTCACACCAGAAAATGGTTTTCCTCAATAGGGTACAACCAGGTGCAGGTAAACCACTTTTTTTCTCCCAGGGAACAAGAGCAAGGCATTAAGAAAGGCAAAAAAACTTGTATTGGGTTCAAGAACTAAACTCAGTCTGTCGCAAATATTGTTCTGTCTAGTACCTTCAGATGTATTTGTAACTGTTGGAGAAGCTGATGTTCTTGGCAGGTTCAGTGCTACACTACCTCTCCATCAGGAGTGATGATAAGCAGTATTGTTTCATCTTTGCAGAGTTTTCAGGCATTCCTTTGCCTTTTGCAGGACTGTGGTATTTATGTGTGCTCTCTTTGTATGAATCTTTTAGGACATTGTCTTGTAACTTTTTCATCTCTCTTCCAACATGTTCTTGAAAAAGAGGAAGAAAGATAAGCTTAGGGACAATTAAAAATGATGGAAAAACCCTTAGGTAAAATGCCACTTTTTGTCTTTGAGGAGGAGCTGGGTCTCAGGAAGGAGAGCTATGCTTTCCAAGCCCAAGGAAGGAAATTTAAATCCTGGATTCTTTGTGGAAATGGAACAAGGCAGTGGAAAGAATACTAAAAGAGACACTAGTATGCTGTCAGTTACATAGACCAGTGATCTTAAAAGATCTCCAGAGACTTAAAGAATCAACCTGATCCATGAAAGATACGGTAATCTTCTCTGTTTTTGTAATTGACGTCATTTGATTTGTGCCCATCTGGTCAATTGCATCAAGTGCATTTAGCTTCAGGAAGCTTTGGCAGAAGATTAGAAGATGTAATGGAGTTGTGAAATATCAGCTTTACTCCTCAAAGTATTTATGAGAGAGACTTTGCAGAGACCCAGCAGACAGAGTGACAGTTTAATTGGGGGCCTTACAGCCAGCCCAGAAGTAATGGGGAAAGCAGAAAACTAGAGCTTTTACTAAAAATGACCATCTTTTTTGTGTCGGCTGCTTCCTCTTCTTCACTTAAAGTGGTAGACACCCAGAATCTCTTGAGATACAGAATATTGGGTTAAGTGGATCTGTGGGCTGACTCAGTATGGTATTTCTTATGTTCTTACGAGACATTAAAACTCTTCATCTAGTTTCTCACTCTAGTCTCTTTCTTTGGCATGCAAATGTAAATTACAGTGGTAAATCCACTCTTTCTTGGTCTATCCAATCATCAAATTCTGAGAACCTTCTTAGGAAAGTCATAGAATTAGGTCTGATCAATCTTTTTATATAAGGATAGTATTCCAGAGAACTGCTTCAATTTTGCAGCTGTGAACTTAAAAAATAGCAAAGTGAAAGCAGTATTGTGAAGCTAAAGTGCTTAACAAGTTTGGGGAGGATACTCAGCCTATTTTTCCTCCCTGCTTTTCTGTTCACATTCTTAGTAGTTTTTTTCCTCAGGCTAATGATAAACTTGCTGCTCTTCTGGACATCTGTGTCTCTGTTTCATGATTTGACCTCCAAAAATGACCTAATACTGATATGTGAGATGTTAAAAGGTTACGTTGACTTGTCCTCTGATACTTGCAATATTCTTGCCTTTGTGATTGCAAGCAAAGAATAGTTGCATAATCATACCCATTAGTAAGCTCTTACCTAACATTATTAGTTATGAAGTGTGCCCACTTAATATATTTAACTTCAAACATCATGTGGAACCTAATTTGTTGTAATGAACTTATTATAAAAATGTGTGCTTAGCCTTAAAACTAAGCCACAAAAAGCAGCAAGAAGATCCACCCACCCTTGCTTATCACCAGGTGGAATAGTCTTGGTACTCGCTTGTCCTGCCAGTTCCCAAGTCTCCTGTAATAGTAGGTCTCTGTGTGTTAGCATCTGAAAACTGTTTCAAGTACTTTAGTGGCATTTATATATGGAAAAACATACATTTGTTTCAGAACAGTTCTTTGGTTAATGCCTTCCTATTTATTGTGTAGTCTGCTGCTGGGACAGTCTATTTAAAAAGTAATCACAAGCTTACCTTCCAAACCTTGTGTGCTTATCTTTCAAGCCCTAGATGATTCATTCTTTAAAAGCTTGAAGAACCTTTCTCTTAACTGCCATATAGTTAAACCTACTTTATAGCCGTGCCTGCTTTATTCATTGTCCAAAACTTCTACCATTTTTGCCTAACTTAAAAAAAATTTTGGCAAGAAATATATTTCAGTCCTATTGAGAATCTGTAACCTGTTTTGGAAGAATTCATCCTCCTCGTATTTGCCATCTCATATAAAAGTGCCTCAGCCCTTCAAAGGTGTTAGTCTCTACTTTGGGTGACTTGTGAGCACAAAAGCAATTGAGTTAGGATGAACAGATTAAAATTCTTCAGTTGTTTTTACAAATCCTTTCCTTGTCACTTAACTCCTCACATTAAAGTATTCGATCTGGTGTGTATATATATGGGGGGAGTGTGTTGGAACACTGCGTGATGTGGACCAGCCAGATGCATTGCATGCAGTACTCATGCCCCAAATGGGTCGCCCTGCGTAATGCATGCAGCAAGCACTGGCCCTGCCTGTGGTGCATGAGGTTGTTTCAGGGCACACCCTGTATATGGCATCTGCATGAGACTGGCTCTGTGCACTGGATCTAGCATGGGTGATCTATCTGCAGGGCTGGACCAGTATATGCACCACATGAAGTGCACACTTTGGGGGAATTTGGGTCTTAAAGGCTAAGGGGTCCTCACTGAGCCTGTGTAAACTAAAATATTTTTCCCCCACAGAGTCTTCTAACTTGGCCAGAATAGGGCATTTTTTTCACAGGGGTGGCAGAAAGTACATCCTTGATACAAAGGCCATCCTTCGGTGGATTTCAGCTTCCTATTACAAATCATGGGGGCTTATAGAGCTGTTGACAAAAAAAGTCACCAGAACTTTTTAGCAAGGATAAAACAACCTATTGCTTTACTCTCAGAAATGTCTCAAGTGTTTTTTGGCTGAGATTTAAAAAGGAATTTTTTTTTTGTCATGGCTCCAGCGTAAAAAATTCCAGCCTAAAACTTTAATAAACCTAGGCAACACAGAAACAAAAACTGGGGGGAAAAGTCCTGTGTAACCTTAATATTTGCTGCTACCAACTCTGTGCCTTAAAGAGTACTTTTTATCTGGAAGAATCCTAAATATCTGTGCCAAAGCAGTGGGTGCAACAGTACAGTTGAACTCCCCTTTGGCTTTTCTGCATGTGAGCTGTCAGCATGGGAGCTACCTACAGCACCTACTTGTGTTCAGCTCTGGAGCGTAAGGGATGAGTGTTGCTGCTGCCCCTCTCTTCCACTGCTGCTGAATTCAGTTGAGTGGGGTAGGGGGATGAAGGGTAAACAGCAGCAACGTTTGCTTTCTGGGGTCTGGAGACACACGGAGCTCACTACTCGTGTGTAACTCTTGCAGGAGCCTGCAGTAACCAGGCAATGAACTTGGAACTTGCTGTGTATGTATGGCGCAGCCAAAGTGGAGGGGTCACACACCCCCTTCCCCTTACCCAAGTTCTGGATCTGCTACTGGCTACATCTAGCAGTTTGTACCAACATATGGTATTTTTATCAGATATCCACCTCTGGGAGAAACCAAGAAATAAGCACATAGCTCAGTGCTTCAGAGTAAGAAGGGGAAGTATTGCAAGTCCCATTGAAGTCTAGTAAGTCCCATTTAAAGTCAGTTGTGTTGCACAGTATTGTTCTCTAATCTGGCATCATAGGCATCATAACTTCTTGTTTGTAATGAAATTTCATTTTATTGCAGTTTTTGGTGGGTTGTGTGTGTGAATACATCTGAATTTTGGAAATCCAGAACTGTAGTAATAGCTGACAATCTCCCTCTGCTTGTTTACATTGTGATGGTGGTTTTTTTTATCGTCTTTTAAAGATGGGGATACCAGTGCAACAGAAAGTGGTGATGAGGTTCCTGTAGAACTGTATACAGCTTTTCAACACACACCAACTACAATTACTCTAACTGCTACCAGAGTTACTAAGGTCAATGACAAGAAAAGGAAAAAAAGTGGGGAGAAAGAACAGAACATTGCAAAATGTAAAAAAGTGAGTGAACTAAAATGATTTTCCTTGCTTTTAGCTTGCATGTAGTAGAATAGCTTGTTTCTGACTTCCATATTGTGGAGAGGTTTCTTCAGTTCTGAATTTGGATTGTAATGTGGTAGGCAGCCATAGTGAGCGTTAGACTAATAATTCCTTATATTTAATGGCAACATCCCATTTGAAAGCAGGTTGATAGGAGTTTTTATAGACTATCATGTCAAGCAGCAACTTTTATATGGTTGCTTAAGACTTGAAAGTGCTGTACAAATTATAACTAGTCCTTCCAGTGCTGGGATCAGTTATACATGTATACAGACCTATTTTTTGCCTTCTGATAGTACATCAGCAATAGTCTTTTTATTTCCCCTTTCCTAGCTAACAAGTGGATTTTGTTTTTTACATTGCTGTACATCCACTAAAGTTCAGACATGATTGTCAGTATTTTCAGTTGTACCCCAAATGACTTGTCATTCTATTCCCTTGAGATGTAGTTCTCAGAAAACTAGCAAGGAACTGCACCATTCAGCCAGTTCAGTACACAGAATGTGATTACTGTATTCCAACCTTTTTCTGAAAATATAATGTCTAAATACAGGAATAAATTAATCCTTATTTAAAGAAGCAAAATGAACATACAGCCATAGCTCTCCATAGGTGAACTACTTGATTTCAGATACTGAGTTGGCATTGTGGACTGTGTCATTTTGCTTTTCTGGATCCGCATATAAATTAAACTTTTTTTTGGATGGTTGTAAAATGCAGAAATTAAATGATCTCACAAGCCCGTTTTCCTGTTATGTCACATGGTTTAGTTGGTGACATTAAAATAAATTGAAAATGAAAACCAGAATTTCCATAATAGATGTTTTGGAGCTCCAGATGTTTAGAGCCATTAATTTAATCTTAAATAACTTGGAATGCAGTTGTGAAAATACATGAGCACATATGCCATAAACTTGAACACCTAGTCCCAAGCATATATTGACTTTTACTATGCTGCTATTATGTGCTTACCTGCTAAAAGAGTACAAGGAGATGAATGAAAAAGCTCTGTTCATTGTAAAATACTTTGCAAAGGTTTCCATAATTTTATAGGACATAAGCTCAGTATGTTTACCACTGTCTGTGGTGACTTTGTATGCCTACAGAGCACCCTATGTTAATTTTGAATCATTGGTACAAATCTCAAAGAGTTTGTAAACCTGTTGGGGTAGGAAACAGCACACTTCTTTATCACCAAAGGCCCTTAGACTATTATGTTTGAAGCTTACATTTTAAAATTGAATTAAGATGCCTTTTTATAATTTTAAAATTACGGAAAATACAAGTGCCTTTTCTCCTCCTTGGTTTTCCAGAGTTGTTTTGTTTCCTTCTTAAGAGAGAGTTTGTACGCCTAAGGAAGTTGAATTAGCAATTAAACATTTTTTTAATGAGATTTTTTTTCCTCATTAAAAAATAAAAATCTCCCATTTACATTTATTTCAGGCTTTCCGTGAAGGATCTAGGAAATCTTCAAGAGTAAAGGTAAATGTGATGTAATATAAAATATCTTTCAACTAGATGACACTCTGGGTTATTGTTACAGGAAAAAAATAACAGTAGCTTACCTAGGGGTAGGAAAGTAGAGTTTCCACCCTGGGTTTTGTCTTCAGGAAGGAGGGAAGATTGACAGTTTTAAGAGCTACCCAGAGCATAAAAAATACTTGTTAAGCCTCTAAAAACTAACATTCCTGAAATTTACTGAGCGCGGTGACTTCCTGCAAAGCTGTATTGTTTTGTAAGAGTTTAAGCAGTTTAAATCCAATTATTTATAGTAAATACATAGAATTTTAAAACTTTGTGTAAATGGTACTAAAGTCTAAGCA
>NW_017729008.1:15930609-15936816 GCF_001723915.1 Gavialis gangeticus | reverse complement strand
TTGGTGTGTGTAGCATGTATGGGCTTAAACTGGTGATAGGTGTGCATGAACCTAAACTAGTTATTTTGAACATGAGTGTATCTGAGTTGCTAGTGTGAGTTGTGTGTGTGTGTATGTGTGTGTGTGTGGGTGTGTGTGTGTGTGTGTGTATATATATATATATAAATATAAGAAATACAACCATGACAAGAATTCTAAAATTATAAAAAGAATTATGCATTTTAATGTTTTGTACTAATTTGGTACAAAATGTTGGTCACTTATTCTAAATAGGCTATTCTAGATTTGGCTCTGGGTAACTCTTTGGAAAATCATGTCTTACTTTTTAATTCTGGTTTCTTACTATGATTCATAGGGTTCAGCTCCAGAAATTGATCCTACTGATATTTCAAACTTTGGATGGGAAACTAAAATCAAGGCATGGATGGATCGTTATGAAGAAGCAAATAACAACCAGTACAGTGAAGGTGTTCAGAGAGAGGCTCAAAGAATAGCTCTGAGATCAGGCAATGGAAATGACAAAAAAGAAGTCAACACCAGCAATCTTGTCTTCAAACCTCCAGTAGAGGTAAATGAGAGACAGGAACACCAAAACTTGTATCTTGTTATCTACACACATACATACAGTGTTGTAGTCTGTGATGTTTGCATGCATGGCTTGTATTGAGGTGTGTTTGCTTGTTTTAGCAATAGATAAATTTGGTTTTTTCCCCCTACAGCAACTTTTTGTATTGCTGTCAAATGTGTGGAGGGACAAAATATGTTCGTGTAAATTCATAACTTTCATATAAGAAGAAGGTGACATAGCAGATAATCTGAACATGCTTTGAGTTCTGTATTGTTATCAAGTGTGTATAATTTTACCCTATTGGTTTATTTAGAATCAAATAAATAGAGCTTACTTCCTTTTATTATCAGACTCAGTTATCCAAATTAAAATCACATGTTAGCCACAGAATTAAAATTGTGTGTAACATAGCTTCAGGATCCTTCTTGAGAACTATCATGTTTCTGTGCTTAAAACATGCACCCCACCCCCCAAAAAAACCAAACAAACAAAAAAGCCCCAAAACAAGCCAGCTGCTGGAAGTTGAAGCAGATTCTGCTACTTACTGACTGAATCCACAGGAAATAGAACAATGAGTGGTTTTGACTCCCTAGCTATGGCTACTTTGTTATTTTTTTATGTGGAAAGATTGTTTTTGAAAGGCAAAAAAAAAAGTACATACTCCATTCCAGGGTGAGTTGTATGCAAGAAAATATGGTATGTGGTTTTGTCTTTCACTAAGACTTTAGGAGTATACCATAATTTAGAGTCCTGAACTGCTTACACCCTTGAAGAAATTTTACCCCTAATATTTCAAATAATGTTGTTTAATTAAACAAAAAGTGGCCTCCTGAAACAAATGCATTTCTTCTCCCCACCACTCCTTTTCCACTCCCCCCATTCTCTATGGGTCCTGAAGAAAGCAAAATGATATACACTGCATACTTCATTGTACTACTTGAGAATTTTGAGAAGAATGTCTGTAGGATTGCTAATACTTAAGTTTCTCACTGAAACCTGTAAGAAGTATGTTTAAAAAAAAGTTATGGGGTATGTGTTGCTCGAAAATTTCTAATGGGAGGGATGCTATAGGTGATTAATGCACTGCGTAGAACTTTCGGAGGATCCAGATTCATAAAGTAGCATGTTGCTGGGAATGTTGTTCTTTTTAATGTTTGTGAATATTTTGTCTTACTGGTCAGAGGAAATCAAGTTAGGCCCCAAACCTGTATTTCTTAAAAAAACAAAACAAAACAAAAAAACTAACCGTGGGATACACTGACTTACTTGAGTTGCACATTAGCAAGTCCCAGAGCTGGGTGTAAGAATGCCAATACCAAAACTGAACTATTTAGTTAAAAAGGAGTTGCGATGTATAGTGCCATCCACTTAATATCAGCTGAATCCAGGTGATATTAACTTAAATAAAATAAATAAGAATATGTCATTATTTATTGTTTGCATCTTTGAAGGGTTAAAAAAGCTCAAGTAATTTAAGTATCTGAAAACAGACAGGGTAAAAATAGTTTGGTCCCTTATCTGTATAACTTCATATTAGTTACTGCCTTCCCCCACTTTCTTTTTCTCCATAATAAAATCCATCTTCTAATAAAGAGCACAAAAAATTGGAGTAGCATAACAGTGTCTGTTACCTTTTTAACAACTAGTTCACTCATGTACTTGTGATTCCCATTCCCTAACAGTGGTTCTTTTGCACAGTTTGCACAACATCTCTCTGTGACTCTTAACCTAGAAACAACTTTATTTCAGGTCAGTGTCAGTAGCATACAGGGACATTCTGTATTATTTTCCTGAAATTAACTGCCTACAGCAGTTAAATTATAATCCAAATAAATATTCTTTTATTACCTAAATTACAAGAGAGAAAACAAAGTAGGTACAATCAGTTGTTATATCAAGATCTATTGAAGGAATCTGCAAGCTGTTGGATATCTAACTTTTGATAGGGAAAGACTAATCTTAAGGAAAAGTTATCTTATCAGGTGTTGTAATAGAAGCATCTTTGCTTCTCTCCCTCTAGCATCAGCATGGCACACGTGACACAGTCCTTGGAGGAATGTCCCTGCTTGCAGAGACCTTTGCCTAGATATAGGCCAATTCACTTTAATCAGAGGTGACACAATTACCAGAGGTGTGAGTTCCTTAGTTGTTGTGTCAGAGTACATACTAGGTTTTGATTAAAAGGCATCTGCCCATCTGAAGTTAAAGAAATGCACAAAACTTAATTTTTTTTCCTGTTATCAACATTTGTATTAAAATTCATCCTATGTGATATCTTCCTATCCTATTTCTCATAGGATAAAAATGCTACCATGCATAATATTCCCATTTTTCCCTTTTTGATCAGTGCCCCTTACGCTTCCTAGAAAAAAAACTGTTACGCAAACTAACTTTTGCCCTGCGGTCCTCAGAATGCATAGGTGAATTGAACAATCCCTATGATGGTAATACCAGAATTGAAGGCATTGCTACACTGGTTCACAGCCACGTAGTAGAGATCTAGTTATTTTGACAGTTCTATAGTCTTGGTCCATAGGTAATTGCATTTTTAGGGGGAAAAGGTTAATAAGATCATACAGGGTTTTTTTTTAATTGTAAGGATTGGTTTGAGTTAACAATTGCTTGTTGCTTTTAAAGGTTTCAACAGTATAATCTTATGCTTAATAACAGAAGTATGACCAGTTAAATAATATTGTTTAAATTTGTTTTGTCGTCTTTTTTTTATAGAGCTATGTGCAAAAAAACAAGAAAATTCTGAAAGCTGCCAAAGACTTGTCTCCAGATGCACTTATTATTGAGTACAGAGGAAAATTCATGCTGAGAGAACAATTTGAAGCTAATGGCTATTTCTTTAAAAGGTACAATAATTCAAATAACTTTTGTTAACTGTGCTGTTTTACTGACAAGCTGCTACTTTTTGTAGTTAGCTTGTTTGTGCGTTTATGCCAACTACTGGAACATTTTCTTATCTTTAAATGTGTATACATTTTTCATCTGAACATCTTTGTGGTTTGTAAATATCTGTGAACAGCCTAGTGACTTTTTAATTAGTATCACAATCAGACAAATTGAGGAATTGGAATCCAGAGTAACCAAGTGGTCTGCTCAAGATTATCCACAAGAGTCAGATTATTGACCTTTTGTCTTCTAATTTTGACCTTCAGCAACAATCATATCCCTGCCAACTCTCTGACAAGGAGTTATTTGTAAAACTACATTTTAGATCTGAAAAACTCTTCTGAACATTTTACATGTTTGTCTTTAAAAGCTCAGATAGATGTGGACTTGAAAGATCGTAGCTGCTAACCTGTATTGATTTTTTATATTGGACTTGTATTAGGAACTATAATGATGTAAAATAAAACAGGCTTTAATAATTTAGAACAAAAAATATAATTACTATTTTTAAATATTACAAACTAAGCATTTGTTGCTTTGTCTTTCTAGGCCATACCCTTTTGTGTTGTTCTATTCAAAATTCCATGGGCTAGAAATGTGTGTTGATGCACGAACCTTTGGAAATGAAGCTCGTTTCATCAGACGTTCTTGTACGCCAAATGCTGAGGTAGGACTGTGGCCTTACGAACTAATAATTTTTTTTGTTGGGGGGTGTTTCTGGATGTGATGAACAGTCCACATTTTACACTTTTGACTGAGATTTATTATCAAAATTTTATATTGTATAATGCTGGGTTAGTCTTCAAGCATTACTGTTGGTTAAGACATTACAAGTTTGTTTTCATATAATTGTTACTTTGTAAAGTACCTGTACACAAAGCTTGTGTGCATTAGGTTGTTGACTGCCTCGCCTCTATTTGGCTAGTGGTGGAAATGACAGTTATAGTCTTGCAAATTAAAACTTAAAAAAACCAAACAGACTACCTTTAGTATGTTACTCTGAAATAAAATATTTTCAATAATACCTCAACTCCTAAGCACAGAATGAGGAAGAAATGTGTATAAATCATGAGTAATAAATTATACCTAATCATCAGGGCATTTTTCAAGAATAATTTTTTATTCCTTTGAAGGGCATGATAAGGAAATAGATGTACTTTCTGCTTATTATACAGAACATAGCTGTTCTCTTTTTTTATTCTGCTTTCATCAGTCTCCCAGTTTGACTTTATAAAATACCGTAGAAAATAGTCAAGCGTAGATCTGTTTTAAAAAGTTGCTTTAACTACATTATAAAATAATGGTTTTGCTCTTGGATTTAGGTGAGGCACATAATTGAAGATGGCACGATTCATCTTTATATTTACTCCATCCAAAACATTCCAAAGGGAACAGAAATTACTATCGCATTTGATTTTGATTATGGAAATTGGTAAGTATTTTCAGTGTGTATAAAACATCCCATGTGTTGGGACAGTGTACTTTTAAAAGTAAGCGGCATTACCATATCCTTGAAAAACTGACTTGTTAACTGGCTGGGTGTTTTTGTGGAGGGGGGTTAAGTGGAGTTGGTGTTTTCTTGCAATCTGCTGACTCTATATACAGAAGATATTCTGTTTCCAGGAAAGTGTTCAGTGTAGGGTTTTTTGTTTGTGTTTGGGTTTTTTTCCCCCTACGTATTTTAAAAGTTTGTAGTGTTTCAGACTCTGCGTTGGAGTTCTGTTGCTTTTTATACAACATCACTTGAAATAAATGTTCTGCAGGCCAAATAAAGCTCTGTTAAGTCTGTACTCTACTATTAGATTTAAATATAGATGTGTAATAGTAATTTAGGGCAGAACATGGCCCATAAAATCTTACTACTGGGGAAATGCACAATTTTTTTTTAGAAGGCAGTTGGGGGGAGGGGGATGTAATATCTTTACAGATAAACCAAGGTTATTTAAGTTGGACAGTCCATGAAAGCTTTCATAGATTCATAGACATTTGAGCTGGAAGGGACCCCGGAGGGTCATCGAGTCCAGCCCCCTGCCCCAGGGGCAGGAAGTCGACAGGGATCATAGGATTCCAGCAAGATAAGCATCCAAGTGTATCTTGAAGGCATTCAGAGTGGGTGCTTGAACCACCTCAGGGGGCAGTCTTTTCCAAACCTTGGGGGTCCAGACAGTGAAGAAGTTCTTTCTTATGTCCAGCCTGAACCGGTCACAGTGGAGTTTGTGACCGTTCGATCTTGTCATCCCTTGGGGGGCTCTGGTGAACAGTCGTTTCCCCAGATCCTGATGAGCACCCCTGATAAATGTATAGGTGGCCACCAGATCGCCCCTGAGCCTGTGCTTTTCCAGGCTGAAGAGCCCCGTGGCTCTCAGCCTCTCATCATAAGGTCCGTTTTCCTGACCTCTGATCATGTGCGTGGCTCTCCTCTGCACCCTTTCAAGCTTCTCCACATCCTTTTTGAATTGCGGCGCCCAAAACTGGGCACAGTACTCCAGCTGCGGCCTCACCAAGGCCAAGTACAGCAGGAGAATGACGTCCCAGGTTCTGCTTGAGAAGCATCTATGGATATAAGCCAGTGTTTTGCTCGCTTTACTAGCTGCAGCATCACACTGAAGGCTCGTGTTCATCTTGTGGTCAACCATGACCCCCAAGTCCCTTTCATCTGTAGTGCTAACCAGTGTAGCACTGCTGAGCCTATAAGCATGGTGCAGGTTTTTCCTCCCAAGGTGGAGAACCTTGCATTTTTC